>NC_141695.1:1726909422-1727509422 GCF_964263255.1 Lissotriton vulgaris
TTTACTTGGTCAAAATTGCCTAGCACATAATTTATCATGTGTGCTGCGGAGGTAGGAATGCTCTAATGGAACATGCTGCATTACGAACCACTGTCATTTTACATTAGTCCAATGTATTTTTCCCTTACTAATTGATTTGGAAAATGTACTTGTGTGTACCATTAAATTCAATTATCTAAAGTCGAAATGCTCCTCCTTTCTGTGTATATTTCTAAGCTGCTATTAGCGAATCACCGAAATTTAGCGTATTTGGCTACCCATTAAACCATTCTTCCCTGCTCTATCAGATATGCCGGTGGGGCTCCTTAGAGGAAGATTAAAGGGCAAATCCAAACTCTTGGGGTGGAGTGGGGGACATACTGTATTTGGAGGCCTCATGGTAATGTTTTGTTATATTGTAATTGCATTTATGTTATAGTTGCTAAATCCAACATGTCACAGCAATTTACCCTGAATATATATTCAGTGAAAACTATAAATGGCACTTTATATTTCAGGCTGCTACATAACATGGCTAAAAGACACTGACAGAGCCAATAGCTTTCGCATTTGTGAGTCAAATTGGATTTGCCAATGCTTGTTCATGACCTGGAGGCGTTTGATAAGTGGAGATGCCCACAAAGATTGTTGCCATAGTCGACTTTGCTAGTTTTCATGGCTTATATGACTGAGTACTACTTCTGTTTTGTCAGAGTTGACCTTTATCCAGTTGCCAAATTTGGCCATGCAGGGTGAGAAGGTGGTCCGGGAGTGGGGTGTGTTGTGGGAGAGGATGTGTTGGGGGGTCATACACATAGGAGATGATGTTTATTCTGTGGGATCTGATTATGCTTCTGAGTAGAGTCAAGTATTTGCTGAAGAGAGTGGGGCTGGTCGAGGAATGCTGGGGGACTCTGCAGATCAGGTTGGTGACTGTTCAGGCGTAAGGCGTCAGTCTGATTAATGGTGTTCACCCTGCAAGGAGGGAGCGAATCCACACGCGAATAATATTGGTGGCAACAATGAGGGCTGTTTTGGTACTATGGTAGGAGTTGAGGCTACATTAAGAGGCATAGGGAAGGTGGTTATCATTGAGGTGATCCAAAAGTCAACTGTTGATTTTTATTTTTCCTAGCAATTTCGCTAGGTAGGAAAGCAGGGAGCTAGGTCGGTAGTTGACCAGTATCTTTTGGGTCAGTCAAGATTTTCTTTAGGCGGGGAAGAATGGTGGTGTGTTTCCATTCTTCTGCAAAGGTGGTAGAGGTAAGAGACTTGTTGAGGATTGGGTTGAGCATGAGGCAGATGAGGTTGAGTCTTCAGTTGAAAATGAAGTGTAGGGAAGGGACCAAAAAGACTCCAGGGTGGATGGATTGCACGGTTGAGGGTATTTCCATAGAGGAGATCATGGGCCAGCATGTCAGGGTGGTTCCTCTGTAGATCATCTTGTCGGGTTGGAGGGTGATGAGGGAGAATGGGTCCGGTTGGCTTGCAAAGTTTTTGTAGATATTGCTGATTTTTATAATTTGAGAGCTTGTTGCAGAGGTCCTTTGAGGTGCAGATGGTGGTGGAGCTGGCAGCAAGGGAGGCGAAGATTTTGTCTTGAAGATTTCTTTGGCATTGTAGGAGCTATTTGTGATTTGGGCAGTCTTGGCTGAGCGCATGGTGTCTTTGGTTTGCTGGTGGTAGTGTTTGAGTGTTGATTGGAAGATTCTTCAGTGTAATCGTGTGTTTGTGTCAGTGGTGTTTAAAGACACTGAAATCTTTCTTATACTAACTTGCATGTTGTCTTGTTCTGGAAGTGGCTTCGATGTTGAAAGGGACAAGTAAATCCATGCAGGAGGTTATCCAGGCGTTGAAATGTGTGATGGATTGTGGGATTTTATTTTAGAGTTGCACACATGGTTTAGAGTTCTGTAATCCAGCTTCTTCGCGATTGTGCCCCAGTTTCTGTGTGTGCTCTTGGAAGATGAGTGTCTATGTTGGCGGGGATGTGCAGAATTAAGCCGCCATGGAGTTATCTGTCCAGGTGTTTGGGACTGAGTAGGTCTAGGGGTTAGAGGCGGCAGACCCGGAAGCTGAGATCGGTCCTGGACCAGGGTTCAATTCCCCGCCTCGGCAGGTCTTGGGCTCAAAAATTCCACGGACTCGATAATTCTCGTTCCAGTGCCTACTCGACTCACGGGTTCACACTCTGCGACTCTGGGCAATAGCTTGATTAATCTCCACTACGGCCCCTCGCGGCGGGATGCCTGGCTTTCACCTTGTGGATACCCTGCTGGCGTTATCTCACAGGGGAATACCAGGACGGGTTCCCAAGGCAAGCGCCTTGATGCCTTCGGGTGATACGTGCGCTATATAAATCGCAATACATTTACAACACGATGCTGTCGAAGTTTGTGAAGATGGGGTCGAGGAGATGCTCTGCAGTCTGGGTTGTATCCTTTACACATTGGGTGACTGAGTGAGTTGAGGTGGGCCTGGAGGATGGAGGTGTTTGGATCTTGTGGTCTTCCATATTAAACTTGAAAACTCCATCAAATAACTCTACAGAATAGACAAACTTGGAGAAAGATAATTGAGGAAACTTTATCCTAGGTACCATGGACACAAATTTGTCATGGTACATAATTAAAAAACAAGACTCATAAGAGGAGTGTGAGACAAATGTTGAAGAACAGTGGGGGCAGGAGCTGGGAAGATCATTGTCCACAAAGGGGCTGTGAGAAACCAAATGCCCCCAATTTCATTTTAATTCTCTGCTCTTCAAGAAGTATGAAAATCTCCAGAGCAATCCCGAGGCCGAAGTATCTGTAATCAAGAGGTCATCGTTCAGTGTGTGAATGGACATGCATAAGTCAAAGATGTTGAAAATCAAAAATTATGAGTTACTTACCTTCGATAACTATGTATCTGGTAGAGACATTGTCTAGCCGCAGATTCCTTAACTTAGAATAACCCCAGGCGTGAGACTGGATCCGGAACTTTTTTTGCAGCAGCACCTCTGTGAGCCGGGGGACGGCGCCACATGACCCCGCACTGACGTCGTCCTCGCACGTGACGTCAGCGAGGTCATATAAGTCCCTCCCGGCGCGCTGACGTCAGTTTTTTTCTGAGAAACTTTTCCGCGGCACAAGGCAGAGCCACCAACCAAAAACTGTGAAAGTATGGGAACAGTGTGCGAGGAATGAAAATTCTGTGAATAAAGAAGGGGTTGGTGGGAGACACCATACTAAAGACAGAATTGACACCACCTACACATATAAGTGGAGGCTGTGAGAAAGAGCCCAGCAGGTTAACCTGGGAAGAACATACAATAGACAGAAAAGACTGATAGTGCCATATGGAACTGTGCCGTCCAGTAAGAAGGGAACACAGAAAGAACAACAGTCCACTATAGGAAAGAAAGAGAAGACTTGCCTTTCCCCTGTAAAAACAGAGGTAGGAAACAGAGCACAACAGACCTTCAAAGAGGATGACCACGAGGAGACCAGGACCCCAAGGCAGTAGAGCAGACTGAAGGGAAGGGAACAGGAGAGGAAAACGAACCTTCCTGTGAATCAAAGGTACTGTATAACAGAAAAGAAGTTCCTCAGCAGAGGTTAACTGTATATGAAGGCACCCAGGGGAGTGCAACACCCTGAACCCCTTGAAGATAAACCCCAATGGCAACTGAAGATACCCGTGGAGAACACCACCAGAAAAGGTCCACGCAGAACAGGGAGGCTGGGTGGGCGTTAAGGAATCTGCGGCTAGACAACGTCCCTACCAGATACATCGTTACCTAAGGTAAGTAACTCGTACATCTGATAGAGACATCTAGCCGCAGATTCCTTAACTTAGAATAGATACCATAGCCATACCCCAAAAGGGGGGGGGGCGGGTCTGCGGAAGGACAACAGAAAGCGCCAGGCATGTGATCCGTCAACAAGGTGATGGAGAAAGGGGGAAAACCCGTGGCAGAACAGCCCGACAGCAACCCCAGCAGCTCAAAGAGCATAAATCACAGGATAAAGATATCTGACAACATGCCAGAATGGCACCACACCATACCAGTATAAAAATGACAGGTAGAACGGTATGATCCCAAAAGAGATAGAGATCACTCTCCGCTAAATGGAGCACGAAAGTGCATTAACCCAAGCTTGGAATGAACTTGAAGAGATACAACCAGCGCCTAACAGACCAGTTATGAAAAGGGGGCTGAAAGTGCTGGTGGCAAGAGCCAAAAGGCAAGCCAGAACTTGGGCAATGCATAGGAGATAGCCAGCAGGACAAGCAGCACGCCAAGTGCACACCCAACCCTAAAGGGTAAAGAGGGGCAAAAGCATCAATCCCTAACCCGCTGAAGCAGGTAGAATATGCCGCCGGCAACAGCAATAGAGACCTTAAGTGGCTTACACAGGAACAGAAAGGCACCCGACCGGGCAGCACGAAGCCCGAAGGAGGAACAACCTCCATATAGACTTGTCAACAGTAATTAAAGACCACTACCATCAGAAGAACTGTCCCACAGGCGTAGTTCCAACAAGAGTAGGCTACTCCGAAGGGAAAGGCCAAAAACGCCAAGTGAACTAATGACGGAAAGATTCTTAAATCCAAGACCAACACTTCAAAAGACATGGATAGTGTCGAACACCAAAAAGGGGCATATGACAATTGGAAAATCACCCCAGGAAGTGGAAGCAAGGAGAACCCTATGGGAACTTGCAACCACCTAAAAAGGGCTCCCCCATACATGGAGATATTGGTACAAACTGAGCAACCATGACGAGAAGTGGCTAGGTAGGAAGAGAAAACCAAGGAGAAGTGTGGCTCAATGGTTAGAGCGGCAGACCCTGATACAGAGGTCTGGCCCGGGACCAGGGTTCAATTCCCGACGCGGCAGGGTCTTGGACTCATTTTCTGCGGACTCGATAATTCTCGCCTCAGCGCCTACTCTAATCATGGGGTCCCACGCTGCAACGCTGGGCAATAGCTTGCTTAATCTCCACAACGGCCCCTACAACACTGGGATGCCTGGCTTCACCTTGGCGGTACCCAGGAGGGGCATCTCACAGGGAGAGCCAGGAAGGGTTCCACAGCGTTATACAGCGCCGGGACGCCCTGGTGATGGGCAGCTGTGTGCTTTACAAGTATACTACAAGTATATTACACACAAGGCAACCGGCATGTAGACAATGTATATGCCGGACCATACCCAGCACATTGAAGAGCAGGTAGGAGCCGTTTACGAAGAGGAGAACATGAAACCTCTGGATAACCATGGTGAAAGCAGATGGCACCCAGGAAAAACATAGAACACCGTCCAATGGACATTCAATCGGGGCCTGGAGCCCACATTATGACCAGCCCCAGGTGAGTTAAGCAAGGCTATATAATAGCATACAAGTACCCCACATGGAGTATATATACCCCGGACAATGGGGGACGCCTCTTAGAGCAAAAGCCAGGTCAAAAGAAATGCAGGAACGAACCGAACCCATGAAGAGAGTTCCGGCCCGTAATGACATTACCAAGCTGAACTACCAGCTGAAAGCCAATAGCAGAGGACAAAGCAACCCGTGAAACACTGCCACAAAGGCACACAGGCAACTGAAAGCAAAATGCATCCAAGAGATGCTAATAAAAGGGTAAACACCCATTACACATAAAAGAAGACGTAAAGCTCACTGCTCATGTGAAACACAGAGCACATGTAAGGCTCACTGCCTATGTTAAACACAGAACGCATCTAATGGATGCCAAAATGAAAAAGTACCACAGAAGATATGCCTAAAGGGACCTAAGTGGGAGGACGAACCCACCAGCAGCCGGTGAACCGCCGACTCGGCGTGAGCATCAAAGAGCAAAACCCCATCAAAGGGTAAATCAACCAAACGTTCCTGGATATTTTCAGGGAAGACATTGTCTCTCAACCAAGCGTGACGCCTTAAGGCAACAGAACTCGCCATGGCTCGGCCCAAAGAATCCGCAGTATCTAAGGCTGAACGGATTGTGAAATCAGCCATGTCGCGCCCATTCCGAATGGAGTGAAGAAGATCAGCACGAGCACCTTCGGAGTTGGCAGTAAGCAAAGACTCAGGCTCCGAAGTTGCCTGAGGCAATACACACATGGTATATAAAGACCGAAGGGCTGCACTAGTGGATGCAAAGACGTTCCTACCCCAGGATTCAAGCCACCTGGACTACCAAGAGGGAGGAAGTATTAAAGGGGGCAGAGAAGGAAAGGCAGTCTGCAACACAAACCCTTGTGCATCATAATGCACAAAAAGATAGACCGGATCATGTGGAGCTGGGCGGTGACGGTGCAGAACTGAATGTGCCACCGGATCCCCTGGTACCCAAGAGGGCATCATAAAGGGATGCCTCAAAAGGCAAAAGCGCCTCTACATTGCCGGACCCACAGTGGAGGACCTCTATCAAGGGGTCCACCGACAAGGGGGTATAGGGGGTTTGCATATTCAAAATGAGCAGAGTAGAGGAGGAGCCACGAGCCGCGGCCAGTCGAGCGAGGTGCAAACGGCCGCCGAGGAGCGAGGTACAGACGGCAGCGGAGGAAATTTGGCGGCGGAAATTTGTGGCAGGAGTCCGCGGCAGCACAGTAGCGCGGCGCGGCACGGCACCGTGCGGGCGCTGGAGCAAGAGCAGGAGCGGGTGCCGGTGTCCGGGGCCGGAGCTGAGATTCTGCACACCCGGTAAGCCCGCTCACCCCTGCTAAGCCGAACCAAGCTAAGCCCACTCACCACCCCTTCGAGGTAGCTGTGGAAGCGCATCCAGAACGCCTCCGCACGACTCATCCTGGACATCCCCCGACACAGACACATCTCCGGCCACCTGAGAGACCTGCACTGGCTTCCTGTCAGCAAGAGGATCAAGTTCAGACTCCTCACCCACGCACACAAGGCTCTCCACGACCTCGGCCCCAAGTACCTTAACAACCGCCTGACCTTCTACACACACACCCGCCAGCTACGGTCGACCTGCCTCGCCCCCGTTCCACGCATCCGCAGAGCCACCGCCGGTGGAAGATCCTTCTCCTACCTGGCAGCCAAGACATGGAACTCCCTCCCCATCCATTTTCGGCAAACTCAGGACCATCTTTTTTTCAGGAAGCAACTCAAGACCTGGCTTTTCGAGCAGTAACGGACCCCTCGCCCCCCAGCGCCTTGAGACCCTTCCCGGTGAGTAGCGCGCTATACAAATGTCATGATTGATTGATTGATTGATTGATTGATAGCTGAGGCGGACGCCGTTGTCCAAATTTGAATCGGACTTCGGGAACCGGAATGACAACGATTTGAATATTGCAGCCTGCCCCTCGGAGATGCCCGGAGCTCGAGTTGGTATGGTGCCCAGGCAGTAGTTGAACAACAGCGGCCTGGGGAGACACTGATTTGTACTTTCACTTTCGTTTTCGAGGCTCCAGTCTGATCCTATCTGAGAGAGAGCCTGTTACTAGCAGAAGCTATTTGATGGCTTAGCGATCTTAAGAGGATCTCCTGACTGCGTATACTGGGCCTGGATTGACTGTGCCCTCTGGTCGCCGCTGATGCTTTGATCACAGCTCCCGGTGTGGCCACTTACTCTCGAGAGACAACACTTTGTGAGGGCCTCCTTGTCTCTGATGGCGACCAAACCTGATGGCGACAAGCAAAAATCCAAGACCACTCGGCGAGGTGGCTACACCCAGGCAAACAATATTTATCGATATGCCCAATCTAAAGGATCCCCTGGTGGACCGAGCAGATCACTGGATGGTACTAAAGAGGGCCTGGCCTCATCGGCAGAATTGACTTTACAAGACGTCATGGGCGCCCTTGATGGGATTTAGGCGTCCATCGGCCACCAATTTGAGACTCTCGCCCACAAGCTGGACACTGTTTCGATCAATGTCAATTTGATCCGTACGGATTTATCAAAAACTAATGAAAAGGTCAAATCTTTAGATCTGAAAACTTCCAGCGTGATGGGTGATGTGTCCGACTTGCAGTCAGAGGTCTGCAACCTGCGGACCTCGAATGATCTTTTGCGCGCCGGTTGGAGGACTTTGAAGGTAGGGCCCGGCGTAACAACGTACGCATTATTGGGGTCCCGGAAAAGTCAGAGGATCCGGTAGCCGATTTGTTTTTGGAAGATCTTATCACCAAACACCTCGCTCCTAAGGGTCTGAGCAAGTTCTTCGCAGTTGAACGAGCCCACAGAGTACCGGGTGGTAAACCGAAGTTTGGTGCCCCGACGAGACCTCTCAACGCCAGAATTTTTAACTTTCGGGATAGAGACGCTATCCTGCAGGCCTCCCGGATGAGTGGACCCACTAAATACGAAAATACCACTGTAAGTTTCTACCCGGATTTTACACAGGCAGTCCAAAAGCAAAGACTTGGATTTCTGGGCGTGAAACGACGACTAAAGGAGATGGAACTGAAATACGCAATGCTATTTCCAGCCAGGCTGCGCGTGGAATACAAGGAATGAACATATTTTTTTGTTCGTCCAGGGATGGCGGGAGACTGGCTCGACACTTTGCCACACCAACGTGGCCGAGAGGAACATTCTGGAGGAGCAGAAGGCGGCCCGATGGAGCAGGAATAGGAGCATGGTTTCCAGCTCCTGAACTTTACTGATAACCCTGACTATGGTTCGATGACTTTTACTGTATGATTTGGGGTGTCATACCCAGGAGTGGTGGGGCGATGGGGTGACTCTCTTCCTCCTCAGGAGTTTCTTTTTGTAGACTTGTTTGATATAAGGGCGACAGGCACACTGCAAGTTGGGGTGGATATTTAGTCTTACGCAGGGGTGCAGGGTGGGGGGAGTTGTAACGGGCTTCTGGTTTGAGGGTGGGGGGTGTTCAATTGGGTGTGTTTTGGTTCAATGCAAGGCAACTTATTGTTTTATCATTTGATTTGGATGTTGAGTTCCGAGGAGGGGTGGATCTGCTTTCACTTTTGGGATGGGGGGTAGGGGATTGTGACTAATGAGTTGGAATGTGAATGGGTTGGGGGATAAGAAAAAACGAGGGGTTGTGTTGCAATTGTTGAAGCGACTTTCCCCTGATGTGGTGTTGTTGCAGGAAACGCATTTGATCTGTAACACTTGTCACGCTATGAACCGGAGAGGGTATAACCTGGTCGCCCATGCGGGGTTCACCTCTGGATCCAGAGGGGTGGGTATCCTAGTTAGGAATTCTCTCCCCTTAGAAATAGATACAACGGTCCTGGATGATAGGGGGCGTTACGTAGCTCTTACTGGACGGTGGGAGGGTAGAACTATATCCTTGATCTCTGTTTACGCCCCCCCCGGGTCTGCAGTCGACAACTTTTGCTGACCTGGGGCGAATAGTATTGGGACTTCCTGAGGGAACTCTGGTCATGGGCGGAGATTTTAACTCGGTTGTCTCTGGCAGGGAGGATCGGCACCCACCTAGGGACCTTATAGGGTCACAGAATTGGCTTAGTGGCTTTTTAGACACGCTGGGGTTGGTGGACTGTTGGAGACTACTACACCCAGCCCAGAATCAATACACTTTCCACTCGGGTGCACACAGTAGTCTTTCCAGGATTGATTACATTTTTATGCCAGCTGCACATGCCCCCTCCGTAGCTGAGGTTCGACATCTAGCACGGGGTATATCCGACCACTCTCCACTGTGGCTTCGGATGGACTCGTGTGTAGGGTCGGAGGGGCGGGTAGCCCCAATTAATCCGTGGTATCTCCGTAACCCTAAGACCCGCGCGGTGTTGGTCAAATCTCTTGACCAGTATTTTGTTGAGAATCTAGGTTCGGTGTCTTCTGCAGTGTCGCTCTGGGAGGCTTTTAAGACAGTCATTCGAGGTCAGGCGTTATCATTGATTGCTGGTGCGAAGAAGAGTAGAAACGCGGAGGTAGTTAGACTCAAGACAGAGATCACCGAACTGGAGCGTGATTTGGAATTGGGCGTCGCCCGTGAGAAGATGCAGGTCATGCGTCTTAAACAGCTTGACTACAGGGAGTTGGTTACGGATGCCGCGAAAGTTATGGGCAGGGAGCAGCAGGGTCGATTATATGATGTCGGGGATAAAGCTGGCAAACTGATAGCATGGTTAGATAAAAAAGAGCGGGCTAGTCGTGTGGTTCCTGTGATTGAGAGAGTGAATGGTATGCGTGTGACTGAACCCGAGGAGATCATCCAGAGTTTTGCAGAACATTTCCGGTAAGTGTATTCCCCTGTATCTGATAGGCCGGAGGAAGACTCCCATTTATTGTTGCGCGACATTGCATTGCCCAGCTTATCTGATTCTGATAGAGAGTTTCTGGATGCCGTAATAACCGCGGACAAGGTGGCTCTCGCTATCCGCTCTATTCGTTCGGGAAAGGCGATGGGCCCTAATGGTCTCCCCATTGAACTTTATAAACTGCGCCCCGATAAAATTGCGCCATATCTTCGTGACATGTTCTTGGAATCGCAAGATAGTGGCTCCCTTCCCCGTGATCAGCGCCTTGCGACCATAGTGGTGATTCATAAGGAAGGGAAGCCAAGGGACCGCTGCGCCTCAGATAGGCCTATATCATTCCTTAATGCGGAACCCAAGATTCTTGCTAAGTTGTTAGCCAATTGCGTAATAAAGGTGATTAGTGACTTGATTCACCCAGACCAGTCCGGTTCATCCCGCATCTGAATACGGCCCTGCATCTGCGACGTTTGCATAGTGTTCTCGCGAGGACCTCGTCATTGCGTGAGCCGGCCATCTTGGCCTCTTTGGATGCCACGGTGGCTTTTGATACGGTGGAGTGGCCGTATTTGTGGGCTGTACTTGCCAAGTTTGGTTTTGGTCCTGGCTTCATTAGCTGGGTCAGGCTCCTCTATGAAGACCCGTTGGCACAGGTGGTGGTGAATGGTCGGATCTCTGAGCCATTCGTTCTCGGAAGGGGCACAAGACAGGGTTGTCCATTATCTCCGCTCTTATTTGCTCTTGCTCTTGAGCCCCTTGCTGCCTGGATTAGATGGGAACCGTTGATGAAGGGTATTCGGTGGGCCCCAGACCTCGAGGATCGTATTTCGCTTTACGCGGACGATATATTGTTGTACCTGACTTCGCCCCGGAAGTAGTTAATTGTTTTGTTTGATTTCCTCACCTTCTTTGGTAGGAACTCAGGTCTAGTCATTAATTGGGCTAAGTCCTACCTCTACGTCCTCTCGGGAGATGTCCCTCTTTTGCCGCGTGAATGTCCTATCCAGGTTACGCAGATGGGTTTTAAGTATCTCGGGGTTTATGTATCGTTGAACCCGGCTGCCCGATATGAACAGAATTTGCTTCCGCCACTAACCCGGCTGAAGATGGACGTGGTGCGCTGGCGCAAGCTGCCGCTTTCGCCGCTCGGCCGTGCGGCGCTCTTTAAGATGATGTTGTTGCCACGCTTTCTGTATGCCCTTCAGAACACCTTTAATGTAATTCCAGCAAGCTATTTTTGGACTATCGAGGGTCTCCAGAGGAAGTTGATCGGGGATGGGAGTTCGCGTATCGCCCTCGCCAACTTGACGCTTCCATGGTATGACGGTGGTATCGCTCTCCCTGACATCAAACAGTATTACTGGGCGTCTCAATTGGGGGCCATTAATCATGGCATTTATGGTCCCGGATTGAACCCTGCGTTTGCCATGGGCAGATGGCTGTTGCCGAGGGGCGATTATTATAGAGCGCTTTATTCTAGCTTGGATAGAGGGAAGCTCTCCGGGCCCACAAAGATTGCTGTACGGGTTTGGCACTGCGCAAACAATGCTATGGGATGGAAAAATCGACTGACCCGTGCGACCCTGCTTTTTGCTTCCGAGAGGCTGGGTAACTTGTGGAAAACTAAAGGATTTGAGAAATGGGATATGATCGGTATTTGTAAGGTAGGTGACCGCTGGGTAAAGGGCAAGTTTAAAACCTTTGAGGAACTGAAGGTTGAGTTCAACCTTAGTGACAGGGAATTTTTTCGATATGCTCAGGTCCGCCATGCCTTGCATTCGGTTTTTACTGAGAGTGCAGATATTCCGGAGTCCTCTCTGCTTGAGGATAGAATACTGGATGGTTATGTGCCAGATAGTACTATCTCTTTGATCTATAAAAAGCTGATCAATGGTAGGACTAACCTGTTGGTGCTCCTTCGGGAGATATGGACCCGAGACGGTCTTGAATTAGACGATGAGGATTGGCAGTCTGCGATCTTTTCTCCCAAGGAGGTCGCGATTCTGGCCCGTCTCCGGTTTGTGCAACTTAAAAACCTGCATAGAGTCTATGTGACTGGCCCGCGCTTGATTAGAATGGGTTATTCAGAAGATGGTCTTTGTAAGAGTGGTTGTGGGCTGCTCGGGACGTTTCTACATATAATTTGGGAGTGTCCTGCAGTAGCTGCTTTTTGGACTGGGATACACAATAAGATGAAGGAGGCTACTGGTATTGATCTGCTGCCCAAGGCTAGACGTTGTCTCCTGAATGTTTGGGAACCAACTGATTGTAATGTTGCACAGACACAGTGGGCGACCCTAGGAAATATGGTGGCTAAAAGAGACATAGCGCAGTTGTGGGGTTCCCAGAGGCCACCCACGGTCGAGACTTGGATGGAAAACATGGATTGGTGCATGTTTAGGGAGAAAACAGTCTATGTGGCACGGGGGTGACCCAGGAAATGCGGTAAGATATGGGGTCATTGGAACACTTACCGGGAAGACATTTGCACTCCTCCTCTTATGGATGTCCCTGAAGTTCCACTTTCTCCCTGACCTGCCATTCCTTGTAATGTAACATGTATAATCGGTTTTGAACTAGTTTCTCCCCTGCTCCCATTCCCTAATATGATTTGTACACCTTATTGTATGGTATTTTTTATTCCTCCTTCCGCATTCGGACTGATATCCTACTGTATTGTGGTTATTGCCTTGTTTGTTTTTATTCTCAATAAAAAGATTTACAAAAAAAAAATAAAAATTCTACGTCCTAAACTAATTCACCCATGCGGCGGTTAACCAGCTCCAACCATGCTTCCAATTTGTGTCTGACTATTTGTGATGCAGGCAAGCCACATAAGAGCTGGTTGCAGACTATTTTTTATCACCGGGATATTATTCCCATTCTTTTCTGCTGGTGTTGAAAGGATGCAAAAGCAACCAGAATGGGTGGAACTTGAGCAAGTCCAGAGGAGGGACAGGGTGGCCTACAAGCTCAAAGCTCCATTTTATGTTTTGTCTGGACAGCGCTTCTAAAGCTCTTGTAAATGGGAAAAGAAAGTCTTAAAAAAGGCTTAGAGCCCGCCCATTACTTACTATTGGCTGGCTGCCACGTCAATCTGATAGAGACATCTAGCTGCAGATTCATTATCTTAGAATCCTCCCCAGGTGCCAGACTGGATCCAGAAATTTTTTCAGCAGTACCTCTGTGCATCGGTAGAGGGCATCAAACGACTTCGTAGCGACGTCGTCTCCCGAATGTGATGTCAACGAAGCCCATATAAGGCCTCCCTCAATGCACTTCTTTTCCAAACTAGCAACGCGGATACACACTGCAGTTCCACCGGGCGTTTTTCGGCCTACTCGACGTTTTTTCGACGACGGGCAATGTGCCATGTTCTACCCTTTTTCAATGTCCTCAAGGTTCAAGCCTTGTGACTCCTGTGGACGACAAATGTCCGCCACAGACCATCACTCGGTTTGCATGTGGTGTGTAGGTGAGCACCATAACTCTAACGAGTGAGACTCTCGTAATTTGCTCCGACCGAAGGGGCAAAGAGAAAGTCGCATGAATCTCCTTGCGGCACGGATGTCATTCATTGAAGTCTTCTTGTCGTCCTCAGTCTCCTATGCACTCTGCAGACCGACCGCTCTAGGGGCTGTTCCCATGAGACTCATTCACTTTCAACATCCGAAGGTAAGTCTCGCCATAGGCAGTCGAAGTCGAGGCGCCTCCTGCCTTCGTCACCTACCGTTGTTCCTCGCTATTCTGTTGAAGTATTGGGGCATGAGTCTGCCCCACGCTTCTCCACCAGGCGACTTTTACCCAGATGAGAATATATCAATCTCTTCATTGTATTTTTTGGCTGTCACCTTCCTCTGGCGTGCTCTTGAGCCCCACAGAGGTGCATGAGGTTGTGCGTGTGTCCCCGCCAGTGGGTTCTCCCTCTGATTCAGGTCGGCTTTCGGTTTCTGACACCATAGCGACATTGGTGCATAGGATATTGAGGTTACCACCTTCTGATCCTGCTTCTGGTCTGCCAACTCCGTTGTCTGCATCTGGCTCTTGTCTGCCGGTTCCGATGGTATTGCTGTTGATGCTTCTTCCGATGTCGAGGCGTCAACCGGCATCAGTTACGGCATCTGATGCGGCGCGGATGGAGTCGACCTTCTCAGACTCTTTAACCTCTGCTCTCTAGAACTCTGCCTCCACTTTATCCTTATGAGGACCTTGGTTGTGGAGGTACTAAGGAAGGTGTGGTATGTCCCCATCCCACTTCGGACACGGTTCCACCCCATGTGCTTTCCAACTGATTACTTGACTTGGGTGACACCAGTGGCTTAAAATCTTCCCTAGCCTGGTTTGGCTACAGAGGCGAGTTTAGCTCTGGTGGACATGCTCAACCGAGTTTTGGTTGTACTGAATTTACAACTTCCTTCTGTGGAATTGTCAACAGACCCTTTACTTGGCATTCTACATCCTTACAGTCAAACACAAAGCCTGACCTTACTTAACAGTGAATGTCTTTTTGATATCTTGTTGGTTTCTTGGTCTAAACCTGAAATGAGGCTCTCTGGGGATTGCGCTATTTCTCACAGGCATCGGCAAGCCCCGGAGGATCCGTCCTGTCTCGTTAGACATCCATCTAATCAGAGCTTTGTGGAACAGGCTGCTTTCGCCACTCATAATATTGACTTTATCCCTCCTGTCCCTTCGGAAACAGAGGCCAGGAGACTTGACGCTTGTGGTAGGCGTATTTTCTCTTCTTAAAGCTCTGCTTGCGATCTCTGAACACTTCTTGTGTCTTCGCCTGTTTCTCCCACGCCTTGAGGGACTCAGTGGAGTGCCTCTTGCCCTCCCTTCCGGCGGAAGCCCGGAATGCTCTTGCTCCATTGGTACGAGATGGGCAACATGCTGCCACACCCGCTGTGGTATGGATACCACTGATTCGGTAGGTCGGGCTATGGCCTTTTCCGTAGCTCTACGTCAGCGTGCATGGTTGTGTACTTTCAGGTTGCCGGAGTCTCTGCAAACTACTTTAATTGACATGCCCTTTGATGGCACCTCCCTTTTTGTGGGCATGCTTACTCTGCTTTATACCGGTTCAGAGAAAGTCATGGTGGTGTGGAGTCTTAACTCTGCTGTTGTACGAGGTTTGTCAGGGACATTTTGTTTCCCCTTGTTTAGGCTCTTACCAGCCTTCATAGGGTGGAGGACTTCTCCCCTTTCCAGGGTTACACCGGGTGTGGTGTTCCTACATGTGCTTTTCTTCTAATTTATAATGTCAGTAACAGGTTTAGTTTCGAAGTCAAAAGAGGCTTGACAGTGGAACCCAATAGACCTCAGCACCTAACTTGCTATCCCTAATGTATGTGTATATATATATATATATATATATGTATATATATATATATATATATATATATATATATATATATATATATATATATAATCTGGAACTACCTAGAAACGTATGTGCACACTGACAAACACCCACTGTCACAATGTAATTCCAATGCAGGAATATAACACAGGTGCACCACACAAAGGCTTAGGCAAAGAATTTTATAAAATCCATGTCCACAAGTATTCTTCCAAATGTCTTCCTTTATTTTCAATGAAGTCTTTTTAAAACCTGACCAGGGTGATTGAGACACAGTCGACGTGTTTTGTCCTTATCAAAAGGACTTCAGCCGCAAATTGGATCTTTAACCCTATAACTGCGGCGGAAATTCCGCCGCGGTGCGGGCGAAATAAAAGGTGGGCGTGGTTCGGACGGCCCCTGGCCGTCCTCTGCACCCGCCCACCGTCCGACGCATCCAAGGGGTTAATACTGTTTCTGTTTAGAAAAGGAGCCACCTAGTAAGAAGAGTATGGAATACAGAAATGCTTCCGTCCTCCAAATGTATTATATTCAACAATTTTAATTGGCACCTTTATCTAAAAGGAAAAGACGAGTGGGTATATGAGGACTCCCAGTCTAAACAATCCAAGGTCCCAGGTCAGGGAACTAGGTGAAACGCGGAGCTGGTTGCACAGTTACAACAGCCGGCCAAGATCAGTGTGAGTAATCCTTACCATTTGGTCCTCTACTCCATATTTGGGGGCTGTGTCTACATTTCTGTCAGTGGTTGTCACTGACTGATATGTAGACGAACAGCCCCAACAAAGCTGGTGATGATCAGAAACAAGTTGTGAAGAGGAAGAAGACCTCTTATTCAGCTTACTCCTCATTAGATAGAGACAGAGTTAACAAGAATGTTGGGTGTGGATCCAGGCATCAGTGAACGTCATGGGCAGAAACCAAGCCTGGGTCCTGTTGAACAAGTTACTTACCTTCGGTAACGATATATCTGTAAGAAACATTAGTTAGTGTTAGATTCCTTACCTTAGAATATCCCCAGGCGTCAGTCTGGATCCGGAAACTTTTGCGTAGCAGTACCCCTGCGCGTCGGTAGGCGTCGTCTGCAGGCGTCCCCTGCGGCTCCGCGTCCGTCGTTGGCGTCGTGCGCCGTGATGACGTCGCTGGAGTATATAGACGCCGCCTCCGCGCGCTGACGTCAGTTCTTTGCACACAGCATTTCCGCGCCAGAAGACGCAGAGCCATGAGAGAACCAACACTGGTGCCATGTAAAACTAGGGCCCTGAAAGGGATGACCTCAACCCTAGGTATCAGTTCGCAGAACGGGGAGGATGGGTGGGTTCGGTAAGGAATCTAACACTTGTTCATCTGAAAGAAACACGTTAGTGTTAGATTCCTTACCTTAGAATACATACCCCAGCAATACCAACCCCGGTGGTGGGTCTGCGAACCAATACAAAACTACACCAGAAAGTCCTGGAGGACAGAACGGCCAAAGAAGCCATCCCTCCGGATTTGACTGTCCAGACAGTAGTGCCTCGCAAAGGTGTGCAGCGAGGCCCACGTAGCCGCTTGGCAAATGTCCTGCAAGGGGACTCCCCGGCCCAGGGCAGTAGTAGCCGCCGTGGCCCGAGTGGAATGGGCCCTCAGCCCAACAGGAGGCTCCTTCCGAGCCAAAGAGTAGCACGCTTTGATGCAGAGGACGACCCATCGAGAGATGGTTCGTTTACAAACCGCCCGTCCCTTCTTCGCACCCACGTAGCCAACAAACAGTTGGTCATCCACCCGGAACTGGCGTGTGCGATCCATATAGAATGAAAGCGCACGTTTTGGGTCCAGACGATGGAGCCGCTCTTCATCCTTTGAAGGATGCGGAGGCGGGAAGAAGGAAGGGAGGGTGATGGACTGCCCGATGTGAAAGGCCGAAACAACCTTGGGCAGGAAAGAAGGTCTAGTCCTCAGAACCACCTTGTCAGGATGAATGGACAGGAAAGGAGGTTGGACAGAAAGAGCCTGGAGCTCACTCACCCTCCTGGCAGAGGTGATGGCAACCAGGAAAGCCGTCTTTAAAGTCAGGAGACGGAGAGCACAAGAATGAAGGGGCTCAAAGGGAGCACACATCAGGAAAGTCAGAACCAAGTTCAAATCCCACTGAGGCATCACAAACGGAACAGGTGGAAACATGTGAGTGATGCCTTTTAAGAACCGAGTTACAATCGGGGATTTGAACAAAGAAGGCTGATCAGGAAGCCTCAAAAAGGCTGAAAGGGCAGAAAGGTAGCCCTTGATAGTGCCCAGAGCAGAGCCCTGCTGGGCAAGAGAAAGAAGAAACAGAAGAACCTCCGAAAGAGGGGCAGAGAGAGGATCCACAGCCTTTGCTGTGCACCATGCCACAAATCTGTTCCACCGACAGGCGTATACCGACTTAGTGGAGGGACGCCTGGCTGCCAGAATAACATCACAGACTTCAGGAGGCAAGTCAAATGGCCTCAACTGCCGCCGCTCAATCTCCAAGCATGGAGGTGGAGACTGGACAGGTTCGGGTGGAGGACCGTCCCCTGCTGCTGCGACAGAAGGTCCTCCTGAAGGGGCAGGCGGATCGGGGGACCGACTGACATGCTGAGTAGCTCGGGATACCTGTACCTTCGAGCCCAGTCCGGAGCCACAAGGATAACTTGGGCCCGGTCGCGCCTGATCTTCTTCAGCACTCTGGGCAGAAGTGGTATAGGCGGAAAGGCGTATAACAGACCGCAACTCCACTCGCGCCGAAAGGCGTCGCCGTGCGAGTGCCGTCTTGGAAACTCCAACGCGCAGAACTGATGACATTGCGCGTTCTCTTCTGTGGCGAATAGATCTAACCAAGGCTCTCCCCATTGCAGAAAGATGCCTTGCGCCACGTCCGAGTTCAGACGCCATTCGTGATCCATCGAGCACCGACGGCTGAGTTCGTCCGCCCTGGCGTTCAGAGAACCTGCCAGGTGTTGAACCGTCAGAGTCACGCCCTGACGTTCCAGCCATTGCCAGAGGCGCAGAGCCTCCTGGCAAAGGGTCCACGACCCCACTCCGCCCTGTTTGTTGCAGTACCACATGGCGGTGGTGTTGTCGGTGAACACCTGCACTACACTCCCGTTGACAAAGGGGAGGAATGCCTTCAGTGCCAGACGAATCGCCCGCAGCTCCAACAGGTTGATATGGAGCCGGGACTCCGCCGGAGACCAGATGCCTCTGATCTCTGCCTCTCCCAAGTGGCCACCCCAGCCCTGGAG
Source organism: Lissotriton vulgaris (assembly GCF_964263255.1). Classification (NCBI taxonomy): domain Eukaryota; kingdom Metazoa; phylum Chordata; class Amphibia; order Caudata; family Salamandridae; genus Lissotriton; species Lissotriton vulgaris. Next base: position 1,726,928,220 of record NC_141695.1, read on the forward strand.
GGACGCGTCCGTCACGACAACGTGCTCCGGTTGGGGAAGGGAGAGGGACTTGCCCCTGACCCAATCGCGGTCCGTAAGCCACCACTGCAGTTGTCTCGCAGTGCCCTCCGAGATCAAGACGTGGTCGGACAAGTTGCCCTGATGCTGGGCCCACTGAAACTTCAGGTCCCACTGCAGAGCCCGCATCCGCCACCGGGCGTGATGCACCAGAAGGATGCAGGAAGCCATCAGTCCCAGCAGCCGCAGCGTCAACCTGACCGAAACTCGGGATAGCGGCTGAAAGATGGGAATCAAAGCCTGAATATCCCGAACCCGCCGTTCCGGAGGATAAACCCGAAACTGCGCCGAGTCCAGAACCGCTCCGATGAAAAGGAGCTTTTGAGAGGGACACAGGTGTGATTTCGGCACATTGATGGAGAACCCCAGGTCGTGCAAGAGGTCTGCCGTCATCTGAAGGTGGTGGACGACTGTCTGGGGCGAGCCCGCCTTCAACAACCAGTCGTCTAGGTAGGGGAAGACTGAAACCCCTAACCTGCGCAGATGGGCTGCGACCACCGCCATCACCTTTGTGAACACCCGTGGGGCGCTGGTAAGGCCGAAGGGGAGCACGATAAACTGAAAGTGCTCCAGGCCTACCGTGAACCGCAGGTAACGCCGGTGGGCCGGCAGGACGGGGATGTGAAAATAGGCGTCCTGGAAGTCCAACGCTACCATCCAGTCTTGCGGGTCTAGAGCAGCCAAGACCTGAGCTAATGTCAACATCTTGAACTTCTCCTTCCGGAGGAAGCCGTTGACGTTCCTTAGATCCAAGATAGGACGTAGGCCCCCCTTGTCCTTCTTGGGCACCAGAAAGTAGTGGGAATAACAACCACGCCCTACTTCTGGCCCAGGAACGCGCTCGATGGCCCCCTTGGCCAAGAGGGCCGTAACTTCCTCCTGCAGAAGTGTCAAGTGGTCCCCCGACACACGGCGGTTCTGCGGTGGCATGGCTGGAGGAGAGGTCTCGAAGGGGAGGGAGTAGCCCCTTCGGACAATTTGCAGCACCCACCTGTCCGAAGTGATTGTGCGCCAGTGAGCGTGGTGATGGCGAACCCTGCCACCCACTGGCGTCACATGGGGCCGAAAGCACGGACTAGGAGGATTTTGGGGTAGATGCTGCGGGGGAGGGTGTGGTCTGACCCCGCCGTTGTCCCCGACCGCCACCACGGCGGTTTCCACGGCCGCCACCGCGTTGAAAGGATTGTTGCGGCGCGTGGCTGGCAGCACGTGTGGGGGCGCCCCTTCCTTGGCCACGAAAGGGGCGAAACGAACCCGGTTGCTGACGCTGGGTCGAGAGACCCAAGGACTTGGCCGTGACCCTGGAGTCCTTGAAGTGTTCCAGCGCGTGGTCCGCCTTGTCACCGAACAGGTGACAGCCATCAAACGGCATGTCCATCAATGTACTCTGGACATCGGCCGAAAAATTGGCGGATCTCAGCCAGGCGTGGCGACGAATCGCCACCGTCGTTGACATAGCTCTGCCTAGCGAGTCGGTCGTATCAAGACCACACCGTATTGAATATTTCGCTGCATCTCGGCCCTCAGCCACAGCCTGACCGAGTTTTGCCCGCACCTCCATGGGGCATTCTGGCAGCAGTTCCGCGACCGTATCCCACACAGAGTGGGTGTAGCGGCCCAAGAGGCAGGCGGTGTTGCAAGACCGCAGGCCCAAACTAATGGACGAGAAGACCTTCTTGCCAAATTGGTCATACCTCTTGGATTCCCGGTCGGGTGGGGCCGACGGGAATGCGGACTGGGAGGTCGAGGCCTGGATCACCAGACTCTCAGGAGTGGGGTGGGTAGACAGGAACTTGGGGTCGTCCGGACAAGGACGGTGGCGCCTGGCCACGTTCCGATCGACAGGCGCACCTGAAGCGGGCCTGGACCACGTGCCCAACAGAACGTCCGACAAGGCTTCATTAAACGGCAGCAGTGGCTCCTGTGGGCATGACTGCGGTTTGAAGACCTCGGTGAGGATGTTAGGCCTCACGGCCGCGACGGGGAGCTCAAGGTGTAAGGCCTTGGCAGCCCTCATCAGCACCACAGAATATGCAGCTCCCTCCACCGATGCCACGGAAGGAGGAGAGATCAAACCAGGGTTAGGAGAGTCGTCCAGACCACTGGCATCCCCCAAGTCACCTGTCCAGTCCGGGTCATACTGGCACTCGCGTGACAGAGGGTCCTCAGACCCCTCCCAAACTTCACCGAACTCTTCATCCTCTCCGTATTCGGAGTCAACGATGTAGACCGGCTCCTCGGGGTTCATGGGCCCCATCGGCGCCGGGACCGGCGTCGTGCGACGCCCGTCCGGCCCCGCGTCCGGCGTCGGTGAAGGTAAGGGGACGGCGCCGCCCGGAGCCGGCGTCGGAGCCCCAGTGCCGCCCGAAGCCGGCACCGAGGAACCGGCGTCGCGCGGAGGCGGAGCCGCGGGCAACCCTGATGGAATCGGCGCCGGGTTGGATGGGCGTCCATCCGGCGTCGACCCCGAAGGCCCTAGCGGCGCCGGGATCGGCGCCGCCGGAATCGGAGCATCCGACGGCGTCGAGGTAGGGTCAGCAGAACCGCTAGGGCCCCCGGACGGGTTCACTGGGCCCGTAGGCGCCGTGGAACCCGCCGGAGGAGACAGGGCCCTCATGGCCATGAGGAACGCCTCTATCTCCTCAGGCGTCGCACCGTGCCCAGGGACCTGAGGGTATGGGGCAGGCCGCGCCGGTGACTCTCGCGGAGCCGCGGGGTTGGGGTCACCCGAACCCCCGGCCGCATCGCGCGAGCGTCGGGGGGAGTCGGGGGTACGATGACGACGCCCCGACTTCTTGTGTTTCTTACCTGACGAGGATGACGAGTGGTGTCGACTTCCGGAACGCTCGGCGCGGCCCCGCGACCGCTCCCTCGAACGCTCTCTCGACCTCCGGCCGGACCGGGACCGCTCCCGGTCCCGACGTGGGGCCGACACCCGGAGCTCCAGTAGCTTGCGGGACCGCTCCCGTCTAGCTTTGCTGGTGAGGGCCCGGCAGTCGACGCAGGAGTCCACGTCGTGGTCGGGGCCCAGACACCGGAGAAAGAGGCGGTGATGGTCTGTGACCGACATCGTGCGCTCACAGTCATCACAGTGCTTGAACCCAGGCATCCTAACAGGCACAAAGTGACAATAATTTGAAAAAACTTGGTCAAAGACCGGAGTACTGCTCTTCAGATCTGCGTCCACTGGCGCGGAAAAAAGAAGAACTGACGTCAGCGCGCGGAGGCGGCGTCTATATACTCCAGCGACGTCATCACGGCGCACGACGCCAACGACGGACGCGGAGCCGCAGGGGACGCCTGCAGACGACGCCTACCGACGCGCAGGGGTACTGCTACGCAAAAGTTTCCGGATCCAGACTGACGCCTGGGGATATTCTAAGGTAAGGAATCTAACACTAACGTGTTTCTTACAGATACACTGGTATCCAATGCTTCCCAGGTGCCACCCTCCTCTGCACACTTTTACATAATGATATGTCCAGCTGCAACATGAGCATGTGTTTCTCAGACTGGGCACCCATGAGCCAGGCGTGGCGACAGCCTCCAGTAGTTGCACACCTTCTTGTTCTTTCTTTGCCAGATTGGTTTGGGAAGGAGTCTCCACTTCCTGAAGACGTCCATCGTTTCTGTCTCGATGGTCTGACCATTGTCCGGGTCATTTTTGGATTGTCACTTTGGTGAGCGCAGATTCCATCTTGTCTGCCAGTGCATTGGACAAATCATGGGAGCTAGCTGGGGTGAATATCTAGTCTAGTTAAATATCTGGTTTCCTAAGGAAGCTCTGGTGATCTGTGCATACACATCCTTATGCAGATTATCTTCTTTCCAGGTCACCACTAGTTTATATACCTTATAAGCCATCTTTTCTTGTGCGAGGGCGAGTTCTTCGGCGTTAAGTGTGGACATCGATCTTTTCTTCAGCGTCAAGGTTTTGGCAGCTGTTCACTCGGCTGCCATATCCTTGGCTTTTTCTCGACCATTTTCAACATGGACCTCTTCTTCGAGGCTCACCTGCCTGCGGTGTCCTTTGTATCCTTTGAAACGTGTGGCCTTACATGTGTCCGCTCCCTGAAATGGGGGTGGGGAGTCAGTAACAAACAAAAACAAATCATAAAACTACTAATAGTGACTTTCCAAATGTATTTGAGGATCTGCACACTTGGTGGAGACTATAGTTAAGGCGCAGATCTAAGGTTAAGTAGAGGGAAGTGTATTCTTATATCTTGCATAATACTTTGAGTTTCTGCGTGTATATTACTGGATGGTGGAAATGGTGCTTGCAAGTGTGAGTTCGTGAATGAATGGATGGGTGCATGAGAGCAAGGTTGAGTGATGTAACGCATTTATGATGACTTATGGAGTGCTTAAAGTCAGAAGGGACTGAAGAAGCACTTACATTTATACGCCAGACCTACTGCCATTGTCAGCGCCTGTTTAAAGGATTCCAGACTGCTTAAGCTGTGTGCTACTGTAAAGTAAATTAAGGAATAAGATAGAGGGGGAGTGAGGTCTTATGTTTCTAAAAGTTAAGAACATTTAGCGACTCTTAGTTCTAACTTACTTAAATTTGTGTGCAGCAGAAATTAGGTTAATTCCTGTGAGAGGAAAATTACACATCTTGAAATGCTGGAGAGAGTTTATGAACAGGAGCAATCATGATGGTGTGGGCAGGGATATAGGAAGGCCACTGCATCTCAGTTTTGGCAAGCTGCTAGTACTCAACTGGGGGCGGGGAATGCTCAATGTCCATGCTTGTATAAGAGTCCATCACAGCCTTGCTAAGCCATTGGAAAGGAAGGAATATAAATTAGGAACAGAGGGCATTCTAACAGGCCTGTTACCCATCTGTGGAGGACAGCGCACACACGATGTGGGAGTGGAACAACACAGCCCATCTTGGGTGTCTGTGATATGGTGGTACCCAGTGTTCAACGCAGATGTTGCAGCCAAACAAGCAAATATTCCATAAACATTCTATTACACCCTCCAAGCTGGATAGAATATTAAGGTAATAAGCTCAGAAGGCAGCAGGGGAGGCGCTCTTCCAATGAGCCACCAACATTTAACTACCCAATGCATCTACGAACAGCTGTGGTGAACCGTGAGGGGTAGAGGCCTCTCTACAAGCACCTAGGGAGGTGCCTACTACCGGATGTCTACTACTCACCAATGAGGAGATCCATAACTTCCTTCTGATTGGCCTGCTGATACCTGGAGGAACTAGAGCACAGGAGCCGGGAACCAGGACACGAATGGATGGCCTCATGACTCTACCAAGCCTTTGGTGGGTATTGCGGGGGCCCTATCGCCCTAGGAGAGGGCAGACTATACACATCTGGATGCACCCAACCTCTGGCCACATTGAAAAATCGATGCTCATTCCCTGCATGTAGGAAGACGAGGCAATGGGAAGGAAGGGTGGCTTGCAAGAACCACCAATCATGCTGCACCCTGGCCAAGGAGCAGCTTTGTCTTTCGACCTCACCTAATAAATTAGGTTACACAAGAACTCACTACAGTGCACAAGACCTGGGTATAGGTGAAGTCCACTAGATTCATGCATACAGAAGGGGCTGAATGAATGGAGTAGTTGTCCTTGACAAACCAATTAGATGCAATATCGAAAAGCATTATGAAAATTATTGTAAGCTCAATGTTGTTCTCTGCTACCCAAAATGCAATAAAATGACTGTGCCATGTGTAAAAATCGATCTTCTGTACAAATGTTGTCTACATTAAAGCGCTTTGTCACTGTTTGGAGGTAAGTGTGTCCTATATAAAACCCTCAACTTTTCAATGTCATTATAGGCTCACTTGAACGTCATTTGTTAAGTGTCTCCTTACTGTATTGCATTGTTATTCTCTTACTTTGCATGCAATTTGGAATAAGTTTTTATGGCATTTTCAAAACAAATATAATTACATCTTTCAATATGATCCGAAATTTGGCACTTGCAAATAATTAATAACTATCTTGTTAAAAGTGAAACAGTAAGAACAAATTGTTTACCTGTCGGTGTAGTTTTGCAGCTTGAAGATCTTTCTGGATTCACTATGCTGTGCATATTCCGCAATCTGGTGGTTGGGTCCGGAATCGTAGTCTTTTTTTTTTTTTCTTCGTAGCCCAGGTGGGCGTTGACGTCCCACCATTTGGTGTACCTTCCGTGACGTTGGCATGCTTCCTGCGGAAGCTCCCACCCTTGGGCGCCATCTTCGGATTCTTTTTTCTCTTTTGTGTTCTCGTAGCAAATCCATGGCTATGTTTGTTAATCCTTTTTCCAACGTAAATCTTTTCACGTATCTTGTAAGCTTCAACTTGCTTTCTATTCCATGTGTTTCCACCTTCTTCTCCAGCCTCATCTTTCTGGCGGAGGCGGGTGGGTTCGCTAGTGAATCCAGAAAGATCTTCAAGCTGCAAAACTACACTGACAGGTAAGAAACTATTCGTTTTTCAGCGTCAATCTTTCTGGATTCACTATGCTGTGCATAGAGTTTGTAGCGGTTTTGTTACTTTTGTGGCGGCTGGGTGAAAGATGAGCGTTGGTTGTTGAATATATGTTGAAGCACTCTTTGTCCTACTTGTGCTTCCTTGTTCATCTGTAGAAGAACTGTTTAGTCTTCCTGTCTTCCTTCGTCCTTTCAATGTAGTGCATTACTGCCCTTCTTGCGTCTAGAGTGTGGAGCGCCCTCGCATCGCTTGTCGTGGGCTTCTGGAAGAAGCTAGGAATTTGAATACTCTGATTCATGTGGAACCTGGACACCACCTTTGGCATGAAGTGCAGGTCTGTTCTCATCACGACTCTGTCACTATGTATCTGGATGTAGGGTTCTTGCAGTGTCAGTGCCTGCAGCTCGCTCACCCTGCGTAGCGAGGTGATCGCTACTAGAAAGGCCACCTTCATTGTCAGCTTTTGCAGTGATGCCTTGTGGATGGGTTCGAAAGGTGCTTTCATGAGCTCTGTCAGCACCACATTCAGGTTCCATGCCGGCGGCGGCATCCTTTTTGGTGGCGCTATTCTCTTTGCCCCTTACAGGAATCTTTTTACTACCTGCGATGTGAAGAAGGTTCTCCCAGTCTCTCCCCTTGTGTATGCCACAATTGCTGCCAGGTGTACCCTCAGCGAGGATGAGCTTAGTTTGGCTTTCAGTAGGTGCGTGAGGTATCTTAGCACCGTTGATTACTTGGTCAGCTTCCTCTGCAGCTTTTTCTTGCTGCACCATTGAGTGAATCTTTTCCATTTTGCCCCATAGCATTTGCATGTGCTGGGCCTCCTTGCCTCTCGCAACACCCGCAGGGTGCTCTCTGGGAGCTTTAGGAGTGCGAACTCTAAGTCCTCAGGAGCCAAGCCGCTAGGCTGAGGCCCTCTGGCTCTGGGTGTAGAATTTCTCCGTTCTGCATGGAGAGTAGGTCCTTTCTTTTTGCGAACTTGTGGGGTGGACCCTGCGTCATCTCCATAATCTGTGAATACCAGGTCTGCCTGGCCCATTGAGGTGTCACCAGGATCAGTGTCATGTTGCTTATCCTGCACTTGTTGAGCACCCTGGGGATCAATGGTATCGGGGGGAAAAGCGTAGGCAAATATTTTTGGCCAGCTTATCCATAGGGCATTCCCCTGGGATTATTCCTCTGGCTGTCTGGATGCAAAGTACTGGCATGTTGCAAACAGGTCTATTGTTGGGGTGCCCCATCTCCTGAATAGTCTCTCTAGTTTCCGGATTGTTGAGTTCCAACTCATGGGATGCTGAAGTCTGCCTGCTGAGCCAATCTGCCTCCATATTGTCCTTCCCTGGCAGGTGTATGGCCAGCAGGTCTATTTTGAATTGTATTGCCCATCTCTATATTTCTTGTGCTAGACTGGACAGAGGGAATGACTGAGTCCCTCCCTGCTTGTTGATGTAGAACATTGTTGTCGTGTTGTCCGTTTGTATCAACACCTTCTGTTTGTGCAGCTGTTTCTGGGAGGCCTTCAGGGTGAGTAACACTGTCTTCAGTTCCAGGTAATTGATGTGTCTGACCGCCTCCGCTGGTGCCCACAGACCCCTCACTCAGCCTGTTCATGTGTGCGCCCCATCCCTTCTAGGATGCGTCTGTGGTGATGGTCACTGTTGGGTTTGGTGGAGTTAGAGGCTTCCCTATTGTAATGTTCTCCTTGGTCCACCACTTCATCTCTTCCTGCACTTCGTGCGTTACAACCACTAGATCCTCCCAACTTCCTGTAGCTTGTGACCATTGTTGTTGCAGCCATTCTTGCAGTGGCCTCATGTATAGGCGTACATTGGGGACCAGGTGTATGCATGACGTCATCATCCCCATTATCTTGCTCGCTGTCCTCACTGTCAGAGCTTGCCCCTTCTGGTAGTGGCGTGTCTCCCTTAGTAGGCTGAGTGTCCTCTTTTTGCTGGGTAACACCCTGCATTGAATTGTGTTGATCTGAGCCCCCAGGAAGATCTTCACCTGCTCCGGCTCCATTGATGATTTTCCCCAGTGTATGGAGAATCCCAGGTCCAGCAGCGTTTTTGTGACTCGCTGTGCATGTTCCTCGCATGTTTTGCGAGAGTTCGCCTTTATCAGCCAATCGTTGAGGTTGGGGTACACCTGGATCCCCTCTCTTCGCAGATGTGCCGCCACTGCTGCGAGGCATTTTGTGAACACCCTTGGAGCGGACTTTAGACCGAATGCCAGGGTTGTGAATTGGTAGTGATCCTGGTTTACTGTGAATCTTAGCATGTGCTTGTGCTGCCTGTTCACTGGTATGTGCAGGCAGGCATCTTTGAGGTCCACGGTGGACATGAAATCCCTGTCTCTTATTTGTGGGATGACCTCCTGTAGGGACGTCATCTTGAATTTTTGAGTCTTTATATGTTTCTTTAGGAAGCGTAGGTCCAGGATGGGTGTTAGGCTTTCGTCCACTTTTGGTACCAGGAAGTAGTTTGAGTACACCCCCCTGTTCCGTTCTCCGAATGGGACCGGTTCGATGGCTTCCTTCCAGAGGAGTTCCTGAGCTTCTTCTCGGAGCAGCGTTAGCTCCCTCCCGGAGTGCTCTTTTTTCTTTGGTCTTCTGCTTGGAGGCCTCTTTTCCAACTCTATGCAGTATCCGAACTGTATGATGTTGAGTATCAACTTGTCTGTGGTTATTTTTCTCCATTCCTGGAGGAAAAAATCTTAGTCTGCCGCTCACTGGTGTTACATGTTCTTTTGTGTCTTGTCCGTGTAACCCTCTCCCCTTTGCTTTTTTTGTGCTCTTCCCTCGGAGGGCTTGAGTGGGGGAGCACATCCTTCTGTGCAAAGTCACTTAGAGGGGGGTTGCTCACCGCGTCTCCTTCTCTGGCCTCGCCCGTTTCCTCTCCCGCAAAAGGACTGGCCCCTGTTATGGTAGTGCCAGGTCTGCTTCTGCTGGCCCTGAGTGCCCTGATTGTCACCCTGGTGACCTTGGTGGAACGCCTGGTGCGATGTTCCCGTCTGGTTACCACCTCTTCCGTTTGGCCTCCTTGCCGGAGTGCCTCTTTTCATCCCTCTGAATTGCAGGGCCCCCATGGACCTTGCTGTCTCGTTATCCTTCTTCAGTTGGGTGAGCTTCTCATCAACCGGGGCGCCGAACAGCGATTCTCCGTTTAATGGAGTGTTCAGGATGTTGTTCTGAACCTCTGGCTTGAAGCCTGAGATCTTGAGCCAGGCTTGTCTTCTCTCTGTGATCCCTATAGCCATCAGTCTGCTGTAGGTTTCTGCTCCGTAAAAGCTGTCTTCAGGCACGAGTTTGCGATGTTTTATCCCTCTTCCACTAGGTGTGTGGCTCTCTGCTGGAATTGCTCTGGGAGGTGTTTGAGCAATTGCCCCACCTCGTCCCAATGTTGATACTGGTGCCTGTGGAGGAGGGCTTCGGAGTTTGCCATCCGCCAGTGCATTGCAGCGTTTTTTTCGATTTTTCTGCCTGTCAGGTCCATCCTCCTGCTCTCCTTGTCATTTGGTGGCCCAGATATTGTTGGGACGTTGGCCCTTCTCCTTGCCGTTGCAGCGATAATTGAGTCTGCTGTGACGGACCCTTTGATGTAGGGAGGGTCCAGGGAGGAGAACTTGTACTTCTTCTCCGTCTTTTTCGTGACGGATCTGCAAGTCGCTGGGTCCTTAAACGCTTCCTTCCCTTGGTCCTTGACCCTCTTCAGCATGGGCAGGAACTGGCTTCTTGTCTGCGTGGGGAGCAAGGTTTCCAGCAAGACATCTGCTTTAGGCTTCTCTTCCACCAATTTAACGCCATAAGCTGCTGCTGCCTTCTTGATGACCTCATTGTAAGCCCCAATGTGATCTGGCGGCAAAGGCCTCAAGGGGTATGTCTCGACAGCCTCCTCTGGGTTTTCGGCATCGATGTCCTGCCAGTCCAGGTCTTGAGCAGTCGAGGATCCCGAGTCGTAGCTCGAACGCTGATCCCCATATTCCACCTCTGTGTAATAGAGGTCTTCCTCTTCTCCATGCTCCGAGGGCTCCGGAGTTTTCGGCGGCTCTTCGGCGTCGAACTCCTCGTGCTCCTCTACCTCGGCGACGGCCGTCGCGGGCTTCAAGGGGATCTTGTAGCTTCTCATCTTTTCTTCGAAGTCTTTCTTCCTCTGGAGGATGTTCTCCATCTCGGCCTCGAGTCTTCTTTTCTTCCTCTCCATCTGCCCGGCATGCTCGGCGTCGAGCGTTTCGGATGCCCTCTTCAACGGCGTCGTCGACGTCGAAGTGGTTTTCGGGTCCTTCTCCCTCGAAGTCGAGGTTTCTCTCTCGGGGACCTGCTTCGACGACCCTGGGAGTCCTTTTCGAAGGATCCGCTGGGCTGTTTTTCGGAGGATGCAGCTTCGGTCGTCGAGGTTTTTGGCGCCGGTGCTCCCTTCTAGACTCTGATTTTCGAGAGGCTGCCTCAGGCCTTCGAAGCCCTGTTGAGGGTTTCGGGGTCATAGACTCTCCTACCTTGTATGATGTTTTCTCATCGGTCTCTGCGACCGTGGAGAAATCTGGACCTTCGGCGATGTTGTTCTCGTCGTCACTGGAGAGGCCCAGTTTGTAGAGCAACGGTGCCTGGCCCTTGCCCTACAGCATGTGGTGAGCGATCCTCTGCTTCTCTCGAATTCTGAGTGTCTTCGGTGTGAAGACTGAGAAGGCGTTGCAGTCCTTGCTCCCGTGGTCGACTGGCAGACAGAGGTTGCAGACCGGGTGCTGGTCCTTCTGCGCGTACATGTGGTGGCAGTTACAGCAGAATTTAAAGGGTGTATTGTCCATTACTGCGCTTAGGGGGGCCCCTGTGCGTGCATTCCCCGTCGGACGTCGAAGATCTCGAGTTACTTCTCCTTTGTCAGCCTAGCTTTGATGGTCTTCTTCTCCTAGTCTTCTCAAGTCCTTTTCTGTAGAAAATTGGCTTTATCTTCTTTTCTCCTCCAAAATTTCTGGAGCTTCACGCGACGATCCAGACCCAACGGCGGAAAAAAGAATCTGAAGATGGCGCCCAAGGGTGGGAGCTTCCGCAGGAAGCATGCAGACGTCACGCAAGGTACACCAAATGGTGGGACGTTGACGCCCACCTGGGCTACGAAAAAAAAAAAAAGAGAAAAAAAGACTACGATTCCGGACCCAACCACTAGATTGCAGAATATGCACAGCATAGTGAATCCAGAAAGATTCACGCTGCAAAACAGCACAAAACATGGGGTGTGGTCTCCTTTGTAGCCCTAGGTGTCAGTAAAGTAGCTGTCACACTCTTAAACGTGATAGACAACGGGGCAGATTTACAGGAGATGAAGAAATGAATCAACGACAAAACCAATGGATAACAAATTTATTAAAATATATATTTTTACAATAAAGAATAAAATGGTTATAAAAAATAAATAAAACATTTTTATATTAACATAACAAGTAACATACACAAGGCCGAGAGTGCATCCATAGAACATTCTTTAAGATAGAGTATTGCTGCGAGACAGTGAAGTCTGCACAGACTAAACATAAAGCAAGGCAGCACGGAAGAGGGCGACTCTTGTAACATTCTTCATGAAATTATTATGGACAAAAAGGGATTCACGCAGAGAGTGGATACAAAGAGACACAACAAGGCAGGTTCACAGTAGGACCCTTATGGGGGAATGAGAAAAGGTATGTATGTTTGCTTCTTCTGATGGATACCTGAAATTCCTGCAGATAACTCCTCTTAGAATTAGCCTAAGATGTTAATGTTGCAGCAGTACACAGACAGGCATACTTATCATGGTTTTGTGTTGCCCTTGTGCCACTCAAGGCGACACAAGGCAGACGCAAAACCATGAATGTATTTACCAAGACATGCAAGCCACCTTGCGTGTCTTGGTAAATCTGGAGTAATGCAAGCCTTGCGTTAGTCTGCCCCAGGGCGGCGTTCTATGGGTGTTTTTACGCAGCCACCCACATATTTTGGCACATTCCCGGATTCACCATTAGCGGAATACCTGGGAATGTGTCTAAAAATGTGTATTTTTCCCTTGTTTTTTTCCTCCGTCTGCAGCACAGACAGAAAGAGAAAGAGAAAAAAGCAGCAGAGGAATGTTGTTGTGCAGCAAGGTGCCCCTTCCTGCCTACAACCCAGGCACCCTTGCACCATGGTGCAAGGGTGCCTGCGTTGGTGCTAGTCAGCAGTTTGAGGTCCAGCGCAGGTAGAGAGCATGAACGTGCCGTATAATGATAAAGAAGGTGCATTCCTGCCCTCTGCCTTTAACGCAATGCTGCAAGGTGGCTTGCTGTGCTGTGTGAATATTTGATAAATATGTCCCAGAATCTGCAACATGTTACCTAGGCAGGCCAGCCACGAAGTCAGCAACATTACTCCCTGGAATTGACAACTCAAAAAACCTCGACTGTACCACTACGCATTTTTCTGCCTTATTTCCATGTGTTACGCAGGCCACCACAATAAAATAGGGCTCTCAACAACGAAATCATAAAAAGAGTACAACTGTCAGACGAGAGCTGGTGGAAGGGAGTTGAAAAACCTGCAAAAAGATCAAGTATCCTTCACAAGAAGTGTTACTGAAAGTAAATTAATTATTATTGTTTTGCAGAAATCTTTTGCACAATCTCGGTCTCAGAAACATTCCTAAAGAGGTAGCAGTAGTATTAGGGCTCCAATATACACTAAATATTATGTGGGGAAATGCTGAGGATTAGCACCAGCCTGGTCCTTGCATAAAAATCCAAAACTATAACAGTTTGTGAAGATATGAACTGACAATCAGATTGCCACTTGGCAAATTACAAGTTAAACCGTTGCCATGGCAAAGGTGAGCTCTGCCTTGGATTACATTATTATTGCTATGTAAGGAACTATTTATTCTGTTCGCCAAAAATGGGTCCTCATCTTCCTGTACAAAACACTTCCTACACTGAATTTGATCATCCACTGTATACTGATTTGAAAGGGTGCTAGTTGGCAATCCAGTGTTAGCCACAGTCTGGATAAGAATAATGGATGACACTTTACAAGCTTTAGTCTTGGACTGTGCATGTTTGGATGTACAACTGTGTGATCCTCCAGGGCTGGGAGAACTTCAATTCCTGGATGATTAACTGGTGGATAAAAACTTAAATGCAGAAGGATCGCTTTTCTCCCTCTGAGGCGGAAGCCGGAGGGATCTCTCTACTTTCCTTTATTACCCTTGAATTGTGACCTACTTTTAGATCGCCTGGCACATTTTTAGCGCGTCTTGTGCAACGCGTGCATTTTACCTGCTTCTGCTTTTTTCAAAGCGGATATTACCAGCACACTTATTCTCTCCCCCCTCCACCTCCTGGGCCGCTCTCAGCTGAGTATTGACGCTGAGAGCTGGTCCCGGGGAGGCGAGGGCTGTTTGGCGGCCATATTGAGGGTAGGCGCGACCTCGCGCTCTAGTCTCTATAAAGGGGGCTAAGATCGAGTAGTTCAAACGATCGCTTTTCTCCCTCTGAGGCGGAAGCCGGAGGGATCTCTCTACTTTCCTTTATTACCCTTGAATTGTGACCTACTTTTAGATCGCCTGGCACATTTTTAGCGCGTCTTGTGCAACGCGTGCATTTTACCTGCTTCTGCTTTTTTCAAAGCGGATATTACCAGCACACTTATTCTCTCCCCCCTCCACCTCCTGGGCCGCTCTCAGCTGAGTATTGACGCTGAGAGCTGGTCCCGGGGAGGCGAGGGCTGTTTGGCGGCCATATTGAGGGTAGGCGCGACCTCGCGCTCTAGTCTCTATAAAAGAGTACTCAGCGGCTCCGCGCAGCGGACGCGGTAGCGGATGCGCCGGATGCCCGCCGGAGTCACGCCAGAGTCCAGCCCGTCTGCGCCCGTCCGCGCTGAGGACGGGCTGGACGGCTGGACCTCTGGCCGCCACAATACAGGTGCCCCTGTCCTGAAATACTCAGTAGGTGAGATGTTGCGGCTGAAGCCCGCCCCTGCCCTGTGCTCTCATCGCTATAGACCTGAGGATTATTTGACTTGTACTAGTTGTGCATGCTTCATGATCCCGGTGGACGAGCCTTTACTCACTCCTGCCTCTGGCCCTTCAGAACCCTGCCCGCCACTTGCATCTAAAAACCCTAGCGAGGCCGGTATCCTCCTCAACGCCCGCTCGCTTATTAAAAACAACGTCGCATTTAAGGAATTGGTCTTAGATAAGACTCCTTCCTGGGTCTTTATCACCGAGACCTGGGCTAAAGACTCTTCCGGTCCTGATCTAGTTGAAGCGGTTCCTGAGGGCTACTGTCTCACTCGCTTGGACAGATCAGGCCGTGTGGGCGGGGGACTGGCCATCCTTTATCGGGACACATTTCACTGTCACACTATACCCCTCTCTAATACTAAGGACTCTTTTCAGGTGTTATATTTCTCCCTCTTAGATTCTGCCAACCCAGCATTCAATGGAATCTTGATATACCGCCCCCCTGGTCCTAGAGCAGGTTTTGGGTTGAAACTAATGCAGGTTCTGGAACCCTATTTTGGTCTACAAAATCTGACCATCCTAGGTGACTTTAATTTTCACCTGGAGCTACTGGAGGCTCATGACACGATCTCCCTGGTAGAAACTATGTCAGCCTGTGGACTTACCCAGCTGGTGAACGGTCCCACCCACCGAGCGGGCCACACGCTTGATGGCATTTTTTCCAACGATCCTAGGTTGACAGCTGCCAGCCCTTTTCACCTCTCCTGGTCGGACCATCTGGCCGTTCCCTTCAACCTGCTGTTCCCCGCACAGGGATATATTAGAAGGGCCTCTAGCACTACAGAAGTGCGAAGGAACCTTAAAAAGATCAGGGATGACTCCTTCCTCCCATGGACAACCAGGCTGTCCATTCCTCGGGAAGCAGATACTTCCACTGCGGTCTCTCTATTTGAAAGCACCATTGCGGAAGCCATGGAGGAGCTTGCTCCTGCAAGGCCCTGCTACTCGGCAAGGAAAAGACCCTCCGCCCCCTGGTTCTCCGAACAACTCCGGCTGCGGAGACAGGAGGTAAGAAGACAGGAGCGCGCATGGCACTCTAGCGGGGCCCCTAAAGACAGAGAAGCCCATAGGGTCTTGCTTAAAAATTATAAATCTGAAGTCATTAAGACCAAGCAGGAATACTTCACGGCACTCACCTCCTCAGTGTCATCTCCTAGAGATCTCTTTAGGATTGTCGATTCCCTCACGACACTTCAGACACCGGATCCTGTGGTTGCCTCCCAGGACCTGTGCAACAAGATAGCGGCCTTTTTCCAGTCTAAAATAGCTGATATCTACGCTGCTCTGGAGGTCCAAAAATCTCTCACCACCGTCCCTCTGTTGCCTGCCCTCCCTGAACCCAGTGTTGCGGTACCCTCTCCGCCTCAGGAATTGAATTCCTTTCCTCCTCTTTCCAGACAGGATCTGGAAATCCTGCTTGATAAAACCAAATCTGGCTCTCCGCTGGACGCCTGC
This sequence comes from Lissotriton vulgaris, assembly GCF_964263255.1. Classification (NCBI taxonomy): domain Eukaryota; kingdom Metazoa; phylum Chordata; class Amphibia; order Caudata; family Salamandridae; genus Lissotriton; species Lissotriton vulgaris. The sequence goes on from NC_141695.1 coordinate 1,726,944,204, forward strand.
CCGCTAAAGATCCTCAAGCAGTGCAGAGAATCTCTCCTTCCTCCTCTGGTTGACATCATGAACAGAGTGTTGAAGGAAGGCATTTTTCCCCAACAGTGGAAAAATGCTGTTGTAAAACCCTTGCTTAAAAAGCCTTCTCTGGACCCCGGGGTGTTAAAGAACTTTCGCCCCATCTCACTGCTCCCGGCTCCCGCAAAGATGCTTGAAGCCTATTTAAATAAACATCTGGCGGCATTTGTGGAGAGCTCGGGCTGTCTGGATCTTTCCCAGCATGGGTTCAGGAGGGAACATAGCACCGAGTCTGCCCTCACCATAGTGCTGGATACCACCCGCACCAGAGTTGATGAGGGCCAGACCTCCCTCCTGATCCTGTTAGACCTTACGGCGGCCTTCGACACCCTCTCTCCTGCGGTATTAACATCTCGCCTAAGGGAAATTGGTGTCTGCGGGTCTGCTTTGGGACTTCTTTCCTCTTTTCTCGACCAGAGAGAACAAAGGATAATGCTGGGCTCATTCCTATCTCCATCCCTGTCTGTGCAATGTGGGGTCCCCCAAGGGTCAGCGCTTAGCCCTACCCTTTTTAATATCTACGTGACCCCCCTTGCCAGACTCATTAGATCTTTCGGGATGGAGGTAGTGTCCTATGCGGACGACACCCAGATCCTAGTCTCTCTCTCCCAGCCAGCCACGTCAACTGCCACCAATTTTAGATCCTGCATGGAGGCAGTTGGCCAGTGGATGATCCACAATTCACTAAAGCTGAATGGGGAGAAGACAGAGGTGATGGTTTTTGGTGGTAAGGAATCGATCTGGTCGGCGGAGTGGTGGCCGGACTCGCTGGGTGCATGTCCAGAGCCTACTCAGTCAGCCAAAAACCTGGGAGTTATGATTGACCCTAACCTCAGTATGTGCCTACAGGTCAACAGGACTGTTTCGACCTGCTGGGGGATTATCCACACACTGAGGAAAATTAGGCACTTCCTGTCACCCCAGGCAAGAAAGCAACTTGCTGTCGCTTTTCTGGGCTCGCGTCTTGACTACTGCAATGCGCTGTATGCAGGGTTGAACAAGAGTCTTCTACAGCGCTTGCAGGTAGTCCAGAACGCGGCAGCGAGATTTGCACTTGACCTACCTAAGCGTGCCTCTGCCACTGAAGCCCGAAAACAACTGCACTGGCTCCCCGTTGAATACCGGATCCGCTTCAAATCTTTGTGCCTGGTGTACAAAGCTCTTGCTAAACCCAACCCCACAAGTATGGGTTCCATTCTCTCTCGGCACAACCCCAGTAGAAACCTTCGCTCCGGTCACAAACTTCTCCTCTCTGTACCTCGTGTCAGAAAAGTAAGATGGGGAGGTAAGGCCTTCTCCTTTTTGGCACCTAAGTGGTGGAATGACCTCCCTCTCGATGTAAAATCCAGTCCCTCTCTGCAAACTTTTAGAGCTGCACTCAAGACTCATCTTTTCATACTTGCATACCCCTAGTGGCACTCTGCATTAGTGACTCTATATTCAGTATCTTTTCTGTTTATTGATTTTGATAGGCGCCTTGATACCTTCGGGTTTAGTCTGCGCATTACAAATTGCTTAATAAATAAATAAATAAATAAATAAGGACATGGAACAAAGTAGGACTGTGCCAATCTAGGGTGGTGAATAAAAGGTCTACACTGTACTTTCTGTCCCACTACGGGAACCAATGAACAGGAGGGAATGCAAAATGTAGACTGCAAACCTTTGCCTGCACATCCTCATTTTGGTTTGCCTAGGTCGCGAAGAAATCTCCTAAGTTCCTCCAATTAGCAAAGATCATAGCCAATGCGTCCTGGTTCAAACTCACACACGTAGTTCGCTGACACTAACCAAAAGGTGTATCGGCATGCATGTTCTGCATTATTGGCAACTGAACCCCAGCCAGGATTCTTCAGTTTCCAAAGGATGAAACCAGTTCTGTATCATCGCAGTAGTGATAGGAGCCTTCAAGCAACACATCATCTAATGTTCACACACCGCACTGCTGCCATATTTTCACTTCTGCATGTAACTCGTGAACATAAGGGAAAGGAAAACAACAAATGCCCACCTGAAAGCATGCAATTCCCAAAAATGTATGTGAAGTGTCTGTTCTTGTACATTCCATAACGCACCCGCATGAAAGTCCTTTAGGTGAGCAGCCCCTTCCTACAAGGAGTCAGTTACAATTGTCACTTGTAGTGAATTTGTACAAATAGTACCTTCCTTCTTCATTACTTTCACTCAAAATGAGAACCCAAACAGAGTCAGGGGGATGGGAGTGAGAGCTTCGCTCATGTTCCGATCTTATCAAAAGTGCTTCGCTCAGATTAATAGGAGTATTCAAGTAAAACACTTGACAACTCTTCCTCAATTTTGATAAGTGGAGAGCACCAAACCAAGCTGAAGTTGCAACAGCAAATGTATGCTCAGAATGCAAAGCATTTCCTTTACTTAGGAAACCACACCATGACAAGACATGGCTACCCAAAAACTACCGCCAATGCATTAAACCACACAAGGGAATACACCACCATTTAAGCGGCAATACGCCCACAGGCAAAAGGCACAGTTGGAAGCCACACAGTGTAGTCAACATATATATGGGACCCCCTCTTAGAGTACTTTTAGACTTGTCATCTGGTTGTTTGAGCGCCAAGATACTCCTTGGAGTGATAGGTGCACTATAAAAGTGTCCTTTACATTACATTTTACTTTGGGCCAGGGAAAAGAGAGGAACACAATATCATAGCAAAGAGTAATTCCCTTGTGGCCTAAATTCTTTTACCAATGTCATATAATTCTTACTTTCAAAAGGGTCCTTCAAAGCATGGCAAACATGTTTGTTTATTTCATATTTGTACCTTTTTATTTATTCTTCCTTTAATTATAAAAGAAGAATAAATAAAAAGACATTGGTAAAAGAATTTAGGCCACGAGGGAATTACTCTTTGCTAAGCCACACAGTGCAGTACCATTGGCGACACGCTCACAAGAACAAATCAGGTTATGTGCACCTTCAATTTACTCCGGTGCCTAGGATATGTCATAGCAACCATGAACCGGTAGACCCACTGTAGGGTGCAAGGTTGCACATCTGTCCCCAACACTGATCACCCAGCAAAAATTAAAGTGTGCTACCAGGCCATGTGCCCTTCGAAACAGTTCCACACACCCACTGAGGAAGTGCGGGTGCACGCCTTCAAAGACATTGCAAAACAGTGATGATTAAACATCTCAGCCTAACCTGAACTGATGGGCATATCTCACAGGCATCTCCAATTTTGGAGGGAGAATATTACCTATGTTATGGACACTGCAGCCACATCCAGGTCATTCTATTACCTTTCAGTAAGCAGAAGATTGAACTTGTACTAGGACAATGCAAACTCCATGAGCACAAAGAGAATTACTAACAACTCGTTAAAAGTTATCCCCTACTTTAAAATGCACACCTTGCAGCTGCTGCTGGCATTATCTCTTACCGAAGCTGCATATGGAAGCATGCTTCCTGTTGAAGGATAAGTATTAGTAATGTTAAGGTCCATAGTATAATCTGGTTCAGAACCTACAGTCAAATGGTCAAGTCTTCTGATTGGGACTCGTATATAATAATTTCCTGTGATATTAATTGGTCAAAGATCAAATAAATAAAAGATCTTCTACTACAATGTTTATTGAGGACCTCATTATACTAATTATTGGTATTGGTCCTATAAGAGAGAAGAGACTCTGGGATGAAGCAGGACACCACTGGAAAGGGGCAGCGTGATTTGGACCATGAAAAATTTGCCCAATGGCTTTTTGGATGCCTTATTGCAGAGACTTTGCATTGTGTTCCCAGCCCAGATCTCACACACAACACTGGTGGGTGTCTCACAGGCACAAGCCTATTACAAGTTACATTGGACCTTTGCCCTTTTTCAGAGGTGAGAAGGACATTCTGAGAGTGTCTGTGGCATGCAAAATAAAGAAATTGGTGTGGGTGGTGGGTTTATCTAGTCTGGATATAGTGACCTCGCGGCTAGCACTGTATAGTCACGTATAGCAAAGGTATAGTACTGCAAAATGTCGGGGAGCATACCTGTAAAATAAGTTATCCATGGAAATGCATATACATAAAAAAGAAGCAAACATACAGAGGACAGAAAATGGGTGATATAGGGTGAGGCACTAGTAGGATATTCATGGAGAGTGAGGAACAAAGACGGACGTAAGGAGAGAATACATACAAGGGGAGAGAGTAAGGCGACTCCTCTGTAGAAAGTACAAATGGGGGCACAGGCCAGTGACTCCTGTTCCACAACCTGAGATGGAAAATCACAATCCGCTCATCTGGAGTGAACACACAAAGAAGGCAGCAGTGGGTCTGGGAAGCAGCATTACAGAGATTCAGTCTTTCGACAGCTAAAAGAAATGGCACTCTGGAATGTTAGTCTTGTTAGAAAAATAAATATTAAAACTCTTGCAACCACAACTATAAACGTTCTCTTTAAGTCCTGTCTGCTATCATCACCCTCATCATTAAGATCAGCACACCTTTGTGGTCCAGAGGCTCATGGCGGCTTTATATCAAGTGACCTGCTTTGCAGGGTATGCTCTCCATTTTTTTAAAAAAATATTAACCGTTTTGGGGTTATAAAGAACAGCCAAGAGATTTTCTGGATGTCTTGGAGGGCTCCAGATTTAATAGCTGATATTGTGTAAACAATTTTGACTGACTCTCCACTTGTTTAGAGACATCCGGTCTGTGATGCTTTCCATGCTTGGAGTGATTGAGCCCAGGCAGGGGCTGCAAGATCTATGTAAGGAAAGTGTCAGGTCAGAAACATGGCCAGCCTTAAAGTTTCCATGAAGACATGGCAAAGAAGTGCCACAGTGTGGAAGAGGTACAAGGAAGGTACTTGGCATTGTCATGCCAGGAAACCTTTAAGGGGACCACTGTAATGCATTAACTTGGCCTCTACTAGAACATCAGCTGCAGACCCACACCAACCACAGGTTGGCTTATTTGGCGGCAGAAGAATTGGTGAAGGGCTTCTGCTCTTCACCATCACTGCTCTCTGCTTACTATGGGGAGTCTTTAAAGGTTGAGAGATTTTGAGGAAGTCACAGCTCCTTTTCATCATAACACCGATCCATATTCCAAAGAATCCAGTTACTTAGTTTGATTCAAAGGATGGAAGACTCGCTTGGGGTTCATGGCGGGTCTGCAACATATTTCCAAAGTTTTGCAGCTTATGAAATCATATCCATTGTGTAAAACATTGGCTCCATGAACTGAGAGCAAAATAACCAGAGGGTCTCAGCTGGGGGAGGCTCTCCTTGGTTGACAGCTAACATTGCTGGTTTCTTCTTAATGGCAGCTTTTCACAGAGCTTCACACCCGACCAGTGAAGGAAGTCAGCATCTGGTTGCTACACTGAGCTAGCAAACATTCCATTCAAACAAACATAACCTTGAACGATTCACAGGCGACTTGAAATCCATTAATCTCTGCCTGTGTTCAGGAATGCTCTTGACCCAAGCCAGGGCTTGGATTTCAGTATGAACATCTATCTTCCTGCTACCTTAGGGGCATTCTAATGGGTGTGGAGCTGAGCAGGGGCTTCGAGGGGGTGAAGAGTATGTCGCTTGGTCCATGGGGCACTGCTAAGCTGTGGTTCATGGTTTCATCCAGTCGTCTGGTCTCCACTTCCAAGGTCTCAGGGCCAGGGTCACGGGTCACACAAGCCAATGACTGTGAGAGATCACGGTGCAAGTCCAGGAACTCATCGCTGGTCTTCAGACACCGGTCTACATAGTCCTGCTTTTGCTGTCTCTCCTTGGCCAGCTGTGCAGTAAGACGGGCCACCTAAGGGGACAAAAAGTATGACAGGTAAAGGGTCTAAACAAGACAGACACCTTCAAAGGTAATCTGCCATTTAGCAATAGTAGCGGGAACATTGAGTTCCCTCACTTCATATGTCAGTTTGTTCTATGGGTTAATTCTTGGGAACATTATTCTGCATTTGAAATGTAAACTTGAAATACCACTGCACTATTAGTACTATAGCGTACCAGGAGTACACCTGTGATCCTGCAGCTTGACCATCCACCATCCGTGCACTGTCAGTAGGGGAAGATTACATCAGTGTGTGCTTCACCAAGCTCTACACTGCCTGCTTACAATTTATTTGAAGTAGTCTACCTGTGCACAGCTAGGTCAATAATGGCTGCAGCACTGTGATCTTACCCCAGACATTCCCCGACAGCTCAGTAAGAGCACAGCACTGTGGGCTACATTCCAGCTCAGCCTAATGAGTGGAAAGACCCACAGAAGTGCGAGCTTCCAGCTAAGAGGACTGCTCTTGGGCATAGAAATGCAGCAGTGTGCGTGTCCGTGCAGTAGTACTTTGAGGCATACAACGCACATGAGTCTTCAAGCAGTGTCTGATACGCCTCTGCCATACCATCTCCCCTTACATCTTACCTGTTTCTCCAATTCTAAGTCTGACCGATCAATAGCAGGTTGATGTTTTAAATCCTAAAAAACAGAAAAAAAGTTTAACATTAAACAATTAAAGTACTGATAAAAGTAGGTCATTGCTGGCTCACAACAACCAGTCCTAAGCAGAAAGAATACTACAAAGGGGTGAATAAAGGAAAACATTCAAAGGCAGGGAACATGTATTGCAAGGGTTGCTTCTAAGCACATGAGCAACATGAGTGCAAAATGATATGACCAAAAGAACCTATTCAATACCCAAACAGCAGCCCGCACCTTTAAAATTGAAGGCAATTCAATAGTTTGGACAATTCGCTGAAGTATGTTAGAGTAAAAAATAATTTTAAACACATGCGAACCAGTAGTGTTTTCAAAAGCTCAGTAAGTGATTACAAAAGAGTAAATAATTGAAATACAAGCAATTTCACAATAGAGCAAGTGACCATGGGGAGAGATGTGTAGGATGCGGTGGGAGTGAGCGAGACCAAAAGGGTCGGGGGAGGGGTTGGGGGGGGGGTTTAGATTTAAGCCCTTTTATGAAGGTCAGAAGTAAGGGGCAGTTGGTTCAGTGGTTGGGCACATAGAAGAGAAGACCTTTCTTATTCTGTTTTTGCGCTGACTTCTTGGAAATCTTCTAGATCCATTCTGACTCCTGGGGGCACATAGAAGAGAAGACCTTTCTTATTCTGTTTTTGCGCTGACTACTCGAAAATTTTCCAGATCCAGTCTGCCGCCTGAGGATGGATATTCAAGGGTAATGAATCTGTGGCCTGGCTGTCTCTCTACCAGATAACGCGTTGCCAAAGGAAAGTAACTTGTTTATCTGATGGAGACTTCTAGCCGCAGAGTCCTCACCATTGAATAGATACCGGTCTCGAGTCCAGTTCAAACCAAAAAGTCATGCAGGACCGACTGAGCGAAATGCCAGTCACGATGGACCTGACTCTCCAGGTAGTAATGTTTTGTGAACAAGTGTAGGAATTGACCCGTATCAAGTCAACTAAGTAATCATAATTTTTTTACTATTAGTTGCAGCACATAGTTTTTAATTGACACCCTGGGCCACCACGAATAAATTACCAGGCAAGGATTCCCAGAGGTGCATTTTAACATTCCCCTTCATCCACTTCACACTATTGCACGACACCCGCTCCGCTGTAGTCAGGCGTTGAAGCACAACCAGGCTGCACTCGGCTGCCTGATTGGACCCCGATGATGAAGCATGACACCAACCAGGTTGGTGTGTGAGGGGTTTTTAAACAAAGACTGCTTGTGCCCAGCTGACACAGCTACATTTACAGGTGACATGGGATACTAACCAGATTCCATCACTCCAACACAGTGGGCCAGTCCTCGTTGTTTACTTGATTATACCTCAGGTGTAGGGACTCGCCCCTCAAAACCCTTGCTCTCTATTTTGTTTATTCTACCCATGTGTAGGAATGCCCATATCGCTGCCTGACAGATATCCAGGAGAGGGACGCCACATGATAAGGCATTGGTCACAGACTTAGCTCTAGTAGAGTGAGCCAGCAAGCTCTCAGGAGGCTGTTTCTTGTCTAATATATAGCAGATCTTAATACGTAGGACAATCAATCGAGAGATGGTTCTTTTCTGAACAGCTTTCCTCTTTTTGCTCCCACATAAGCCACAAATAGTTGATCGTCTACCCAGAATTCTTTTGTGTGGTCAAGGAGGAACCACAATGTTCTTTTTGGGTGCAGGCAGTGAGGTCTCTCCTCTTCTTTGGAGGGATGAGGAGCAAAGCACAAGTTACTACTTGTGTAACGATATATCTGTAAGAGACATTAGTTAGCGATAGATTCCTTACCTTAGAATATCCCCAGGCGTCAGACTGGATCTGGAAACTTTTGCGTAGCAATACCCCTGCGCGTCGGTAGGCGTCGTCTGCGGCTCCGCGTCCGTCGTCGGCGTCGTGAGCGCCGGAATGACGTCGTCGGAGTACTTAGACGCCGCCCATGCACGCTGACGTCAGTTCTGATACACAGCTTTTCCGCGCCAGATACGCTGAGCCATGATAGAACCAACACTGGTGCCATGAAACTAGGGCCCTGAAAGGGGATGACCTTAACCCTAGATATCGGTTCGCAGAACGGGGAGTATGGGTGGGTCGGTAAGGAATCTTTCACTAACTAATGTCTCTTACAGATATATTGTTACACAAGTAGTAACTTGTGCATCTGAAAGAGACACGTTAGTGATAGATTCCTTACCTTAGAATAGATACCCCAGCAATACCAACCCCGTGGTGGTGGGTCTGCGAACCAATAATCACACCAGAAAGTCCTGGAGGACGGAACGGCCAAAGTAGCCATCCCTCCGGACTTGACTGTCCAGGCAGTAGTGTCTTGCGAACGCGTGCAGCGAGGCCCACGTAGCTGCCTGGCAAATGTCCTGTAAAGGGACTCCTCGGCCCAGGGCACTAGTGGTCGCCGTGGCACGAGTGGAGTGAGCCCGCAATCCAGCAGGGGGCTCTTTTTTCGCCATGGAGTAACATGCCTGAATACACAAGATGATCCACCGCGAAATTGCCCTCTTGTGTACTGCCTTTCCCTTCTTCACGCCCACGTAACCAACAAAGAGTTGGTCATCCACCCGGAATTGGCGTGTGAGGTCTATGTAATAGGAGAGCGCACGTTTTGGATCCAGACGGTGACGCCTCTCTTCCTCTTTCGAGGGATGCGGAGGCGGAAAGAAGGTGGGCAAAGTAATGGACTGCCCGATGTGGAAGGCCGTGACAACCTTGGGTAGAAAGGAAGGTCGTGTACGCAACACCACCTTGTCAGGATGAACAGATAGGAAAGGTGGAGTACAAGAAAGAGCCTGGAGCTCACTCAGCCTGCTGGCAGAGGTAATGGCGACCAGGAAAGCAGTCTTCAATGTGAGAAGACGGAGAGGACAGTTATGTAGTGGCTCAAAGGGAGCACACATCAGATAAGTGAGAACAAGACAAGTCCCACTGGGGCATCACAAAGGGAACAGGAGCGAACAGGTGTGTGACGCTCTTCAGAAATCTACTTACAATGGGGGACTTGAATAAAGAAGGCTGATCAGGAAGCCTTAAGAAGGCAGAAAGAGCAGAAAGGTACCCTTTTAGAGTGCCCAGAGCAGAGCCCTGCCGGGCAAGGGAAAGAAGAAAGAGCAGCACTTCCGAAAGGGGTGCAGAGAGAGGATCCACAGCCTTTGCTGTGCACCATGCCACAAATCTGTTCCACCTGCAGGCGTATACCAACTTTGTGGAGGGACGCCTGGCTGCCAGAATGATATCACAGACTTCAGGAGGCAAGTCAAATGGCCTCAACTGTCGCCGCTCAATCTCCAAGCTTGTAGGTGGAGACTGGACAGGTTCAAGTGCAGGACCGTTCCCTGCTGCTGCGACAGAAGGTCCTCCCGAAGAGGCAGACGAATCGGGGGATCGACTGACATGCTGAGTAGCTCGGGATACCAGTATCTTCGTGCCCAGTCCGGAGCCACCAGGATAACCTGGGCCCGGTCGCGCCTGATCTTCTTCAGCACTCTGGGCAGAAGTGGTATAGGCGGAAAGGCGTACAACAGACCGCAGCTCCACTCGCGACGAAAAGCATCTCCGAGCGAGTGCCGCCTTGGAAATTCCAACGCGCAGAACTGATGACATTGCGCGTTCTCTTCTGTGGCGAATAGATCTAACCAAGGCTCTCCCCATTGCTGAAAGAGACCTTGCGCCACGTCCGAGTTCAGACGCCATTCGTGATCCATCAAGCACCGACGGCTGAGTTCGTCCGCCCTGGCATTCAGAGAGCCTGCCAGGTGTTGAACCACCAGGGTCACGCCCTGATGTTCCAGCCATTGCCATAGGCGCAGAACCTCCTGGCAAAGGGTCCACGACCCCACTCCGCCTTGTTTGTTGCAGTACCACATGGCGGTGGTGTTGTCGGTGAACACTTGCACTGCACTCCCTCGAACAGAGAGGAGGAATGCTTTCAGTGCTAGACGAATCGCCCGCAGCTCCAACATGTTGATATGGAGCCGGGACTCCGCCGGAGACCAGAGGCCTCTGATCTCCGCCTCTCCCATGTGGCCTCCCCAGCCCTGGAGGGATGCGTCCGTCACAACCACGTGCTCCGGGTGGGGAAGGGAGAGGGATCTGCCACTGACCCAGTCACGGTCCGTGAGCCACCACTGCAGTTGTCTCGCAGTGCCCTCCGAGATCAAGACATGATCGGACAGGTTGCCCTGATGCTGGGCCCACTGAAACTTCAGGTCCCACTGCAGAGCCCGCATCCGCCACCTGGCGTGATGCACCAGAAGGATGCAGGAGGCCATCAGCCCCAGCGTCAACCTGACCGAGATTCGGGATAACGGCTGGAAGATGGGAATCAGAGCCTGAATATCCCGAACCCGCTGTTCGGGTGGGTAAACCCGAAACTGCGCCGAGTCGAGAACCGCTCCGATGAAGAGGAGCTTCTGAGAGGGACACAGGTGCGACTTCGGCACATTGATGGAGAACCCCAGCAAGTGCAGGAGGTCGGCCGTAGTCTGGAGGTGGGTGACGACTACCTGGGGCGAGCCCGCCTTCAACAACCAGTCGTCGAGGTAGGGTAAGACTGATACCCCCTGCCTGCGCAGATGAGCTGCGACCACCGCCATCACCTTTGTGAACACCTGTGGGGCGCTGGTAAGGCCGAAGGGGAGCACGGTAAACTGAAAGTGCTCTTGGCCTACCGTGAACCGCAGGTAACGCCGGTGGGCCGGCAGGACGGGAATGTGGAAATAGGCGTCCTGCAGGTCCAACGCTACCATCCAGTCTCCCGGGTCCAGGGCAGCTAGGACCTGAGCCAAAGTCAGCATCTTGAACTTCTCCTTTCGGAGGAAGCCGTTGACGTTCCGTAGGTCCAAGATAGGGCGTAGGCCCCCTTTGCCCTTCTTGGGTACCAGAAAGTAGTGGGAGTAACATCCACACCCTACTTCTGGCCCAGGAACGCGCTCGATGGCCCTCTTGGCCAAGGGGGCCGTGACTTCCCCTTGCAGAAGTTGCAAGTGATCCCCCGACACGCGGTGGCACTGCGGTGGCATGGATGGAGGGGATGCCTTGAAGGGGAGGGAGTAGCCCCTTCGGACAATCTGCAGCACCCACCAGTCCGAAGTGACTGTGTGCCAGTGGGAGAGGTGATGGCGAACCCTGCCTCCCACAGGCGTCACATGGGCCTGAAAATTCGGACTAGGAAGGTTTTGAGGCAGGTGCTGCTGAGGGAGGTGTGGACTGGCCTCGCCGTGGTCCCTGACCGCCGCCACGGCGGTTTCCACGCCCGCCACCGCGCTGTTGGACATTCTGCGGCGCGTGGCTGACAGTACGTGGTGGGGCGCCCCTTCCGTGGCCACGAAAGGAGCGAAAGGCACCCGATTGTTGGCGTGGGGCCGTGAGGCCTAAGGACTTGGCCGTAGCCCTGGAGTCCTTGAAACGTTCCAGCGCATGGTCTGCCTTGTCGCCGAAGAGGCGACGGCCATCAAACGGCATGTCCAGGAGTGTGGCCTGGACATCGGCCGAGAAGTTGGCGGATCTCAACCAGGCGTGGCGTCGCACCGCCACTGTCGTTGCCATCGCCCTGCCCAGTGAGTCCGTTGTATCCAGCCCACACCAGATAGAAAAGCGTGCTGCATCTCGGCCTTCCGCAAGGGCTTGGCCGAGTTTAGCCTGGACCTCCTCCGGGCATTGTGGCAGCACCTCCGCAACCATGTCCCACAGAGTGTGGGTGTAGCGGCCCAAGAGACAGGCGGTATTCACAGACCGCAGCCCTGAGCTAACAGACGAGAAAACCTTCTTCCCGAACTGTTCGTATCTCTTGGATTCCCTGTCGGGCGGGGCCGACGGGAATGCGGTCTGGAAGTTTGAGGCCTGGATGACCAGACTCTCATGGGTTGCCCGGGGCCGGGCGGTAGCGTCTGGCCACGTTCCTATCCACAGGCGGGCCTGTGGCGGGCTTGGACCAAGTGCCCACAAGAACGTCACACAAGGCCTCATTGAACGGCAGCAGGGGCTCCATGGAGCTTGACTGCGGTTTGAGGACCTCTGTGAGGAGGTTAGTCCTCACGGCCGCGACGGGGAGCTTAAGGTTTAAGGCCTTAGCTGCCTTCGTCAACACTACGCCATAAGTAGAATCCGCCTCCGAAGCCACAGTCGGAGGTGAGTTAAATCCAGTGTCTGGTGATGTGTCAAGACCACTGGCCTCCCCAAGCTCATATGTCCAGTCCTGTTGAGACTGGCAATCTAGTGCCAGAGGGTCCTCGGACCCCGCCCAATCTTCCTCGTCACCGGTGTCCTGTAAACCAGGATTAGCAGACAGGGCCTCCTCGCGGAGATAGAAATCCCCAAAGGCCGACGGAATCGGCGCCCAGCGGCGCCCTCCCGGCGCCTGAGTCGAACCGCAGGAAACATTGGGGGCGGCAACCACAGTGGGCGCTGGGGGCGACACCTGTGGGGACGGCGCCGGTGAGGCCGTAAGGTCGACCGGCGATGCCCCGGATCCGGAACCGGATCCGGTGAGGTCCTGCGGCGCCGAGACCGAAGTCGCCGGCGGCGCCGGGGCCGAAGCACCCGACGGCGTCGGGGCCGAAGCGCCCGACCCGGTAGGACCTCCAGACGGAACCGTTGGGCCCGAAGGCGCCACGGGAACCGACTGAGGAGGGAGGGCTCTCATGGCCATGAGGTACCTCTCGACCTCCTCCGGCGTCGCGCCGTGCCCAGGGACCCGAAGGTGTGGGGCAGGCGGCGACGCTTGCGACTCCCGCGGAGCCGCGTGGGCGGTGTCGCCCGAGCCCCCGGCCGCATCGTGCGAGCGTCGGGGTGGGTCGGAGGATCGATGACGTCGCTCCGACCGCTCATGCCTCTTACCTGAGGACTTGGAACCAGACGATCGGTGTCCACTTCCGGAGCTTCGATGACTCCAACCTCGCGACCTGTCCCTCGACCTCCCGTGGGACCGGGACCTGGAGCGGCGCGGGGCCAACTGCCTCAGCTCGAGTCGCTTGCGGGACCGCTCCCGCCTAGCCTTCGACGTCAGGGCCCGGCAGTCGGAGCTGGTCCGATCGTCGTGGTCGAGGCCTAAGCATTTCAGGCACCGGCGATGGGGGTCCGTAACCGACATGAGTCGATCGCACTTCGAGCAAGGCTTGAACCCGGGCATCCCTGGCACCAATAGAGTCGAGAACTCGACAAAAAGAGAGATCAAAAAGTTCAGTCAAAAATTGACTGGGGGTAGAGCTTCTTCCGGATCTGCGCTAGCTGGCGCGGAAAAAAGAAGAACTGACGTCAGCGCGCATGGGCGGCGTCTAAGTACTCCGACGACGTCATTCCGCCGCTCACGATGCCAACGGCGGACGCAGAACCGCAGACGACGCCTACCGACGCGCAGGGGTATTGCTACACAAAAGTTTCCGGATCCAGTCTGACGCCTGGGGATATTCTAAGGTAAGGAATCTATCACTAACGTGTCTCTTTCAGATGAGGGTAGGCACAGTGTTGCTCTGGCCTACATGGAGTGACAACCTTTGGTAGGTAGATGGCACATGTCCAAAGGACCAGCTTGTCTGGGTAAAAAGTGGTACAAGGATAGCGTACTTAGAGCGCTTGGGGTTCGCTGACCCTCCCGGCCGATGTTATGGCCACCAAAAAGGCTGTTTTGATGGTCAACAGCCTAAGTGGGCAATTATGTAGAGTCACTAAGGGGGCACACAAGAAAAAAGTCAGGATCAGGTTGAGTTCCCACCGAGGTATTAATGGCTTAGGTGGGAACAATGTGTTGCAGAGCTTTAAGGAACCTAGCCACAACTGGTGATTTAAAGAGAGAAGGTTGGTCCGGCATTCACAAAAAATACTGAGATGGAAGACAGATAATCCTTAAATGTGCCCAAAGCAGAGTCCTGCTGGGTCAAAGACAGTGCAAATAAGAGAACTCATGATAGAAGTACAGACAGAGGGTAAACATTGTGAGAGGCTCATCATGATACAAACTTTTCCCAACAGTGTTTACCATCTTGGTGGAAGGACGCCTGGCTGCCAGAATATCATCACAGACTTCGGGAGGAAGGTTGAATGCTGTCAATTGTTGCAGCTCAATCTCCATGCATGGAGGTGGAGGGTGTGCAGGTTCGGGTAAGGACACAGCCCTGTTGCTACGACAGAAGATCCTCCTGAAGAAGCAGCCTGACTGGAGGGCCAATAGATATGCTCAACAGTTTGGGATACCAGACTCTCTGTGCCCAATCCGGTGGCACAAGAATGACCTGGGCCCGGTCGTTCCTGATTTTTTTGAAAACTCTGGGCAGGAGTGGTGTAGGAGCAAAGGCGCACAGGAGTCCGGAGTTCCATGAGAGACAAAAACCGTCTCAGAGGGAGAGCTGCCTTGGAAACTCCAGCATGCATAACAAATCTAACCAAGGCTCTCCCCACTGCTGAAAGAAACCTTGGACCATCTCAGGGTCGAGATGCCGTTCGTGATCCGTTAGCCACCGGTGGCTTAGTTTGTCCTCAGATTTCCACCTTCCCCAGGTGGCAACCCATCCCAGAAGTGACACATCTGGCACTGCACTCAAGTCTTGTTGGGGAAGGGAAAGGGGCCTGCCACTGACCCAATCGCGGTTCGTCAGCCACCACTGCGGATCCTTTGTAGTTCCCTCCTAGATCGGGACCATGTCAGAGCAATTCCCCTAATGCTGCGCCCATTAGAACTTCAGGTCCCACTGGAGAGCCCGCATATGCCAGCAGGCATGTGTCACCAGTAGGCTGAAGGTGGCCATGCGGTCCAACAGCCTCAGAAACAGTCTCACCGAAAGCCAGGAAAGAGGCTAAAACATCAGTATCATAGCCCGAATATCCAGGATCGGTGCTCGGGAGGATAGGTCCCAAACTGCAGCATGTTAAGAACTGCTCTGATTAAAGGGAGCGTCTGAGAGGGAGTCCGGTGTGACTTAGGCTTAGGATAATGAATACCGGCGAGCGCAGGAGGTTAATTAGTCTGAAGGTGGGAGACAACTGCTTGGGGCAAGCCCACTTTCAAGAACCAGTCGCTGAAGTAGGGGAAGACTGAAATCCCTGGCCTCCGCAGATGAGCTGCGACGACCTCCATCACATTGATGAACACTCAAGGGGCGCTGGTAAGACGTATAGGGAGCACAGCAAACTGAAAGTGCTCGTGGCTCACCAGAAACTGCAGATAGCGCCTGTGGGCTGGCAGGAAAGGGATGTGGAAATGAGCTTCCTTCAAGTTCAACAATACACTCCAGTCTCCCGCCTGTCCCATGTGGTTGCTGTTACCCACACCTCAGTACAAAAAGGCTTGGAAGCCTGTTGGCCGTGGTGGCTGGGAGAGTATGGGTGCGGCTGGAGAGCCCTTCTGTAGCCACAAAAGGGAAAGAAGGCAGATTAAGGCGGACGAGGGGCCCTAGACAACAATGAAGGACCTGACAGTAGCTCTTCGGTCCTTGAAGCTTGCGAGCACTGAATCCGCCTGGTCTCCAAATAGGCGATAGCCATTAAAAGGGCATGTCCATGAGGGTAACCTGGACATTCCCTGAAAAAGCAGATGTTCAAAGCCAGGCATGGCACCGTAAGGCCACTGACTATGAAATCACTCTGCCCAGCCAGTCAGTTGTGTCAGGTCAAAATCTGATGGAGAAGTTTGCTGCATCTCTACCTTCGGCAACCGCCTGAGATAGTATGACCCAGGCCTCCTCCAGGACCATGGCCAGCACTTGGGCAACTGAGTGTCAACAAGTATGGAATAATGGGCCAAAACGTGGGCGGTGTTCACCGAGAGAGTGTCAGGCAGGTGAAAGGTATCCAGCTTCTTGGATATCCCCCTCCGGTGGAGTGGTAGGGAACACGCCAGGGTGAATGCGGGACGAGGAGGCGAGGACCACCAAGCTCTCTGGGGTGGGGTACAGGGTAAAGAAATTGAGATCCCAGGAGCGGGACGATTGTGGTGGGCAATCGTCGTATTCACAGGAGCTGCTGTGCAGGGCTTGGATCAGGACCCAAGTAGGACGTTTGTAAGATATTCATTAAATCGGAGTAAAGGTTTTGAGGGAGAAACTCCCAGCTGAAGAACCTCTGTCTTAACATTAGTTTTGAGAGCCACTTAAGGCAGATTAAGGTCCAGGACCTCAATCGCCCTGCGCACCACTGTAGCAAATGAGGCTCCCTCCTCCGTAACCACAGTAGTAGGGGAAACTAGGTGAGGTGTCTAACCCACTGGCCTCATACCAGTTTCCTTCTCAACTGGTTCTTCTCCATAAGGGTCCAATGACCCCTCCCAAACGTCTCCCTCTCCAGGCCTATTGATTAAAAAAGGCACTGGCTCTGCTCCGTGGATGATGCCAGGCGACGCCCATTGGGCTCCTAGGCAGAATCAGGTATGATGATGGGGAGGCATCAATACTGGAGCGGGTGCCGAAGAAGGTGCTCTGGATCAATTTCAGGAACCTTGTGGCCTGCCTGGTGCCAAGGGCAAACCCGTCACTCCAAAGGGGCTAGGCCACCCAAAAGCAAGGAGCATGGCCTCATAAAACTCCTTTAACTGGCCTGGGGTGGCTATAGGAAAATCGGAAAACGTGGAGCAGACCCAGGTTCAGACAGCGATGGCTCACGGGGACTGGAGCGCTGACGTTCCCTCGTCTTGTCGTATGATTTCGACAGACGCGGAGAAGTCGAGAGGTGCTTGGATTTCTTATGCTTGTGGGACTTCTCTGAAGACTTTGAATGCAACAGCGAACAACGAGAGGGGTTCTGCGAACGGTCCAGGGAAATCCCACGTTAACGGGACCTTGACTGTTGTGAATTTGACTGACGGTGGGCGGGGAGGAGTTTGAGCGATCGCTCCCTCAGCACCTTTCGGTGCATGGCCTGGCTGTCTTCACATGCTGTGAAGCCGTGTCCTGGCTCCAGACACCACAAACACATCAAGTGGGGGTCTGTCACCAACATTTGCTATTGACAGGCTCCATACGGTTTGAAACCAGACGGTTTCTTGGATGACATGAACACACCTGGTGATAAAATCGCAAAACTGTCAACAAAAAGTCCAATCAAAAAGTAACTATAGGTAGCTCAATATGAATCAGTGATACAGCACCAACACCCACCGACCACGCACACAACCTAGGTTTCATCCTCGACTCAACACTCTCCATGACCAAACAAGTCAACGCCGTCTTGTCCTCCTGCTTCAACACCCTCTGCATGCTCCGAAAGATCTACAGGTGGATCCCCACTGAAACAAGAAGAATGGTCACCCCGGTCCTCGTCAGCAGCAGGCTAGACTACGGAAAAGCCCTCTACGCAGGAGCCTCAGCCATACTCCAGAAATGACTACACCGCATACAGAACGCTTCTGCACGCATGATCCTCGACATCCCTCAATGCAGCCACATCACACCCCACCTGAGAGACCTGCACTGGCTTCCCGTCAACAAGAGAATCACCTTCAAACTCCTCACCCACGCACACAAAGAACTCCACAACACCGGACCGGCACACCTCAGACGACTCACCATCTACACCCGAACCGCCAGCTCCGCTCTGCCGACCTCGCCACTGTCCCCTGCATCCGAAGAGCGACCACCGGCGGCAGAACGTTCTCCCACCTCGCCGCCAAAACCTGGAACACCCTCCCCATCCTCCTACAGCAGACCCAGGACCTACTTACCTTCAGGAGGCTACTCCAGAACTGGCTATTCGAGTAGTAGCAGCACCCCTCCCCCAGCGCCTTGAGACCCTCACGGGTGAGTAGCGCGCTTTACAAATGTTATGACTGATTGATTGATTGATTTATGGCGTGGAAAGTAAAGAACTGACGTCGGTGCGCCATGGGGGTGCCAATATAGGTACCACGCCCGTCACGTTCGGAACGGAACCGAACACCACCACCTACCAGCACGCAGGGGTACTGCTCGGCAATCCTCCAGATTCAGTATGGCTCCTCGAGATATACTAAGGTAAGGAATCTGTGGCTAGAAGTCTCTATCAGATAGAATGCATGCCAGCTTTCTCAGATCTCATGGCCTGCCCTTGCTTACAAATCATACTCCTGCGCTCAGCATACATCAACAATTGAAATGCCCAATATGAAAGAATGGATACAGAGAAATCCAACCATTAAAGGGCCACACCACTTGTTGGTAAAAAATAAGATAACAGTTAAAGTAAAGGGAGCAAAATACTTAATCATCATGTTGCGCTTTGTAACTCGTCACTACTCCTGTGTCCACCACCAAGGATCAACCTGCTATTGCCCAAAAACACGCTGGGCCACAATTAAAGGAAGGACATTTGTGGGAAAGACCCCAACTTGATTTAACACTGTTTGATCAGAGCAAATAAAAATCAGTTAACTTCTTCCTAGGAGCCAATAAATTGCATTCTAAGTCCAACATGCATGAAGGATCCATCGGCTTCCCTGCTACTTCACATTTCCAGGCCTCGGCGAATCAGCGCCATTCAAGAATGTCTGCGTACAGAACAAGGTCATAAAAAGAAGAATTCATGCTAAAAACATTCTCCTACAGGGCCAATTTTTCAGGGAAAAAATGTTTTATTGGGGTTTTGCCATCACATTTCAGCACCTTAACATTACCATCCGATTGATCGTCATAAATAAACATCTGTGCGCGAAGTGGTTGGCAGAGGAATACTTCAAAACAATTATAAACGTAACCCCTCAACCCAATTCCGTTCCCTTCTCCCTAGAAGCTTGTGTGCAGTCCCTCATCCATAACATAGAGGCCTGCTAAACGTCAGCTTTGGTCACACTAATGGGCTTAGTATGTTATGTCATAGGGGGTGGCATAATTTACATTACATTCAGGTACCCAAGACATGTACATTCTCTAAATTCTGAGTAGAACAACTATAGAAAGTAGTTCCAGTCCATCTCAAAGGTCTCAGCTTTCCCCACTAGGGGCACAGTGGCAACCCCCTGCATACCCCAGAGTCAGTGTCTACCATGCCCGACTTCAGGGAGCCTAGTTTTATCCCAGTGTTGTGATTGTTTGTTGCGCCACACACAGCACCAACAAAATCCACCTTTCCCTGAAGACGGAATAACTGTTCATTGGGGAGAACCAACAAGGTATAAATAAGGAACCTATGTGTATTACTGTGTCGAACACTGAGTAAATGTCATCTAAAACTGCAGTCCAAAAGGTATCGAGCTTGGAGCAATGCCATAAAATCTGGACCAGTGTGCTCTACCTCACACTCTTGCCAGCCCTTTCTGACTTCTGTGCACCCCATCTCTGAAGCATAGATCGCCTGTAATATCAATATAACATCGCCTTGTCCGAGCGTGTATGTCCACCCATTCCTTCTCAGAAACCAATCTACCAAACTCAACCTCCTATTGTTTCTGACCCGGAGTATTTTGTTGAAGTGACCAGCAGTTCAATTAGTGTAGTGATAAGATGCTTATCGCCATTTTTGCTCAACAGCCATTTCTCAGATTTAGTAAGGAATTGAGAAATGAAAGACTTCACTATGGGTTGCAGAACCTGGT
The DNA here is from genome assembly GCF_964263255.1 of Lissotriton vulgaris. Lineage (NCBI taxonomy): Eukaryota > Metazoa > Chordata > Amphibia > Caudata > Salamandridae > Lissotriton > Lissotriton vulgaris. The sequence goes on from NC_141695.1 coordinate 1,726,964,244, forward strand.
GCCAAATTCCCTCAGTTTCCAGAAAGTCATAGACTGTTTTCAAAAGCTCGAAGGCCCGTATGTCTTCCTCATTAAATCATTTCCCCATTCTAACCTAGCCTTTAGATTTACAAGTGCCCAAGCGTCCATTGCTGGCGAGAAGTTTTGGGTTACCAGCATTAGCATGTTGGTGATGGGAACTTGGAAACCCCCAGCTTAAAGTGACATCTTATTGCAGCTTTATTGAGAAAAGGCTGGAAGAATCAGACTCTAGATGTTATGGTATGTGCGCCAAAGGCTCAGGGATTTATCCTCTTGCCTTTTTTTTTACTGAAAAGGTTATACGAGGCGGATGACGATAAAAAGGTTCAGAGTTAAACTCCACACTTTAATATATTCTTACATATATGTCTACTGTAGTATTTCATTGAATAATCTTTAGCCGATTTTAATTTTACCTGGTTAGCTTGAAGGTATTGGTGTATAGTTGTGTCTGTGCTAAATAAAAGTAAAAAATAAAACAGGCCAGATTAGGTAACTGGACTTCTGATTGTGCAGGAGGCTTCTGTAATTATATCAAGTCTCATGAAAGAAATCTACCCAAAAAGTTGCCAACTTGGCGCTTAGTTTTAAGCAACATTGTGCAGGGTTAGAGGCTGCCAGCAGAATACCAATCTTGAGATATTTCTCAGTGCTACCCAATCGAACATATCTCAAGAGTATCTTGCTTTAAACATCATGTCCCAGCCAAGTTGAGATCTATTAGAATAAATATGCGACCCTAGTATTGCAGCCTTGTCTGAGCCTAGGTAGATGAAAAACGTATGCTGAACCTGAAGACACCAGGCCTCTGGAAAATGCCAGTTAAGGAGAGACTAATCTTCTTATAGGGAACTTGGAAGGATTTCACTGACAGGCCTGTGGTGCCAAAAAAAGGCGGTAGGAGTGGAGGCTAGATGTCAGAAATCAGAGAGCAGAAAAAGACTGGAATATGGGGAAACAGAGCCTTTGCACTCAAGGTTTGAATCTTCCATATATGCAAGCATTCTTCAATAAAGAGTCAGGATTCCTGGACATGGTACCTGGGCAGTTGGGATACTACAGATGAGGTGGAACATGGTTGATGATTCCAAAACTACCCACACCCACGATCCCCAACAGGTCAATTGTAGTTTGTGGTCCCCAAACTGTGCACTGTTTGAATAGCCTGAGTACAAGGTCACCTTGGACGATTCCCTGATCATGCATATTTCACAGTGCATTTCAACCTCCCCAGTCTGCAAGAATTAAAGATCTTATTTTAATCAAAGTGTGGGCCATCACATACCTTCTTGGCGGTTGCAACTTTGTGTTTCCCTGGAGAGGAGTCGGAGATCAGTGAGGTGCTCAGTGACTGGTGCCGGACAGTCTTCTTCAGTTTGCGTCTCTCCAGCTCCACCTGTAAGGCAGAGTAAACCATGAGCCATGTGATATGATTGACATTATGTCTCTGAACAAGCATCTGCCAAAAACACTTCTATCTCTTTGTAGACTGATGACATCTGTACGAATGAGAATGTGTATTCGTGGCCTTCTGCCTAGGACACAGGTGACGCCCAGTCTCCTGGTAAGGAAAGCAAAAAACGGGATGCAGCTGTTAACGGAGTGGCTGAATTGGTGGGTACCCTACGGGGCATAGGCAACTCCGCTGCACTTATCTCCTGCTAGACAGGGCCCAGTTGGAAAAAATGCAGGATTTAGTCAAACATTTCCCTGAAGAGTTCAGAAAGAGGTGGGAGGAGATAGTGTCCGAAGGCATGACTATCTCTAATGCCACCATCCGTTGTGCGCTGGATGCCGTGGAAACAGTTGCCTGAAGGGGAGTGTTAACACCAGTGCCTGGAATAGATGCCATGCCTGGTTCTTCATCTCAGGGTTTGAGACGTAAGTCCAACAGCATCGCCTCTGAAGTCGCCAAATCCATGGGTGCCCTTCAAACCCATGCGTCCTAAGTCTCCTTTGAGAAGCAGCAGTCTCTAGGAGGCAGAAAGGCCACCTCCCCTGATCCCACCTATTTTACCAGAGGCAGCAGTAGTTTTTCCACTAGTAAGCAGGCGCAGGGTACACCATGGGTGTCTCGAGGGGCAATAACAACAACGACAGGGGGAGAGATGACTCCGGGCATAGGAGCCTCCACCTTTCCCCGATCACACATCATCTGTAAGGGGAAACTGCATGCTTTCCATTCTCGTGGTAAGGTAATCACATCAGATCAATGGGTACTACCGATGGTTCGCTACTGCTAATGCCTAGAAATTCTCAACTCCTCCCAAGAGCCCACCATGTACACATACCCTCAGCGGAGAGCATCTCAGTGTTCTAGAGTAAGAGGGCCAACCGCTCCTCCACAAAGGAGCCATAGAAAAAGTGCCGCTCACCACCGGGGCCAGGATGTCTACTCTCTTTACTTCCTCATCCCCAAGAAGGCCGGCACCTTCAGGCCAATCTTCGACCCCCAGCACCTCAATCCAGGTTTCCCCTATTTCGATTGATTGGCTGATCAAGAGTGCAGGCAAGGAGCAATGCGTAACCCACACCCAAGCTGCAATATCCCTACTTCACGGCGTAGGATTCACCTTAAATGCCACCAAGTCTCACCTACAACCACTCCCAGTTCATCCCTTCCTTGGTCCGTAATCAATCCTTTGACAAGCAAAGTGTACCCCAGCTAGCAGAAGGTGCTGACTTTCCAGGAACCTTTTTTTAGTCCAATCGTCAACTCACTGGCATTCCTTTCATGTGTCTTCCAGAGATGATGGCATCCTGCATCGCCACAGTACCCCATACCCGGCTCCACAAGTGCCTTTTGCAGGAATGCCTTTTGGCCCAATGGTCAGAAGGATTAGTTACTTACCTGTAATCCTAGTTCTCTTCCAGGGGTATACTCATCAAAGTCATAAGCACTGAATAGTCCCGCCCTCATGCGGGACCCCGGAGCAATAGCCAATAATATGCATGTATCTACATATATAAATATATATATACATAAATACGCATAAAATAACTATATATATATATATATATATATATATATATATATATATATATATATATATATATATAGATAATATGCATATACATATGCAGCCCAATATAATCATACTAGGCTAAATAAAACTGCCCCCAATTGCCTGTAAAATCTTTACATTTGTTAAATAAAGACATATAAATTACATTATATGAAAATGCAAAGAAGAAAGCACTGCCTTTGTTGTCTTTGAAACACACAACCTTTATTTTCAAAGGTAAAAACAGGCAGGATCATAGAGGCAGCTTTAGCCTAGATAGGCTGCATTGTAACAACAGAAAATCTGACGCCGTGCCTTTAAGACCTCTGTGAGCCTCCAGGCTCCCATAATGCACCACAGGTGACAGTTAGGTCAGTTCTTTTGGACGGTGTATAACAGTGTGATAATATCATGGGTGGTAACATGTAAAATAGCCAGTTCTGGTATCCGCCCGGGGAGGAGGGTGGGTGTGCTTATGACTTTGATGAGTATACCCCTGGAAGAGAACTAGGATTACAGGTAAGTAACTAATCCTTCTCTTCCAGGGGATACTCATCAATAGTCATAAGCACTGAATAGAGTAGCAAGCCCATCCCATACCCTGCGGATGAATACCAGACCCTCTAAGCAGTACACTACTATATGTATTACCCAAACAAATTCCTCAGGGGTGCCTGACCAACTTGGGCATCCGCCTGAGTATCAGAATCAAGGCAGTAATGGCGAGCAAAGGTGTGAACCGACCGCCACGTAGCTGCCTTACAAATTTCATGAACAGGAACATTTTAAAGCATTGCTATAGTAGCAGCCTTTCCTCTAGTGGAGTGCGCTCTCGGTCTACCCGGGAGCTGTTTCCCTGCCATCTGATAACATAACAAAATGCATGACACAATCCATCTAGAAATGGACCTCTTAGAAGCAGGCAAGCCCGTATTCAGAGGACCGTAGTTCACAAACAGATGATCAGTCTTTCTAACACTCTAAGTTTTATCAAGGTAAAACTTCAAAACTCTTTTCAAATCCAAAGAGTGCAGAGCTTTTTCAGCCGAAGAGCTCGGATTAGCAAAAAACGTAGGTAGTGTCACTGATTGGTTAATGTGAAAATCTGAGACTACCTTAGGAAGGAATCTTGGATGAGTCCGAAGCACCACTCTATTCGCATGGAAAACGAGATAGGGTTCTGTTGCATAGAAAGCCTGAATCTCGCTCACCCTGCGTGCAGAAGTGATAGCTACAAGGAAGGACACCTTCCACGACAGATGTTGAAGGGAGGCTTTATGTATAGGTTCGAATGGGGGACCTATCAATATAGACGAAACCACATTAAGCTCCCAAGGAGGTGAGGGAGCCCTCACGGGAGGATACACTTTCCTGAGACCCTCTAGAAAATCCTTCACAACTGGCATTTGAAAGAAAGAAACCTGATTAGGGGACTTTCGATATGCTGTTATTGCTGCCAGATGAACCTTAATAGAGGAATACTGTAAACCTGCTTTTGCCAAAGAAAGTAAGTATGGTAACAGTACCTGTTCCTGACCTCGAATCGGGTCATGACCCTCAGCAGCACACTACATGAAAAACCGCTTCCACTTGAAAGAATATGTTTTTCTTGTAGAAGCTCTCCTTGCCTCTCTTAAAATGTGCATACAGTCCTGTGAGAGGCCTAGATGACAATACTGGACGAACTCAGGAACCATACTGCTAGCTTCAGAGACGGCAGGTTGGGATGGAACACCCTGCCGTTCTCTCTCGTCAGCAGATCCGGACAGCAAGGAAGCCTCCTGTGCGGCACTTTGGATAGATGCAGGAGATCCGGGTACCACCATTGGCGAGGCCAATCCGGAGCCACCAGAATCATGTCTGTCTTGGACTTGTACAACTTCTTGATCACCAAGGGAATGAGTGGAATCGGTGGAAAAGCGTAGAGTAATATCTCTGACCAGTCTATCCATAGAGCATTCCCCTTGGATCCTCGTTCTGGGTACCTGGACGCGAAGACGCGGCATTTTGCGTTGTCGGCGTCCGCAAAGAGATCGATTTCTGGTGACCGACAGGTCTGACAGACATCTCTTATTACTTCGTCTTTTAAGACCCAGTCGCGTACTTCTGCGAAGTGTCTGCTTAGGTCGTCTGCTTGGACGTTGAGGACACCGGGTAGATGGACAGCTGAAATTTTCATACCCAGAGCCAGAAGCCACTTCCAGATTGTTTGCGCTTCCAGCAACAGAGGTCTGGATCTCGTTCCGCCCTGCTTGTTCAGATATTACATTGTTGTTGTATTGTCCGTCTGAACAAGCAGGGAGGATGTCTTGAGCACAGGAAAGAAAGCCTTGAGAGCTAGATGGACAGCTCTGAGCTCCAACATGTTGATGTGATACAGCCTTTCTTTCTCTGACCACACTCCTTGAACTTGAAGGGACTCCAGATGGGCGCCCCATCCCTGCAGGGACGCATCTGTCACCAGCGATCGTCTGGGCATGTCCTCTTGAAAGGGCACTCCCACTACCACATGATTCCGCTGCATCCACCATCGAATGGAGATCCGAACCGATGGAGGTAGTGACAGTTTGTCTTCCCAACGGTTTGAAAACTTGGACCACTGATCCTCCAGCGACTGCTGCAGAGGTCTCATGTGCAGCCTGGCGTTTGGAACGAGGAAAATGCAAGACGCCATGGATCCTAGCAGAGACGAGATCTGTCTGGCCGTTGGTCGAAGAGTCTTTAACATTGTTTGACACTTGAGGAGAATGGAGGATAGTCTCTCCTCCGAAGGATACGCTTTTGCGTCCTTTGAATCCAGAAGTGCGCCCAGATAGTGTATCCTCTGCGTGGGATTGAGGACAGACTTTTTGAAGTTCACGTGTAGGCCTAGTCTCCGCAGCTGATGTAAACAGAACGTGAGATGTTGTTGAAGTAGAATCGTAGAGGCACTCTTTAGCAGCCAATCGTCTAGATGGGGATAGACGAAAATATGTCTTTTCCTTAGGAAAGCCGCTACGATCGCCATGCACTTTGAAAAGGTGCGAGGAGCTGACTTTAGCCGGAAGGGCAAGACTGCGAACTAGTAATGACTGGTTTGTATGCAGAACCTTAGAAATTTTCGATGCTTTGGGGCAATGGGGATGTGAAAATACGCATCTTGAAGATCTATGGAGCAAATCCAGTCCCTTTGATGCAGAAGTGGAATTATTTGATGTAACGCCAGCATTCTGAACTTTTCTGGCCGAATGAACTGATTGAGGCGCCTGATATCTAGTATGGGCCTGAACTCCTTGTTTCGACCTTTCTTTTGAACTAGAAAGTATCGGGAGTAAATGCCTTGCCGACGCTGTGCCCTCAGAACCTCCTCGATGGCTTTCTTTAGGAGTAATACAGACACCTCCTGCTTCAAAAGATGAAGTCGATGGAATACAGTCTTTTGAAGAAGAATGGAAGGAGGAGGAGACTTGAATCTGATTGCATATCCATTTTGCACAATATTCAGCACCCATTTGTCGTTTGTGATGTTTTTCCACTCCTCCAGGTACAAACGCACACTCCCCCCCCACCGGAGTGGTCAACGGGCTCAGGGGAAGCAAACACTCACTGTTTTTAGGTCTCGCCTTTTCCATTCCGAAGGAATGGGAAATGGCGAGAATTCAAGTGCTCAAAATACTCGTGAAACCACAGGTTTTTTCGTGCGGTTTTCTTCGAGTTCACGTGGCCACAGGCACGCGCACGGCCATCTGTTCCCCAGCTCCAGCACCTCCCCTCTCTCTCCCCGCCCACAGCCTTCCTTGGATTTCTCCTCCCCCTCACCAGCCAGCTTCCCCCAGGCCGTGTTCCCTCCCACCTTTCCTCCTCTCTGTCCACATCTTTGTTTCGGTTTCCTTCCTTAACACTAAACGCCATCGCTTGCATCCTGCATTAGAAGTCAACCACACAGGTACGCCTTTCAACTTTGCAGGATAACTCGGTTGTTTACGCTCCTGACCAGGCAATTGTAGGCCTCAGTTTTTAATCTGAGCTGGGTTGACTCCGCTTTTTATCCTTTCTAAAATTGATAAAACGTGTACCAGCAAGTAGAGTAATGGTGCCATCTTTTATTTGAACTCTTTGAGGCAAAGGAGTTTGTCCCGAGAGCTTTAAAAATGTCATTTTTGATGGAACTTTTTGCATCTGATGCACTGTGGCTATCTTTCCCTGATGCTAGTATGTGTTTTTCTGGAAGGCTCGAGCAGTCCTTTCCCTGTTGCCTATCCGCTTTCTTTCGTGTGTCCAGTACTGCGCTCTTGTCACAAAAATATTCCCATCCTCCTGATTCTAGCGCCTCGGGCCGTGTCCGATGCTAACCCCCATTAAGACGCGACACTCATGCCCACCCTGTAACGCGCCTCTGCCAGGAAGCGCGAGCCTGCCAGTAACAGGATGACACGTTCCTAACCCGCCGGCCCCTAATGGACGTCTTACCAATATCTGGACACGCTAAATGACCTAGGGGCTTCATTAAGAGCAGATACGATTTAATTAACATTGGAGATCAGTGATGGGCGCGCGCCCGGCAGTCCGTGTCTTCAGCCACTACTGCTAAGTGAAATGAAAGAAAGAGTAAACCTGCCGCGCGCTGTCCCAGCCTCTCCCACAGGCACGCGCACGGCCATCTGTTCCCCAGCTCCAGCACCTCCCCTCTCTCTCCCCGCCCACAGCCTTCCTTGGATTTCTCCACCCCCTCCACAGCCAGCTTCCCCCAGGCCGTGTTCCCTCCCACCTTTCCTCCTCTCTGTCCACATCTTTGTTTCTGTTTCCATCCTTAACACTAAACGCCATCGCTTGCATCCTGCATTAGAAGTCAACCACACAGGTACGCCTTTCAACTTTGCAGGATAAATCGGTTGTTTACGCTCCTGACCAGGCAATTGTAGGCCTCAGTTTTTAATCTGAGCTGGATTGACTCCGCTTTTTATCCTTTCTAAAATTGATAAAACGTGTACCAGCAAGTAGAGTAATGGTGCCATCTTTTATTTGAACTCTTTAGGCAAAGGAGTTTGTCCCGAGAGCTTTAAAAATGTCATTTTTGATGGAACTTTTTGCATCTGATGCACTGTGGCTTTCGTTCCCTGATGCTAGTATGTGTTTTTCTGTAAGGCTCGAGCAGTCCTTTCCCAGTTGCCTATCCGCTTTCTTCCGTGTGTCCAGTACTGCGCTCTTGTCACAAAAATATTCCCATCCTCCTGATTCTAGCGCCTCGGGCCGTGTCCGATGCTAACCCCCATTAAGACGCGACACTCATGCCCACCCTGTAACGCGCCTCTGCCGGGAAGCGCGAGCCTGCCAGTAACAGGATGACACGTTCCTAACCCGCTGGCCCCTAATGGACGTCTTACCAATATCTGGACACGCTAAATGACCTAGGGGCTTCATTAAGAGCAGATACGATTTAATTAACATTGGAGATCAGTGATGGGCGCGCGCTCGGCTGTCCGTGTCTTCAGCCACTACTGCTAAGTGAAATGAAAGAAAGAGTAAACCTGCCGCGCGCTTTCCCAGCCTCTCCCAGGAGACCTGCGGGGCTTCAGCAATGACGAAATAGACCTTATCAACTTGACGTTGAGTGCTATTGCATTTGGAGCCTTAACAACGTTTAATTTTATGTTCTACCTTTCATAGATTGGTCTGGCAGTAATTAAATACTGGTTATTCATGGTAAACGACGATGCCTTGTGCCGAGATGATTAGCATTGACAGCTAATCAGGCACTGGAGTAAACATTTGGGGGGTTCCTTCCTGTAATGGAGAACTCCTTGGTGTGCAGTTGTTTTTCTATACCACTAGTATAGTATGGACGGGCGTCTTCTAGCCCTGAACAGACCAGGGCTGTCTTCAAATATAAAATTCTATTTGTGCCAGAGTTGCATATATGCAGTAGTATTCTCACGTGATGGGTCAAAGTTGAAGATTCTGGACCTACTGGATCCAATGTGCAAGAATTGAAGCTCAAGGGCCCAACAAACATCACCATGGACCACATGTTTGACTCTAAGAAGATCGAAGCCTCAGAAACATGGATTCCAAAAGATACAGTTCAGCAGTGAACTGCGTTACCCAGATCAACAAGGGTACAAACAAGTCCATCTTTGCATCATCTTTACAAAGAGGACTTCTTCACGCCTCTTTGAACACTGTTCCTTGGAACCTGTGCCCGGGTCATTTTGCTGAGATATAGTCCTACTGCGGCCAATGCCCCATCATTCATGCAATCAGGCTTCTCATTGCATTCTCTATTGGACTTTGAGAGCAACACTTACTGCCACAGTCGGCTATCCTCGGATTACAAGTAGGACACATTGGACCTGGTTGTAAGGCGCTGTGAAATTGTGATTTCTGTGAAACCATCTACTTGGTTGCAGTTGCAATTGGTGCAATGTTCAAAGCAAACGTAATGCGTTACGTTAAGCAAGACAGGCTCAGGTTGATGTATAACAAGGTGCACCGAATGAAGTGCAGCCTGGGACGTCTGAGTAATATCTTAGTAGAACACTTCTGGATGTCTCATGAGATTGCTGTATGATGTTCCTTGTGGTGGTTGTGCATCAGGAGGACAGCTGGAGAATAGATTATGCACAGTTTTAGGGCATAGGTGTGCATTGTGGGGGCATGGGTGTGTAGTGGGGTATAGGTGTGTTGTGGGGACAGAATGTTTGAAGCTTTACTGCAAATGTCACAAAAAAATGTTAATATTTCACTTCTGTTCTTGGACTTTAGTCACTGAACATAATCTTCACAACAGTTATTTACAAAAGTTTAAGCTATTGCCATTAAAAATTACAATCACTTTTATTTAAGTATTAATTATTTTAAAAAATTAAAAGCCAATGTTAATTGTAATATCAATACATCTAAGTAAAGGCAATACAAAACATGTGACATTACAAATACTAAAAGTGTCACATATGCTAAATTTAAAAGTATTGGCATTGTAAATCACAAAACATAAATATAAAATGTCATTTACAAAACCAATAGCTCCAACTTTCCTACTGCGAGACCTATTGGCAACGCCAGTGCTGGTTGTTGTTGCTGCTTGTTTCCAGGAGCAGACTGTCTGGATATGCCGCCTCTTCCTCTACCATGACGACGCTGGGAGAACTGAGACCTTCCCTGATTTTGTTCTGACGACCATTGAGGGGTTTGAACCCTCTGCTGGCTCTGTCTCCGATCATAAGGACGGTATTTTTTCTTAAAGTTGTCCTTTCTCTTTTCGAGACCAACTGCTCTCACAGTGTCATGCTCCGTCTTCATTCGTGACATCTCATCATCAGCATGAGACCCAAAGAGCGATTTACCATTAAACGGCAGATTTAGAATTCGGTGTTGAGCTTCAGGTTTAAGACCCGTAAGCCTTAGCCAAGCTGAGCTCCTTGCACAAAGACCATGAGCATAGCCATGCGTAGACAGATCGGAAGCATCCGTAGCTGCGCTAATCACCTGATTAGCCACTAGCCCACCTTCATGAAGGATTTCCAGAAAATCATTCTTGCCTTCTTTGGGAATTTTTTCTGCAAACCGAGACAAGGAATCCTATAGTGCGCGGTCATAGCGACCCAATAAAGCGGAGGCGCTGGCGACCTTCATGTAGGAAGCAGAAGTGGCACACATTTTCTTCCCTACCGAATCCATAGTTCTGCTGTCTTTGTCCGGAGGAACAGAGGATGACGTCACTCCTGTCTGATTTTTACGTGCCGCTGAGACGATAACCGAATCAGGTTGTGGCTCAGATCTCAGAAATAATGGGTCGTTGTCCGGAGCCTTATACTTCTTTGCGATCCATGAAGGAACCGCTCCCAAAGATGCAGGAGTCAAGAACTTATGCTCAGCAGGCTCCAAAAGACCTGGGACCAGAGGAAGTAACGGTCTCGATGATAATTTTTGATGCAATGTTTCGAAGATAACCGTTGTCTTCGCAGTAGAGACAGGCATCCCTATATTAAGTTTCGCTGCTCCACGACAGAGAACTTCATTAGAAGTGATTACGTCATCAATCGGTGATATCCTACTTGGAGGAGTCGATGACGGCGTTGGTGAGTAATCCTTTTTTGGATCTGTAGACCTTGTCGAAGATCTCGCATCACGTCTCTTGGATGAACGGTGATGTGAAGACCTCGGAGAGGGTGAAGTCCGCCTCCTCACTGATGGAGACTTCCTCGGAGGGGTACGCTCACGCCTTCTCGGAGAATGGACCACTCGTATAAGAGGTGACCTTGATCTCTAAACAGGTCTTTTCGACACAGGAGACCTGGACTTAGATCTTGGAAGGTTGATTCTTCTTATCTTCCAGTCTCTGAGCTGTCCCAGCCATCGTGGAGAGATATTAGCCCCTGTAGGTGAAGGCGCTCTTGAGGGCTCTGGAGAGATTTGTACAATCTTCAGCCCAGGGGATGAAGAAGAACTCCCAGAAGACACCACAGTAACCTTAGATCGGTCTTTGGACACCGCTCTAGGTCTCTTAGCTGCAGGAGACGTCGACGACCGTCTCCTCGACGTCGATCTTTCCAACGGCGATCCTCTCGATGGCGACCTTCTCGACGACGATCTTCTCGGCAGCGACCGCCTCGATGGTGACCTCCTCGGCGGCGACCTCCTTGGCGTCGACTTTCTCGACGGCGATGATTTTCTCGGCGTCGTGTGCCTCGACGCCACATGACTTGGGCTCTTCGACGTCGAAACCTCCACTGCCCGGTTCGACGTCGACGTTATAGCGCCTCTCGACGGCGACCTTGACTGATCTTTCGAGCCTCTCGGCGGTGACCGTCGACGTCGATGAGACGACGTCGAGTCCCGTCCTCTCATAGTCGTAGAAGAGCCAGACTTGGATCGCCTACACTCACGATGCTTCTCACCTTGCATCGACGGCGAATTCTTCTTCGACGGCGACCTCGACGGATGCCGTGACGCTGATTGACGATTTTGAACATACAGGAACTTTAGAAGAAGATCTGTCCCTCGAAGTTGAAGGGGAACAATGTTTTCTCTTCTCCCCTCTTTCCTTACACTCTTTTTGCTGAGAAGAAGCTTTCCTGGAGTGAAAATCTTCTCTTCCACTCACGGTTTCTCCTCTGTTATGCAGGGACTGAAGCCTGCTCTTCTCTCTCTCAAAGTTCTGTTTGACAACTTGATGCAATGGTAGCAGAGTTCTGGCTTGTGTGTAGATGGAAGACAAGCCACACAGACCGAATGTGGGTCTGTCTTGGACATTTTTTTACCACAGGCCGGGCACTTAATAAATAAGGCCGGCATGGTGACTGGAAAAAAGGCCAAAAAAACACAAAAAATTGTTGAATTAGTCCGATAATGACTAAAGACGTCGAGTAAAGACGAAAAATTTGAAGAACTACCAGAAGAAAGTGAAAGAAATATCACCAACTGGCGAGCTCAATGCTCCAGGATCTTCACAGAAGGAGCCGGAAAAAAAGAACTGACCTAATTGTCACCTGTGGTGCATGATGGGAGCCTGGAGGCTCACAGAGGTCTTAAAGGCACGGCGCCAGATTTTCTGTTGTTACAATGCAGCCTATCTAGGCTAAAGCTGCCTCTATGATCCTGCCTGTTTTTACCTTTGAAAATAAAGGTTGTGTGTTTAAAAGACAACAAAGGAAGTGCTTTCTTCTTTGCATTTGAATTTGAATTGAATTTGAATTTAAAATTACTTTTAAAGCGCACGTTCGCCAGCGGCTTCATGGCGCTACAACAAACAGAAACAGGGTGGGCAAGCCCATACATGATAAATAATTCAGATTATGGGGGGAATAGTTTAATTAAAGGCTTTAGAAAACAAAAGGGTCTTGAGTTGCTTTCTGAACTGGGGGTAAAGAGTCAGGGTCCATATAATGTAATTTATATGTCTTTATTTAACAAATGTAAAGATTTTACAGGCAATTGGGGGAAGTTTTTTGAGCCTAGTATGATTATATTGGGCTGCATATGTATATGTATATGCATATTATCTATATATATATATATAGTTATTTTATGCATATTTATGTATATATATATATATATATATATATATATATATCGAGCAGTTCAATAAAAGAAAAATTTAAACTTTTGGAGAAAAAAAGCCGCGCAGAACAGAGCAAATGGTGGGAGGCGCGGTCATTGAAAATGTACTTAGATGTGAATAGAGTGCCACGTGGGCTCCGCATTCTTTTAGCGCCTACATACGATAAACCGAATCCTGCCCTAATGCGTGAATGGGCTGACTGCAACCTTGACAACTCCAAAAGACTCATGGTAATTCTAGTCAAACATGCTGAATTGGACAGAACCGAACTGTTGGAGGAAATTAATAAAATCAATGAAGAAATTGATGCTCTTAATGATGTGGATGAAGCGACCAAACTCAGAAAGGAAATGGGCATTAGATTAAAGAATTTGTATGTTTTACGATTTTTTTATGATGTCTTCCTCTTTTTTTAGAGACAAAACGGATTATGAAACAGGCCAAATCTTTACTTTCTCTAGAAAATATGAGGCTCTAAGGAAAAATAAACAAGCAAGTAAACAAGGAGCTATCACTACTACCAGCGCCAGGAAGCCGCTTGGCCGCAGTGCGCTTTAGAAATTTCTTTTTCATTTCATTTCATTTCATTACCACTAAGAAAACAATCCCCAACACTGATAAAAATGCCACTGTATCATCCATATCTGAGGATAGTTCCAATCCCGACAGTGACCAGGAGAAGGATGAACAGGCAAGGGCAGCAGGACCTAAAAACACACTAGACGAAGAGCTGGCCCTTTTTTGAGAGGACAGAAGACAAACCTTGCGCCCTCGGACAAGGCAACAACATTACGCCGCGCAAAAAACATCAAACGACGAGAGCGGAGGAAGGCAAACAAACACAGGCGCAAATTGGAAAAACAAAAACAAAAAGAGAGGGGGGTGGAACAAAAAATAATCACTCCCATGGATGTCGATAAAACCATTGTCAACCTCGCAGGCATTGAACTTAGTGAAAGAGAGAAAGAAATTCTAAGCCTGGGTTTAACCTACTGCCCAAAAAGAGATTTTAATTATGTAAATACGAGACTGGATGTCTACAAAAGTACGAGAAAACTCAAACTTAAAAAATATTTAACATTGAATAAATATGAAAATGCACATAAACCTTTGCCAACAAATGATGAAAACAGCGCCAGCCAGGCAACAGAGGCATTAATGGGAGAACTGGCGGAAATGTGGGGGTCGAGTACACCCCATGATAATGACCAAACTGTATCTTTGATTGGAACCGAAAGTCTTAATTTACCTGTGAATCAACAGATAAAGAAACCGTTAACCAGTTTCAGAGCTAAATCCACATATACTCCAATCATGCTTAAAGACTCGATAGACTTATTCCATGAACAAGTCACCAACCAACTAAAAGATCTGAACATCAGAATACACAGGGGCAGACATAAATATAACAAAGAAACAGCGGACTACAGAGCCCTTATCTCTAAACTACAGAGCAATCGAAATGTGATTATCAGAGCATCAGATAAGGGTGGAAACATTGTGTTGCTCCAAAGAGAAATGTATGTGAATGAAGCACTGCAACAATTGAATGACAGAATGTGTTACACCAGATTTTCCAGTACAGAACTCAAAAACATGTACCTAAATTGCAATAAAATGCTTTCTAAATGGAAATCAAGGGGCCTCATCACCAATCAGGAGCACAAATTCCTAAAAAATGACTATCCTGTGGTACCGACTATATATTTTTTGCCTAAGCTGCATAAAAATCCTACGAATCCCCCTGGACGACCCATAATTTCAGCGAGGAATAGCGTTTTAGAACACATGTCTCAGTATGTAGATTTTTTTCCTACAGGGGGAGGTTAAAAAGCTCCCATCATATGTCAGCGACACAAGCGATTTCTTGAATAAAATAAAAAATATTCAATGGCAGGAGAACTACATACTCATTGCTCTGGACGTCTGCTCACTGTATACCAGCATTGTACATCTAGATGGCCTCAATGCTCTTGACTACTATTTGCAAAGATCTTTACCTAATATGCCTGATCACAGAATGATGCTACTAGAAATGGTTAAAATGTGTCTTGATAACAACATCTTCATGTTTAACAATCTTATGTACAGGCAGTTGCGGGGTGTGGCCATGGGGGCCAGCTTCTCCCCCAG
The DNA here is from genome assembly GCF_964263255.1 of Lissotriton vulgaris. Lineage (NCBI taxonomy): Eukaryota > Metazoa > Chordata > Amphibia > Caudata > Salamandridae > Lissotriton > Lissotriton vulgaris. Next base: position 1,726,979,442 of record NC_141695.1, read on the forward strand.
CTACGCATGTCTCCACATGGGCTGGTGGGAGGAGATGGTCCTCATGGTATCACACTCAACAACTATGCGGGCCCAGGTAATTACCTGGCTACGCTTCATTGATGATCTCTTTGTGATCTGGAAGGGGGATATGTTATCAGCTGAAAATTTTATCTCTGATCTTAATAACAACAATCTTAACCTCCAGTTCACAGCGACACTGAGCAAGTCGTCTATTACTTTCCTTGACACTGAGGTGTTTATAGAACATGGCAAACTAGAGACAAGACTACATCGCAAGGCAACAGCTGGTAATTCCACCTTACACGCCACCAGTTCCCACATTAAGCACCTCATAAATAGCATCCCTTATGGCGAGATGCTACGCCTCAAAAGGATACACAGTAGGCAGACTGATCTAGACTTGGCACAGAGGGAGAGCAAAGTAAGATTCTTAGCCAGGGGATATTCCCCTAAAATTGTAGATGCGGCAATTGTGAAAGCCAATCAGAAAGACACATCTCTTTTATTGGCGGGTAACTTATCTTTAACAACAGATTCTGAGGACACCGCCACAAAGAACTCTGAGTTCAGATTTATTGTACAGTACAATGCCCAACATAAGGAGATAGCTAAAATCATTAGCAAGAACTGGCCACTGGTGACCCAGTGATAGGGAGGGATCTCCCTAAAAGGCCCAGCATAACATACAGTAGAGGGCAGTCAATGAGGGATGAACTGGTCAAAACCAGTCCTGAGGTACTGGAAACATCAGCCTGGTACCAAACTCACACAGGATTCTATAATTGTAAAGTCTGTAAGGCATGCCAACAAGCCATTAACAAAAAGAGCTACCATTCCCCTTTTGATAGCAGGGAACATAAAATTACGAAACTATTAACATGTAAGACAGAATTTGCTATCTACGTGTTAATATGTCCCTGTAACCTGTTGTACGTTGGGAGCACTAAGCTCCCAGTACACAGAAGGATCCTGCAACATCTTCGAGCAATTGGGAATCAGGACAATACTTATCCTGTAGCGAGTCAAAACATAATTCCAGAAGTAGTGACCTCAAATATTATGTTATTGACTGTGTACAGGCCAGCAGGAGAGGTGGCAACAGAGAAGACAAATTACGCCGCCTCGAGACACAGTATATCATTGAACTGAATACAAAGCATCCCTCAGGCCTAAACATTACGGAAGATTTATATACTTGTCTATGATAAAGTATATACATAAAACGAATCTCCGTCAACACATAACCTACTTAAATGCTTCATGGGTCTTTTTTTAACACAGAGAAATATTTTAGATTATCTATGTTATTTGTACCTTTTTGTACCATATACATCAATTAGCCTGTGATTTTAACAATCTATTTATAGGAGGTTTTAGACATATTACCTGTATTCATTTATTTTTGGCTTTTATGAAAATAACCATTTTAAGGTGTTTATAGGGCTTTATATGAATTATGAATAGAATATTTTATTGTCTTATAATCACTGGGTCACTTGTTGTTAATGGCACAAATGGTTTTATATGAATAACATTATATTTTCTCTAGTACTGTACATATCGTTAATGTTATCACTGGTAGAACAATAAAAGCTGGGATTGTATCATGTATTTTACAGAGATCATACCTCTATACCCACAATGCAACATCGTTTCCTACCAGAGGTGAAGTTGTCCTCAGGAACTTGGCAGCTATTCAGTCTTGTTTGCACTAGCACTTTATAGTACTTTCCATGTCCTTGTAGTTTGCACATATTATATATATATATATATATATATATGTGGGGCTCCACATGTGTACGTGTTTTAACAACATGTTCCTTATTACTAAGGTACTACACCGGTATTATTGCAAAACGTTGAACATCAAAAAATATTGCACTTTAACCAATAATCAACTATGATTGTTTTTATCCTATTTCATGAATATTCTTTTGGTTAAACTCACATTTAAATCACTATCACCAAATGTTTATCACACATGTTTTTTGCTTATGTCTACAGACAGTTATTTAAACTTACAATGCTCAAATGTGTCTCACAAAACTATAGTCAAATGCAGTAGCAGATATCGAAATAACAATGTGAGTAGTCCTTAGGGATTCAACTCTTCCATTTCCATTGCATTTGTAGTTTGACTTACATTGGTAGACTGTATTTAAACGTGTGTCATGTGATCACCTGTGTCATGTGATCAAGCGCTCTGTGAAGCGCGAAACGCGTCGTGATGACTATGGGAACACCACTTGCTGAATAAATCACCAACTTGCACTAAATTTTGGGTTCGAGTCCGTTTTTGCAGCTGTTTGAAAAGCTCTGCGCTACATCGGATTATTCCTGAAAAAAATAAATATATATATATATATATATATATATATATATATATATATATATATATATATATATATTTTATTGGCTATTGCTCCGGGGTCCCGCACCTGGGCGGGACTATTCAGTGCTTGTGACTATTGATCTGTATCCCCTGGAAGAGAAGCAGAAGATCAGATCACTGGGAAGATCTAGTGTTGCTAAAGGGCAGTTCCAATCACTCTCTGCAGTGGTGGATCAGCAACAACAGGGCGCCTTTCAGACCCTGTTCAACTACCACAGATGTCACTCTCGCCGGCTGGGGAGAAAAATTTCGACCATATGATAATGTAGGGGGTCTGGACATATGCCTCAATCGCAAGGCCTTCCTTCAGGTCATTTGGACAAAGTAGTCCTGATCAAAAAAGATACCATGGCAGCACCAACTTTCTGCCTCCCCATACATCTTCTGGCTGAGTACCTTCTGGGAGTGGATGACAGCTTGGCAGACCTGCGCAGCAGGACGCATCAACAAGTCCACATCTCTAACACTTTTCCTGGTCACTCCCATGTGGGCCAGACAGCCCTGGTGATTGACATTTCTTGATGTTCATCAGCCCCAAAGGGAAGCTCCCCCAACAGGCTGGATCTTCTCACTGCAACCAAGGCCAGATGAGAGACAGACAGCTCAATCTAGTGACCTGGCACCTGAGGTCTTAAAGTTTGGCTACCTATGCCTCCTGCAGGAGTACATTGACGGGAATATTGTAGAAGTACAACGCGGGCCTGCTATGATGCAAAATAGAAGAGGTACCTCCATTATTGCATCGCTAATCATCTGAACCATCTTGAACCCACATACAGGACATCATCTACAATCTTCTTCATCGGCAAACGTCAGGCCTCATCTACACGTCTATTTAACGGCATTTATTCACTATTGCCACTTATATGCAACACAGGGAACATTCCTCCCTCTTTTGAAGTGGAGTAATCAAGGCCTCCAAGGAGGGTCTCCAGAGGGTCATCCCCCCCACAGTTCATATCCGCCCCAATATGGAACATCAAAGTGATTCTTACCAGACTCATGGATTCCTCCCCTAGCATTCTTTCTCCTGGCAATTCGTCTCCTGAAAAGTAGCTTTCTTTAAACCCATTAACCTATCTCAGGCGCATCAGTGAGCTCCAGGCTCTCGCACTCCAAGAACATTATTTCAAAGCCACAAGGACAGTGTCAGCCTCCAAACCAACCCAAAGTTCCTCCCCAAAGTGGTTTCCTTGATCCACCTCAACCAAATGACAGAACTGTCAAGTCTCCCCCCCCCCCAAGCAAGGCTCATTAGCAGAAAGAGCCCATCACTTGTATTTTATTAACATTTACAAGCCCTTCTGCAGTCCAATCAGCTATTTATAGCATTCATGAAAACTCACAAAGGCCAACCTATTCCCAAGGCCGTAATCCTCAATGGACAGTCAAATTCATCCAAACCTGCTACCATGCAACTAAAACAACACTCCTTGCTACCCTCATGTCACACTACAAACACTAGAAATCAGCTCCAATGGCCTTTTTCAGTAACATCCAATAGCTGACATATGTAAAGCAGTCACCTGGACAACCCCACACACTTTCTCTAAGCACTGTTGTGAGGACTTCTTCGCCCGCCAGCAGCATCATCCACACGCAAGCCACTGCTAACAGGGGGTACTGCTTTAAAGTCTACGCAGAGCAATTCTGACTATGACAAACAGCAGCACAAGCGATAGGAGTGCAGAGGGTAAGTAAATTCAGCTTTACCTCATCGCCTGCTATCTGTCTCTAAGAATGTGAGTTTGTTCCACTGTGAAAACTAATTAAAAAATGAGTAAGAGGACTGCTTGAATTAATCGAAGCCACTGATCAAAACTTTGGGTTGCATTTCAGGTCTATTGCCTATTGACCACTGTACCACTTCAGACATGGAGCAACCATATGCAATTCAGCCTCAGTCCGGCTCCAGCTAGAGCAGTCCAGTTCAAACTGCCAATTAACAGAGAACGTAACCTGGCAGTTAGGACTGGACCATTTGTAAAGACAAAGGACCAGGGATGATTTGGATATGACTGATCCCGGTCTGGAGTGACACAGTGAGCAAAAAAGCATTCAATTTTTTTTCTTTCTCAAAGAGATCCCCCTAATGAAAACAGGATACCCATACTTGAATTCTGTACTCGTTGTGCAACAAGGTTCAGGCTGCACATCACTGTTGAGGTCTACAAAGCGAAAACTGTTCTGGGGTCGCTTTTGTCCCTCTTGTGAGAGGGACATGAAGCCAAGTTCAGGCTTCACTGTTCCTACAGGGGCAAAACTAGGGCATATTTGCATAGAGCTGGTTCCTGCCTAGAGCGGCACATTGATCACAAAAAGACAATGCTGCTCAGAATAATTACAAGTGGTGGAGATTATTTCAAGCATTCCATCCACCATTTACTTTTCTCTGTAACTCGGTTTCGAACTATTCAGCCTTGCAGGGTGGTTAATCTTTTCTTCGTCAATCCCCTACCATTCCATCACATTCTGCACCAGTTACTGGTGTCTGTCAATTTCCTCCAATGAGGCACCAGATGAAAAAGAGTGGCTTCTAGCTGGGCTCTGCACTCCAAGATGTAATTGCAGCAGGACTATCAAGTCACATAAAACTAAGGAACACTTTAAGTTTAGCCAGTGAAAGGGTATTTGCAAAGACATTAGTCAACGGCAGCTGCTAACTGCGCCAACAATGATGTTTTACTGCAAATGGCACCCAAGATTTTGCAGTCTATGAGAGGTCAGTCTCCTTTCCCAGAGTGATGAAGCTCATCTTGGTTCTTGTAAACACTTCTTTCTGTAGTAGCAGGGCTGATGCCTCCGCCATTCTTCTTTTTCATCTATTGACAACCAGAGTGGGGCTGGGTCCATTTGTAGACAATATCTCTAAAAACCTTAATAGACAGTGTCTGTTAGGGAATAAGATGTCTTCATCGTCTGTAAACCTTAATAGAGGCAGATATGTGCTTTTTACTGAGAAACATCTCTAACACATGAGGCACACTTTACGATTTCCACATCTCCCTCAAGCCACTCCGCTTCATTCTACCGCCTGTTACTGTACATTGTGCCCAGAGTCTTACCCGCTGCAGCGTCTCCTTGAGCTGTACATTCACCATCTCCAAGCCACGTTTCTCATGTTCCAAGCTGGCCACAGCTCGCTGTAGGAGCTCCAGGCGTACGTGCAGGATCTCCTGCTTCTCATTATGCAGTGGTCTCGACATGTCCTCCCCCTTGTCCTAAGAAGCAAGAAAACACAAGCAGCTTGAAATTACTCTCTTTGTAAAGCTAGAACATTAGCAGTTCAGTGGTTACATATACAAATAGTGGCAGGAAATGGGGGTTGGGGCTAAATTAGGATCATAAAGTCCGTATGATAAATAGAAAAGTATTACTTATATACATTGGTAAAGTCTTACCGTGTTATGGTTAATGTTAATAAGAATAACAATTTCTCAGCAGAAAAACTTACAAATGAAATAAGCCACAAAACAGAATACTATCAATTATAGAAAGAATAACACACCTATAACAAAAGAAGACAATGTGACAGTGGTAGTTGGATATTTATTTCTATTTTTAATCCCATCTCTTTTGAGGTTTATGTCAATTCTAGATTGCAAACTGGGTGTATAATACACACTATAAACAAACAAGCAATTCATGACATGCATCTTTTTCAAGAATCTTTTCTTAATTTTGCAGTTACATTTCTACAATAGTTACGACCTAAGCAAAGAGGTTATACGTTGCAATTAAAGTGCTTTTCAGAATGTGTCCTTTGAAGGGGTTGAAATGTGGACTTTAGAGCTGTCAATTATTCTTCCTTGTAGAAGATCCCTTTCAGTAAAATAGAAGCTAGGCTATAGGAGTGTTAATTGGCACCTTGGGGTATGGCGCAGTAGAGTTCCCATGCAGAAATATGAAATCTGTTTGATGCTTGAGAAATAGTTCACAGCTGTGTGCTCAAGCCTTCCTTCCTGTAGCCTCATCTTGCACAGCCAGCAGAATAGCACCAAACCCTATTTGCCAGCTTTCCTACCTCTAGTGGGAAGCCTTCCTGTCTGTATGTTTTTGGCTTTCCTCCATAGCTGGATTCACATCTCTGGTGAGGAAAGGTTTCATAAATTCCTTCAGATCTCTTCTGTCCTCAAATGCCATCTAGCCTATTGCTCTCAGAATGAGAACCCTCTTCATATTTTCAATGTCTGCCCCCTGTAAAATTTGGTGAAACACTAGCCCTCCTGAAGCAGGAGTCTGCAAACTGGGTGGTGGGACACCAGGGGGGGGGGCTTAACTGATACGGGGGGAAGGCCGCCAGGCACTGGACAAAAGAAGCATCATGCCGATAGCAGTGCTTTGTTTTAACCTGAAAACAAATGATCAGCAGCATGCCACTCTATCATGGGACTTTTTTAAAAGGTTTAACATACCTCTAACGTTTAAAATAGTCTAGACATACTTTAACGTAGAAATAATTTGAATAGAATAATTTGAAAAATTTGGGGGTGGGACAATGATTCCTTTTTCCTCTGTGGGGGCGCAGCATTACAACGTTTAAAGACCACTGTCCTAATGGGTTTACTACAGCCAGAGCAAAAAGGCACCTACTAGATCTACGCTGAACATCTGCCAAAATGAGAGAGAAGACATCCCCAACTGTAATGTACTAACAAACAGACAGCAGATACTTTTGAGTTAAGTATCAAAATTAGCTCACTCCTCGTTCTATAAGAAAACAGGTTTTCTTTGTATATCGATCTATGCTATGAGCCTTCATCAGGTTTTGTACCCAATTTGTTCAGTTGGTACACTATCACATTTTCAGTTTAAAAAAAGATTAAATATGTGATGAAAGAGGGGTGTGAGGACCAGAGGGCTACATTTGACACTCTTTGCTCCAAATGGCGGGAACTATCGGCTGCTCCTTTCAGAGACTGAGTCTGATGGATTTAATGCTGTTAAAAGTGAGCTCCCCGTGCTACGACTGAAGCATTGTAAGGTAACGTGATATAACATAACCCCTTTTCACCCTATTGTAGATAAGACTACCATGGTAGATTAGACATCCCATTTCCCCAACCATTGTTTCACTTGTCCTCGTGGCCCTGCTTCAGCGGGTTGAAGTTCAGATAAGCATTTGGGAATATGAAATTGAAAGTTGTGATGGGGTTCAGTAGAAAAGTCATCTGGTGTATCAACGGCTGTTGCTTTAGTTGACGTGGAATTTTGTTTAGCTAAAGATTTTGGAGTATTCTTCCAGTTGATGTAAAGTCCTGTTGGTGTTTTTTTTAAACCTTGAGGGTTACACCTATTTGACAGCAGTCCCTGTAATGTCAGAATTTTCCACTAACATCGTCTTTCCAATTGGGGATTTAATAACGCCTTCCAAGGAATGGGGTCTCCGTTTGTAAATAGAGAATTTCTACACAAGCTTCTAAACATTGAAGGTGGTCCTGACTTTAAAAGTGGTCTTAACACCATAAGTAGTCTCATGTCAAAGGTGGTCTGGTGGTATATGTCTGAATGCTGTACAAGTCTTGCGTCGCATGGTGAGATGACAAGCAAGTGACCGGCAATCCCTTCTTTGAAGCCAGATTCTTTGACATAAACAAGGAATGGCAGGGACTACAATATTCTTGTTTTTTGCTTCTGATCTTCCAATTGGAGTTTCAGAAACCAGTAGAAACACTATGTTTAGAGCTGGAGGTATTTCTACTCACCACAGCCTGCCATCTTCATGGGCATGCACGAAAGCAGAACGTACTGAATTGTTCTATTAGGAATGCTAAAAAACAGAGGGTCCCAGTTCTCAATGATCCTTCACAAAGGCACAGAAAAACGATCTGAATATACAATTGTTAAATGCTGTGCAAGGTGAAAGAATGGAACTGCTGGTTCCCTCGAAGGAGCAGTGTTGTTTTTTCATCTTTTCCCAGCTCTCTAGTCCATTCCCTTCCATCTCTTTTATTAAATAAATTAAGTAGTAGAAGAAAAATCAACCACTCTTTTTTAACCACAGTTTACCTACATATGTGATGTTTTTGTGACTGTTTGCTGGGATCTAACATATAAACAGACAGAGAGATTCATTATTTGTGCCAAACATTGATAATCCCAGCAAAGAGTGAGGGAATGAGGACGAGAAAGGCACAGGTTGATTATGATTTTAGTTCACTTTCTATGGAAAATATTTTTTTATTGTGCTTATAAAGCTTTAAAAAACACAAATGAGTCCACATAAGGTTGATCTTGGAGAGATTTCCACAGATATTTAGGGATATATAACGATCAGGGTATGCAGTGACCATCAAGATGTTCACTCCATCTGTTTCCAGAGTTTTTCTCCTATCATCCAGTACTTCGGACCTGAATAAATGTTCTACATGAACAAATATTTAAGTCTGACAGCAAACATTGTAAGTGACAAGCATGGTTAGCTTTAGGTAGATCAAGTGTTAATTAGAGATTGCTGATCTATAATACCTGATGTGGGTACAGAAGTCTGCTGAGTGACCTATACAGTGATTTTAACATTGAAACCATTGCATAGGAATTGAATGAGCATTATTGGTAACATTACCCAAGAACTTCATATCTAAGTATATCCAAGAATCTTCATTGATGATGGGTTTAGAAGATTTTGCTTTGTCATCTGTGAGGTCACTGAAAAAATATCTTAATCTACGTGAGAAAGGCAGATGCTGAAAAATGGTTCATATCATTTTGTTCTTCAGTAAATGTATCTGTTCGACTCAAATCTATCTTTCCCTTCATATTTTTCGCCAACTCTCTCGCTCATGCTTTCGTGGAAGCTCAGGTTCTCCTAGCCATTTTGTCACTAACATGGTATTCGTTTACATCATGGGAGTCCAGCAGGTACAACACCAGCGTGCATAGTTGTTCTCTGATATTTCCCTCCACAGGGCAAATACTTCAATAAAGGGAGAGAAAACAGCATATGCCCGCTGGGCCCACCTAGGTTGATCACCCAGCTCAGTACACAACTTGAGAACTCGGCGTATGAAATTGCAACAATAGATCAGATCTCTCAATACACCAGTATAGAAAGCTCTTAGATTGAATGCATCCAACCATTTTCTGGGACTATGCCACTTAACAAGGTTACTGAACAGAAATCTTTTAGTGGACATGGTAAGTTTCTGTCTCACTCACAATCTCATCCTATTCAATCAATCGACTCCGAATCCATTTCATGGTACCTCCATCGACAGATTCCATGACCCTTCTCTGTCTAAATCACCATGGGCTGGTAGGAGAAGCACCACGGCATGAAGACAGTACTTCCATTTGCAATATTGATGCACGGTATTCCCAGGCTGCATTATATCAACGTATTTCTCTAATGGAGCAGTAGAACAGAGTTTTTAACCAAGTTCATGTCTGAATGAACTGAATTCAACTGACTGAAAACATCTTCCATCGCAGATGCACTCACAAGATTAATCCTATTGAAATCATATATCTTAAAATAACCTCTAAGACTAAGATAAAATCAAAACATTCTGCATTGTGAAATAACTTAGATCTCATACTGATCACATGAAGCCACCATCCAAAGTCACTAAATGGAGTATGAAGTGTTACATATCGACAGTTCTGAGTATGAGTTGCAACTGTTTGGCAGATGTTGATATCCTTAGAAACAGCGGGGAGATATTCCAGTGCTTCTTGATGAGATGCTACATAAGCACTGCTATTGAGAAAGATTATGAACAGGCTCAAAAGAAGAAACAAGAGGACTACTGTAAACCGGGAAATAAAAGTGATGAATTATTGATCCCAACACCGAACCCATCAAGTTTGTTAAAAAATTTTATTTGAAAATTCGAGAACTACCAATATTAAAGTTCGATAATTACCTGGAAGAGCAAGCTTCCTCAGACACAGACTGGCACAGCTTATTTTGAGAAAAAAAGCCTGTGACAGATACACATTGAAGTATGAGATGTCCTTGCACAGAAAACTTAAGGTTTAATGGTAGCATTTCCTTGTGAAGGCACATCTAGTGGTTGTCAGTAGTACTGCCGGCTTGTTTCTGCATTTAATATATGCAAAGATACCTCCTACTCCAGTTTCCAGGCCGACGTGCCACTAACAAATCCTTACTATATTTGCAATGGTTACATAGAAAGGGGATCCTGTTGCAGTAAATTCACACAAAACAGCTAACTTAACAGACTGTATTAAAAATTGAGAGGCTACTGAACAACACTCAATTCATCAGTCAATATTTTAATTTTGGTTTAAAATAGTCCAAATTAATAAGTTACTTACCTCTGATAAGGTTCTTTGTGATGAATACTCTGTACCCAAAGAGTCCTTCCCACGAGATTCTCCCAAGTCTCCAGACCAGATCTGGAAATTTATCAAAACAGCTCCTGCATGGCAACAGGTGGAACCACTGGCCGTCAAACATCCTGATATGATGCATTTTATGAATTGTATCTTCCCGGGACTCAGAGGCGGAGGTAGGCTAACAAATTGAAATGGCAGTGTCTGACTAGCATGGAACTTTGTCAATTCCTGAAAGTCCATTTTACAAAATGGGGAGGAGGAATCTGCATTTAGAGAGAGCATCCACCTTAGAGTGTGACCGAAGATAAGTAGCATAGTCTTCTGAGCGATACTTCTAACCACAGTATTTTCACTTAAAAGCTATTCCACCTTAGAGGAATGGACGTACACAAGAAAGACCAGCATGACAGAGAGCAAAATAGCCCTCCCTGTGGATTTGGGATCAACAAAGTAGTTTCTGGTGAGAGTGTGTACAGAAGCCATGTGACTGCCTGGCAGGTACCTAAAAGTGGGATACCCAAAGCCATAGTAGCAACCTTTCTTCTGGTGGAATGAGCACTAACACCCTTCTGAGGGCCCCTTTGAACAAGGCATAACACAGATTCATGTAGAGACTTGAAGACCCTTCGGAGACAGCTTTTTGGAATCTTAATGACTAGGACAACTCAGTGGGAGAAGGTCCAGTTAATTTTTAAAGCTCCAGCGAACCCAACAAACTGCTGATCGTCCACTCTGTATTATCTGGTAAAATCGATGTAAAATTTCACTTCCCAGGTAGGAAATTGAAGTTTAAAGCTGCACACACAGGCTCTCCAGTGGCAGGCCTAAGATATGCTTAAGGGCTACTGAAGTGGGTGGTACAACCGGTGCTTGAAGGCCCACTAGTAGCATTTAATTTACTGGCTGTGGGCACATATAGTGCACTTTACTAGGGACTTATAATTAAATATGTCTATTGTGGATAAGCCAATGTTACCATGTTTAGAGTACAGAGTACATGCACTTTAGCAGTGGTCAAGTGTCCAGTGTCCCAAAATCAACAAAAACAAGGTCAGAAAAAGGAGAGGAGGAATGCAAAAGGTTTGGAGGTGACCCTGCAGAAAGGGCCATTTCCCACAGGAAGTGTCTGAGAGGGTGTTCGTGTGACTTTGGAATGTTGATAGTGAACCCCAGCGAGTGCAGGAAGCCCACCGTAGTCTGCAGGTGAGAGATGAGAGCCTGGGGCAAGGCCGCTTTCAATAGCCTGTTGTAGTGATAGGGGAAGACTGGCATCCCTGATCTTCACAAATTATCTCAAACTACTGCCATCACCTTGGTAAACACCAGAGGGATGCTGGTAAGGCCAAAAGGGAGCACAGTGAATTGAAAATGCACTTGGCTTTCCATGAACCACAGGTAACACAGATGGGCAAGCAAGATGGGAATTTGGAAAAATGCACTCTGCAAGTCCAATGCTGGCATCTAGTCGCCTGGGTTCCGAGCAGACAAGACTTGAGCTAGAGTGAGGATTCTGAACTTCTGCTTCTTAAGGAAGCAGTTGAGGTGCTGTAGGTCTAAGATAGGATGCAGACCTTTGTCCTTTTGGGCACCAGGAAGTAGCAGGAAAATCAACCACGACCTACTTCTGGCCTCGCCCCACACACTCTAGGGCAACCTTGGTCAAAAGATGTGTGACTTCCAGGCAGGATAGGCACAGATGATCCTCCGTCAGCCGGTCTTGAGATTGTGGCTTGCAGGAAGAGTTTGTCACAAAGGGGAGGGAGTAGCCGCTTCGGACAATTTGCATAACACACATGTCCGATGTTACGGAGGCAGTGGGGCAGGTGATGGTAAATCCTGCTGCCAACTGTGGGTCCATGTTGGTAGATGGCAGATTAGGCCGGTTTGGAGGCTGCAGCTGCCAGGTGGGGAGGTGGACTGACCAGACTGCTGGCTGCCTGACCTATGTGGTCTGTGGTTACCATGCCCATGGCCACGCAAATGCTAGCGAACATGGGCGGGAGAGTAATACCGTGGCTGAAAACGCCTTCCATAGCCATGTATGGAGCTAAAAGTGGATTGAGGGTAACGTGAGGCCATAGAAAGGCCCAAGGACTTGGGCATAGCCCGACTGTCCTTGACACGTTTAAGCAACGAATCCGCCTCGTCTCCAAAGAGCCAGTGCCATCAAAGGGCATGTCCATAAGAGAGGATTGCACAGCCCCTGAAAAGCCAGTTGTCCTCAACCAGGTGTGGCGCCTCAAGGCAAAATTCGATGAAACCGTTCTGCCCAGTGAGTCGGTCATGTCAAGTCCACAAGGGATAGTGAACTTTGCTGCATCTTGCCTATCAGCAACAGCTTGAGAGAGCCCGGCCAGAACCTCCAATGGGACCATTGACAGCAACCGCGCAACTATGTCCCACAGAGTGTAGGAGTAGAGACCCAAAAGGCATGCGGTGTTTAAGGACTGCAATGCCAGGCTGCCGGAAGAAAAAATCTTCTTCCCCAAAGAGTCCAATGTCTTGGATTCTCCATCCGGAGAGGGAGTGCAGTGGGTAATGTGCCAATTGTGTGGGACGTTGAGGCTTGGGAAACCAGGGTCTCTGGGGTAGGGTGTTGGATGAGGAAATGTGAGTTCCCAGAGTGGGGCAATGGCGGCGGGCGATCACCCCATTTACAGGAGCCCCCACATTGGGTCTGGACCAAGTCCCCAAAAGGACGTCTGTGATGGCTTTGTTGAACAGGAGCAGTGGTTCGGAGGGAGACAGTCCTAGTTGCAGCAACTCTGTCAAGACATTAGTCTTGACTGCCACTGAGGGCAACTGAAGGTCCTGTTATGATTCATAAAGTACCCCAATATAGGCCTGGGGAGTCACCTAACCTTTCACCTACATTTACCATACCATTGTACTACATAACTAGTATGTGCTAACTTTTTACCTAGTTAGGTATTGCATAAATGTTGTGCAGTTTCTACGAAAACAAGCCTCATTTATTATTCTTGAGGTTTCTCAGAATCACAGGAGTACCATCTTCTGCATCTCCTGCATAATAAGTATGTATAAGGGTCATCCCCATCGTCATCCTCGGCCGACTTGACACAGCAAGGTAGAACCACTGAGCGTACCTTTTGGGTATATAAGAACCATATCTTTGCTGGGGCAGGCAGAGGAGAAAAACATCCATGCTGACACGTTGATGCGAGACGCTGAGGTTCCTACACACAGTCACTCCAGCACGCAGTTGTCTGACTTCCCTCACAGGGTGTCCATCTCGAGACCAAGATGGGGGTCATTCGTTCTCTCACTTCAGGTAATGGGGTTGGGTCTATCCTAGGGGGATTCTTGGATATATACCTACATACATGCAAGGTACATTTAGGTACATCTAGTTGGGGTTTGCATCGTAGGAGTACACATTATTACTGTCCTGTATCTATATGCCTGCATAGATCTATGGTTCTAGCACTATGGTAAAAGTCTACAATCTATTTAATCTTTTGGTGCTTATAACAGTTTATATCCGTTTCGGTCTTATGGTTGTTGCAGCACACATTTCACACTAGAGTGATGCTGGCTCATTAAATGCTTACTGAAAACGCCCCTATTGTTTATTCTGTGCATCTCTCTGAGACAAAGTAACCACGAGGAACTGAGCAAAAAGTACTGTACTGTTCGATGATCCCTGAGGGGACAGGGTTGTCATGTTCGATAGTTGCCAGGAACTACTCTCTCCTTGGTAAGAGGAGTTCATAGTGGCACTGTGAGCTAGCAGGTATACAGGCGAACATATCCGGTGGGGGTGTCTGGAATCAGTCCCACAGTTTATGTTGTCTGAACGTGCAGATCCTATATAGATTTATAGGAACTACACGACAGTCCAAGACCTCAGAAGCCCTCAGCATCACCACTGCATAAGAGGCTCCCACCGCCGTAGCCACGGTATGAGGAGAAAGCATACCAGTATCTAGAGAAGTAGCCAGTCCAATGGCTTCATCCAGTTCATCACACCAGTCCATGTAAGGGTTCTCCCCTTATGGCTGGTATTCTTCAGGTTCCAGGGACCCTCCCAGTCCTGCTTGAGTGCTAACCCAAGGGAATGGGGCTCAGACTCGGAGGCAAGGCTTGAGTAGACACTGGATACGGCATCGGGTGACGCTCCTGCAACTCCGTATTGAAGTCAAGGATAAGAACGGGGATGGCACCGCTGGGAGCATTGCCATCGAGACTAGCATCGGGGAAAGTCGAGTTGGTACGACCAGCACTGGTCTGGATCCATGAATAGATCCATGTGGCCCAAATAGAGCCTAGGCCGGAGTTGCAAGCATGGAACCAGATAGGGCCCCTGCCAAACCCTAAGGGCCCGAAGGCATGCTGGAGGGGTCGGGCAGCCCAAATATTAGGCTCGTGGCCTCATAAAATTCCTTTAGTTAGGCGCGGGTCGCTCTAGACCCCAGAAAATCAGGGATGCACGAAATCGGCACCGGCTCTACCACAGAGCCAGGCCTTGAATGTCGACGCTCCCTCCTCTCGTCAGCTCTTCAAAAATGTATTTTCTTTTGACGGACCTTACCAGAGTGTCCCGACGACTTGGAGTGTGACCAGGATCTCGGACTCCGAGACCGCTCCCAGGAGCTTCCTCTCTACTCTGGCCCGGAATGTCGGGGCGTTGCATGCGATACCACCTTCCGGCATGCAGGAGTACTGCTTACGATAAATCTTCTGGATCCAGTCGAACGCCTGGGGAATCCTAATGAAAGGAATCTGCGGCTAGAAGTCTATCTGATATCCATTGCTCGTGGCTTCACACAAAGATACAAATGACACTGAAAATGATAGCAATGATAACTTCACATATCACATTGCCATTGACATTATGAATGGGATCACTGAAGTTGCAAATGATTGCTCTTTCACACATGTTGTTGGGTTTAAGATCGATCCTTCACAATGCCAGAGATATAGAAAAGCATAAGTAAACTGCAGAGCTTAGCAGGCCACGGGGCAGGTGCACTTAGTGCTATCAGCCAGGGAAGCAATCTGCCGTTTTAAAGTCCCCAGGGACCTAGTAGTTGCCTTAAGGAGGCACAGTTTTGAAGTGGGCTTAGCAACAGACAGCATGAGCTAATATTTTCATGAGGTTACTGTAAAAATGGAAAGAAAAATCCAGAGTACAGAAACTAGCACCATAGACTAAAATTCCCTTGAGAATGACCAAATATTAAAAAACGACAATGTCAAAAATTTTAAAATGTCAACAATTCCTCAAAATGTCCCACAAAATAACATAACATCTAGGGCCAGATGTAGGTAAATACCATTTACCGATTCTAAAATACCGAATTTTACCGATTTGGTATTTTAGAATGAGTAAATGGTATGTAGGTATTCATTCGGTAATTATTACCGAATCAGTAAAATTCGGTAAATACTGATTCAATATTTACCGATTCGGTATTCCCCATTCATTCCTATGGGCCTCGGTAAGAGGGGGAAGACCTACAAGGGTGGCAGGGTGTCACATTGACACCCTGTTGCACCCCTGAATAGTGCATGGGTGCACATGTGGCACACATACATGCCCTAAGGGCATGTATGTCTGCCACATGGCACTGCTAAAAAAACACAAAATAGCTTTTTTAACGGTTTTCGTTATTTACCACCAACTTGTAGTTGGTGTTAAATAACGAATCCTTACAAGTGAAAAGCACTCACTTCAGTGCTTCCTACATTAAGGATTCGATAAGTTACTGAATCGGTATTTAAGAATTAGGTAATTTACCGATTCCTTAAATTACCGATTCGGTAAATTACCGAATCCTTAAATTAGGCCCCTAACATCTCAAATGCATAATAAAGGTCGGTAACGACCGAAATTCGGTAATTTCGGCCATTACCGACCGGTATTAGGCTTCCTAAATCTGGCCTTTAATCTTCCTGCAATCATTAATGCGGAGAATGAATAGGTATTGCATGTAGAGCTGCCTTGTATGACAACAAATTAGGCACATATGCAGTATCCATCCGCTATGCTGGGTCTCCCCCGAATTCGGGGGGTGAATCAGGTAACCAAAATTGTTAAGGAGTAAGGATATGGCTTACCTGCAGGAACTGATGATCCTGATCCTGATCTTGCTCTGGTGTCAACCTCTTCAACGTGGCCATGTCGTTGGTCAGGGCAAAGACCTTCTCCTGGCTTTGGGCAAGTGACATTGCCAACTCCTCTGCTCTCTGCTTCCATTTGACCACCTCATACTCTGCATGTTTCAGCGCATTAGCAACCTGCTCCACGTCCCCTTGCAGGATGTTCACCTTGGATTCAGTCGCCTCCTCTAGCTGTCTAGTCCTTTCTGACCAGGTGGCCAGCTGCTGCTCTTTTTCCAGCAGTTCCCAGCGTGCTTGCTCCAGTGACCCATCAACAAACTTCCTCTGAGTTTTCTCATTGTCCTTCTGTCTCTCAAGAACTTGGACACGCTCTGTTAAGACTTCAGAATGCAGCAGTTCCTCACGATGAGCATTCTCCTGATTCCGGATTCTCTCTTTGAGAGATTTCACTTCTTGGTCTTTCTCCATCAGTCTGTTCTGTATCTGGCCTAAGCGGCCTTGCTCGCTCAACCACTCCAGTTCCCCCTGTTTTAACAATGCAATCCTCTTGTTGAGTGATTCAATTGTCTGTCCTTTTTCCTTAAGGGAGTTTTCCAGCCAGTGGATCTTATCTCTTTGTACTCTGAGCTCATGCTCCTTACTATCCAAGGACTCTTGGCAATGACCCAGTTTGCTCTTCAGACCCAAATTCTCCAGTTCCTCCACTTTAAACTTCAAGATACTCTGGTTTAATTCCTCCACTGTCTGCTCTCTTTCTTGTAAGGTGACCTCTAATTGGTCAACCTTAATCCTTTGAACATGAAGGTCTTGTTCCTTTTCGGTTAACGTCTGCTGTAGAAGACTCAAGTTCTTACACATAATCAACTTCTCTTCCTTGTCCTCTTTCAAAACCACAATTGTTGTGCTTAATGTCTCGATTCTTTGCTCTTTTGCACCTAGAGCCTCCTCCAGGTGCTGGTTCTTTTGACACTGAAGCATCAACTCCTGGTCCTTTTTGGCTAAGATCTCTTTTAGATGGGCAAAATCTACCTGAAGACCCAACATCTCCTTTTTTTCTTGTTGAATCCTTGTTATTTTCTCATGCAAAACCTCCAGCTCCTGCTGTTTTTCCCTGAGGACTCCTTCCAGATGCCAAACTTCATCTCTCTGAATGGTGTCCTCTTTCTCCTTTTCAGACAAAGTTTTTTGTAGATGGAGCAGATTCTCCTGACACATTGTTGCCTTCAACTCATATTCCTGTGCTGTGCTCTTGAGTTGAGTAAGCTCCAGCTTTAGGGAAGCTTTGTCACTTTCTGCTTGTCTAGTTGCCTCCTCCAGCTCCTCAGCCCGGACATGCCACACGTTTAGCTCTCCCCGAGCTTCCTCCTCCCTTCGTTGAGATATTCTGAGCTGCTCCTCCTGGGCAAGGAGTTCATGGGTCCTTTCCTTCACCAACTCCTGTAGCCTCTCAGAGTTCTGGCGTAATGTCTTAGACTGGCTCTCTAGATCTTGGTTGTGTGCTCGCAGAAATTCAATCTCCTGTGTTTTTTCTAGCATAACAGACTCATAGTGCTGTAATGCCTCCTCCTGCCTGATCCCCTCTTGCTCAAAGTCATGTAATGTACCCTTCAATTTTGCAACGTCTTTGTCCTTTTCTCTCAAGGATGCCTTCATGTGCTCCAAGTTATCCTTCAGGGCCTTCGTTTGGGCTTCCTCCACTTCCTCCTGTTCCTCAACCTGCTGCCGCAGGGACTCTAGGTCTTGCTGCCGTACTCGTAGAGATGCCTTCAGATGTTCCAGGTTTTCCTGAAGAGCTAGTACCTTCGTCTCTGCTTCTGCCCTGTGCATCCCAAGCTCACTCATCTCCTTCTGTTGTGCCTCCAGCTCCTTAGTGCGTTCTCGGAGAGCCATCTGGACCTGAACAAGGGAAGAATGCAGAGAATCTCTCTGTGCCTTCTCTTTCTCCTCTTGCTCCATCAGTTTCTTCTGTTGGGACTCTACTGACTTCTCTTTTTCCCGTACTGCTGCCCTTGCCTGGGCAAGTTCTTCTAGTATACGTTCTGTTCGTGCTTTTTCCTGCTCCTTCTGCCTGAGTATACATCCTTGCTGCAATTCAAACTGTCGCTCCTTCTGGCCCAGGGCAGCTGTCAATTGCTCAACTTGATCTCTGAGGGTCTTCAGCTGATGTTCTTTCTTCTGCCCCATCCTCTCCTCCTCTTCCTCCCTCTCATGTATCCACTGCTGCTGGGTTTCCAGCTCACGGTCTCGCTCAATCAGTGTCTGAGTCAAGTTAGCCACTGTTTCCCTCAGAACACTGATCTGCCCATCCAGCTCCTTTTCATACTCCTGCAACACCAGGAACTGCTTCCGCTGGGACTCTGTCTCCTGATCCTTCCTTATAAGCATGTCTTTAAAGTGCTCTATAGTTTTAACTTGTGACCTGATCTGTTCCATTAAGGTCTTATCTTCATTCTCCTTAGACAGGAGTCTTATATGCGCCATCTCCTGGTTCAATGCTTCAACCTGCTGGGTCTCTCTGCTTGATTGCTCTTTAGAGGCAAGGAGGCGCTCTTGCAGGTTACACATTTCTGCTTCTTGCTTTTTCATTTGTAAAGTGCCATGATCCAGGGAAGTCTGCAGCTTCCTCCTCTCCACCTCCTGCTCCTGGAGACGCTCATGCAGATCAAGGATGTGAAGGTCTTCTTCTTCGTTACCTTGAGAACGACCACTCAAATCTACAGGGAACGCCTTTACACCGCTTCTGTGGCACTCTCGTAATGTAGAGAGTTCAAGGTCCAGTTCTTGATTCTTCAGTGACTGACAATCCAGTTTTTCCTGGAGTGCTTTTCTTGCACCTTCTTCAACAAAAAGGTGCTCACCCAAAGTTAAGAGTTCTGCATCCCGATCTGTGACTTTCATGGCAAGGTTGTCTAATGCTGCCTTTAGCGCATTTCTCTCCTTTTCATCTGCTCTGTGGCGCTCTTGCAGGCTCAAGAGTTCTTTGTCCTTCTCTACCACTTTCAGGGTCTGATGCTCTAATTCCATCTGTAAAGCTTGGCTCTGCTTCTCATACTCATTTGTGCGCTCTTCAAGAGTTGCAATATTAGCATTCATTTCTTTAACTCTGGCCCTCTCATGAGCCAAGGAAGAGTGCAGAAGCTGTCTCTCTCCCTCCTTATCGTTCAGCTGCTCTTGCAGCATCAAGAGTTTGTTGTATTGTTCTAAGCTCTTAGCAGTCTCACGTTCCAAAGAGGACTGTACTACCTGTCTTTTTCCTTCTTCCTCATCAAGATTGCCTTGCAAGGCTAGGAGTTTGCATTCTATTTCCTTGGCACTAATATTCTGCCGTGCTACCAATATTTTCAGACTGTCCCCCTCCCTCTCTTGCTGCCAGAGCAACTCTCGCAAGGTAGCACTCTCACTACCTTCTTCTTTGGCAGACAGAGTTTGATGCTCAAGTGCAGATGTTAAAATGTGCCTCTCTTCTTCTTTCTCACGGAGGAGTTCTTGGAGGGCAGAAATCTCGGTTTCTCTGACTGCCAGAGTTTGGGAGTAGTGTTCTAATGTCTTCTTCAGGGTCTCTCTTTCCATGCTCTGTTCTTGTAAACGGTCTTGCATGGTGACAACTTCTAGCTCTTTCTCCTTTACTGCTTGAATTTGACCCTGTAATGCAGCTTCCAGAGCCTGTTTGTCTCGCTCAAACCCCTGCAGCTTTGCAGTCTCACTCTCTCTCTCTGCCACATACAGTCGCAGGCACTCCAGGGAAGTTCTGAACATTTGTTCTTTTGCTTGAGGTTCCCTTGAAGACAGGTGGTTGTGATTTCTGTTTGGGCTGTTGATACCAAGGCACACCAGAATATGGTTAAGGCTCTCTCCTTCTTTTTTATGTATCTGGTCCCGCTCTTGTAAAGTGGAGAGCTCCACCTCTCTCTCCGCCACTTTTTGGATCAAGACTTTCTCGGTGTTCTTGTGCTTCTCAATCTCTCTCTCCCACTCCAAGTTCTGCACTTGTTGAGCAGACATCTCCTTCTCCTTCTCATTCATTTTGTGAGTCAAGTCCTCCAGACGGTTCTTGTGTTCTTCCAGCTCTTTGTCACATTCCTTGACTTGTTCTATTAGAGCAGAGATATCAACTTCTTTCTCAGTTACATTATGAGTCAGGTTTTTTACTTGTCCTTGAAGACAAGCGATCTCCACCTCTCTCTCAGTCACTTTATTAGTTTGTTTTATCAGTTGATGTTTCATCTCTTCCAACTCTTCTCCAAGATCCTTGATCTGCTCTTGTAGAGTGGAGATCTTAACCTCACTTTCGATAAACTTTAGAGTTAAGTTATCTAGAGAACTCTTGCTTTTCATAGCATATCGTTCCTGATCCTGGACATGCTCTTGGAGGAAGGCAATCTCATTCTGCTTGTCAATCACAGCTTTAGATCCATTGGTTAGAAGATTAATTTGTTCCTCCATCTCAGTCTCCCGTTTCAAGGCCTGTGCTTGTAGGTCAGCAATTGTCTTGTTTCTTTCGGCCATATGTTTGGACAAATGTTCAACAGTGCTCTTCAGCCTCTCCCTCTCCTCTTCACACTTGTATATGTGTCCTGTCAAAGTTTCAATTTCCAGTTCCTTGTCAGTCACTTTCTGACTTAGGTTCTTTAGAATGTTCTCATCTTTCACCATTTTTCTCTCCTGATCATGTACCTGTTCAAGTAAAACAGAAAACTCGACTTCTCTCTCTGCCAGTTTCTGTCTAACGCTCTCAAGCAGGTTATGGTTTTCTTCTAGTTCCCTCTCATGCTCCCGAACCTGTCCTTTTGCTGTTGTGGTTTCCACCTCTCGTGCCTTCAGTTTCTGCTTTAGGTTATTCACAATGTTTCTGCCTTCCAACCCTTCTCTTTCTTGATCCTGGAGTTGCTCCTGAAGGGAAGTGATTCTTTCATCTCTCTCGGTCATTTGCTGACTCAACTGTGCTAGTGTACCAGTCAGTCTTTCTTTTTCCTCAATGCCCTCTTGTACAAGTTGTTTGAGATTTTCAAACTCTATTTCCCTTTCGGTTACTTTTTGAGTCAAGTTCCTCACAAGGGTTGTATGTTCCCTCATATCTCCATCTTGCTCTTGGATCTTCTCCTTTAGGGCACCAATTCTCTCATCCCGTTTAGTTATTTCTTGAGTCAGATGTTCCAGAGTCACATTCAAATGTCCTTTCTCCTCCTCCGACTCTTGAATGTGCCCTCTCAGAACTTCAACTTCCATCTCTTTCTCAGTCACTCTCTGAGTCAGGTGCTTCAAGAGATTGGTGTATTCATCTATTTTTCCCTCACATTCGAGAACCTTCTGTTGTAGCACTGAGATCTCAAGATCTCGCTCGGCCAATTTCTGAGTCACGATCTTCAAAAGGTTCTGGCTATCTCTCTCACGCTCCTCTCCTACATCTCTTACACTAGAAATCTCCATCTCTCTCTCATTCACTTTTTGAGAAAGGGTTTTTAAAGCGTTCTTTTGCTCTTGTATCTCTCTTTCTTGATGTAGGACCTGACCCTGCAGAGTGGCAACTTCCATCTCTCTCTCACTCACTTTCTTAGTCAGATCCATCAGATTGTTCTTATATCCCTCTACTGCGGATTCCTGCTCCTGGACATGCTCTTGAAGGTCAACGATTGCCTTATCTCTTTTTGTTATTTGTATACTCAAATGCTCCACAGTCCTATTAACCAGCTCTCTTTCTTCTTCTCCTTTTTGCAGGTGAACTCTCATAGTTTCAACTTCCATGTCTCTCTCGGTTACTTTCTGTTCCAGGTTCTTACAAAGGGTATTTTGTTCTTCTATTGCCCCTTTTTTGTCTTGGATCTGTGTCTGCAGGGCAGTAAGTCTCTCCTCTCTTTTATCTACTTCTAGAGAGAAGTGCTCCAGGGTCCCCTTCAGCCTTCTTCTCTCCTCCTTGCCCTCTTCTATGTTCGCTGTTAGAGTTTCAATCACCAAATCTCTATCAGTCACTTTTTCAGTCAAGTCCTTAAGCAGGCTCTTACATTTACCAGCCTCTTCCTCAAGATTCTGGACATGCTCTTGCAAAGCACAGATCTCTTCCTCTCGCTCGGTCATCTTCTGAGTCAGGCCACTCAGACAGGTCTTGTGCTCTTCCAAATCTTCATCCCGCTCCAGGACCTGTCCTCTTAGATCGGAGATCTCACCCTCTCTCTCATTAATTTTCTTAGTTTGACTATTAATTAGGTCCTGTCTTTCCTGCACCTCATCTTGAAGATTCCGAATCTGCCCTTGCAAAATTGAGATTTCTGCTTCACACTGGGAAACTTTTAGGGTCACGTCTTGGAGTGAGCTCTTGCTTTCTGCAGCAATCTGTTCCTGGTCCTGCACCCGTTTGCGGAGGTACATAATCTCACTGTCTTTCTCAATTGCATCCAGAGAGTGATTCTTTAGAAGGGTCTTATGTTCCTCTATCTCTACTTCCCACTGTTGGACCTGCTGCTCTAGGGAAGCAATCTGCGAGTCTCTCTTAGTTACTAACAGACTTGCATTTTCCAAAGATTCCTTGAGCCTCTGTCTCTCCACTTCACACTCTATAAGATGCCATTTCACAGCTTCAGTTTCCAGTTCCTTTTCAGCCACTTTCTGTTTAAGGTTCTCCATTACATCCTGCATTTCTTCCGATTTTTTCATCTGCTCCTTCACCTGCACATCTAGAGCAGAGATCTCCTGATTTTTGGCAGCAACTTCCAGAGTCATGTTCTTCAAAGCATTCTTGCTTTTCTCAGTCTCTCCCTCCCACTCACTGATGATATTCTTTAGGGTCATAATTGACTTTTCCCTCTCAGTCACTTGTAGATCCAGCCTTTCCAAAGCTATTGCCAGTTTCTTTCTTTCTTCCTCTCCATCCACTCTGTGCTCTTTCAGACTTTCGATCTCTCTATCTCTCTCAGTAATTTGCTGAGCCATATCCTTTAAAAGTTGTTCATTTTTTTGCACCTCTTGTTGTTTATCATCGACGTCTCGTTGTAAAGCAGAGATCTGTGACTCTTTCTCAGCCATTTTCTGAGACAGGGTTTCCAAAGCATTCTTGCATTTCATAGTACATCTCTCAGACTCCTGAATCATCTCCTTTAGGGCAGTAATTGTCTCATTTCTTTCGGTAACTTGTAAACTTAAATGGTTAATTTGGTATTTCAGGCTCACACCCTCCTCCTCGTAGACTTTAATCTGTTGCATGAGAGATGCAATCTCACCATCTCTCTCCATTACCTGTTGACTCAGATGTTCAAGGTTCCTAGACAGCCCCTCTTTATCTCTTTCATTATCTTTGATCTGCTGCTGCATGGCTCCTACCTGTCGGTCTCTTTCTTCAACACTGTGGTGGAGGCAATTCAAAAGCTCCTGAGACTTCAGTTGGCGTTGCTGTAGTGACTCATTTTCCTGTTCCTGTTCCTCCAGTGCACTCTTCAGCAAAGTTAGCTCCTCCTTCACGGCAGCATTCTCTGCAGCCGCCTCCTCTCTCTGGTCTTTTAACATTGCAAGCTCTTGTCCCTGGAGCTCCAGGGATGAAAGAGCAGTTTGAAGTTCTTCCTCCTTCGCTTGAAAACCCTCATCCATGCTTGCTACCCGATCTTCACAGACCTGGAGCGATTCCTGGAGCTTGCGGTTATCCTGGGAGAGGTCATCATTTGCTTCTCTGAGCTGATCCAGCTCTTGCTGCAAAGAGACAGAAAGCCTGTTACAAGGAAGCACTTTGTATTTCTACACCTCCGAGGGTGTAAGAGGGAATACAACCAAACAAAACTGCCTGGAAGCCATTTCTTTAATGTAGCATTTAGTCTTAACTATAACAGAGGGGTAAATTAGTCACCTCATTCAAGAAGGGCTAAAGCAAGTGTACAATTAGGGGCGCTTGTATATAACATAAGTGTGTATAAATTTTCGTATAGTCAAAATATCCCACCTACGGTGACAGGGAAATTTTATTTAGCCCCTTAAAAACGTACTCCATCGAAGTGTAGCCTAAGTCTCCACATCACTTAAAGCATGGCCCCTAACTCTAATATTCATAACACCTCCTACCTACACAATCTAGTTTATTTTGCATACGTTCAACCACCTTTTCACGCCAATATCTGGCATATGTCTAATCCCCCCCTTTCACACTAATATCTAATATCTCACCAGGATACTCCTTTTACGCTTCTCTGCATTATCCATGCCTTTCTGAAGAGTGGCCACTTCTTCCTGAAGGCAGATTACTTCCTCCTTCATACCAGTGACCTTCTGATCCAGAGTGGTCTTCAGGACTTCCTGCTCCTCCTCCAACTGGCGCACCTCTAAGGTAGAAAAAGTAATCCATCATTACATTTAATACGTTAAAAGCATTAACACAGATAGTGTATACTGTACTAACCTCAAACATTTTTGGTTTTACCCTCTACCTAACTTTACACTATACAAAAGGATCTCTGACATACAAAGAGCAATAATGGTTCACGGGCTTCCAGAATGCTTCACTTCACATCAGTTATCCAAGGAAGTGCAATCCAAATCTCTGAACATGTCCAGAGTCCACTTAAGCACTTAAATCAAAGAAACACTATTGTAAAAAGTATAGCAATTTCTGCTATTGCTTTTGTTTGAATTTGCTGCTCTTAGGATTTTCCTTGCACACACAGTGCCTCTGGATGGCCTGGAAGCGAACCAGCACCACAAAACGAACCACCCAGAAAACTGCTACCACCATGAGAAATACAGTGGATTCAACACATCAAATCATTCTGTACTGTTTTAACATCTGAAACCTTGTTTAACATCAATCCTTAGTAGTGAAATTTTAATGATGGAGATGGATTTGAAAGAAACAATGGTATTTTGATGTTTTTGATTTAGGTAAAATTCTGAAACTTCTTTAGAGATGGTAGGACAGGTGGATGCGCCAAAAAGGACCCCTTTCAAGATACAAGTCTTAGGCTGAATTTTTGTGTAAGCTCAAATGGTACATCAATTATCTTGGAAAACACAAAATTATGTTCAGAGCTAGTCCAGGTCACCACAGCTGCAGAAATTACCTCCTCTAAGCTTCCAAATAAGGATTACTAATACAACAGAAACATGAGGAAAGGGAATTTCTATTCAATATCATCGCAGACAGGTTGTAGGTATGAATGTCCCTAGCCCTGGGCTTATTTCACCATTACTACTTGAGCTGGTTTGTGCACAGGAAACTCAAATCACATGTTCCGTGGCATGTGCTCTTTATGACTTTTGTGTATGTTGCTCCAAAATAGACTATTCATCTACCTTGAAGTTGGGGTCAGCTAAGGCAACTATCTTTTAACATGGATGACAGCTGTCCCCATAAACAGAACCATGACATGGCGAACAGAGAAAGTCAATCAATTTTCTTGAGGTACAGACTGGGAAGTTTGCCCTTTTGCCTCCACCCTGGTAAATCTACATAGGCCCTCACTTTGAATAGCACAGTAACTGGGCAGGATGTTCTCTAATCCCAGAGTTGCCAATAATGGGGGTACTGGCAACTCCATGGGTGGGGGAAATCTGGCCCATTACGAGTTGGTGCCAAAGGCTCTTCCAAGAAATTAGGAACTGCTGAGGAAATGGTTTTTCAGTCTGATTCATATGATTACTGGGGTGTACCCACAGATCTTATAATGCCGATAGGGTCAGAATCTGTGGTCACCAGCCCCATCGGAATAAATAGTTCACTTGTAATGACAGCCATAAACTGTCATGCCTAGCTCCTGGCAACTTTTTCACAGAGTTGACAACAAGTTACTTATTTTCTAGAATTCTCTGTGGTGGATACTCTATCTAACCACAGATTCTTCACCATTAGAATATCTGGCAGGCGCCAGACTGGATCAGAATATTCTCATAGCAATGCTCCAGCGTGCTGCCAGGCGGTTCAGTGTAGTTCTGAGTTGACTAGGTTCTACCTCAGAAGGGATAGAGCAGCGCCAGCTATATGAGCCAACCTTGTGCACCTATGTCAGCTTCTTGTTAGACTCTTTATACACCCTTAGACGTGGAGCATAAAACCATTAGAGGTACCAGTGTGCTGATCTCTAATTTCGGATACTTTTAGATGGTAAAAACAACTCACTACACAGAATGGGGAGGTTGGAGAGCAGTGAGGAATCAGCAGTTAGAGTATCCATCAGACAGAGCGTTATCGAAAGTAAGTAACTTGTTCTTCTGACAGATACCTCTAACTGCAGAGTTCCCACAATTAGAGAGATAACCAAACCAGTACCTCCCAATGAGGTGGATTTGTGGAGTGGGCTGGGACCAAAACGTCCTGCAGTGGAACGAGTGAAATTCTCTTCCTATCGGACATGGCATCTGCTATTCCGCAACGTGGGCATCCATGCAAACGTCAGCGAAGCACTATTTCCTGAGCAGCTAAGAACAGGCACTTCACGTACCATCGAAGTGGTGGCAGCCTTGACCATGGTGGAATGGGAATTGCAAAAAACACAGTTGATGGACAGAATGGAGAACAATGTCTTTCATTCACCCAAGTACAAAGATCTGGGCCTAAATCCATCGTTTTTTTGCACTCCACACCACCCTAGGTCAGACAATGGCTATATGCAAATCAGCCTTGACCCTGTGCCTCATGGGAACAGTCCAGCCCGAACTACCAAGCCATGTCTTTCCTAGACCGAAATCAAGCATCCAAGGACCGGTTTCTGGCTATCAGCCTTCTTCAGCCTGGATAGCTTGACTCCAGTGATGTGGAGAGCCTGAGACTCACGTCTGAGCATACCCAGCCCACTCGGGGGGAAAATTGCAAAAAACACAGTTGATGGACAGAATGCAGAAGGAGTAGTTTCTGTCCTGTAACTCCAGTTCTGTAGTAGGGGTATCTCTGTTATAGTCATAATCTAGTGAATAGTCCCGCCCATGTGCGTGGACCCCGGCAATCAAAAATAATCTCTTAAATTGTCAAAATAATGCAGAAACTGCAAAGACACTTAAGAGAGAATTTAAAGACAAATAATGCAGCCTATATCCACAGGCTACACTGTCCAGTACTTCAACTAGAAATTCCACCAAAAATCACCACACACAGCACAGCCTGCTAGTTTCTACCATAGAGAAACCTGCCTCCCCCAGTCAAAGACTCAGGAATGATAGAGAGGAAGGTAGGGACAGACAAGCCCCATAGGCTCCCATTATGTGGCTTAAATAGGATACTGTGCCTTTAAGAGAACTTTCCAGAACTTCTCCCAGTATCCCAGAATGCATAGCAGGTCCCTCTACTTTCAGTTCTTTTTGAAGGCGAAGCACGCCAGACCTGTTGCATTCTTTACATAATGAAAATCTCCACCGGGGAGGAGGGCGGGCGCTTATGACTATAACAGAGATACCCCTACTACAGAACTGGAGTTACAGGACAGAAACTACTCCTTCTGTAGTAGGGGATCTCTGTGTATAGTCATAATCTAGTGAATAGAATGGCAAGCCCATCCCCACACCAAAGCGGCGGTGGAGAATAAATACATAACGCCACTACTGTGCGAACAAATTCCGCAGTGAAGCCTGCCCAACCTGAGCGTCTGCTCTGGCGTCAGTGTCCAGGCAGTAATGCTTAGCAAAGGTATGAACCGACTTCCAAGTGGCTGCCTTGTAGATTTCAGCAATCGGCACGTTACGGAGCAGAGCCGTCGTGGCAGCTTTGCCCCATGTGGAATGAGCCTTAGGCTTACCCCCTAAGGTCTTATTAGCCTTTTGGTAACACAATTGTATGCAGGACACAATCCACCTAGAGATGGACTGCTTCGAGGTCGCAAGACCCGTCCTGACCGACCCATAATTGATGAACAATTGGTCAGACCTACGAATATCCTTGGTTTTATCCAGATAAAATTTCAACACCCTCCTAACATCCAGGGAATGGAGAGACCTCTCCGCTGGGGATGAAGGGTTCTGAAAAAACGTAGGCAAAGTTATAGTCTGGTTGACATGAAAATCAGAAATAACCTTAGGAAGAAATTTAGGGTGAGTACGCATAACAACCTTAGCAGCATGAAATACAGTATAAGGTTCATTACAACACAACGCCTGA
Organism: Lissotriton vulgaris; assembly: GCF_964263255.1. Classification (NCBI taxonomy): domain Eukaryota; kingdom Metazoa; phylum Chordata; class Amphibia; order Caudata; family Salamandridae; genus Lissotriton; species Lissotriton vulgaris. The sequence goes on from NC_141695.1 coordinate 1,727,008,277, forward strand.
ATTTCACTCACCCTGCGGGCCGATGTAATGGCCACGAGGAACGCCGCCTTCCAGGACAGGTGCTGCAACGAAGCCTTATGAATAGGTTCAAAAGGCTCCTTCATCAATCTGGACAGCACCACATTCAATTCCCATGAAGGCGAGGGAAGCCTGACAGGAGGGAATACTTTCTTCAAACCTTCCAGAAAATCTTTGATCACAGGGATCTGGTAAAAGGAAGTCTGTGAAGGGCATTTCCTGTAGGCAGTCAATGCAGCAAGATGTACCTTAATGGAATGGACATTAAGGCCAGACTGCGCCAAATGTAAAAGGTAAGGAAGGATGACATCTTCCTTGCAGGTCGTAGGATCATGGTTCTTAGACTGGCACCAGATACAAAACCTCTTCCACTTGTAAGCATATGAAGTCCGAGTGGAAGGTCTCTTAGACTCCTTCAGTATGTCCATGCAGTCATCGGGCAGATTCAGATGGCCATATTGCACTATCTCAGGAGCCATGCCGCCAAACTCAAAGACGAGAGGTTGGGGTGTAACATCCGTCCCCCGAACTTCGTGAGAAGGTCCGGCCTGCACGGCAACCGAATGTGAGGAAGGAGAGACCGGTGAAGAAGGTCCGTGAACCACCACTGCCTGGGCCACTCCGGGGCGATGAGTATCATCCGAGCTCTGGACCGGGCCAGCTTGATGAGTACCGCCGGAATCAGGGGAATGGGAGGAAAGGCGTACAGAAAGCTGTTCGTCCAGTTGATCCATAACGCATTCCCCAGCGTCCCTTGCTGGAAGTACCTGGAGGCGAAGTCTCTGCACTTGCTGTTTTCGGCGGTGGCGAACAAATCTACGTCTGGAGTTCCCCACCTTGCGAAGACTTCTCCTAGTACTTCGTCGTTTATGACCCATTCGTGGTTTTCCTGAAGCAGTCTGCTCAGTGCGTCTGCCTGAACATTCTGCACACCTGGAAGATGGGTGGCCGTTATCGTCAGTCCTCTGGCCAGAAGCCAGTGCCAGATCGTCTGCGCCTCCTGTGACAGAGTGCGCGATCTCGATCCCCCCTGCTTGTTGAGGTAATACATCGTGGTGGTATTGTCCGTCTGTACAAGCAGAGAGTTGGTCCGGAAGGACGGAAGAAAGGCCTTCAGCGCCAAGTGAACAGCCCTGAGTTCCAGGAAATTGATGTGATACGTGGCCTCCATCGGTGACCACGTGCCTTGAATCTGTAGAGTCCCGGAGTGCGCTCCCCATCCCAGAAGAGACGCATCCGTCACGACAATCTGCGTGGGAATGTCCTTGTGAAAGGGAACCCCTCTGAGGAGATTCTCCGCCGAACACCACCACTTCAGAGACTGAAGAGCATGCAGCGACAGTCGAATCTTGTCGTCCCAAGATCCTTTCCTCTGATCCCACTGGTCCTCCAAGCACTCCTGCAACGGTCTCATGTGCAGCCGTGCGTATGGCGTCAGGAAGATACAAGAGGCCATCGATCCCAGTAGAGAAGACACCGTCCTCACTGTTGTAGATGGAGTCGTCATAAGAGCCTGAGCCTTCCGAAGGAGTGATAATCGTCGCTCTTCCGAAGGAGACACGCTTGCTGACCGCGTATTGATGGAGGCTCCCAAGTACTGTATGCATTGGACCGGAGTCAGGACAGACTTGGCCATGTTGATGTGCAGCCCCAGCTTGTTCAGGAGAACGCACGTCTTCTGGAAGTGTGCTCGCGCTTCCGAGAAGTAGGATGCCTTGATCAACCAATCGTCCAAGTAAGGGTAGACGAACACCTTGTTCTTCCTCAGGTGTGCTGCTACCACCGCCATGCACTTCGAGAACGTTCTCGGCGCAGACTTCAGTCCGAATGGGAGTACTGTGTATTGATAGTGATTGGTGCCGACTTGGAACCGCAGGAACTTCCTGTGTTTGTGTGCAATGGGCACATGGAAGTAAGCATCCTGTAGGTCTATAGCGCAAAGCCAGCCTCCCTGTTGCAACTGAGGGTAAATTTGATGCAACAACAGCATGCGGAACTTTTCTCTGCGAATCCATTTGTTTGCTTGCCGCAAATCCAGAATGGGCCTGAACTCGTTCTTGTCTTTCTTGCGAACCAGAAAGAACCGGGAGTACAGACCTCTTCCTCTCTGAGACAGAGGTACGTCTTCTATCGCCCTTTTCCTTAACAGGACATCCGCTTCCGCCTGAAGCTCGCGCAGCTGAAACCGCGAGCTGACCGGGGGAATAGCTGGAGGAGGGCTGGTGAACCGAAGACTGTATCCATTGCAAACAATATTCAGCACCCACTTGTCCTGAGTAATTTTTCTCCACTCTGCCAGAAAAAATTGGATGCTTCCCCCTACCGGAGTGGGTAACGGATCCGGGGGAAGTAAGTTCCTAGGGCCTAGACCCCGCCTGGCCCTTGGGCGCCGGAGCCGACTGCTGGCCTCCCCTGCCCTTCTGCCGCTTCTGGAACGGCTTACGGAACGGCTGCTGCTGTTGCGAGTGCCCCGAAGCATGTCCTCTTCCTCGGCCTTGTCCGCCGAACCGCCGTTGGAAGGGGCGGTACTGCTTCTTAGTCTCTTTGGGCTTCTCCAGGCCCACAGCCGTCAGCGTTTCGGCCTCCGCCTTCATGCGGGCCATTTCATCATCCGCATGCTTCCCGAAGAGGGTCTCACCGGAGAACGGCAGATTGGCCACCCTCTGCTGTGCGTCCGGTTTCAGGGACGTAAGCCGGAGCCATGCGTGGCGCCGTTGGTTGATTCCGTGGCAAAATCCGGGAGCCGCCAACAGGGAAGAGTCCGCAGCCGCGCTGATTATCTGGTTGGCCACCAGCATCCCCTCACTCAGGACTTATCGTCCCAACAGAGCCGTGGCACTCGCCGCTTTCATGGAGGTAGCGGAAGTTCCACAGACTTTCCCCCCCGCTGAGTCCATCCACCTTGACTCCTTGTCCGGGGGAACCGTGGAGGTCGGAGTGGTGGCATGCTGCTTGCGGGCCGCCGTGACGATGACGGAGTCAGGCGGAGGCTCCGCTCTCAAAAAGGCGGGATCCGAGTCGGGAGCCCGGAACTTCTTTAATAATCTTGACGGAGCCGCCCTCGTCACCGCCGGGGTGAGAAACAGAGCCATAGCCGGTTCTTCCAGGCCCGGCACCAGGGGCAGGAGAGGACGAGACAGATGCTTCTGATGTAGAGTCTCGAAAATGACCGACGTCTTTGGCGTAGGCACTGTCAGGGATATGCCTAGCTTCGCCGCGCCCCTCAACAGGACGTCCTGAAAAGCAACTAGGTCATCTATCGGGGACACTCTGGTATCCGGCGACCCCGACAGGGTAGGTGAATAATCCCTTGTCCCAGAGGACCTCGTGTGTGAGCGAGATTCGCGCCTCCTATGGCGGTGCCTCGATCTCGTGGATGATCTGCGCCGCGATCTCTCCTTCCGCCCAGAGCGAGAGCGAGACCTGCCAGCTCGTGGGCGCTCCTTTGGTTTACGTGGAGGGGTCTTCCGTGGTTCCTCACGGGGTTTCTTCGGTTCCTCCCGGGGTTTCGGTTTCGGAGTCCCCTTAGGAGGAACAGGCAGGGACGGCAGGGAAGTGGACCTCGGCGGAGGAACCTTCGGCTGCGGTGTGGGCCCATGTGGAGGAACCGGAGGTGGAGGAGGGTCTCCCGAAGGCAGTGGTGGTTTGGGCGGAGGGTCCTCCTTAGGCACGGGGGGAGGAGTCGGAGTCCTGGGCCGAGACGGCGTGTACACTTCCGAGTACACCGAGCCCGGTGACCCTTTAGGCGAGGGGCGCGGAGAGCCATCCCCATCAGCAGGCGACCGCTTCCTCTTGCGTCCTCCACTGGAAGCAGCGTGACTCCTGGGACTAGAGTCCCTTCTGTGCCGTTTTGGAGAGGGTGACCTACTCCTCGACGCTGACCGCTGTCTGCTGGACGCAGAGCGACGCTTCTCCGGCGTCGAATGACGCTTCCCCGACTCCGGCGTCGAACGCCGTCTCCTCGGCGTCGACCCTCTTCTCCTCGACGTCGAACGCCGACCCCTCGACGTCGACCTCCTCTTCCGCGACTTCTCACGTCGCCCTCTCGACGTCGGGCGGTCCGCCCTCGACGACGAACGCCGCCGTCGTCTGGATGTTCCCGACGTCGAGGAGCCCCTCGACGTCGACCGGCGGTGTCGCCTCGACGGCGATCGACGGTGTCGCCTCGACGACGACCGACGGTGTCGCCTCGACGGCGAGCGTCGGTGCCGCTTCGACGGCGAGCGCCGATACACGTCACTGTGCCTTCGGCGTCGGTAGGAAGATCTCGACGTCGACGAAGACGAGGACGTCGACGGCGGCTTCGACGTCGGCTTCTCCTTCGCCGTCGAGCCGTCACGCCGTCTCGACCCGGAGCCCCGGGGAGAAGGGGAGCACGCCGTCGTCATCCCTCTCGACGCCGTCGTCGATGCCATCGACGTCGACGGAGAATGGGACCGTTTGCTGGACTTCCTGCCCCCGGGGAGCCCCCCAGGGGCCTCAGCAGAGGCAGAGGGAACCTTCCCAGGCTGCCCAGACCCACCTGCAGCCCGCAGACGCCTATCCTCCAGGCCAGCCAGCCTGATCTTCAATCTGTCCCTCAAGGTCCGAGCAGAAAGCTGCTGGCAGATTACACAATCCTCAGGGACATGATCTTCTGGAAGGCACACGATGCAGACCTCATGGGGATCACTCTTGGCCTTCTTCCTCTCACATGCTGGGCACTTCACAAAAAGGCCAGGCATTTCGGAGCCCCAAAACACCTAAAACAGCACAAAAGTGAGAAGAGAACACCAAGAAATAAACTGCAACACTTTTAGAATTCAAAAGTGCAAAAACAATTCCAATAAACCCTTGAAAAAGGGAGAGCTCAATGCCAGGGTCCTGTAAGCAGGAGCCGGAAAAAAGAACTGAAAGTAGAGGGACCTGCTATGCATTCTGGGATACTGGGAGAAGTTCTGGAAAGTTCTCTTAAAGGCACAGTATCCTATTTAAGCCACATAATGGCAGCCTATGGGGCTTGTCTGTCCCTACCTTCCTCTCTATCATTCCTGAGTCTTTGACTGGGGGAGGCAGGTTTCTCTATGGTAGAAACTAGCAGGCTGTGCTGTGTGTGGTGATTTGTGGTGGAATTTCTAGTTGAAGTACTGGACAGTGTATCCTGTGGATATAGGCTGCATTATTTGTCTTTAAATTCTCTCTTAAGTGTCTTTGCAGTTTCTGCATTATTTTGACAACTTAAGAGATTATTTTTGATTGCCATGGTCCACGCACATGGGCGGGACTATTCACTAGATTATGACTATACACAGAGATCCCCTACTACAGAACAATGTCTTACATTCCCCCCAGTACAAAGCTCTGGGCCTAAATCCATCGTTTTTTTGTACTCCACACCACCCTAGGTCAGACAATGGCTATATGAATGGTGGAATGGGCCCTCAGCTCTTCTGGAGGCTGCCTTACTTTTCTTTGCACCAGAGAACCCCACAAAAAGCTAATCGTCCACCCAATATTCTTTGGTGTGATCAATATACATGATGAAGCCTATTTTAGGGTTCTGCCGATTGAGTCTCTCTTCCTCTTTTGAGGGGTGAGGCAAAGCAAAGAACGTTGGGAGGGTGAAAGATTGCTGAAACGTGAAAAGCAATTACGACTTTGTGGTAAAAAGCCACACTGGTCCTAAACACTAATTTGTCTGGGAAAATGCCATATAGGGCAGTTGCATCGACAGAGCCTGGAGCTCACTCGTAACAAGATAAAGTGATTCCAGTGAGGAAGACCTTTTTGAGATTCAGAAGAAGCAGCAAGCAGCTATGCACTGGCTTGAAGGGGTGCACATGTATGGAATCACAAACAGTTTTGGAGAGAATATATATGTTACAAATCTTTAACAAACAGCATTACAATAGGTGACTTAAACAAGGACAGTTGACCTGGGAATCACAAACAAGCCAAAACAGATGATAAAAACCCTTTATCAGTGCACACGGCAAGACCTTGCTAGGCCAAAGGCAAAACAAACAAAACATTGGTAAGTTTGGCCTGCAAAAAATCTGTTTTGAGGGCTCAAAACAAGGCCTATGAGGAGGCTTGCCATTGTCTGGAGGTGGCCTACAACTCACTGTGACGACCCTGCCTTTAACAACAGGCAGTTGTCGAGGATGAAGAAAACCGCTATCCCCAATCTCAGAAGATGGGTGGCAACCATCACTTTTGTGAACACATGAGGGGAGCAGGTAAGGCAGAAGGGGAGCACAGGAAACTGAAAATTCTTCTGGCTGACCTTGAATGGCAAGTGACATCTGTGGGACTGTACAAGAAAGTATGCATCCTGCACTCTATGCTGCCCGGATCCAGTCAAAAGGAACTTAGGCCAGTGTGAGCTTTTTGAATTTGTCCTCCTGAAGACAGACATTTAGAGGGTGGGTGAAGATCTAAAATAGGACAAAGGTCTCTAACCTTCTTTGACAAAGAAATAGCAGGAGTAACAACCCATGACCACCTCTGAGGCCGGCACCCCTATAATAGCACATTTGGACAATAGAGCTTGCACTTACTGCAGCAAAACTGACAAGTGCTCCTCTGAAGACCAGTTCTGATGTGAGCGGATGCTATGGTGGGTCAAAATAAACATCAACTGCCACCCTAGGAGAAAATATTTAATCTTTCTTCCCACATGGAAGTTGTGTGCTGCTAAGAGCAAGCTAAAGAGCTTGGAGGCTGATGACACAGGGTCGGGGAACTGGGCAGATGGGTGCCTCTGGTGACCTGCATATTGCTTCCTTGATTACCAATCCCTGACCACGAAGGGATTGAGGTGACTGAAGTGGGGTGGGTGGGGAGCCTGGCCCTGGCTATGTGACAAACCCCTGGAACTCTGGAATAGCCTTCGTAGGACTGAAACCGATTAGGGAATTGCCTAGCAGGAGCGGAAGGCCCAAAAAGCATGGCAAAGCCTGTCTTTCCTTGAAGTGCTCACGGGAGGAGTCAGCTTGTTAGCAAAAAAAGCAAGGATCTATAAATAGCCATAAGCATGAGGGATGCCTACACATATCAAGAAAAGCCTTTGGATCTTACCTCACACATGGAGATGAACCACAACACCAGCGCTGATTGATCACTGCAAACTAACAGTAGTGTCTAGGCCAGCGCGAATAATTTATTTGGCTGGACCCTGACCATCCTGAAAGGTTTGAGCCCACAAGGCCCTGAACTCATTCGGGACCGCTAAGAAGATCTTGCTGGAGGTGTCCGAGAGGGCAAGCTTATAACAGCCTAATAGTCGTTTTAAGGAACAAAGGCCCGTAAGCACAGCCATATAAATCATGCCCAGGAAACCTAATTGAAGCAATCATTTCAAATTGTATATTCATTGATACGATTTCTGACAAAAACACGTTGACCCGGTTTCAATGATGTATTATTGATTGTGGGTGCAGAAGTGTTTAAGTGTTTGTAATTGTGACTTTGGAACATTGAGAATCTGAGTCACACATTTATGCACAAATGACTTCCTACAATTAAAGGTTTTGTGCCCCATAGCATGTCTTGTTCAATAAATATATGATTTTAAATGACAGATTCAAGTAAGTATTCTTGGAATGATTTTTTTCCAGAGTATTAAATATGTATTGCTGCACAGCACCTGTTCGACCCCTGTTCCTTCCTCTGCATTGTATTACTTGGTGCTTCTTGCCTATGTACCATACTGTGCAATTGCTGTATGCTTTTGTTCCACTAAAAAATTACAACAATTAAATATGTTTTGGTCTGCTTAGGGGCGGTTGTTCCTTATACCTGCAGTTACCCAAGGTCCCTATAAATCATTGGGTACCCTTGTGTATGCTAAATATAGAACAGCCTAATAAGCATCTGGTATTGATCAACCTCATGGCTAGGCTGACTGAAGAGAACATTAGTTTCCTGAATGCTCAATCCTTTTCAACTTTCTGTCTGGGGAAAGACGGGGGAAGAGGTTGTGGGGCATCCATTAGGATTCATTTTCTGGTGGAAGCTTGTAAAACAATAAGAGTAGTTGGGCATCGTTCTTTGGTGTCTGGACACTTGGCCTGGGCTGTAAATTCTGTTCCGCTCGTAGAATTTGGGTAATTTTTTGCATGTTCGCACTTTCAAAATGCGTGTTTGCAAGACATTTCTTCCTCAGCACGCAAACAGCGTTCGCGAACAGGAAAAAAGCATTGTGAACGGGCAGAAAAAGCTTCAGCAAACGAAAGACTGTATCCGGGGCAGTATCCAGCCCACAGGCCTCCTGCAAATCACTCTAGAGACTGCCATCATCATAATGTGGTGTCAAAGTCTGGTCAGAATAAGAACTGACAAGATGGTGGTGCAACTGATGATGGCCATTAAAAACTCTGTTTACTGCTATTTTAAAGTTACTGGGGATTTCAAATCTGACAAAAGAGACCGGTTCATTCAGGTGAATAAATGAAAGATCCAATGATCTATGACTGGTATCCTAAAAAGATAAAGATCGTGAGGCATTTAAAAAAAAATAAAAAAATAAGTTACAAAATAATAATATTGTAAAACACGACCAGTCTCTTTTTTTATTAAACATATTTTATTGGGTTTTTAAAAAACACGACTAGTCTCAATTTGTGAAAGCGGTAATTATTGGGAGTAAAAATATTTGCAGGTCCTCCTACAAAAACTGTTCTCTTTCAGAATCTGTCCTAGAGTTGGTGGAGTACAACACCTATATAAAACAACTGACTGTACCTTTTTCTTGCTTTCAGCAAGAGGCATCAATCTGAGGACACGCCTTCCCATATCAAATAGAATTCCATGAATCTGCCCACCCACCTGGCCTTAAGTGCTGCAAGAGGCTTGACCTGCACACTGAGAGCAATTATAGAGTAAATAATTAACAGCTGTCTTCTAGTCAGTCGTCTGAGGGAATAAATGAATGTCTTTCTAATGTCCAAGGCATTTAGCAGCATCTGCTACTGGTAGCCTGCTGCAAAGCCTTATAAGTCACAACTCCTGCCTGAAACAATCAGTGGAAAATTAATAGTTTTTTCCTTAAAAAATAAAGGTTAATACATTGTTCTCAGCTTGCTCTACAATGTAGGAGGAATGCAATATGCCTGCAAAAATACCAAAGAATTCAATGACATCCCTGCACTGAAAAATCCTGTGTATTCGCAGAATGTCTCAGCATAGACACACTGTAAACCTTTGTCATCGAGAACGCCCTTTTAATGTTTAGGAAACAAAGAAAGAAGATGGTTCATTGAATTTTACTATCTCCATCCACATACTGCGGTTAGCTCATAGGCATCTGCGTTTTTTCCTGTTCTGGGTGTATGAAGGTATTTTGATCTATCGGTTTGCAAATTAAGTCTAGGAACTTACCTCCTTTCCAGCAGTGCACAATAACAAACACTGGACGGCTGACCGTCTTCAAGTATATATAGGAGACAATGTCCCACTAGGTATCAGTAGCAGAGACAGTTAGAAAATTGCATACAATACGTATTACAAAGAAGGAACACAAGGAGTCTCAGTACATTTGTGAAAAGGTTATTAATCACCAATTTTCATGGAAATGGGAAGCACAGTTAGAAAGCAGCACTGTACATGAAAGATATTCATGGAGCAACCCAAATGGCACTTGGTGACAAGGTGATAACAAAGTGAAGGTGACGACGCAAGTGAACGTGGTGAACAGCGTGGTCGGCGCAAAGTGATAAAAAGCAATCAAACATAGGCTTCACATTGAGTCTACAAAATTAAAATGTTCAAATTCGGCACAGTTATGAGCCTATTGATAGTGCGCCGTGAAATCGCACTGTGTTTGTCGACGGCGTTTCGATCCTCTATGATTTGGGATCCTCTTCAGGACAGGGTTGACGATGATTTAGGAGTGCTGCATGGGGAAACAAATGAGTTCAGGAGATCGGGTATGGAAGAACGGTGGCTTAAATAAGGGCACGAGTGTGAGCCGGGTGATCGGGCCGTTCACGATGAAAGAAAGCCAGATTAATCAAAGGATCTAACAGTGTTGGCGGTGGTGGGGCACATGCAATTACGGACCTCCATGCGCGTATGCTTACTGATTACTTGAGATCGGGTGTCATACCAGTAGGCCTACAAATAAGGAACACCCCTGCTATTTTCACCCAAGATCCAAAATTCAGAACCAGTTTTAGCCACCTTGCCACCACATGCTCACGTCATTGGATGGTTCTAGGAATCGATACCGCCATAGAACATAGCCCCCTGGAACTACAAGAGATTGACGAATTGGAGAAACTCATCGCAGCTGACGACTCACTAGCTGATGCCAAAAGCCTCCTGGACAAAATCCATAAAACGATTGAAACCTTCAACACCTTTGAAACCAACAAAAAAGTCAATAAAATACAAAAGGACATCAAATTTTACAAAGTAGAAAACACGTATCCTTACCTAAATGAGGAGTTCTTCAATACCCCATATAACCCACCTATGACACGCAACTGGGGTAGATTCCGGAACAACCAAAGAATTACCTTTTCGGACTCGTCCAACACTTCAGCAGAAGAATCAGACTCTGGAGCTTCCACTTCCAGTAACAGACCTCAACCTCTCCTGCCACCCGTTTTTTTCTTTGTAATACGTATTGTATGCAATTTTCTAACTGTCTCTGCTACTGATACCTAGTGGGACATTGTTTCCTATATATACTTTATATCCAGTCCCAGCCTGGTCTATGGGTTTCACTCCTGTTCCTTTTCATTTTGACCGTCTTCAAGGGCACCATCACCAAGCAGAAAGGGTAGGTGGAGAGGTGATCAGGTGAACAATGAACTGCCGAAGATGTCAGAAACTGTTGTCTTGTGCTTGCCATTAAGTTTCTTCCACTGGTGTACAGTGTGGCCCTTTTGGTGTGTGAGGGGTATTTATTCAAACAGTATATACTTCCAACCATTATAGGAAACACACATGACATGTGATTACTTTATTCTGACATCTATCTTAAGGTGGATCTCTGTGTTTTAAAAAATGTTTCTAGAGGAAGACGTGTCCACCTCCAGCGCCACGTTTGGACACTACGCCTTCACTCCCTTTTTGTTTCTTTGGTAAAAAACCCAGCGGAAAACCTGATTGGGCCTGTTATCTGAGATGTCCCTCAGGAAGGGTGTTGTTTATGGCAGGAAAGAATTACTCACAGGAACCTTCAGTAAGGGGCCTGGAGTTCACCACCTGCTCATCCACCTAGCACATGGCTTCAGCAAGTCTGAAGGTCATACCCTAGAAGCCAATAAGGCTAACGTTATATGCTGGTATGCAATGCTAGAGGAATACGCTGTGATAGATATTTTGTCCTACTAGAATATGTTGGATTTGTCACGTATGGGTCTGATCCGAGAATACAGGACACTTGGGCACCTCACATTATCCGTGTGCCATACTGTGTGAGTTAGGAGCATTGCGCAGTTCACCTACGACAGACTTTGGAACCGAGAAACACACACCTGTGGATATGGCTGATATACAAATGCTACTGTTGGATATTGAGGGCTGAGCACGGGGGGGGGAAGGGAGGGAGGGAGGTTGGGTAACTGTTTTCTGTTCAGATGTTTTAATGGCACTGTATCCTGTCCGCTTTAACAAATGATCAACCGTTTCGCTTAACTTATGTTATCACAAGAATGCTGAGGACGAGCTGTATTAGCATACCGCTGGAGACTTACTTTATTGATATTAGCCCATTATGTGCAGCCATTTGAGGACACTTATGGATGCCAGACACTGTTGATGTATATTGGCTTACAATGGTTGCAAACGTATAATACTATGCCGCGTGATTACATGTCCTTTGATTGCCTCATAATGTTTGGCTCACTGTTCTGTAAAATCAATTAAAACACATTTAAAAAAAAATGCTAAAGTTTTATTTGGTGAGCCTTAATAATGGTCAACAAAAGGAACCAGTGAAGTGCACTGAAGGGCTTCAAGAAGCGTAAAGGATGTGGCTTTCTAGAGCTTTGGGTAATTTTCTAGTTGGTACATTGCAGAGTAAGCCTCTTTTTCCCCACAAACAATGATGGGTAAGACTCCCAGTGAGACTTACTCTTTCTGAGGCATCGGAGCTTCAGTCTTTGATGATATCAGCCCAACCTTGTGGTGCTCATGTTGAAATGAGGAAGAACTGTCAAAAAGAACTTTCCTTGGAAGCCCAATAATATGATGTACCAACCTGTCGGCAACTCCTTTAGTGAGGGTGTCCATGATATCAATTGCAAAGGTAGTCAATTGGAGCTGGCTACAGTGTGAGAACAATCTTTTGGTACATCACGACAATCATGGGAGAAAGCTCACAGGTATTTTAAGGAGAGATACCTGGGGAAGTATTAGGAATACTGCACACTTTCCCCGTTCCCAAAAGTGTGCCGGGCACAAATAGGGACAGTGCGTTGTATTACAAAGAATGTGCTGCCCCCAGGGCAGCCACAGACTCACATTGCCCTAGAGGAAGCACATTCAAGTGAAATATGGAGCAGCTGTTTAAAAGCTGCTTTGCGTTTCACAGTGCAGATGACAACCCGACCGCACTTTCACGAGGGGTGAGAGATCCCCTTACAGGCTGTTGCAGTGAGTGACTGCACTCACCTGCAGAGGGATGTCTGGGACACCCTTTCTTCTCCGATGAGGACTGCCTTTAGAAGGCGCACTGAATGTGTGCTACTTTTTTGTGGCGCACTTTCAGTACGCCACCTAAATGCATGTTTGCTTCTGCGCCATCGCCCATAATGTGACGCGGGCGCAAAGGCAAAATGATTCCCTGACTTTCATGGGGCCACATCCCCATGCACATGAGCGAACACTCTCTTATGATAGCACTGCCACATCATGGGCGCCAGCGCTATCAGAATTACAGAAGCGGGCACACAAATGTCTGCAGCCCTCCTCTGTAACACCATTGTGCCATGGGCGCACATATTAGTAGCGCCCCCAAGACACAATGTACAATATGGACCCGGGTATCAACCGCCAGGCAGTGGAGTGAGCCCCTGAGACAAAAGGACCAGAATGATAAAGTGGTTTTTACAATACTATTAATCAGAAGCAAATATCTGATCCTTTAGTGGGGTTTCAGGGTTGAACGTCTACCGTCTAAGGCGGAGTGTCCATATGACAACCTGCTCCTCATTTCAATGTTCTGTCAAACACCATATGCTTCTGCTGAAGACGACCTGTATCAAGAGTCCCAAATGAGTGCTGTATAGGAGTTTGGCATTTGTTCACTAGCAGAGTGCAGGGACATGCAAGGGTTTTGGTGTGGGCTCAAAGTGGAATACCTTTTATCGTGGATGACTTACCATTCCAATGCTCAGGCAATGACTACGCAAACAGTGGCTGGTAGCAGAGTCGAGCAAGGGGGTATATGCCGTTTACTTCAACAGGTGGCTGACCTTCCGGTTCTGCCTAGGTGGTCATAATTAGAACCCCTCACTGAGAGATTGCTGTTTCCCCATTCCTGCATTCCCCCAGCACTGCTCCGTTGGATTCCTTCAATCTTCTGGAATTCATTTTAAAAAGAAGTGCCCTACTAAGCTTCCAGTACTCATTCCCAGGAACAACCATTTGTCCTGTGGCTGAAACGACGAGCCAGTTCCTGGAGGCCAACGTGTTATCTGAGAGACAGCAACAAATGGACAAAGAATTTAGCCTGGTAGCTTGGCTAAATGGCTCACAATACACAGAAAAAGACGGGTTGGTGTAGTGCCACCAAATGCTGTGGTTTGCGCTGTAGGGAGGAACTATATATCTGCAATACACAAGAAACAGAGTGACAATTCAAATGCCAAATAGTTATCATAGCGATGCAACTACCTGAAAGAGAAAAGCACTCTTCAAGGATTGGTCCCCACACATTTTTAAGTGAACTTTAACTTAATTAGAACACTGTAAATGCCAACTGTTCCCAGGACTGGATATGAGCAAGCCCTTCTCTTATATTAAGCATTACCCCTTTGACATGAAGAACGTTGGCAAATCCATGTAGAGACCAGGCCTTTCTTCAAAAACTTAGGACTAATCGCTAAGATCGCGGCAAATGTCTCTGCTGAAGAGCACTGACTGCTTTTTGTGCTAAGAACCTCCTTGTCTGTCCTAGAACTTGAGATCCTGAGTGCACTTATGCAGTGAGGTGCTCAGTGCTGCTAAGGTAGACTTAGAATGCAGACAATGATCTAGGGCCCGCTTGATGGGAAGCAGAAAACCCGATCAGTCCATCCAACACATACTGCAGGCATGAGGCTGATAGGGGAGGAGCAACTCCTCACTGTTGGGAGAACCTGCACATTGCAGGAATGCAGGCGCATGTGACCCTGTGAGAGGACCTTCGTGAGGTGGCCTACCACCATTGTGATCCAACATAGACTATGGCCGGTATGTCACTCAGAAGGTTGCACCTTGAGTTGCGGCTGTTCACCGCTGTGAAGTTTTGTGACCCAATCTGAGCTTTACCAGAGAGACAGCATCCCCAAAGTGATGACAAGTACACAGAAGACTCCTCTGCAGGTCATCAAGATCAGAGAAACCATTTGTGATCTGCAATCACCCACACCACCAGCACTCTAACTCCTGCAAGCTGTTCCAACAAACCCTGGCCTTTGCCCTCACAGAATGCTCCCCTTCCATCTGCACCAGTGAGGTGTGTCCAACAAAGCAAGAGATTCAGAAAGCCATTGTGAGTTCCCTTAAACAAGACTTTCTAACAATATGATTTGTATGCACCATCGCCATACATAAAACAGAATTAGTTGTTAACTAAAACCTAGATTATATCTTTGTACGATTTCAACACCGATTTCTAGCGGACAACACAACCGCCCTCTCGCTAAGCAATGAGTGTGTAAGAAACATATTTGCTGTGATAATCATTGCATGTCTGCATTGAAATATGAAGGCCTTGGTTAAGTGCCATGAAAGGCGTTAACAGAGGGAAAAAGAGGCTTGTACTCTTTCAGTCTGTTTTCAGAAAGTTGTTGGCGAGCTGTCTCTTAATAATGCAGGAAGTACTTGGAGCCTAGACATTAAAGAAAAACAGGAATTGGGGTTTCTCTGAGTTTATGAGCGAGGAGATTGGTCAGACAGTTATATGGAGAGAGAGAGAGAATGCGAGTCAAGTATATTAAGGATGGGGATGAATTTCTGGAAAAAAATGGTATATCATGTAGGCTGAAATGAATATAAAAACACAGTACAGACAAAATGCAAACATAAAATATTCCCCTCCCCCCAATTTCTCTACAACCCTTTGTCATTACGTTTACCTTCCTGGCTCTGGTCGAGACACCCCTGTAGTTCCTGTACTCTTGTAGTCAATCTGCCACGCTCACCATCGATCTCACTCAGCTGCTGATGGATCTTCTGCACTTCATTATGAAGATCGTCCTGAAATATGGAGGCACAAAAAAACAGCGATCTTCTTAACCCAGGCAGATGATGCCACTTCAGGGCTGGGACACACTGATGTTGAGAGAAAGGGTCAGGGAGCACAAGGCTAACATTTTGTAAGGGTTGGTCCTAATGTATTGCTCTTGCGTGTATGTGTCTGTGTTGGGGAGGAGTGGAGAAAGAGTGGGGGAAACGGAATGGGAATAAATTCTCCTTTCACTATAGCAATGGACGGGTCACCGAAAGTGCTGCACTTTATGGCTCAGAATTAAGCCTAAGAATAAAACAAAAAGATACTTACCTTCGGTAACAATACTTCTGGAGAAAACAATCTTTCATGCAGATTATAACTTTAAAAATTATTATTCCATGCTTAAGACTGCTCCGTACAAGCTTTTACCCAACAATGTGGCTTGAGCACGCCAAATGGCTCTATGAAGTTAAGCTGCGACACTGCCTATGAACAGGACAAGCACCAGAGAACATAAAACGTGACAGAGAGGAACCCAGAGAGCAATGACCATCACCCATGTGTGCAGATGTTAGTTTCTTGCCTTTTTCCATTTCTGCGCCCAAAGACCCAGGCGTGAACAATTGTTGATACCAATGTGCTAAGCACTGGCTTGGGACCTTTTCAAATGTTACATGAGACCACTCAATACAACAGAGAATTGGGAGGACAGGGAGGAATCTTCGGTTAGGTAGAGTATCCACCAGAATAAACGTTACCAAAGGCAACTTGTTCTTCTGATGAACATTTCTAACTGTAGGTTCTTCACCATAGAATAGATTTCAAAGCAGTACCTCTCCAAATTTAGGGTCATTAGAGTGGACTCAGACCAAATCTTTCAAGGCTTGGAGGGCGAAAGGTCCTTCCAGCTGGACCTGGCTATAAATAAATGCAGTAGTGTTGTGTAAATGTATGCACCTACATACACATTGCAACCTGGCAGACGTCAAGGGCAGACACTGCACGAGCCAACATGGTGGTGGCACATTAGCCCCGGGGAAACGAGTTTTCTGGGTGAAATTCCAAGGGATAGGTTCTTGGCCAGTGTGTAGATGTTCTTAATGCAGAGGACGATCTACTGTGACAGGGAACTCTTCTGCACAACGGTCTGTTTCTTGCTCTGGAGAACCTACAAAAAGTTGATTATCACTTTGATGGCAAAGCGTCTCCTCCGCTTTCGGAGGATGAGGGGGGAGCATAAAACACAGGCAGAGTGATGGATTCAAAACTTAGAAAGGAGTCACAGATTTTGGCTAGAATGCCGCCAGAGTTCTTAACACCAACTTGTCCAGGAAAAAGGTGGTATTGGGTGGTTGCATTGAAAGTGCCTGAAGTACACTCATGCCATGAGCTGACGTAATCGCAATGAGGAAGATGGCCTTAAAAGTTAGGAGATGCAACAAGCAGCAGCGCATCAGCTAAAAGGAAACGTCATATGAAAAACGTCAAGACCAAGCGACGGTCCAACTGTGGCATTACAAAAGGTTTGGGTTTACTTAGTGTAGGAGAGTAGGGTCTGCAATCCTATGATCACCCAGATTTTTTGCTTTTGTTTCACTGGTTTACGACTTTCTCTGGCTGTGGGCCTGCCAATCAGACCCACAGCCTGGCTGTTCTCTTTCTAAATTACAACATGTACCCTAGGTGCATTTACCAATTGGTACTGGGCCACCTTATCAGACCCTGTAACTCAGGGCATAGGTGTACCCAGGGCCGCCAGGGGCTGCAGCATGTATTATGCCACCCCTGGCTGGCCTCCTAAATTTGACACAACTGGCTGCATGACAGCTGGGGCGAAGTCGTGTAATCACCCTTTGCTGTAGATATAGTAGCTCTATATCTAACCATACAATGGACACCCGAGTCCCTATCAGTCACTCCTATGGCAGGCCTTGACAATCCTGAAGGCAGAGTGCATGGGCTCGCGTGAACTGTGTTCTGGCCCGAGCCGAGCCGGTTGCAGCTTGCGGAGAAAAGACCCAATGGCTGTTCCATGATAACGCGTGCCACATCGGTAACTTCGGTGTCGCGTTATCAAGACATGTCGAGTAAGGTGTCATACGAATCGGGATGCTGCCCTCTCACCAACTCTGGCGACGAGGTTAGCATTCCGCCCTTCTAGAGGGACACGACATGTACGTAACTGTGAACCCCGGTTAAAGTTAACGAAAGCCTCAGCTCCACAAAATGGACGCTGCCACCACAGACACGAGTCTGACCTCCTGCTGCTGGGAGTCCTTCCAGCGAGGAGCACTTGGACAAAGGGTTTCCTGTCGAGGGCGGTGTTCGCACCGTCCCAGACAGGGTTTGTGTATTCTGGGTAGGTAGGGCTTTTGCGAGAAGGTGACTGCGGAGTGGAACCCCGGTGCTCACTACGCATCTGCCGGTTAGAACCAGTTCCAGGGGCGACAGCCCTGGCCTGGGGAAAGTCCGGCAGGCGAGAGGGGTGTAACTACCCCCCTTCCTGGTCCCACCCTTAGGGCAGGACCTAGTCATGTACCCACCCCTTTCTTTAGGATAAAGGCCGGAGCGGGGACCCTTCCAAATTAGATCATCTTTGAATCAAGAATACTTTCTACGAAAGGACTTCAAGACTCTTCTCAAGATTTCTCCCTTGTGGCTAAGGAGTAGTCACCCTGCATCAGCGGGCACCATCTAAGAACTCTGCGGTTTGCTGTAAGTCCTTCCTCAAGGAATCCGACGGCCCAGCTCGACGAGAACCGGCTTCCCTGGCACCTCTGACCTCTACCCACGTCATCAGCTCAGCTGTGATCTGTGGGTGCGACGAGACCTCGAGGGACCGGCCATCATCAGAACCTGCACGCTCTTAAACCCAGCACGACCATCGAGGTAACTCTCTGGTGAGTGCTCTGGGGTCCGAGAAGCCCCGACCCTGAGCCGCTCCAGCTCCGAAGTGCAGTCCCCCAGCATCTCCACGATCTGCGTGGGGCCCTTCTGCTCGCAGCTCAGCACGTCGCCTGGTCACTAGCCGCTGGCTTGTGCCCTTCTGTGGCGACATCCGAGAATCATCACTGCCGGTCTGGTTGCTCCAGACTGGCCCTTGCTTCCATCTTTTCGAGAAGCACCCCGGACCCTCCAGGTCCACTCAAGACGCCGACAGCGACATCCGTCGTGGGACAGCTCGCACCTCCACCGTGGTCGCCGACAACGCCTCCTGGTCCGTGAGACTGCAGAGCCTAGCGTCGCCCACTCACCTGGTCGAGGTGACGGCCAACCGGTGCCTTCCTGGTACCCTCTGACTACTGGCTAGTAGTACGAACTTGGTCCCCTCTGCTTTCAGGTTTCATCAATCTCCGATCCAGGCTTGGATCTCTACGAACTATTCAGCACTGGTCGCCGGCCAGCAACTCCTTTTCTTCCGGCTCCTGGCTCGTCAGCGAAGACCCCGACGCCTGTAAGACTTGTGCAGCCGCAGCCCTCGTGGCTAGGTAACTCGGCATTTCAGTGCCTGCATAGCCTCCTTACTCTAGGGTCCCGAGTTCCTCGCTTCCGACTTGCCTTAACCTTTCCGTGTCCTCGGACACTTGTTTTAACTGTGCACTTAAAGTATTTGCTAAAGAGATTTGGTTTGTGCTAAGTACCCTGTCCTCATAAAGAGTACAGGGCTGTTGTGATTCTTAATAAATATACTGTTTATTTTCATAGCACTTGTGTGGTGTCCTTTCACTGGGTGTTCAAGGGGTACATGTGTGGTAAACAGCTGGCTTAACACGCCCTCTCGAGTCTTTAGCCTTAGACTGCTCGTATCCACGCTACTAGGATAGCTGGTCTATAGGTTGACTTACAACCAAACACCATAAGGGTCGTTGGAACGATACATAGCGGTCGCTAGAATAGCGAACGTTGCATATCGGGCCAACTTCTCACACTTAGTTTGTAGGTTTAGGCATTCAGGGACCCTGCCATGTGGTTTGCTATCAGAAAAATGCCATGACATTCCAGCTACCCCCAAATGCGCAGAGCTTCTGACAAAGGTCCCAGAATCCCACTCTTCCCTGTTTGTTGTAGTACCAGAGGGTGGTGAAGTTATCCATGAGAACCTAGACTAGCCTCTTCCTTAAAGACGGTTGGATGGTCTTCCAAGCCAGACTGAAGACCTTAAAAGCCAACAGATGATATAGAGCTGGCCCACGGCTGGAAACCAGAGGCCCCTGAACTCACCACTCCACCCAACCCAAATGTCCCCCCCCAGCCTAGCACATAAGTGTCCATCACAGTAACCTCTGGATTTGGACGAGAGAGGGGACACTCGACCAATTGCTTTTAAACAGGCACCACTGCAAGCCTCTGCGAAGGAGTCAGGTTGAACTTTGGCTTGTTGACAGTGATCCGCAACAATTTTGGAGGTGGCCCATGACTGACTGAGGTGAGGCCGCATTCAAAAGCCAGTTGTTGTGGTATGAGAAAACAGGTATGCCCAACCTCTGAAAATGGACATATCCAGGAGGGACGCCTGCACATCGCTGAAAAATCCTGTTGAATGCAACCATGTATGACAACAAAGTATGAAACTAGTACTGGCTGTACTCCACAGGCAATCATTAGTATCCAGACCTCCAAATATTTGGCTGTGCCCTGTCCATCATGAATCGTCTGAGACAAAGAGGCTCTAAGGTCTTCCGGTACTGCCGGTAAGAACTTGCTGGCCATGTCCCATGGGTATGTGCGCAGCGACCCATCAAACCAACAGCATTAACAGATAGCAATTCTAAGATGGCAGAAGAACACATGCTCTTGTCTAATGCCTCAATCTTCTTGGACTCCCTGGCTGGAGGTGTATTTGAAAAAGAGTTAGGATTGACCTTGCTGGTTGAGGCATATACGATAAGGCTTGTGTACACATCATACAGCTCTATAGAGCAGGGGGTTTGGTGCAAAATCTCCATGTGTTTGCTGTGTCGCCCTAAGTTGGCAGGGTATGCCCAGACATGGCTCACTTTGCCACTGGATACAAGCTAGCCTGGCTGATTAGGGGTGTTACCCCGAAACAAGGCCCAGGATGCTTGTTTCCGGTTCAGGGAAGACCTGGCTTGGCAGTTCAGGCTGGACTGTTCCCATGAGGCACAGGGTCAAGACTGATTTGCATATAGTTGCGTTTGAACTGAGGTGGCGAAGTGAGCTAAAGATTGATGATGGATTCAAACCAGATCTATGACTGGGGTGAGTGACACGGTATGTAGGGGTAAGTTATGGCGGATGATGGAGTCTATGGGGTTTGAGGAGCCTTTGGTTACTTTGCTCCGCAGGCTCCACGCCGCCACAATGGTGAGAATTAGATATGGCCCTGGGGGAGAGAAAACTAGACCTATATTATCTACTGAAGGTGTCCGCCAGGGATGTATTTTAGCTCCCTTTTTATTTCTGGTTTATACTAACGGACTAGAAAGTTTTCTGTTAGAAACCGGTGATGATTTTCCTCAGATCAATGGCAAAAGAATTCCAATGTTGTCATATGCAGATGACACTGTCTTAATGACCCTTACTCCCAATAGCATGCAGATTTGCCTGAATGCTTTTGATATGTTTATGGGAAATTTAGATCTTGGGGTCAATTTTACTAAATCTTTTGCCATGACTTGTGGTCCGAAAAGTGTTAAAATCTGCAAGTACATGGTGAGGGATTCAATTATAGAGAAAGTTGACAACTTTAATTACTTGGGTAACCTTTTTAATAAAAAATTGAACTGGGAACCTTTGATATTAGCTCGGGTTCAAAAGGTTACACAATCAATTGAAGCTCTTTTTCGCTTTGCCAGTAAATTAGGACAACGACGTATAGCAGAAATAATATCCCTGTATAAAGCTAAATGTGTCTCTGCTATGACTTTTGGCGCTGGAGTCTGGGGGTCACAAAATTGTGAAAAGTTGCAGATTATGGAGAATAAATTTATAAAACGTCTCCTATCTGTCCCATCGGGTACGTCAAACATTTTTTGCCATGGGGAGGTTGGTATTGAGTTTGCAAGTGACATTATACACGTAGCTCCACTAGTATTATGGTCTAAAGTTTGGCAATCTGAGGAATTGAAATTGACAAAAGATATCTTACAAGATTGCCTTAAACTTGAGCACTATAGGGAAATTCCATGGCTTCGATATGTTAGAGATACCCTTTATAAGATTGGGCTAGGCAACATGTTTGCAAACCCTGGCATGATCAATAAGGATGCTAAGTCAACTATTAAAAATGCCTATAGTTCTAAACTGGGTTCCTTAAGGAATAGTGAATATGTATTACGTGTCAGGGGCAAACTAGTGCGACCCTTTTATTTATCATATATTATGAATACGTAATGGCGTTTCTACTTGACAAGGTTTCGCCTTAGTACTCTACACTTCCTTTTTGCATTTCCAAAGCAGGGGGGGTGGTGTGAGAAGCTACCTTGTTGCCCCTGTAATGATAAGGTCTCGCAAAACACTCTGCACCTTATTCTTTTTTGCGCTTTGTATAAGGTCCCAAGAAACACCTTTATTAGACCATTACTACTATCCTTTGGATCATGCTATTATAAAGAAGGATATGAATATTTATTATCTTTGTCAACTCCAAACATTTGTAATGCTGTACTGAGTTTTATTAGATCAGCTCTTGTTATTAGAAACCGATATTGAATGTTTTTGAAAACCAGAATTATGTA
Organism: Lissotriton vulgaris; assembly: GCF_964263255.1. Lineage (NCBI taxonomy): Eukaryota > Metazoa > Chordata > Amphibia > Caudata > Salamandridae > Lissotriton > Lissotriton vulgaris. The sequence goes on from NC_141695.1 coordinate 1,727,030,360, forward strand.
AATATGTACCGTGGTTTTATTGCAGTTTGTGTTTTTTATATTGATGTATACTTTTATGATTTCTTTGTGGAATCGAAATAAAGTTATTTGAAATGAAATGATAAATGACTGGGGTGAGTGTCTGAATAGTTTCAGCGCTCCGTCCATCAACTCCTTTATGTTTGTAAAATGTGGGGTGATCATGTCAAAAGCGGCCACTTTCCTACACTACTTGATGGGCTAATTGGCCCTGGAAACTCGGGGCACATCGGCTACAAAGCCGGGAGAGACTCAGAATCAGAAGTAGCTGAGAAGGGCCTTTGGATCGCCATCTACATGACTTCTCATGAGTGCCGGGGGGCATGAAACTCACTATGACTTCTAATTTTTGTGTTTAGACTTGTCTTTTTTAACTTCATCCTGCATAGACCCAAAAATGACAAAAGTTGGCCTGGACGACCTAACAACTTGAAATAGGACTGACCCCTTTCACGTGCTCACTTACATAGGGCTTGGCTTCTGCCCCCTAGTAGTCTTTGGATACATCAGACAGCAGGGACCAAAGACTGACATTGTTAAACATCCAAAACATTGTTAAGGGTCCTTGACTGATACCTCCTACCTGTAAGTATGGTACGGCATAAACCTGGTCATTTTAGGGGGAGACATCCCTGTAAACAGTCACAGAAATATTTATGTAATTCAGTAAAATACTGAAAAATACTAGGAGAAAAGCTCCAGAACCAAGCTGCAGAGTATGGAAAAAGAGGAACAGATGTCAGTTTCACAGGGGTGGTGCCAAATGCCTGTCATGCTGTTGCAGCAGTAGATGGAATGGAGTTATGACAGAGGCAGACAGTGCTACCTGCTGGCTCAGTGAGTGGTGTGGCTCACTGGTTAGAGGCGGCAGACCCGAGAGCAGAGAACGGCCTGGGACCAGGGTTCGATTCCCGACGCGGCAGGGTCTTGGACCAGGATCAGCGGACTTGATAATTCTCACCTCGGTGCCTACTCTAATCAGGGATCACACTCGGCAACTCTGGGCATTAAGCTTGCCTCATCTCCACGACGGCCCCTCAAAAACGCCGGGGATGCCTGGTTTCACCTTGGAGACTCCCAGGAGGGACTATCTCACAGGGAAAGCCAGGACGGGTTCCCCAGCGGTCTATAACGCTACGAGGCCTGCGGTGCGGGTAGCAGTGCGCTTTACAAGACACACAATTAATTAATTCATGGGAGCTACTAAAGAGCTGTCCTGCCCAAGTCTAGGACCTGTGGAGATTTCAGAGGTGAGAAATAGTACTACCAAAAATACCTATTCCTTCTGACGGACAGACCTTTCCGCAGATTCCTCTCCTTAAACAGGAGTTCTAAACCAATTCCTCCCTGCAGGTGGATGTGAGTAGTGGCAGCTACCCAAGGAAGTCATGCAACACAGCTTGGCAAAAGTAACTGTGGCTGGATGTCTGGTACGTAAGGCAAGATTATCTTGTGTTTGCTCTACATTTATCAGCTTCTATAATGCCACTATTAAGGATACTGGAGGCAGCAATGGCTTAGTAGATAGTAAACGGATGACCTCCAGAGGGTCATACTTGGCCAGGTCAAAGCAGGTCGCTATACTGAGAATGACCCAACTCAAAAGAAGGTATTTGGTCACTGCCTTGCCCATCTTAGTTCCGGTCAAGCCCACAAAGAGCTAATCATGTGTTCTGTCCTGCAGCGGGCACTCAATGTAGGAGCAAACAACCCAACTGAGGTACAATGTATGTAGTCACTCTTCCTCCTTGGATGGATGTGGAAAAAGGAAAAGAAGATGGAAGGCTATCGACTGGTCTAAATGCAGGCACCACCCTGGGTATAAAGAATGAATAGCTGCAAAGTGTCAACTTATTTGGGTAGAAACCTGCAAAAGGGCTTGAAGTTCGCTGACCCTACAGGGTGTAGTTATCACCACCAAAACTGTTTTCAGGTTAAGTGCCCCGGGCTTCTGTGCATGGACTCAAATAGGTACATCATCGAGAAGGGCAACTCAAGTTTGTAGTCCCACTGAAGAACAATTATCAGAGTGGGAGAAAACAAAAGCAAATCTTCTTTTCAATGCACCTATTGGCGATTTAAACAGGAAATATTGAGCAGAAGACAAACAAAGGCAGGAAGGAACAGATGGCCACCCTGTAGCCATCGCCAGGCTCTGCTGAGCAAATGGCAGTGTAGATCACAAAACAACAGAAAGGTTAGATTTAAAGAGGCTGAAGTACTCCGACTGGCATGACTGAAAGAAAAAGTGCTGTTCCTGGCTGACAAGAGGACGTCAGCAATCTCATCAAGAAGACAAAAGTTCTCTAACTGGCCCTCCTCAATTTCCACATCCGTAGTGTTTGTGGATTTGGTTGGAGGATCCAGCCACCCTGTTGCAAAAAGAGTTCCACACGGGTAAGGAAGGGGTGGGCAAGTGCTGAACAGCAACAGATCAGCTTACCAGATCTTCTGCGCTAGTCTGAAGACATCAGAATCAGCTGTGCTGGATACTCCTGCACCTTCCACAATACTTTTGACAGACAGGGAAACCTGCACAGCAGGCCTGGAGACCATTTCCCTCCAGAAGGTTCACTGGGAGATGCCTTCAGGTTGAAGTTTATGGCACAAAACAGAGGACACTTTCTGTTCTGGGCAAAGGTGAAGAAATCCACAAATGGAAAGCCAATCTGGAGAAGATCAAATTGTCACTTCAGGGTGCAGTTCTCCGCATGGCCCTCCAGTGGCATGTGCCCTCAAACAAAGAGAGCCTACGAGATTAGCTGATACCAGGAAGATTCCCCAAAGGTTTGCCAATTGCCTCCAAATAGAGCACGGGTATTTGCAAACATTTTACCAGGGTCCACAAAGTTTGGTCTGTGATGTGATCGAGGGCCGCACTGATGCCAGCTGTGTGGCCTTCGGGGAGTAGGGTGAAAGGGGGCGGGGGGATTGTGGCATGGTGGGTGTAGTGGCAACGAAGCATGTACATCTAGTGTCTGAATTGCACAATGTGAAACAAAATGTTGGGATTAATCCTGGCTTCTCTACTCAAACAAATTGAGTGATCCTAGGCAATTGTTTTATTTCACTCTACCTCCTTTTTGTTCATTATCACATACATGACCTCGTGATCTGTTACAAAACCTTCTGTGCTGGATTTAATAAACTATAATGCTGATGTATAATAGAAACACAGGTCACCAAAAAGGTTCACATAACACCTGACTTGCCTCTAAGTTCACTACTGGCATTGTTGTCAGGGAGGGGGGAAGAATGAAAGTTTCTAAATTAATGTTTGAAAATTTTCACTTTTAATCTGATGTGCTAAAGTTGAAATGGTTCTGCATGCTAAAGAAATGCACTTTTTGAATTGTAAAAAGATGGAACATACTTTTACACATTTAATACAAGATGTCTTTAAAAAAGGTGTTTCTAAAGTTTGGCGGTGCAGGACTCCTTATTTACTTCCTTTCTTTAACTTCAATTAACTTTTAAATAAATGATTGCACATTTATTTAGCATTTTTTTAATGTTAGTCCTGAGCAGAACAAACAGCAGCCCAGTGCTGCTACTGACCAGGGGACCGCATGTAAAGGTGAGAAGGGCCAAATGCAGCTCCTGGGCCATACTTTGAGTATCACTGTAATAGAGGGTCCACAACTCTATACCATGTGTGTACATATAATAAAGAATGTTGCTCCAGGAGTTGAAAGGAAGAAATGGCCTCATTACAAGAACCACTGAAACTCAAGTCTATTTATGTGCAGGCACTGCAATGACTCTGGGCAAGGTCACAGGAGCAGTCACGTCGCCCATAAGGACAACTCAGCGAAGAGGCAATTATGATGACAGTAGGCTATGCTTCTGTAGGGTTGAAAGACTGATCACTCAAAAGGTTGAAGGGGCTCATTCACCTATGTAGACCCGCATTAACTGACTGGCTCCTGCATCAAGCAAGCCCCTCAGCTCCAGTGCAGATATTGCAGTTTCCTAAGGCACCACTGGAGGCTCCTCATCCACCAAATGGAACTAGAAGAAGACACAAGGCCATGATGCCAAAAAGACAGAAGCCTTTCGAACTGGGATTCGAAGTTGAGTCAGAAGCCTCAGAATCATTGTATAAATATCACAAATTCTCGGATGAAGAAAAGCCCTCATGCGGGTCATGTCCAGTACCATCCCTATAATGGTTAGTCTCTGCTTGGCAGAAAGGTGGGAATTGTGGCCATTGATGGTAAAGTCCAAGCTGAGGAAAAGAGTCCTCATTCACTGAAGGGTATTCCTGACCAGCAACAGGGTCGCTGCATTTACATGGATTTCTGATCATCAAAGTGAAGGGCCATAACTGCCAACATTTTCAAAAAGATATGTGGGTCAGTCATCCGTTTGAACAGTAGAAATCTGGTGCAGGATCCCATCAAGAACGCTCAGTGGGCAGAGAGAACTGGGATATGACAACAGGGGACACACAAATCAACCTCCCGCATTCAGGACTGATAACTTAGAGGGACAACATTTTGAACGTGCTCTCCCGAATAAACAAGTTCAGAAGGAAAGATCTTGGATGGGTTTCAGACCACTGTGCTTCTTTGGGACCAATCAGTAAACTGAATCGAATCCTGGGCCACTTTTTCCAGAGGCATCATCTCCATGACCCCTTTGTTAAGCAACGCAAGGACTTTTGTCACCAAAACGTAGGAGTGTACAGACAGCATCTCATGGTCGAAGGAGGGCGGTCCTGATGGAGAGTAGGGAAAGGGGCATAGCCCTTGCAGATTAGATGGATATCCCGGTGATAAGTTGTGACTGTCTCCCAAATGCTGGAAAAATGAGAGCCACCCCTCCCCCCTCAACTGGAAGAGGCCATTGTGAGGAGAAGGAAAGAGCATGGGAGCCCAATTTTGAGGCAGCAGTGCAGACAGAGGATGGCAGAGGCTATTTTCAGTTGATGACGCCCCCACATCTAACCCTGCCCCAAAAGGAGGGCTGTAGCTGCTGGGGTGTCTGGACAGGCTAAGCATGTGGTCTCTGCATGGGCCATATTGCCATGGAATAGTCACAAATCTTCCACATTGTTAGTCGAATTGTCTCACTGGGAGTCTCATCTGTTATTGACTAAGCTTGTAAACTGCTTTATCAGGTAGTCTTGCAAGCTGGTCGGTGTGATGTTCTCCAATTCCTACAAGGTTTGAGCTTATCAGATCGGAGTCAGGTAGCATTAGCAGTGCGAAATGCAAGGCTGCCATAAGCGAAGACTTTTTAGCCTAATGAGACCGCTTTCTCTTACACTTTATTGGACAGTGCTGGATGCGGAAACATATTAGGATTTTGCTTTGGGAAGGACATTGGACATTGGCCCTGTCACTCAACCGGAGATGGGTGAGAGGACAAAAAGTGGGAGTTACACAAAGCACAGTTATGGCATCTGGCAATCTATCAGTGGCCTGCTGGGCACCTAAGGGGTAGCCCCAAGAACACATTTTATGATCCTAAAAGGCCTCACTAAATGGACAAAATGGTTCCACAACTGAGCAGGAGGGTTGCAGTGTCTCACTCAAAATATTAGACTTTGCCTCAAAAGAGGGCAAAGTTAGCTCCTACACTTCAGAATCAAAAATATAGTCGGAGGAAGGTTATCCTTCTGTGAATCATTATTCTCTGTGCATTCATAGTCCTTATCAGGTATTGTGAAGGCATCGGAGTTGGAGCCTGAACTCCTCCTCCATCTGGGTAAATCTCTGAGCTCAAGGAAGGTGCACTTCCAAGGGAACATCATTAAGTCACCTTAACTTTCTCTTTTTTTCTCACTGCATTGTAGTCGGCTCCAAGGTAGAGGTCTGCGTTGATGAAGAAGGAGCCTCAAATTGAACAGTGACAGCACCTTGACAGGCCCTGATGACTTCTTAGGCCCAAGGTCAAAGCCCATGGAGACACAGTGTAAGAGCTGAAGGAATCACCAGAACCCAAGGGTAGAAAATCTATCCTGAACATTGTCAGTATAGCCAGCCGGAAGGCATGAAGGGGAAGTCACAGTTGAAGCTGCATGGGACACCTGGCAGTACCATTGAGTTGGGTAACAATAAGCATCTGTTATTCAGCACCAAGATGCCTCCGGGTGAATGTGCGCTTTACAAATACACATGTTATGTGATGTTACATGACCCGCAGATGGCAGTGCTGGAGAATTTTTGATGGGGAAAAGCTTTTCCGGACCAGTTGAAAACCAAGAAGGATACTTATTAAGGTAAGCAATCTGTGGAAGATGAATCCATCAGAAGTGAGATAAAGCTTTATACTTACTCGGTCTCTTTGAGTGTGGGAGAGGTCCTCCTGAATGTGCTTAATGGAAAACACCAATCCTTCAGGGCTCAAGTCCTCTAGGTCACCACCAGCAGGAGACATAGCAGCATCAGTAGAGACCCAGCTACCTTCCACTTCTGTAAAGTAAAACAAATAGTTTATCAGACTATAAAACTTGGATTCAAAGTCTGGTATTTGAAAATTTACAGCAGTAAATATACACATATGCCACAAGTAACAACACTGGTCCACCACAAAGACCAAGAAGAAAAAGTAATTTATCTTCAGTAACGATATTTCAGGTGGACATATCATTTTACCACAGATTTCTTACCTTATGAATACTCCTTTGAGGCTTCAGTGTGGTCAGGGAATCTGTTTTCGCACCAGTGACACTTCAAGGACGTCAGGTGGCAAGAAATGGCTCCAGAAATGACTTTGCTTCCGGAAAGGACATCACTAGAGTATATTAGGTGTCTGCCAACTGGTGTGCTGATGCCAAATGCAGAATATCTTTTCTGTTCCTCAACAAGGAGTGCAGAGAGAATCCAAGAGAGCCCAGATAGCAATACTTGACATAACAGATTTGTATATCTTGGGATTTTATTAGTCACAGCACAATCTCATTGAGGAGGAGAGTGGGCGGTGAGCATTCACCAGGATTATGTATCCACCAGGAATAACATTATAGAAGCTAAGCAATTTGTTCTTCTGGTGGATATGTCTTTCTGTGGATTCCATACCTTTTGGATGAGTCTCAATATAGCGCTGATAAAGCTAGTAAGTCATGCAACAAAGTTTGGGCAAAGTACCAGTCACAACATGCCTGAGATGTGAGTCAATATGGCTTGCCTAAAGCTTGCCAGGATGAGCATATAGCTGCCCGGCAGTTATTAGAAACTGAGACGCCTCTCTAAGAAAGAGCCATGGAAGCAGCCATTGCTCTTTGCTGGCCTTTCTCGGCCATGGCATAGCAGACCTTTATAAAGACAATACAAAATGTTGCCTTTGGTCATATGCTTGTAGGTGCCTAATAAACTTAGATGATGTCACGTTTAGAAGAGAAGTCCTGGCAAGAGACGTTTGGCATCATCTGGTGAGGTTGGAGAATTCTTAAGAACATTTTTTACTGACTGTTAGAAATGGGGGTCTCTAGTTGGCAATAGCTGACGTCACTGTCCAAATAGGGACCCTTCTTCCTAAGTCAGGGCAAGTGGGCTACCCTCTTTGACAACCCCTGCTCAACCCTGTGGTAACGTAGCACGAGCAGTTAGTCCTATCTCAGAGGCAGTGTGTAAAGCTTCTATGATCACGTACAATAAGGTAGCAATGACGCCACAAAAGGACACAACTCCGGTAGGTATAGAAAAATAATATCTTTATCTAACTGTTTAACTCAAAATTCTAAAAGCGTTTCAACAACTACAATTCGCGTCAACCGGTAAAGACTCAACAAGACAATAACGTATTCACCCAAGCATGACACTGGCTGAGTTCAGGGCCGAGGCCTACTCGACCCGTTGCGCACCACATACCTGTCGTTGAAAGGGGACACAGCACGCAGCTTCTCGAAGACAGGTGGACTCCCAGAGACCACAAGTATTGGTGGTCAAGGCCCGCAGCGTGCACCCACAATGATTCGGGCAATCTGGGACAGGCGGGCGCTCAGCGGCAACAGCACGCGGTTGCGGCGGCCCGGGCTGCTGGTGGCGCTGGTTCTCGTCGTGCAGCAGCTCCGTGGTGGGCCCACAGCGGCTCTCTCTTAGCTGCGGCGGCCCACGAGACGATAGCGACAATCCTTAACAAGGGGGGGACAAGGTGCGGGCACACAGCGGCAGCAGCTCTCTCTCAGCTACGGCGGCACACAGGACAAATCCCAAGGATGCAAAGTTGGCAAAGGTGGAGGCGTTCAGCAGCCACAGCTCTCTCTCAGCTGCGGCGGCCAACGAGACAAATCACGATGATGCAAAGTAGTCAAGGATGGGGCACTCAGCGGCTACAGCCCTCTCTCAGCTGCAGCGTCCCACGGGACAAATCACGATGATGCAAAGTAGCAAGGGTGTGGGCACTTAGCGACTACAGCTCTCTCTCAGCTGCAGCGGCCCACGGGAAAAATCACGATGATGCAAAGTAGCAAAGGGTGCGGGCACTAAGCGGCTACAGCTCTCTTGGCTGCAGCGACCCACAGGTTAAAGCACAATGATGCCAAGTAGCGAAGGTTGAGGGCACTCAGCGGCTACAGCTCTCTCTTGGCTGCAGCAGCCCACAAAGGTTCAGCGTAGGGCTCGAAGGTGCAGATTCCATTGGGCTCTCAGCGGTGGCAGCCCACACGGATCCAGCGGAAGAGTTGAAGGTGCAGATTTAGGCGGGTTCTCAGCGGCGGCAGCTCTCTCTTCGCTGCAGCGGCCCGCTCGGGTTTAGCAAAAGATTCAAAGGTTCAGGTTTAGGCGGGCTCTCAGCGGCGGCAGCTCTCTTAGCTGCAGCGGCCCGCTCGGATGTAGCAAAAAATTCAAAGGTTCAGGTTTAGGCAGGCTCTCAGCAGCGGCAGCTCTCTTAGCTGCGACAGCCCGCACAGGTTTAGCAACAGATTCAAAGGTGCCCAGTCCGCGGTCCTCACACTAGAACTAGTGGCTCCGGATTATTCGATGGAGGTCTCACCTGCAAGTAGGATTCCTTGCACAGGAATTCCGACGGCTGACAGGGTGAAGGTTAATGTCCCTGAGACTTCTGCAGGAGGCGCTCTCGATTTAGGTCCTCAGGTAGTTTCTTCGGCAAGCTTGGTGAAAGTTTTTAAGTCCTTTCCTCTGTCCTCTCGGACAGAATTTCGTCTTGACATCCAGAAGGAACAGAATTGGACAAAGTTCCAACACAGCATTTGATACCTAAGAAGTCTTTGTTCTCCAAGGTCGCAAATCACTGACTCCAGTCAAAAACAGTTTGGTGCAGCACTTGGTTTTGAGGCGACATCCTGTCCTTTCAGAATGAGGGGGTCTGCTATGGGAGGTGGAGCCATCATTCACCTTGCCAGGCACTGCCCTGCTCGGATCAAAGAGTCATCCCTCCCCATGCTCTGAATACCGATCTCTCTCTTCAGCCAGGTCTGACCCAGCTGGCCCTGCTGCTCCAAAACCAGACGGCCAATACACATTCTCGCAACGGTCTACAGTAAAGCTTAGGCAAGAAACTACAGCGTTTTCAGGAAAGGTATTTCAAAGCATGTAATATATAAACGGTCCTTACTACAAGGTGCTCCTCAAAGTCGTGAGCATAAACATATCAAACCCGAGGATCCTATCAGGTTCCTAGGGCCAGATAGGATGATAGAAAGTAATCCTTAACCGGCCCATCCTGGCCTATAAGAATGGATCGTTTCGCAGTAACGACAGTGAAATGGAGGGTAACTTACTATTGAAACAGCCTACACAGATGTAGGCATTATAGTTATCCTTATTCCTACAGTCATTTATATACAGGGAGCATTTGCGCTGTGGCACTGAGTAGCTGTGGCACGGCGCCCAGAACATCTAAATCCAGCCAATATAAAAGAAAGGGAAAGTAGAGAGGAAAGGAGGCCCACGCCAATGATGCCAGGTCTAACACTGACCAGTCTGAAGCCTGGAAGGAGTAAATATACACTACAAACGTACTCCAAGTAAGTAATGTAACAGAGTAAGAGCCAGATGTACTAAGGGTTTTTACAGTCCCAAATCCTGTGATTTGCAATAATCGAGGGTTTACGACTGCAAACAAACATTTTTTTTATGTAATAAAGCCATTTGGAAAAGTTTTTCCCAAATCGTAAGTTGGCGTTTCTCACCCTGACTGAATCACAATTAGAAAGGACAAGTTTAGAGTGTTCCTTCCAAACTGTGAGTCAGTAAGGTATATATCAATGGTTTGTGACCAGAATTTTCATCTCAAACCATTTATCAGCTCCCGACCCAGCAGTTGGGGTGGTAACTGATTTGCAAAGGGGAAGGGTCATCCTTTGTTTTAGGAATCAGAGTGGCAACTCTATGAACAGCAGGTAGCGGTCCTGGAGAGCAATGCCAACTCTCAAAGAATATTTTCAAAATTTGAAACCTTTTTTTTTTTTTTCAAGAAACCCAGTTTGAGAAAACTGGGCTGCTTTAAAAAAAAAGACTGAGTAAAGAACAGAGCACGTACCCCGCCAGTTGATCTAATGGTCCCAGAAATGGGATCCAGGTATATGAGGGGTGAAGAAGCTAGGAGTTGGTACTGCACCTGGACAAAATATATACAATCCAGATATATGCAAGGCAGAGGGTTTTTTTTGTTAACAAAAATATATTTTTATTTATTCATCCATATATATTTTTTTGACCAGCATAAATAACACATAATATTGCACAATCAGACATCAAAATTTACAAAGAGATAAACATAACAAGGATACATTTTCACTATAAGCGCCTACCCAGCAACAAACCACACTTCATTCATACTCTCATTCTCTCAGAATACTACCAACGAATTCTACCTAAGATTCTATCACTCCACTGACATTCATCATTACATTTCCATCATTCTGTTGTATGTCACACATAGGTGGTAAATATGTGGCATAGAACAGGGTCTTATTCAATACAATAACTCATTGTACGGCCCTTTATTTAGAGTGACATGATAAGCCGTAATTCATGAGATATAAGCCGACGCGCGTTTCGGTGTATGGGCCCAAAGGGCCACACCTTCGTCAGGGCTGGGGACTGTTGGCTGGGAAGTTGATGATGATCTAAAAACAAAACACAATGCCTTAATATTTTTCTAAAAAAAGCCAAAGTTCACAGTTCATTTATCATGATACAAATCTGGATAATCCAGTGTTTTCAACAAATGCAGTTACTTTAAACCATGATAATTATCATTTTTCTTATCTTCACATAGTTGTCATTCTGACCATGTGCAGTGACCAACTACCTAAAAAAGACTGTCTGGCTGGACGAAGGGGAAGGTTATATTGAATGGCGCATATTGGAAACATGGGCATACCGCTGTTACACAATTTGAATAACTCACTGGTCTGTAGTAAAGACCTTCCAGGCCCTTGGATAGGAAGACATCTGGCTCTCACAAAGCCCTGTGGCTCAAAATATTGCTACTAGAACTGCTTTCCGAGTGGGGAAGAGGAGGTGAAATTCCAGACTGATGTTGCAGAATTCTGTGGAGTAGAACATCCAACTCGAATTTGAGGACAATTGCCCCACTGGTACACCACTATATTCAGCATAAATGAGGTCCCAGAGATATGGATTATTTGGTCGTAAAAATCATCCAGGGTACAGTTTGTCACAACAATATAGACCCATAGCTCGCTATTTTGGAAAATCGATGGCTATGCAAAGTTAACATGTTGTTTCTAGGGGCCTGAATGCATTTGTCAAATGGTTTTCATTAGCACTCAGTAGATAATTATCATATCCCGGTTCCAGTTATTCCTTTCTACACAGATCTTATGATTGGTCTACTATGCAGTATTTATTCGCACCATCTTCTTCCTTTCTTAGTTGGGTCTGCCAGAAAGCAATATTTGATTTTATATAATGCACCTTTTCGCGCATACTAGACCTCTAATCGGCTTGTCAGAATCTGCTTGGAAATGTAATACCGTAATAATGCAAATGGTTCAGAAAAGTTGCTCCAACAATATTTTGTAAGAGGTTTTCATTTCTCATGTAAATTCATCCCTAACCTCTTTGTGGACATTTGTTGCTCACAGTAGTTGCTTCTGTGAATTTGTTTGTTAATTTTTCGTGATTACATTAGTTGCTTTTGTCTAATATATGGTGTATTTATAACCGCAATGAATTTTTAACATCTATTGTATTTAAACTGCGTCCGAGGCTGAGGCAATATGTATTGCAATTGTGTAATGTACCTTTTCTGCAGAGTAATTTGTCCTTTCTCCCCAGACATGATCAGGTCATGTTGAATGTACAAAGCACTTAATTTTCCTCTGTTTTCATTTACTAGTTCATTTTTCTTTTCATGTTTTGTTCTATACACTACATTTCTGGATGACTCGCCAACTTCATATTCCAGCCATCATACCTTCACCAGTCTCAAATGGTGGACATGTTTGTTTCAGTATAGCCATGACAAGCTTATTTTTGATTCTTGCTTTATTCCAACACGTCGTATCGGGGATGATTCACCGGCCAAATATGGCATTCATGCATGGATTATTTGCATTGGTACATCCAAGATGGCTTACTTCTGTGATTAGGTCATTGTGCACGCCTTCAACACTGCTTACCTATTGCTTGTTTCCATTCACTCACATCCACGCTGATCAAAAAGCAATTGCCAGTGGCACATGCACCGACTTATTCACTTTCCATCACAATATAGGTAAGTCAATTCCGTACCATTGTTTGCCTTATCAATTTTTATATTTATTTGGTACTTATTATTGATGGTCATGGCATTGGCATTTTACAGCATTGATTGGTGTCTTTCGACGGTCTTCTTGTAGGGCGAGTCCTGCGAGTATTTTTCATGTAACGTCACCTGCTGTGCTACACATTTAAGTAATAAACACATAAGATGATGGACGGAATGTTGCACAATGGCAAAACATTCACCCCCAGTCACAGATCTGGGCTTGTTTCCAGTCCAGGGAAGGCTTGGCTTGGCAGTTCGGGCTGGACTGTTCCCATTAGGCACAGGGTCAGACTGATTTGCAAAAGGCCATGTCTGAACTGGGGTGGCAGAGTGGGCTAAAGAACGGTGATGGATTAAACCCCTTTTGTAACACATTTAAGGAATGGCATCTTTTTCGATGTAGTTTTGGAATTCTCTACCCATATGCATGAAGTAATCCTCGGACCATGTAAGAATGGCTTTGATTGTACGTTTATATATTTTCACTTTTGATTGGCCTGTCTTTGCATTTTTAGACTTGCCTGTATGTGCTCCGACCACACGTCCAGAAATATATGGACAGTGCTACCATGACTTTGCTGTGGTTTTATTTGATTGTGGAATGCTCTTTCATTGGTTTTGGTCACACCTCACTTTCAGTCACTTAGTGTGACTTTTTTCATGTGTGTTCATGTATGCTCTGTGGCTACAAATAATCATTTAAATCTTGTATTCGAGGTGTATAATAAAAAAATTATATTTCCTCTTATTTAGACTCCAAGGGGTTATCGTCAAAGCATAGCCCCGAGGATGGACTCATTTATTAAGTAATTGAGAGATCTAAATGTCAACATGTTTCCACTACTTGCCATCTCATAAACTTTGGATTATTGTTTTAATCTGTGGATTCGATTACCAACAAATAGCTCACCATGACATGACACAGTCTGTTTCTGCGAGAGTGGACCATCATTCACCTGAACCTTGTTCAGAGAACTGTTTCTAAAGAACCTCTTTAGGGTCATCAGAGTGCTGTATGCTAGAAAACATAGCCGCTTCACCAAATATTGGGTAGAAATAGGTTACGCAATATAACTGGTTGTTGTAATTTTAAGAAGGCAGAATGTAGATATTTGAAAACACTGCCAACCATAATAGCACACGGTTAAACTTTACTCCTCTAAGGGTACACAAAGGATGTGAACATATACACATTGGAGTAAGGGGTGGAGTTCTAAGCACCACAAGGAATATTCACCATCCTAAACGGAATAAGAGTTCAAGACGCTACGCTTCTCAGTGGGAAGGATTGCTAGAGCCAGAAGTCAACACATTAAAGCGCTGCGAGAGGAAGCATAAGGAATGTTGCTTCAAGGAAAAGGGATTCACTGCAAGGGACAGCATTCTAAAAGGAGGGGCAGAGAGAAAAAAGAAAGGATGAATGCTGCTAGATAGGCAGGAAGGAGTAGTTTCTGTCCTGTAACTTCTTAAGAAGTCGGGAGGGAGCGGCCTTCACCACCTTCCATTAAGGTTCATCTCGCTGCATTGACTGCCTACAGGAAATGCCCTTCACAGACTTCCTTCTTCCAAATCCCTGTGATCAAAGATTTCTTGGAAGGCTTGAAGAAAGTATTCCCCCCTGTACGGCTTCCTTTGCCTTCATGGGAATTGAATGTGGTGCTGTCCAGATTGATGAAGGAGCCTTTTTAACCTATTCATAAGGCTTCGTTGCAGCACCTGTCCTGGAAGGCGGCGTTCCTAGTGGCCATTACATCGGCCCGCAGGGTGAGTGAAATTCAGGCGTTGTGTTGCCAAGAACCTTATACTGTATTTCATGCTGCTAAGGTTGTTATGAGTATTTCTTCCCAAGGTTATTTCTGATTTTCATGTCAACCAGACTATAACTTTGCCTACGTTTTTTCAGAATCCTTCATCTCCAGCGGAAAGGTCCTTACACTCCCTGGATGTTAGGAGGGTGTTGAAATGTTATCTGGATAAGACCAAAGATATTCGTAGGTCAGACCAATTGTTCATCAATTATGGATCGGTCAGGACGGGTTTTGCTACCTCTAAGCAGTCCATCTCTAGGTGGATTGTGTCCTGCATACAACTGTGTTACCAGAAAGCTAATAAGACCTTAGGGGGTAAACCTAAGGCTCATTCCACCAGGGGCAAAGCGGCCACGACGGCTTTGCTCCGTAATGCTCCTATCGCAGAAATCTGCAAGGCCACCACTTGGAAGTCGGTCCATAACTTTGCTAAACATTACTGCCTGGACACTGATGCCAGGGCTGATGCTCAGGTTGGGCAGGCTTCGCTGCGAAATTTGTTCGCACAATAGTGGTGTTATTTCTCGTTTCTCCACCGCCGCTTTGGTGTGGGGATGGGCTTGCCATTCTATTCACTAGATTATGACTATACACAGAGATCCCCTACTACAGAAGGAGTAGTTTCTGTCCTGTAACTCCAGTTCTGTAGTAGGGGTATCTCTGTTATAGTCATAAGCGCCCGCCCTCCTCCCCGGTGGAGAGAGATATTCAAGTAAGGAATGCTACAGGTCTGGCGTGTTACGCCTTCAAAAAGAACTGAAAGTAAAAGGGACCTGCAGTGCATTCTGGGATACTGTGAAGTTCTGGAAAGTTCTCTTAAAGGCACAGTATCCTGTTTTGAGCCACATAATGGCAGCCTATGGGGCTTGTCTGTCCATGTCTTCCTCTATCATTCCAGAGGGTGTTTGCTGCTGAAGCAAGGGAAATCTGGACAGACTTTGCTGTTTGTGGATTTTGGTGGAATTTCTAGTTGAAGTACTGGACAGGGTAGCCTCTTTATAGGCTGCATTATCTGTCTTTAATTCTCTCTTAAGTGTCTGTGCATTTCTGCATTTTTTCGACACTTTAAGAGATTATTTTTGATTGCTCCGGGGTCCACGCACATGGGCGGGACTATTCCCTAGATTATGACTATACACAGAGATCCCCTACTACAGAAATGAGCATACCTGGTTAGTTTACCTGGCTTCATCTTGTAATGATCTCCAAGATAGTGATTACAAGTTGGGCTGTGAGGTATTCCTGGGTTGCAGCCTAGGAGGACTTCACCTTGATAGCCCAGTTGTGGGAACACCTGACCTGAATAAATCACTTGAGCATCAGAGTACAATCGCAGTCTGTCCGTGGCGCTGTCCGACCCCATTCCAAGGTATGAAAAGAGCACAGAAGAGTGTGGCTTGTGCAGCAGTCAGCGGCATCGGCTCAACTGTACTACTACTGAACAAACAACCAGTATCTCATCGACAGACCATTGTCATGTGCATGGAACACATTGTGCATGTATCCTTTGTGGCTTATTTTTAAATAGACTGGTTGTCTCCTCAAAGAAACCAATTTATCGTTTATGCTCACTTATTTAGGTCACTTTGTTCCTTTTCCACTTGGGGTGCTTCTTGAAGTCTCTCACCACTCGCTTCATTACAAATGTCATACGAATCTTTTATAAAAGTGTGGTTTGAAATACATTCGCTGAATCGAATTGGATAACGAGCTAAAGAGATACTGGTTGTTTGTTAACTACTTGTATTTGACAAAATATTGTCTCCTTTATTATAACATTGTTTATAGCGATTAGGTCTGCACACAAGTGTGTGTAATAAAATTGTGTTTATAAATTAGTTCAAAGTGAACACCTGTTTTCAGCTACTACATTTATACCCAAAGTTCACATGGACACATGGTTTGCTCTTGTTCCTTACAACAAGTCCTGCCATTTATGGTGCAAGCAAGAGGGCCCATCAACCTACAAATCCACAGTGGAAGCCATGCCTTGCTAAAACTGCACATCCAATGCTGCACACCCAAAAGAGCTCTATGCTTCTGGACCTACCAAACACTACCTGGTTACCTGCCCAGCATTCTGCACACTTACATCCCCTGTAACCGCAGCCTAGCCCTCCTCACTGCTTCTAAATCTGTTGTCCTCTACAAAACCAGCTATCACTTGCCTATTCTTGGACACACAAGAATGCTTGTGCTGAATTGCACACAGGGATCTTTGGACGTTAACAAGCTGGCCCCTTGCGGGCTGTAGTGGCTGGTTTTGGGGATAATTAGTAGGAAAGCACAGGGGGCCAGAAACAACAAAAATAAAAACCTTACCTGCCGCTCGCGGCGTTTCTCCTTGCCACTCTTCTGCTCCTCTGGGTACAGGCTGAGTGAGGCTCCCAAAGTCTAAGAAAACAAAAAAGTCCCTAGACGTTGGGGGTATACCCTATGTCGTACGGTAGCTCACCAAGATATCTTGGGGGCTATCTACGACTTACCAGACAAACTTATCTTTTAAATTCAACATGCATACAATATCTAAATCGAGGCTAACAGTCAGTGTAGGAAATCTGTGTACAATTATTCACGACATTTTTTTCA
Organism: Lissotriton vulgaris; assembly: GCF_964263255.1. Classification (NCBI taxonomy): domain Eukaryota; kingdom Metazoa; phylum Chordata; class Amphibia; order Caudata; family Salamandridae; genus Lissotriton; species Lissotriton vulgaris. Next base: position 1,727,047,462 of record NC_141695.1, read on the forward strand.
AAGACTCTAATCATCAACATTATTTAAAATCAGCAATTTATTGTTTAACATTTATATCATAATACAGTTTCACAATGCATAAAAAAAATTTTCACAATCAAATACAAATTTAAAAAACCAAAAGTCGACGCGGCGTTTCGGTGTCTTGTGTCGATGGTAACACCTTCTTCAGGACGGGTTTTTTTTTAAAAAAAACCTCTAGAAAAGTAAAATTACAAAATTATAATCAACAGAGGCCTATTATTCACTGACGTTAGCTACACAATAGTGTCACAATTACAATTGCAAATACCATTACACATTCACCTCAACATTTGTGATGTCTACATTCAGATTTGCAGCTCAAAATTCAGTATATCTCTCACAAAAGGAGTCCTAATTTTAGAATCATCACTCCTCCCATCTCTTCAAATTCGAGTCCAACTGTATGACAGTATGGTCAAGACATTTTGCTTATTATAAAGTTCTCAAGGTTGTCAGTTATTCTAGTTTGGCAATCTTCATACATAAAGACCACAACCTTTTCTCTGGTTACAGTTGGCATTTACTATACAAGGGTTTCATGCACTGTTTCCTAAAGTCTCCTTCTCATGCGTTTTGTGCATACTTCCCTTCTTAGTTCAATGATTAAACTGTCTCAATAGCCTAATCATATTTCGATACACACAGATTTTAACAACCTACCTCAAACTTTTTGAGGGACTCTGACCATCTAGGATGTCTTGAGGGTGCAGTTTTTTACTCATTAATCTGCCTCTCATTAGTGTTTCTTCTTAGGATGGAATTTAGGGATACTTATTCCACCTGGAGGGTAAATTTCATGATTCAGTATGGTCACATACCCAATAGAGTTATAATTACTGTGCTTATTGAGTCATACATATAGAGAAGCATTACCTGGTCATAAAATTCATGTATATGGTAAATGCTGTATCAGGGGTGACCACCGTATGTCTTTTCAACTTGAAAACATGTTTCTGCAGATGGACACAAATACATATAGATTGTTTTTTTGTTAAATATAACCATGAAACGAATAAACATGAGTCTCTGAATTAAAGGCCAAATAATTATTTTCTCTTCTACTACCTTTTGTATATAGTGTGGAATGATTTCCAGCTTTTCTTTTTGTAGATAGAGGCTTTTGTGTATATTTGCTTCCTTCTACTGGTTTGTGGCTTATTCCTCCGTTAATTTGGGAATACTACTGTTTAATCATAAAGACAGAGAAAACTGATGTATTAGAAATAATTTATTTATGCCCTCTCCTACTTTTTAACATTATATTGCGGGATCTTTACATGATAGAACATATTATACAAAGCCAAAGTTTAGGGGATATTCATCTGGAGACGAAACCCTCACAGGGGCAGTTTTGAAAGTGTTTGCACATGTAAACAAAACAAAAACAAAAGGCCCTTGGCTTAAGGTTATTAGCACTGATATTTACGTGAGCGAAAATATAACAGCTCACGCGGCGATATGGCGATTTTACCTATGTATCCACGCTAGTCAATGTTATTTGTTCAAGACAAACCCTAGATAAACTTCAGGCGAGGATTAGAACAAGGCGAAAGATACCCGGGCTCGACATGGTGAATGCCGCTATAAGCGTTAGCGTTTATAGATGAGGATATTATGGCTCGCTCGGCGGTGTTGCGAGTTCGCATATGTGCCCATACTTGTCAGGTTTTAATTTTTAACTTTTTAATAAAGACAGCTCGCATAAATCTCGAGCCCGACGGCGCTTTGTACAAGAACCCTCCATCGACTATCGACTCTATCACTTAGCCCGTACGCCACATGGCTCTTACCTCCTGTTAGAACAGCGGCCTCCCTGTCACCTGGTCCTGATACAGCTTCCCCATGGAATGGCTTGTATTCCCGGGTGTCCACTTTTATTGGACTTTTACGCGCGGTAATTGTGTTTTTAATTGGCGATCACGTGTGGTTGGTCATGTGATCCAACTCGCGTGCAATACGGCCGCCATGTTTGAGTGTGGTTATTTCTATTAAGAAACTTACACCTTATTCTTTGAATCGTTTATTATAAAATTGCTAGGTAGTAGATGATAGTCAGATCTTAGTATAATTATATGTTACTCGGGTAAAGATGTCAAAGTATACTCATTTGCTTGCTTTCTGTGTGCGTTTGGATATATGTATTTAGTCTACACAAAAGCGTGAAAGTGCTCGGTTTTTTGATCCGCCATTTTGTAATGGCTTAAATTAACTTGAGATCACTGGTTGTGGTCTGTTATTACTACATAAAAATTGGGGAAATGAACATGGTAAAGAAAGACATAGAAGTATTTGAACACTGTGTGGGGAAAAGCATCTCTGAACTTTTAAATAAGAAACACTGGGTGGAGCAGAATTTTTCAAAAAATGAGAGAGAAGCACTTAAATCAATGGAAGAGGATACTTCAATCACTGTAAAACCAGCAGACAAGGGAGGTAGCATGGTCATCATGGATACTCAGGACTACAATGCCCGAATGTATTCCATGCTCAATAACACTGAACATTACTGCCCATCAAATAGAGAGGAACTTAGATCCCTGTCAGATAAGATTACTAGACTTTTGCAATGGGCTAAGGAAGACGGCATTATCTGCCAAGACGAATATTTGTTTTTACATAATGAAAATCCTACCATACCTGCCCTATATGGCCTGCCCAAGGTTCACAAGAACATATTAGACCCTCCAATGAGACCAATTGTGTCAAGCATTAATTCGATAACTGAACCTTTAAGCAAATACATTGACATCTTTCTTCAACCATTAGTCAAAAGTCAAAAGGCCTATATAAAAGACACTACATCAATGATCGGAAAGATTGAAGATCTGTCTTTTAATTCAGACACCCAGTTTTTGGTGTCTCTAGATATAGAGGCCTTGTACACCAACATTCCGCAAGATGACACCATACAAATGGTGGCAGATATGCTACAAACCAGTGATTACGAGCTAAATCCCCACTCAACATTCATAGTGGAATGTGCAACATTGATACTAAAAAATAACATTTTTTTGTTCGAAAAAACTTTATTTAAACAAATCAAAGGGACAAGCATGGGGGCCACCTGCGCACCGAGCCTCGCATGTCTCTATGTGTCTAGATTTGAAGACAAAACCCCTCTAGCGAATATAGATTTGAAGAGAAGCATATCTTCAACTCAATTGCGCCATTCTTTGAAAATGTGTCACAATGGACACGTTACATTGATGACATCTTTTTTATTTGGACAGGCTCAGAGGCAAATTTAATTGAGTTCATTGATTGGCTCAATTTAGGAGACACCAACCTGAGATTTACCCACAGTATTAGCAACCATAAATGTGAGTTTTTAGATATAACAATAAAACATAGCGAGGGAAAACTTCTGGTCGAACTATTCACGAAGCCAACGGACAGGAATACGATGCTACATTTCGACAGCCACCACCCAGCCTGTCAAAAAAACAATATACCATATGGACAGTTTCTCAGACTGAGAAGAAACTGTACCAAAAATACAGATTATGACAAACATGCCCAAATCCTCACGGAAAAATTCCTAGTAAGAGGGTATCCGAAAAAACTAATACGTCACTCTTACAAAAGGGCCAAATATTACAACAGGGATGAATTTTTCAACAAAAAGAGTAATGAAAAGAAGGACAGACCACTCATCTTCGTAACCAACCATAGCAGCATTAACAATAAAATAAAGAACATAATAAACAGAAACTGGAACCTGGTGTCAAACCAAAACGGCATAATCCTTCCTAAACCTATGTTCTCCTACAGGAGGAATAAAACAATCAGAAATAGCTTAGTGAAAACGTATAGGGAAATCAATCCAGATAGACAAACAACTATAGATAGAAACCCACTGCCCAAAGGAACTTTCCCCTGCAGTGGATGTGGAAACTGCAATGATATCATCAGAGGGACAGAAATAACAATAAATTGCAACACTCATAAATTTTCAGAGTTTCAAAACTGCAGGTCCAAAAATCTTATCTATTGCATTCAGTGCCCCTGTAATCTTACATATATAGGGGAAACTTCGAGAGAAATAAGAATTAGATTAAATGAGCATAGGTCTGAAATTAGAACCAATAAAAGCACTGCGCCCCTGGTAGACCATTGGATGATGGCTGGGCACACCAATCAGGATCTGAAATGGTGTCTCCTAGAATCAATTAAAATGAGTACTAGAGGAGGAGATGTAACTACCAAACAAAAGAAGCGTTAACAATTCTATATGTCGAAATTTAACTCTGTGAGAAAAGGACTTAATAGTAAAGAGGACTGGGAGAGGATAATATAAAAACTTATGATTCACCGATGATCCTTAGAGTAAGAGTCATGAGGCACAAATAAGTAAGTGGTTTGAACAATTAAGTTAACATATTCTCTGTTCAATTGAACCACTAAGTCCATAGAAAATTAATAATAATTATTTAAATAATACAAACTGATCTGGTGGCGAAGGTTTAATGTTAATATACCCTTCTCATGGTTCTAACTACCAAATTATCATAATGACATTAGTTAAGTCAATCGTTTTTCAATCTCTGACCTTTTGCTTTTCACAAAGTAGTACAGACAGTAATACTATACATATGTACCTAGTTCTCAACACTGTGAAGAAAATGTTGCATCATTGACTGACAATACAATAAGATTAGACAATGACCAAGAAATCATTTCCCCAATTTTTATGTAGTAATAACAGACCACAACCAGTGATCTCTAGTTAATTTAAGCCATTACAAAGTGGCGGATCAAAAAACCGAGCACTTTCACGCTTTTGTGTAGACTAAATACATATATCCAAACGCACACAGAAAGCAAGCAAATGAGTATACTTTGACATCTTTACCCGAGTAACATATAATTATACTAAGATCTGACTATCATCTACTACCTAGCAATTTTATAATAAACGATTCAAAGAATAAGGTGTAAGTTTCTTAATAGAAATAACCACACTCAAACATGGCGGCCGTATTGCACGCGAGTTGGATCACATGACCAACCACACGTGATCGCCAATTAAAAACACAATTACCGCGCGTAAAAGTCCAATAAAAGTGGACACCCGGGAATACAAGCCATTCCATGGGGAAGCTGTATCAGGACCAGGTGACAGGGAGGCCGCTGTTCTAACAGGAGGTAAGAGCCATGTGGCGTACGGGCTAAGTGATAGAGTCGATAGAGTCGATGGAGGGTTCTTGTACAAAGCGCCGTCGGGCTCGAGATTTATGCGAGCTGTCTTTATTAAAAAGTTAAAAATTAAAACCTGACAAGTATGGGCACATATGCGAACTCGCGACACCGCCGAGCGAGCCATAATATCCTCATCTATAAACGCTAACGCTTATAGCGGCATTCACCATGTCGAGCCCGGGTATCTTTCGCCTTGTTCTAATCCTCGCCTGAAGTTTATCTGGGGTTTGTCTTGAACAAATAACATTGACTAGCGTGGATACATGGGTAAAATCGCCATATCGCCGTGTGAGCTGTTATATTTTCGCTCACGTAAATATCGGTGCTAATAACCTTAAGCCAAGGGCCTTTTGTTTTTGTTTTGTTTACATGTGCAAACACTTTCAAAACTGCCCCTGTGAGGGTTTCGTCTCCAGATGAATATCCCCTAAACTTTGGCTTTGTATAATATGTTCTATCATGTAAAGAACCCCGCAATATAATGTTAAAAAGTAGGAGAGGGCATAAATAAATTATTTCTAATACATCCGTTTTCTCTGTCTTTATGATTAGACAGTAGTATTCCCAAATTAACGGAGGAATAAGCCACAAACCAGTAGAAGGAAGCAAATATACACAAAAGCCTCTATCTACAAAAAGAAAAGCTGGAAATCATTCCACACTATATACAAAAGGTAGTAGAAGAGAAAATAATTATTTGGCCTTTAATTCAGAGACTCATGTTTATTCGTTTCATGGTTATATTTAACAAAAAAACAATCTATATGTATTTGTGTCCATCTGCAGAAACATGTTTTCAAGTTGAAAAGACATACGGTGGTCACCCCTGATACAGCATTTACCATATACATGAATTTTATGACCAGGTAATGCTTCTCTATATGTATGACTCAATAAGCACAGTAATTATAACTCTATTGGGTATGTGACCATACTGAATCATGAAATTTACCCTCCAGGTGGAATAAGTATCCCTAAATTCCATCCTAAGAAGAAACACTAATGAGAGGCAGATTAATGAGTAAAAAACTGCACCCTCAAGACATCCTAGATGGTCAGAGTCCCTCAAAAAGTTTGAAGTAGGTTGTTAAAATCTGTGTGTATCGAAATATGATTAGGCTATTGAGACAGTTTAATCATTGAACTAAGAAGGGAAGTATGCACAAAACGCATGAGAAGGAGACTTTAGGAAACAGTGCATGAAACCCTTGTATAGTAAATGCCAACTGTAACCAGAGAAAAGGTTGTGGTCTTTATGTATGAAGATTGCTAAACTAGAATAACTGACAACCTTGAGAACTTTATAATAAGCAAAATGTCTTGACCATACAGTCATACAGTTGGACTCGAATTTGAAGAGATGGGAGGAGTGATGATTCTAAAATTAGGACTCCTTTTGTGAGAGATATACTGAATTTTGAGCTACAAATCTGAATGTAGACATCACAAATGTTGAGGTGAATGTGTAATGGTATTTGCAATTGTAATTGTGACACTATTGTGTAGCTAACCTCAGTGAATAATAGGCCTCTGTTGATTATAATTTTGTAATTTTACTTTTCTAGAGTTTTTTTTTTTTTAAAAACCCCGTCCTGAAGAAGGTGTTACCATCGACACAAGACACCGAAACGCCGCATCGACTTTTGGTTTTTTAAATTTGTATTTGATTGTGAATTTTTTTTTTATGCATTGTGAAACTGTATTATGATATAAATTTTAAACAATAAATTGCTGATTTTAAATAATGTTGATGATTAGAGTCTTTGAAAAAAATGTTGTGAATAATTGTACACAGAGTTCCTACACTGACTGTTAGATATTGTATGCATGTTGAATTTAAAAGATAAGTTTGTCTGGTAAGTCGTAGATAGCCCCCAAGATATCTTGGTGAGCTACCGTACGACATAGGGTATACCCCCAACGTCTAGGGACTTTTTTGTTTTCTTATACTTGTTAACCCGGTCCCTTATTGGTTGCCAGGGTACCTCCCTCCTTGTGTTGTGAGGCTCCCAAAGTCCCCTATGGCTAATCCAGACGCTGCTCTCATGGTGGTAAATTCCATGGGCGCAGCGTCGGTATTGGGGAAGCAGGCTGGTTTTGCACTACATCGGGGGCTGGAAGCTGCTGCCTTCTGTTCTCCCCCCAAGCAACACAGTAGGGTTGGAAAGATGTCAGTGCACATGTCAGTTTGGCCTTCCTGGGACGGACGGCTAAACCGACATGCGCACAGACAGCAGCTCTGCCTTTCTTAGTAAGGCCCAGCCCCCAAGTCTCGGCTACTGCCGAAAAATAAAATGATAATAAAACTGTTTTATTATCATTTTATTTGTTGGTTTCCTCTGCAGGCAGGGAGACGAAGGCGCTTGATGGGTGACCCAGTTCTTCTCCATTAGAACACATGAGCACAACAAGCCCTCATGGGTCACCTACGCTCTGGCCCCCACAACACAGCTGCTGAATTGGGGCCTCAATGGAGAATGCTCGTACATCCCTGGAGAGCAAAATCGACAAAGTGATGATGCATCTCATGTTGCTGCATGCAGATCACTGCAAACTGGCTGACAAGGTTCATTCAGCGGAACAAGCTATAACCGAACTTCAACCGAAGACCCAAGAGATGGAGAAATTGCTGCAGGTGCTGGTGAATTAAGTTCACCTCCAGGAATGTCCAGTGGAAGATACAGAGGGTCGCTCCAGGAGAAATAATGCAAGCTTGGTTGGCCTCCCGGTGGGCATTGAAGGGCATGATGCGGTCGCATATGTGGAGCGCCGGTTGCGCTACCTGCTCCCCCGACAGCGCTCTTACAATTCATCTCAACAGAACGAGCCCATTGAATTTGGACATACAAGCCCCCCCCCCAGGCTCTAAACCTAGAACACTACTGCTCCGTCTGCTTCATTATGGTGACAGGAACTCTGCTCTATGAGAAACGCAGAAACTTCAGGACTTTACTGCTAAAAATACCGCCGTAATTTTTTTAGTTTGGGCTACGCTGTCACAGTACAGAGAAACTCCTTACTAGTTGCAAACGCTGCCTACATGACCTAATCTTTCGCAAGTCACTCCTGTTCCCTGCATGTCTGCGGGTGGTCGCTGAGGAGACAACACATTTCTTAGACTCCCCCGAGGCTGCCTGGGACTGGCTGGAATCAACTGGGTCAGCGAAGTCAATCCATCTGAGGGACAAAACGGTTGCACGACCTGGTTGCGAATGACCGGACACCGCTCTAACCACTCCCCATCATCTACAGCTGTCCCAGACCTGGATCAGGTTATATGGGGGAGACGCCGGGCTCCAGTTTGTGGAGAAGTGTGGCTCACTGGTTAGAAGCGGCAGACCCTGAAGCAGAGATCAGGCCCGGGACCAGGGTTCAATTCTCGATGCGGCAGGGTCTTGGGCTTAATGTCCGCGGACTCGATAATTCTCTTGCCTCGGCGCCTACTCTAATCATGGGTCCCACGCTGCAATTCTGGGCAATAGCTTGCTTAATCGCCACAACGGCCCCTACAACGCTGGGATGCCTGGCTTGACCTTGGGGGTTCCCAGGAGGGGCATCTCACAGGGAGAGCCAGGAAGGGTTCCACAGCGTTATACAGCTCCGGGACGCCCGTTGCTGGGGCAGCTGTGTGCTTTACAAGTATACTACATTTACATTTCCATTTTACAAATAGCAGGAATCAAACAAATGGAGGGTGGAAGAAGAGGTTCATTCAGCTTCCAAGAGGTACTGGTTATATATCAGAAAGTCTCAATACCAGAGTCCCAGGACTTTTGGTCTCGGAGATCCTCAACCACATGCTCACAGACAGCGGTATATGTAATTTCCCCTTAGTGAGCATAATCATCCGGTCTCTTCACTTGAGTGTCCCGTTCTACAAGTGACATCAAATTCTCCACTAGGAGGAAGACTGTCTGGATGTTGACAGTGGCGAGTGGATTAAAATTATCTCTGAACATTTGACTGGAGAGATGCATGCAGAAGCACTGCGCAAGACAGTTTAAAGCCAACCTTAAACATGTGTCCTACATTTCTCCACACCATGATGCAAATAAAATGCATATTTAAGTTACAGGCCTAAAGACGGTACCTATAATCATGTTCCATCTGGAGCAAAGTGTGCTCACTGATGAAGACGGGGGAGTGCTTCCACTCACTAATAACATACTATCCCAAAAGTCCAGAAGTATAAGACCTCCATTTAGATTTCTTTGGTCCTGGCAAAGGCCATAGACCTGTAGGGGCTGTTCCAGACCAAAACATTTCGACCCGATCTCTAGGTGTTGTAGACCAGTGACTCATCCACTAGCAAGCACTTTATTTTTAGACTTATCCCATCCCAATATTTCCCCCCCCAATAAAGATTCACCTACAGGTTAGGAGATCATTTTAATCCACTTACCACTAACAACATCCAGACAGTTTCTCACCTGGTGGAGTATTTAAGGTCACTTGAACGTGTGGTTAAGGGTCTACAAGACAAAAAGATCTGAGACTCTGGTATTGCGACAACAAATAGCTGCCACGATTTGGGAGTACACACAAAGCTTAGAACCCAATGATGATTCAATCAAATCCATTAGCGAAGATGGCTCTTCAGCTACCTGACCTTCCAGGACGGACTCAGTTGTTCTCCCTTGATATGAGGCCGCAGACGGCTGATGAAGGGCTCGAAAAATCCCCAAAATGGTGCTAGTCCTGCAGGACTAGCTCCATTGAAAAATCTCCTCGACCTAACTGCAACCTACTTGACCTCCGTCGCTGAAAGCGGAGCAAATGTGACAAGATAACAAGATTTAAAGGCATCTTTATTGCTCATTAACTTTGTGAGCAACAAAAATGCCTTTAACTCATGTTATCTTGTCTCATTTGCTTCGTTTTCACAGACAGAGGACAAACGTTGGTTTGCCTTCCTAATCGCCAGAAGGGCGAGTAGGACCTAAAAACTGCTTCCCCACGTTAAATTTAGCTCGCATATGCGAGCGGTAGAATGGATTTTTCGAGCCCTGTGCTGATATTATCTGTGATACACTCGATGTGATTCGCTGCGGCCAGTCAAATGGACTGGCAACAACTGTTATATCATGTTGGTTTATCTCTATTTCCACAAATAATTCTTCCTTTGCAGTTGGCGTGACAGAAATGATTTAGCATTTCCTTGAGATATATTGCTGCTGATCTGAAGTAAACTCCCACCTTACTGCGCCGTTCTCACTGGTTGTAGACTACTTATTTAGGCTGATGCATGCCCATCCTTCATGTGCAGGGTGCACCGTCTTTGGTTGTTGCAATAACATTCCCACCTTGGTTCCTTTTCCTTATTGTATTGCTGTTGCTGACGTTCATAGCCTGGTGGTTTGGGCGGACACATGTTGTCACTCTGCTCTGCTAGTATTCATGGTTAATTTTCCTTGTTTTTTTCCTTAGTTCTATGTTGTAGTCAACCGAGGCTTGCCCCTTTCACTCATGCCCACATTCAACTAATGTCGCTCACAAGCTGCGTCACTGACGGGTATGTGGTAGCTGACCATTGTACTCTCCTCCAACACGCCCATGACATGACCCACGCTAATGTTATCATCTAGAATGTGCGGAGAATGCAAACCCCCTTGCGCCGCTACTCTGCCTACTTAGACCTTAAGCGCTGCTCCACCCACATATCGCTGCTGCAGGAGTCGCATTTACCACATACAGAAGCCCTTATGTTCCAGAGACGTTGGCCAGGTCAAGTGTTCACTGGTTTTTCCTCCTATGGCAGAGGAGTAATGATATGAGTTAAACCATGGACTCCCTTTGTGATGGACTATGTTGTAGGCACGAAAAGCCACTATGTGTTTGTGATGGGCCGTCTTGACGGCCGTCACATACTCATACACTCAGCCTACGCCCCGAACTCGGATCAAGCCCTCTTCCTTAGTAGGCTGTCTGAGACATTATCCAGCTGGAATGGGCTCCCATGGTTCATAGGGGGAGACTTCAACTGCGTTCGCAACACTGATCTTCCCCCACACTGCCACGCACACCTACGACTTTCAACGCCAAAACATTACACAACTGGCTCCTAGTAAGACAGCGGGTTCACATTTGGCTCCTATGCAATGCAAACACATAAATGTACTCCTTTTTCTCTTCACTTGCATGTTCGAATAGACAACCAATCTACTCCCTTCTGTTCTACACACCAATTACTTAGGTCAAACCCACTCCGACCACAATCACCAATAACTACAACTTGTACGGAACGCAGACCCACCCCTATCATTCCCACTTAGCAGACAGATGCGTTAAAGAACCCCCATCCCCCGCTTTTACCCCTCTCTCGATACGATCATTGTAGACTACTTTGAACATAACAACAATACAGCCTCCACCAGACTCAGAGTAGGATGTGTTTAAGGTAACAATCCGAGGATACTGCCTAGAGACTGTAGGTAAGTGCCCCTTTTTGACATGGTTGCCCCCATGCTTTACTGTACAGGATTTGATTTCGACTGAAAGTGCACTGGGTTCCTGCTAACCAGGTTCCCAATGCCAGAGTGCTTTCCCAAAACTGTGCAATTGTTCCCCCAATTGCCAAAACGTTTAGCACCCTTTGTAGGTCCCTAGTAAATGGTACTCTGGTATCAAGAGCTGCATCACAAATTGTGCCACCCGCTAAGGGACCCCTTACCAAGCACAAGCATGACTGCCATTGCAGGCTATGTGTCTTGGTGCAGAAAAAACTTAAAACACAACATGTCACACATCTCTGTGTGTCATGTCTACTACCACGGCATATGATATTAGTAAGTCACCCCTACAGCATGCCTGAAAGCCCTATGGCAGGGTGCTTAATATTATATGTGAAAGGGCACATCTGCATGAGGAGATATGCCCTTGTGCTGGTCAGTCCTATTTCTGCCAGTGCTAGTGACCAAGAAAGTCATCTTAAACCATGTACTGGACACTGGTGCAAACTAGTTCTCCAGCTATATGATGGCTTCATTGAAAATAGGGATGTTTGGTACTAAACAGCTCCTCTTGATAAACCCACATGGATGCCAGTGTTGGATTTAAAATGTACTCAGAGGGCATCTTGGAGGTGGGCCCTGAAAACCTACAAGAATTTGGTGTGCCTGCTGACTGGATTCTGCCAGACTGCCACAAGAGACCAGTGTCTGACCTCCTAGGGGGAGAGTATTTTGCTCTTAAGAGGTCAGAAACCTAGGCCTGTCAAGGAAGAGGGTGTAACAACCCCCTCCCAGAGGATGACCTGTTGGTTAGCCTCCTTGGGCTGTCAAGTTTCAAATGAGCTGCTGCCTTTGCAATGAAAATCTGGCTACCCTCACAGGAGCGGAAGCCACCACCCGCCCACTTGGCACCAGGACAGGTAGGAAAATTAGCTAGTCAGGTAGGCATGCAACCCGCAGGCTAGTACCACCCCTAAATTGTGCTAACTGTAAGGTTTACACACATTTTTAGAGGTAGCCATCCTTGTGATGGCATACCCAGGAATTCTGGGACAGGGTAATGCCCACTTCCCACAGGAAGTGGTCAGATAGAGGTAGCGTAGTGACCCCCAAGGGTCAGTAGCCCATTGGCTACTACGCTACACTCCCCGACCATCCTCAAATTCAGTATTTAGGGAAATCGCTGGCCCCAGAGAAGCAGTTGCTGACGATCTAAGAATAGAGAAGACACTAAATAGCTGAATACGCAGAAGAAGACTGAAGACAGCACCTGACTTTGCCCCAGCCCTTCCAGTGTGTCTGCAGCCCTCGTTGAAAACCCCACCATAGTTGACTTGTCCTGCAGCTGTTGACTCCAGAAACCTGGGAGGGCTGCCTGCCTTTGAAAAAGACTCAAAACCTCCCATGAACAATGGCCCTGTTCTGAAGAAAAATCAAAAGAAAAGACTCTGAAGCCTTAAGAAATGCTAAAACCAGAAACCTGAAGCAACCACTGCCCCAGTTTCCTCCAGCCGGAGTTGAAGTGGGCCACCGGAATCGACAAGGTCCTCCAGCCCTCCAAATCTTGAGTTCATCATGGTTTCACCCCTCCAGGACTCCCCCTGGCGACACCTGCAGCCTCAGCACACAGCCCCCACTCGACTGCAACTGCTCCGGTAAGAGAAACCAGATGCCCAAGTCACCTCTGCACCTGGCGACCATGGGCCTTGGAGAAGAGGACCAAAGATACCCCCGTAACCGAGCATCGCACGGTCTGAGCCCACTTGCTGGTTCAGCCCGACTGGGTTCCTTGCCAGAGCCTGCAGACTTTTTTTTTACAGAAACCGATCCCCATTGAAATGCACTTGGCTCCTGACACTGAATTTCCACCTTGCATATGGATGCCCTCGTGCTGCTGGTGGTGTACTGTTGGTGCTGCCTTGGCCCTTGCCACTCCTCACCTTAACTCCTGGAGAATGGTCCCGTTAGTCGGTTTACTGTACCTGTTTGCCTCAACTTGTTCTTCCTTCCATAAGATAACATTACAGAACTCAGAAATTGCACTGTGTCCACTTTTTAAAGTGAAAAGAATTAATACTTGAAAACATATTCACCTGAATGATTTTTCTCTGATGCCTAACCATATATAAAGATACTTCCTATTTTTATAAACTGGTGTGGATCTTCTTGTTGAGTCATGTTGTCATTTAGTAATCATTGTATGCATTTGCAAATGTCTTAAACTCCTCCTAATAGAGCACTTTGAGATTACATAGTAATGACCACAAGTAGGGGAACCCCTGGACTTTTTACACTGTATATCAGATTATTAGTGTATCACATAAAGAAACCACTTCCTACAGAGGAGCAATGGGAAATGCGCAGACCACTCAGTGACATATCTTGCATTGAACGTACAGTTCTCGATTACGTGACCTAGGAGGTGCATTGCCCAGCTGTTCCCTCTTATCAACTGGCAGATGTGCGACGCAACCATGCTGCATTATTGAAGAGATTCCGTTGTCTTAATTACGCTGCCCATTCAGCCCGCACTCCTGCCGTGGCCGAATGCTCTGGATGGTTATTAGCATGGATTATACACCAAGCGCAGCTGAGGCATCCCATTACGGCTATGCGTTCCACTACCAATGTATTGCTTTACACCCAAACGAGAAAAACATGATGAGCTGACATGCCACTATACCAATCAGTGTCCGATGTAGACCCTGATGACCTGGATTCCTTCTTCTCTACAGCATCATTAGCCTGCATCACATCGGACAAAAATATGGAGCTGGGCGACCCCATCATACGGTTTGAAATACCGGAAGCAAGTAGAGCCCTGGATCCAGGCGGTATGCCTGCTGAATTCTATAAAGATTATGCCCCTCTCCTTTTCCCCCGGTCTGCTGACTCTGTATGAGGAAGCCCTTTCAGCCCCCTGCCTCCCTCCCACCCTAAACCGGACAGAGATCCCACTATGCTAGGCCGGTACAGACCTTTGGCATTGCTTAACATGGACTACAATGTCCTGTCCAAAATCTTTGCAGACCAACTAGCTCCTCTTGTTATGGCACTGGTCCTCCTGGACCAGAATGGGTGTGTTCCAGCCCATAATACTTCCATATAGCCCCCCTGAAAAAGATGGTCATTTCCTGCCTTTTGAATTACTTTGCTCACCTACCTCTTTATGTGTCAACTCCATTTGTTTGTTCTTTTGAAAGGCATGTGAGGGACTTTTTTTAGTAACAAATCACAATGCAGGGTTGTGCTTGTGAAACCTTAGCTGCCCCAGATCAAGGTGGGCTTGCTGTACCAAATCTAGATCAGGTGGGTAGCTGGTCTTCATCGAGCCAACACCTTCATGACAGCCACTACTTGGACTTTACCTACTACCCTCCAAATGTTCCATCCATTCACCTGAGCAAAAACAGCCAATTCTTTGCTACTGGGAGTGGCATACTGCTGCTTCCACAGGGGTCTCTACCTAACACAGTCATCTATTCCTTATGGCTGTACTCTGTACACCTAGGGGCTGCAATCTCACCTCATCAGCGGAACTTACCCCTTGGTATGACGTTGGTCTACACACCTTGGGAGATCTGTACGGGGATGGTGTCCTCATCCCATTTGAGACCCTGATGGAGAATGAGGGTTTACCCCTTGGCCAGTTCCCATTATATAACTCACTGCTTCTGTCATTAGGAAACAAATGGGTTGACATGACACTGGAACATCCGAACCAACTCACTATCCAGTACCTGCATGTGATGGGTACAAGCCGCCAATTAACCTGTTGTGTCGCAACGATACTACGGACCC
Organism: Lissotriton vulgaris; assembly: GCF_964263255.1. Classification (NCBI taxonomy): domain Eukaryota; kingdom Metazoa; phylum Chordata; class Amphibia; order Caudata; family Salamandridae; genus Lissotriton; species Lissotriton vulgaris. The sequence continues at coordinate 1,727,062,935 of NC_141695.1, forward strand.
ACACCACACCGCAGCTTACAGCCCTACGATGTTGTTGGGATGGCGACTTAGGCCCCCCCCGTACAGATAAGGAATGGGCCACCTTATTGGAAGGTCTAACACATTCCACACAACGTCCGATTTTGCCATATCCAATTTTACATCATACACAATGCCTATCAAACCCCAGCCAAAATAATTCACTACTTCCACAATATATACATTGCTTGCTGTTGTGGTCACCCTATTGATGCAAACCTGCTCCACATGCTATGGACCTGCCCATTCCTCCAACACTTCTGGCGAGGTGTCACATCACAACTGACTACCTGCACAGAGCGTACAGGGGTACACACACACACAGGAAATATGCCTCCTGGTTTTCTACCATAGGGACACGAAGTGAAGAGTTACCTCTCGCTTTCTTGACCTGGAATTGCTGACAGCTAAACACAACATTACTCGACGGTGGAAATCACCTGGGCCCTAAACACTAGTAGCACGAACGCCATCTCTCGTTACTTGGGGACAGACGGAAAGCGGTGCATTACACAGGAAAGATAGCCTAGGGCTGCGCAAATATTCTATTGCCACTAATTGGGATACCATACTAACCATTTTTCAGGCGAACATACAGCAAGACACTGCTACTAGAGTAGAACCACTAGAAGGAGACTGAGTGGCAATTGGTGGTGTCGCCAATTAATCGAATGACATTCGTGGGAATCTCACCTTTTCCACTGTACACGTTATTCCAGGTTCCTGACAATGTATATGTAATGTTTAAGTCATGTGTCCTCCTGATCGAACATGTAGGGTGTGGGGAGTCGGGGGAAGTCTACAATCAGGAAAGGGGGAGGTGGTGGTACAGCTCCTTTACTTGTTGTAAATTATTCAAAAAAATGTAACTGTTTGCCTACTCCTTGATAAATATGAGGCTACACCCTCAATAGTCTCATCATGCTAGTATTATGCCTTACTTCCACAATGCGGCGTTCAACTCTACAGGACAGTTATAGGCTGATGTGTGGATTCTTGCTCTAAGTACTATATACTCATGTTAAAAAAAATAATCTGTATTCCTAAACGACGCTCAGCAACTAGCGCGTTATGCTGGAACTGTAACTATGAATTATTTTGTTGTTTGACTACTTTGTTAACACTTTAAGAAAAACTAGTACACAAATTCAAATCAAAATAAAAGAAAAAAAATGAAGGGAGCACTAAAGGCTACTGCCTGTCAGCCCAAAGCCTCTGCTTTCTCTTGAATTTCCTACTCCTATTTGCCAGGAACTCAGAGTTAAGGGAAGCAGAACAGTCCCTGGAATGGGGACACTGCATGCAAATTTGGACCCAGTAATTCTCAAATTATTTAGGTCACACTGTACCCACACAAAGAATCTGGTCAACACGTACTTGAGGCCTAGGTATCTAAGATTCTTGCCTTACCATTGTGATGTGATGAGAACGCCCGCAGTAAGGTACTGTTCCCAGACTCTTCCAGATTGGAACTCATGGTGTAGTTGCCAGAATCCAGAGCCCTGATCGCAGCAGAGATAAACCTCTCCAGCTTCACTTCCACCTCCTGAAGTTCCATGGAGACCCTTGCCTTTTCAGCTTCCAGAGCCTCAAAGCGCTCCTCTGTTGTTCCGAGAGACGCACCTAGGCGGTCTTGCTCCTCTTCTGCACGCAGAAGGGACTGTTGCAAGTGACGCTCTCTAGCGTGGGACTCCTCTAGTTCATGGGAGAGCTCCCGTTCACGAGCAGTAAATTTGGCAACCTTTCGCAGCAGCTGCTCTTTAAGGGAAGATACCTGGAAGAAAAAAGTGCAAGAGTGGGGTCAATCCAAGAGTCAAGTGGTCACTAAATAAGGAATTGTGGTTACAATTTGTATGATAAGGTACAATAAGGCAAACCGATGAATCTGTAACGTGCTCATATTCACAGAGTAACACACATTCTCTCTCTCATCTTGAGAAAAATAACTTCCTTAACTTTGGTAACAAGGTTTCCTGTAGATGTATTATATGCCTGCATATTCCTCACCTGATGAATCTGACCAATGTGCTAGACTGGACCCAGAAGAAGTTAAAATAGCTCTGCTGCTCCAGGAGGTGGCACCATAGCTCTAACTCAATGCTTCTACCTCCCCATATGTAACATCGAACCATATGTGGCGCGACCCACAGAGCTTTGACATCAGTTCCTGTCCTTTTTTCCACACTCTTAGAGGCAAGCACGAGAGGGACAGTGAGCGATCTGCAGGACACAAAGTATCCACCCGAAGCATCACAGCCAAAGGTAAATATATATATTTTTTTTTACCTTAGGCTCCGCGTTTAAAAGAGAAATTGGGCAATAGGAGGAGCAATCCAACCGAGGCTTGCCATCTTTATAGATCACAATAATATTAACGATGCGTTGGTCATAAGGGAGTACACCATCTTGTCTGCTCTCAAGATACATATCCTTCAGGAACAGAGCCAGGCGGTCTGCGTGAAGTTTATAAAGTTCAACGGGAATACCATTCGGGCCCGAGGCTTTCCCCGAGTGAACCCCCCGGATAGCCAACGCAACCTCGTCATTTGCTATGACAGAATCCAAAAACTCCCTATTCTCGGCCGACAAAACAGGCATTGGGATGTCTCGAATGACTTCTGCATTCTCTTCCACCGTGAACAACCCCACCGAGGTATAGACCTCCTCATAATAACGGCCAAACTCATCCACTATGAGCTGTGGATCCGTCGTGACCCCGAGCCCGCGATCTGCAGCTCCGGCACCAGACGTGATCCCCAGTCACCCTTTTCCAGCCATGCAATTAGTTTCCCGGCCTTATCGCCGTCTTCATAAATTCTACTTTGGGTGTTAGCGTGTTGTTCTCTCGCCCCATCGCGCGCCAGGCGTTTGTACTGGTCTCGAAGGAGACCAAGGCGGTGTATGTCCCCCCGGATCCCCAGTAGTGGAGACCTCCCTTTCCAAGACCGATGGCTCCTCCTCAATCCTGTCGATTTCCGCCCTACTCTTCTTTTTCTGCCTAGAGATTAGGGAGAGAGCCTCCCCCCCTGACTACAGTTTTGTACGCCTCACAAAGAGAGCAGTCAGAGTCAACCGTCCCTGCCTTCTCTCGGAAGTAGCTATCAGTTGCACGCACTAGCTCTTTTTAGGTAGCGGGGTCTCTCAACCGCCAGGCGCTAATTGGGGCAACCCTAGCCACATTACTTGGTCCGACTTTCAATTGCAGCCAAATCGGCGAGTGATCAGATACTCCTCTGGCCAAATGACGTACTTCCTGAACAAACATCGCCTGCGACACAGGCACTAACACATGATCGATTCTGGAGAAAGAGTGGTGCGCTCCTGACACATGCGTGTACTCCAAGTCACCGGGGTGCCGGAGTCTCCACCCATCAACCATACCCGTTCCGGAGACAAAATCCGACAACCATCTGCGAGAGGGCAGTAACACACGGGAGGGGTACCTATCCATCTCACCATCCATAACAGCATTTAAATCACCCCCTATTACCATGATACCAATGGGCAGCGACAAAAACACCCTGCTCAGGTTGCGAAAGGTGTCTGTCTGCAGTGCGGGGGGAACATATATAGAAAGGAACGTGATGGTCCTGCCATCCCAGAGTCCCAAGATGCCGACATAGCGGCCTCGATTATCAGACCAGGTAGCTTATATGGTGAACTGAAAGGAAATTTTGACAAGAATCCCCACCCCTCTGGAGCTCGAGGTAAAACCGGCATGTGCAACCAGTTTATATCCTCCTCTATGTAACGCCTTACATCTCTTCCCCATAAGATGAGTCTCCTGGAGTAAGACCACATCTGGCGACCGGCGCCTGATCAGCTGCCCCACCATGGCACGTTTGATCTGGTCTCCCAAGCCATTCACGTTCCAACTGAGAACGGACACTCCCAAGCCCAATCTAGCTGAAGCCATACTTGTCCCCAGAGAATTCCGTAGCATTCCGTGACATCCATTGCAAACATTGGTCATAAACAAAACACAAATCAACAAACAAAAAACCCCACAACCCGACCCCCCACCCCTCCACCATGCACCCCTGCATGCAACTTATGCACATCCCCAACTAGCAGTGTGCCTGTCTCCTCGGACCCAACTACGGAATCTAAACGTAGAAAACGGAGGGGGACCTTACAACAGGCCACCAACCTCCACTATCCCAACCCGCATACAAACCCCATCAACAGTGTTCCATAAGGAAAACCCCAAAAATTGTTAGCAATGTCAATGGGGAAAAAGAGATCGCCCCGATCAAACCAGCGCCCCCGCCACCATAGTCAACTGACACGCTCAAAAAGAAGGGGTCATTGTTCCTCGTTGCCCATCGGGGTGTCCCCCTCCGGGCCCGGCCCTTGGGCTCGATCCAGCCAGTCCGCTGCAGCATCAGGATGATCAAAAAACCAAGCTTTGCCGTCGTGCTCTATCCGGAGGCGGGCAGGGAACAGCATAGAGTACTTGATTTCCAAGGCGTGCAACCGCCTTTTAATATCCATGAATCCCTGCCGTTGTTTCTGGACCGCCTGGGTAAAGTCAGGGAAGAAAAGCAAAGAAGCGTTCTTGTATGCCAAAGGTCCAGAGGATCTTGCAGCCTGCAGGATAGTGTCTTGGTCCCGAAAGTTCAAAATTCGGACAATCATAGGACGAGGAGGCGCCCCAGTCTTCGGGCGTCCACCGGGGACTCTGTGGGCTCTTTCCACTGTGAAAAAGTTACTGAGGCCCTTGGGTCTTAGATGTTTCAGGATGAGATTCTCCACGAAGAGATCCGGGGTCTGTCCCTCCGACCTCTCCGGTACGCCAAGAATGCGGATGTTATTGCGCCTCGCTCGTCCCTCATATTCGTCCAGCTTGCGGGCAAACTGGGTCCGAGACACCTTCAGATCTCTCACCTCCCGCTGGAGATCCGACACATCATCCGTGAGACTCGATGTTTTGATCTCGAGTGACTTTACCTTCTCCGTAGTTTTGGTTAGATCAGCTCGGATTAAGCCCACCTCGATAGTTACCGTGTCCAATTTGGAGTCCATCTTACCGAGGGAATACTAGATCCCGGTGATCGCCGCCATCAAGTCTTTCAGTGTCAGGTCCGCCCCGGAGAGTCACCCTCCTGGCCACTCACTTGGGTGCGTCTCTCGTCCACCGGGGAACCCTTGGAGAAACTATACTTGTCCAGTCTATTGGACTGAACCGGTCTGGTAGTCCTCGATGTTTTCGGAGGTAGCCTTTCGGGGTCCCCCCTCGCCGCCATTATCAGTTTCTGTACGGGCCCCAACTCCGTTAACCGAGCTATGCCAGTATGTCGCAAAGTCAGTCAATGCCAGACAATTGCGGGTTGCTCCGTACCAGCAGGGGTTCACTGCGCAAACTAGTTTGAGAGGGGAACCCGGAGGCCCCGCAAATGCAACATGACTTCCGTGGATTGAGTGCCACCGTGCACTTCTGGTCCCACTCGCCGTTGTTGCTGAACTCCAGAGCGGGCAGTGCCACACGCAAGGTCCCGGTGGCGTGCCCCAAAGGCCCAAAAGTTCCAGACGATGCCGTTAAGTCATCTGAGCGCCCAAATCGTTAGAAATTTCACCCGGTGGCTCAGGCGCCGGTCCCACACCCGATGGTAGGGACGGGGCTCAGGATGGTGTGCCGGATGGCAAGTCAGGATGTGGCGGCCGGCGGAGCCGATGCTGAAGCGGCCATCTTGGTCGCTGGCGCGGCTCCTCCCCCAATAATTATTCTTTTGATACATACTTCTACCTGCAGATTCCACACTTCAGGAACCAATAAAGCAATAAACTCAAGGAGGGGGGTCTGAGGAGCCACACAGGAAAGACCTGTGCCACATGAACTCCCAAAGGTATGCAGCCCTGCAAGCCCAGGGTGGAAACAATGATGTTCAAAAAGGAACAGAAAGAACCTTGTGCAGAAATCCAATGTCTGCTCATGCTGGCAGCACATAGGAAGATTAAAAAAAAAAAAGAATCAGTCTTGTTCCGGCTAGGGACCACATGACACAAAACACTAAAAAAAAAGGCAGTTGAAAAGTAGCCATTCGATTGCTATTCCATTAAACCATCCCATACATTTGGTTTAAAAACAGTTTTATTAAATACGACAGAGATAGGTCAACAATCAAAGGGCCCAACAAAAGCAAACAATACACATGACGGACCTCGAGACTTCACTCATCTGACACCCCACCAGCCTTAGCGCTGCCACCTTCCACCTGTCAGTGGTGTCTCACCAAAATGGGGACTAAACACAGAAAAGCAAGTGCCATCATGGGGTCCTTGAACTTGAACACCATTCTGGGGACAACATTTCTATTTTTGGTTTGGGGATACCTTTTGTAATCAGCAGGACTGACTGGCTGTCTCCACCCCACCAAATTCCCACACTCAAAATGAAGGCCCTAATAGGATATGGAAAACATCCTACATCACCACAACCCTTTCCAGGGCAATAAAACCAGTGGGGAGAAGCTAACTATACAGACAAATACGTTACTTACCTTTGGTAACACCTTTTCTGGTGGACACGCTTATCGAACTACAGATTTCTCACAATAAATTTCACCAGGTGCCAGACTGGTTCAGGAAAATTCAAAAGCAATGATCTTGGATGCTGGAAGGTGTCGCCATGTTACTCCACATCAACGCTCCTCCACTCCTAAAGTATTGAAAGGAGCCGCACATAAGCGCAACCCATGCACACTGATACCAGTTTCTTTCATGAACTATTCTGAACCCTCAGACGGGGACCCCATCCGCAGACTGTATGAACCAGTGTGCAGATTCCTGGAGAGAGGTCTTTTTAGACAGCCCATACAACAGAATCGGGAGGTGGAAGGGCATCTGACTACGACAGTAACGGCCTGGCTTAAATCCTATAGTTTTCGGGCCCATATCTGCACCTATTTTGAGGGAGTAAAAAAGAGTTTAATGAGGGCTAAAAAGCTTTCAGAGAGAGCACTGCTAACTTTGGATCTGTGTCAGAAGGTACAGAAATAAAGAAACGGACATCAGCATGAAGAGGTGGCGCATAGATGGGAGCTTTGATGTCATATATGAAGTAGGAGGGACCCAACTCCGAGCTGCCCGACGTCATCTGTCGAAGCTCAAGGGAATTGCTGAGAAGTTTCCAGATTTAGGTTGCCTCCTCTGGAAATTCACAAGTTGAGGAATTTGTGGTTAGAAGTCTCTATCGGAAAGGGAATTACTGACGGTAAGTAACTTGCTCTTCTGATCAATACTTGTAGCCATAGATTTCTACTCTTATGAACAGAAACCAAAGCAGTCCCTCCCAAGGTGGTGGGTCTGCAGGCTCAAACTAGAAAGTCCTGCAGGACACAACGGGCAAAATGCCCTTCTAGACTGACATGACGTTTGAAATAGTAGCGCTTTGAGAAAGTGTGCACCGATGCCCACATAGTTGCCTAACAAATATGCAGGAAAGGGACTCCATGGACTAACACAGTGGTAGCAGCTTTGGCTCTGGTGCCATGAGCATAAAGGCCCCATGGAGGTTCTTTTTAGCCAATCAGAAGTTAATGAGCAGGATTATCCACCGAGAGATGATACTTTTCTGCATCACCTTGCCCTTATTTGCCTCAAAGATCACCACAAACAGCTGATCGTCCATCCAATGTTCCTTGGCATGATCAATGCAAAAGCTGAGCACTTTCTTGGGATCCAGATGATGGACTATCTTCCTTTTTTGAGGGATGAGGAGGAGAAAAGACATTTTTCAGAGAGATGGCTTTTCAGATGGAAAAAGGAATCACCACCCTTGGTAGGAACGCAGCTTCTGTCCTTAGCACCAGTTTGTCCAGGAAAAAGGTGGTATATGGAGACAGAAATGAAAGGGCCTGAGGCTCACTCACTTAGCATGTAGATCTTATTGACCCCAGGAAGACCAATTTTACGGTGAAGGGGCGCAATGAACAATTGTGTATCGGTTCGAAAAGGGTACACATCAGAATGGTCGGGACTACATTTAAGTCCGATTGCAGCATTATAAAGGGTATTGGTGGAAATGCATGTTGCAAACCTTTTAGAAAAAGCATTGTAACCGGTGATTTGAACTAGGACATTTGGTTTGTGTTCAGCGAGGAGAGCGAGGACGCCGAACCGCTGCTTCTCGGTCCTGCCTTCCGGCCCACTGGTTCTCGACTCATGGCCCGCTGTCCTGCTTTCTGTGTGGGGGTCCGCAAATCACCCAGGAGTTACCTGAAAGTCGGGCCAAGTGCGGTGCGGGGAGGTCAGGTCCCCTTGCAGTGCACCGGACAGCCGCCGGTCGGACTGCGGGGGAGAGCGGCAGAGCGGATTTGAGTTGAGCCAGCGTTTGAGATTGAGCCAGAGTTGGAGCCTAGCTGCATCTTCCTGCGTGGGTCAGACTCGCGACTCATGCAGGACAGTTCACCAGGATCAGGGCAGTTGATACACGCCGAGCTGGAGCCAGAAAGGCGAAGTGGTGTTTTCACGAGACAACATTATATTATTACAACACCAACAGGAGGGAAAAGCGGACTACGCCAACAGGAGGGAAAAGCGGCAAGATGTGGCGAAAGTAAGCAGGCAAACTGGTGAGCAAGAGACTGAGAGTGGGAGCGTGGCCCCCTAGTGGCTGGCAGTGGAGTGAAGTGCTCAGGTGTGCCCTGCTCTCAATCTCTCGACTCCTAGCAACCCCAGTTTTGCGCAGTCATGCCGTTCTCCATCGAGCTTTCACGACCGAACACCGATTAACTGTTAATAGTGCTAATAGTGTACAGCCACACAGCTCATCCCCATCCCATCCTAAAGAAAAAGAATAACCCCCCACCCCCAACCCCCACCCCCAGAGGTCCTTTGGCAGGCCAGCATCCCAGAATGAGGTTAGGAATTATGAGAGGAGGAGAAAAAGGGGGAAAGAAAACACCCTCCCCTCGACACAGGCGACTGAAAAGGTGGGTTCCCCGGCGCCGATCATGGAGCACATTAGCAGGTTTAAAGGAGTACCAGAAACCACAGCAGGAATCACACCAGAGGGGGTGAACCAAGTAGTGTCAAGGTCCGCAAACAGAACTGCAGTCCAAAGCGGGGGGCGCACCCACAGCCATAGCTACAGCCAATGCAACAGTTACAGCAACAACGGTCACCATAGGAGCAGAAAGCGGCAAGGCAGCAACCAGCAAAAAGGTCACAGAGTCCGCCCCACAGGCTACAAAAGCAGGAGGCAAGATAGGCACTCCATCAGCACCCATTAGGCACCATTCATGTCAAAACAGCAGCAAACAGGCACAGATTACTGAATTCCTAAAAGCAGCCATCAAATCTACTGAGCAAGCAGGGGCTGCATTGACAGTAATGACCCTCATTTCTTCAACTTTCCTAAGGTTACGAATTCTAGTAAGAACACCATTGACCCCCAGAGGGGAGCCGATACAAATCCCTCCGTCGAAAGCAGCCCCAATAGGGGTCAGAAGGAAATGGATGTACCGTGGGTCATGCATCCAGACCCTCAATTCACTACAAAGAAAGAAGTTCCCGATATACAGACATCAAAAACTGCACCTCAAAACCCTTTTCACAGCGACCAGCGCAGTAACGTGCAAGTAGTCAAGGCACAAACATACGGACATCCGTCCACCTTAAAAACACAATGACAGCAACAAAAACAACATTTATCTGAAAATCAGGAGGCACTCAATTCCTCAGAAAAGTACAAACGCAGCAAATACCCATGGAAATACACACAGAGATGAGCTGTCGGCATTCCATTCTTTAGATGACTCTGGTTTGACAAAAATAACTTTCAACAACAGCAACAAACAAGATAAATCTCAGCGCAAAAGGTACATGAATCCGGGCAGAAAATGCCAAACCTCAGCCAACACAATGATAACTCATTCACGTCAACAACCTGGAAATATCTCCCATGCCATCACTGTCACAAAATAAGGTTCAGGCCAGCAAGATCCTGGGCACTCCGGACTTTCCATCCCTGGATAGGCTATTTTTTCAAGAACAACGTGTCAGTTCACCCTTAGAAGGATCACACAGTCAACCCTCATCTTCAGTTTGGCAGCACCTGCTAAACACCTTGCACACCATCGGCAAAGCGATGAACTACCACACTGACAAGTTGGACACACAAGTTTACCTTTTAAACATTTTAGCAAACTATGTCCAGGGGGTCGAACAAAAGTTGCAAAGTCTCAACGAGCTGATCATGAGGGCGCAGCAAGATCGTGAAACAACATACCAAGCATGCCATTGCCACTGCACCCAAATAATAGACCAACTGGCAATAGTTCCAACCCCAATGATGGAAATATTGGGGGTCGTCAGAAGAGCACCAATGAAGATCGCACCATCACTCAAGAAAGCAAAAGAATCATGAGGAAAGAGGTCCAGGAGTGCCTCAGCACTCTGAGGGCCCATAATGATAGAGCAACAGAGTCCACCACAGCACAAACCCAAGCAAGTGTACATACATCTCAGCTACCAAACGGACCCGGACCCACGTGCGTCCTGGCCATTTCACCCAAGGTCAAAAGCAATCAGCCTTCAGTAAATCAATCAAAAGCAATAACCCCATTATCCAAGCGGGAGAGAAAACATCTGAGGAAGGCTAGAAACTGTAAACAACTCAGGTAGTCAACAAAGGTAATCGGCACCACGATCGTGTCAGATAGGACTCAAAGTGAAGACACCACTACTTCAATGTTAGCAGAAGCCGCAATTACTGAGTCCACCGACCAAATCATTTATTGCCCGAAGCACCCAAATTTCACTCACAACGGAAAAAACTCCCCCGCAAAGGTATACGCAATATTCAAGCTGGTTGAGCGGAAGGGAAAACAGCATCCCATAACTCAGGCGACACAAACTAAGAAGCTCAAGTTAAATATTAACATGAAAGAAAATGTAACAAACAGCTTGAAGGAGGTCATCGGGTCTAAAGTAACAGAAAGAGAAGAGAGGCCGAACTCAGAAACAACAAACACTCCCCGTCAGGGGAGTAGTGTAGCGATCCCCATCATGGGTAATGAAATTTTATCACAAAATCACACAAGTAATCATCAGATCCTGTCTCCAACAGACCTAGAGCAAAACATGGCTGATCTGCAATCCAATAAGAGTGTGGTCAATGAAAGAGGGCCAGGCCTCCCCAATCGCGATCAGCAGTTGGATTTTATTCCCCATTACGTTTCAAGGGGACCTTATGACATCCTCAACAGAAGCACACAATTGAAAGTATTTAAAGCCCTTCCACCTTTCAGTCACATTAAGAGCAGTAACTTAGTAAGTATAGAGTTCAGACCAAATTTCAACCCAATCGGTCAAGAGATCACCACAATCCCGTTCCTTGACAGCTCCATTATCGAGCAGATTTGGCATCAAAAGGACTCATTCGTCAAATGGGGCATCAAGGTAAAAAAGCCTGCTCTCAATTGCTATCCAAGCCCACTTCAACCACTCAACCAGACAGAGGGCTTGCTAAGAGGAGCCAAAAGCCCAGAACACCACATCCCAATGAAGGGTATAGTCCAAACTGCAAGAAAAATTACCATCACCTTTCCCCATCTAGAATCAGTCAGGACTTCAGGCACCAAGCAGATTAACACAGCCGGGAACAGCAATGCCACAGCATGAACAAAATCGTACAAAGCCTCAAATTTGAACCATGGCTGTGATCCCTGCTCCTGGAATGTGAACGGCCTAAGTGCAAAACTTGAAGACCCTGATTTTATGGAATTCATCAATCAATACGACGACCTACTTCTCCTCCAATAAACATGGCAAACAAATTTCACACCAATAGTAGGATTCAAGGAACATCTAAAATCAGCTAAGAGAGCCTCCAAACACGGAAGAGCAAAAGAAGGACTCTCCACCTTTGTTTCGACCAACATCCCATGGCACGTTGCAGTCATAGATCTAGACTCAACCTGGATGTTATGCATTCAAATAGATGTGTCGCCTTACTACAGCTTGTTAATATTGAACATTTATATCCATCCCACATCTAAACAAAAGAGGTCAAGAATTAAGAAAGGATGTCCCACACTAGCTACTCTCAAACTTGCTCACCCGCGTGCTAATATCAAATTGTCGGGAGACTTCAATATGAACCTAGTACATGGAAGGGAAAAAAGCATAATAGGCCGCCCACAAACCATCAAACGACTTGATTCACATGGTAATACATGCGCAGCACTTTTGGAAGAACTCTCAATGTGCATGCAGAAAACACGAGGTCTGATCAACAATGCTCCAGCCTGTTCAAGGGTCACACAAAAAACAGGCTCACTCATCGATTAGACCTTTACGGATTACGATATTCTTCCATACATCTTGAATTTTCAAATACAAGGCAGAGCAGAAAGTGATCACTTACCACAAACTTTCAAACTACTCAAATACACCATGACCAATAACAAATAAGGTGATGTCTTCACAATCTCAATGTTTTAACTTAAAGCGCCTCACCTGGAAAAAGGAAACTATTGGTGATATAATGGGTATATACACCACTCTCTTGGAGAGTTTCGAACATGAATCATCGTGTATAGAGGCCTGGGAATTCTTCGCTCTCAAACTAGACAAACAATTCCAAAGACAGGGTAATGTGAACAAAGTAGGAGGCTCATCTGAGGCAGCATGGTTCACAAACAGGCTAAGGAAACAAAAAACTACTGAATACATATTTAAGACATCTAAGAACCTGTATGCAAGAATCTACCCAAGAGACCTTATCCTTAATAGCAAAAACTAGAAAGGACTTCGAAATGAACATCAAGGTGGCCAAGCGCAATCACAGAGAACTCATGTGGGCGAAACTCCTCCATGCCAGCAAGAAAGGAGACTCCAGACTCTTTTGGGGTATAATTAACCAGTTGTCAAATGGCCAGAACCGACACTTCGGATATAATGGAGGACACCTGGAGAGCCCATATCGATCAAACGTATAATGTAACCTCCACTCCAGGTTCCACAATCCATTGGATGCAACCTCAGAATTGGGACCTCCAAGCAGGAACAGCTGCGGATCCACCTAAGCCACGCTCACAGGTACTTGTCAGCCAGTTCTCGCAAGATCAGGCCCACAAGACCATAAAAAATCTAAGATCGGAGGGAGCACCGGGACCCAACGGTCTGCCAAAATCCCTATTTCAGCAGAAGCCTTTGTTTTGGAGCGGTATTCTCACCCCGTTTTTTACACATGGTCATGCAACTGGCTCAATTCCAGACTCTTGGCGAGGAAGCATTATAAACCCCATATACAAATTCGGACCTCGCTCCAACCCTTCCACCTACAGAATTATCGCACTAATCGATGTTGAGGCTACGATATATGCATCAAATTTGTTGCTAGACCTAGAAGATTGGGTTGATCGAACAAACTTGATGCCAAACACACAAACGGGATTTCGGGCAGGAATGGGCACACTTAAAAACACCTCCGCTGTAACTCTTCTAGCTAATCAAGCTTATGCAAAATCCTGCACCTTGTATGCATGCTTTATTGACCTCAAAGCAGCTTTCAACAACGTTCCGAGGGCAAAGTTATGGGCCAAAATGCGATGTTGGGGGGCACCCACCAAACTATTGGAGGACATAATCAACTTGTACTCTCTCATGTGGGTCCAAATTAAGAAAGGTGACAGGCGCACAATAACCAAAAAGATTCAAACATCCAATGGACTAAAACAGGGGTGCGTCCTGGCTCCCTGCTTATTTAACATCTATACTGCAGACCTTGAGAAGTATCTCTAACTCACACAAACTGACAACTGGGCAAAACATCGATACCTAGTCTCCAATACGCAGATGACATAGCCCTAACACCTATAAGCCTAAAGCGATCAATATTTCAACTAGGTGCCTACATTACTTCCGCCCAACTTTCAATCAATCATCAAAAAACAAAGGTGCTATGCTTTTCAAAACATCATAAAAACAGGAAAAAAGGTAAATTTACCTGGAAGCTAGATGCGAAACCAATATCTCAGGTAGATTCGTATAAATACATGGGGTTTCATGTTGACCATAAACTAACTTTAAGTCACAACTGGATCAAGGAAAAACGAAAGCAAAACAACTTCTCTTCGCTTTTAAAACTGTTCAGAAGAAGACTGAACAGGTTGCTCAACAGGACATCTCCTTAAAGTAATCGCTGCTAAACTCCTCCCCTCGATATCCTACAGGTCGGAAATCCTGAAAACAAAAGATGCCACTTTCCTAAACCTAGCACAATCCAGTCTTTTCAAGAGACTGTTTTCAATTCTCCAACATATCTCTCAGGCTCAAATTCAATGGAATACGGACTCAAAAATCAGATACCTGCTAGTCAAGGGGAAATGGCCAAATATACTGGTGGATGAGGGAAGCTGAAGACAACACTCTGGGCCACTTCTGTTGGGAAGAGATAGAAAAACAAGCCAGACTACAGATCAATTTTTACCATCCTAAAAGAATCCCTCCTGGCCTTACAGCTCGAGGAGGCATGGCACACAATCATCACATACTCTGGATTGAAAACTGCAGCGAATAACGCAATTAAACAGGTGTCGTTGCTAAAGGGCAAAACTACCTTTGCCAGGAAAAGTCACGCATGGGGAGTGATACAATTGTGTCAGTCGCTGAAGCCCCATGCGTACTTATCCAAACACTTTTCACAGCACAAAAAGCACTACCTGACGCTGCTGCGGCTGGGCTCTTTCCCTACGATAGACTTAACTTCGAAATGGAAATGTAGCTGGCCGACCAAAAGACTGCCACCTCTGCGACCAGGAGTAGAGTCACTGCTACACCTTCTATACATTTGACCCTCACTACTAGAAATCAGAAAAACACTGCTCCGCCAGTTACTAAGGAAGTCACAAACAAGGCCACTTAGAGGGGCAGTCATACAATGTCTTGGAGGTTTGTCAATTCAACTATCTTATAGAGCTATACCTTTCTGGAAAACGGCGGCAAAAGAACTGGACAAAAAAATATAAATGAACCAACTGGAGCAGTCCAGAACTGAACGGCCTGCCTAATTTTCAAATAGTACCGCTATCTCTTATTTTATTGTTCGTAAATTTTTATAATAATATTTTATTGTACAATCTGATAATTTTTAAATTGAACTATCGACGACTGTTCAAGTATTTGATTGTGTCATGTACGTATTTCTTGTACGGTCAAGAATTCCTAACCTAATTTACAATGTACTATGGTGGTTTGTATTCCAGTTTATGATTTTTAACGAAGTCAAATAAAAGTATTATGACTGACACGAACACAGGTCTGGCATAGGCAAAAAGGCTGAAACAGCAGACAGGTATCCAACTATGCCCAGAGCAAGGCCTTGCTCGGTCAAAAACAAAGCTAACACATGCAACAGTTTTGCCTACAACAGATTTAACTGTCAGGTACCACATCATGTCACAAACTTCTCAGTGCCCTGTATATGCAGATTTCATGAAGCATATCAGGAGGAAAATGAAATGAACCCAATCTCCCTGCAAGGAGGTGCAGATTGCACAGGCTTGGGTGCAAAACCCTGCCCTGCTGTTGCAGCAGTAGATCCTCCTGCAGGGGAAGCCTGATTGGAGGGCAAATGCTCAGGCCCAGAAGTTTCAAATACCACAATCTCCTGGTTCAATCTGGTGCCACTAGGATTACATGGACTTCATCATTCCTGATCTTCTTCAGAACTCTGGGCAGATGAGGTAGCGGGGGGAGGCATGTAGGAGCTATATGCTTCACTCTATACGGAATGTGCCACAGAGAGAGAACTTTCTTGGAACTCTGGTGCGCACAAGTGCAGACTTTTCACATGCTTGGCGGCAAACAGATCTATCCAGGGTTCTCCCCACTGTTGAAAGATACCCGGTGCAATCTCCGGGTGAGATTGCAATATGTGATCTGCTAGGAATCCAGACTAAGTTAGTCCACCCTGGCATTTAAAGATCCTACCAGTTAGTGTACCACCAGGGATATCCACTGGTGTTCTGGCCAACTCCAGCGATGAAGAGTCTCTTGGCACAGGACTCATAACCCCACCCTGCCCTCTTGTTGCAGTACCACGTGGCAGTGTTGTTGTCAGTGAGAACATGCACTAGCTTCCCTTCGATGGTAGATAGGAAAACCTTTAATGCCAAGGAAATCTCATGCAAGTCCAGCAAGTTGATATGAAAGCGAGTCTCCGCTGGAGACTAGGAGCCGCCGATGTTCAACTCTCTGAGATGACCTCTCCAACCCAGTACCAATGAATCTGTTGCCACTGTCAACTCTGAGTGAGGAGGTCTGCTCCAATTGCAGTCGAGAAAACCCCACTGCAGATCTTTTGCAGTCTCCAACACCTATATAGACCCACTGAGAATTCAAATTCCACTGCAAACCTCATATGTGCCATTTCATGCATGGTCAGCAAGTAGGTTGCAGAGGCTAGTAGTCAAGTCAAGTCAAGTCAGAGAATTTATATAGCGCACTACATACCCAGAGGGTCCCAAGGCGCTTAGAAGGGGAGGAGGATTACTTGTCAAATATCCACGTTTTGAGTTGCTTTCTGAATGCTAGGTGGTTCTGGGTAAGGCGAAGGTAGGCGGGGAGTGAGTTCCATGTTTTAGCATCCAGGTATGAGAAGGATCTGCCTCCCATGGTGGTCTTGTTGATGCGAGGAACGGTGGCGAGGGCTTGGCTGGAAGAACGTAGTTGGCGGGAGGGGGTGTATAGGGACAGTCGTGAGTTGAGGCATTCTGGTCCGATGTCGTAGAGTGATTTGTGTGCGTGGGTTAGCAGTCGGAAAGTGATCCTCTTATTGACGGGTAGCCAGTGGAGGTCTTTAAGGTGACCAGAGATGTGTTCGTTGCGTGGGATGTCTAATATGATCCTGGCTGAGGCGTTTTGGATTCGTTGTAGTTTCTTCTGGAGTTTAGCGGTAGTGCCTGCGTAGAGGGTGTTTCCGTAGTCCAGTCGGCTCGTGACCAGCGCATGGGTGACTGTTTTCCTTGTTTCGGTGGGGATCCAGCGAAATGTTTTTCTAAGCATGCGAAGAATGTTGAAGCATGAAGAGGATACGGCGCTGACTTGTCTATTCATTGAGAGTGAAGAATCCAGGATGACGCCTAAGTTCCGTGCGTGGTCTGTCGGGATGGGTGCTTTTCCGAGGGCTTCCGGCCACCAGGAGTCGTCCCATGCAGAGGGGGATGTACCTAAGATGAGGACTTCTGTTTTGTCTGAGTTCAGTTTCAGGCGGCTTTGTTTCATCCATTCGGCAACTTCTTTCATTCCTTCGTGTAGGTTAGTTTTGGCGGTGCTGGGGTCATTGGTGAGAGAAAGGATTAGTTGAGTGTCATCCGCGTAAGAGATGATGTTGAGGTTGTGTTGGCGGGCGATGGCCGCGAGGGGGCTCATGTATACGTTGAAGAGGGTGGGGCTGAGTGAGGATCCTTGTGGTACGCCACAGATGACTTCAGAGGCCTCGGACTTGAATGGTGGGAGGCGGACTTTCTGAGTTCTTCCGGTGAGGAACGAGGTGATCCATTCAAGTGCTTTTCCTTGGATTCCGATGTTATTGAGGCGTTGTAAAAGGGTGCTGTGGCAGACTGTGTCAAATGCTGCAGAGAGGTCGAGGAGGATGAGGGCGACTGTGTCTCCATTGTCCAGTTGAGTTCGAATGTCGTCTGTTGCTGCGATGAGGGCGGTCTCAGTGCTGTGTTTGGCTCGGAAGCCAGATTGTGAGGAGTCGAGGGATTTGTTGGCTTCGAGGAAGGCAGCGAGCTGGTTGTTGACAGCTTTCTCGATGACTTTGGCCGGGAATGGAAGGAGCGAGATGGGGCGGTAATTTTTGAGTTCGGTGGGGTCCGCTGTGGGTTTCTTCAGAAGGGCGGTGAGTTCAGCGTGTTTCCAGTCTTCCGGGAAGGTGGCGGAGTTGAGGGAGCTGTTGATGACGTCTCGGAGGTGCGGTGCTATGACGGAGTCTGCTTTGTTGAAGATGTGGTGTGGACATGGGTCTGTGGGGGATCCTGAGTGGATGGAATTCATCAGGCGGATTGTGTCCTCAGTGGAGATTGGGTTCCAGTCGTTAAGGGTGTTCACGGGGGGAGAATGTTGAGCAAATGGTAGGGTGGGTTGGTTTCCGGGTTGGTTGTCGAAGCTGTTGTGGATGTCTGCAATTTTGTTGTGGAAGAATAAAGCCAGGGAGTCGCAGAGGGCTTGAGAAGGGGTGATGTCGTTGGAGTTGGCCGAGGGATTGGAAAATTCCTTGACGATGTTGAAGAGTTCCTTGCTGTTGTGGGCGTTGTTGTCAAGTCGGTCCTTGAATGCTGTTTTCTTGGCCTTTCGGATTAGTTGATGATGAGTGCGGGTGGCGTTTTTGAAGGCGTCCTTGGTGCTAGTGGTTGGGTCTTTTTTCCAGGCCTTTTCGAGGGAGCGGCAGAGTTTCTTGGACTTCTTGAGATCATCGTTGAACCATGAGGCCTTTTTGCTGGCAGGTTTGTTTTGACGTTTCTTCAGTGGTGCTAAGGTGTCGGCGGTGTTGGATAACCATAGGGTGAGGTTGGCGGCGGCTTCGTTTGCGTTAGAAGAGTGGGCTGGGGTGTTTAGAAGGAGCGATGCGGAGATCTGGTCCGTGGTGATTTTGTTCCAGTTTCTTTGCAGAGTTGGTTGGAGGTGGTTGATGGGTTTTGGTTTGTTGTAGGTGAAGTGAACGCAGCTGTGATCAGTCCAGAGGAGATCCGTAGTGTGGCTGAAGGTGACATGATTGCTGGAGGTGAAGATGGGGTCGAGTGTGTGACCTGCGATGTGGGTGGGGGACGTGACCAGTTGTTTGAGTTCGAGGTTGGCGAGATTGTCCAAGAGGGTGGTGGTGTTGCGGTCGTTGATCTTTTCAAGGTGAAAGTTGAGGTCTCCCAGTAGGATGTAGTCTTTGGAGAGGAGCGCGTGAGGAGTGATGAAGTCCGTGATGTCTTCGCTGAATTTTGCGCGAGGCCCTGGTGGTCTGTAGAGGAGGGTGCCTCTGAGTGTGGTCTTGGGGTCGGTGTGGATCTGGAAGTGAAGGTGTTCGGAGTTGGTGAGATTGGCGTCAGAGCTGGTTGAGATGCGGATTGACTTCTTATGGACGATAGCGATTCCTCCTCCTGTGTGGTCGGTGCGGTCCTTCCGAATGATCTTATAATCTTCAGGGATGGCAATGGTGATGTCTGGGGCTGAGGAGGCGTTCATCCATGTTTCTGTTAGGAAGGCGACGTCCGGAGAGATGGTGTCTAGTAGGTTCCATAGGTCAATGGCGTGTCTGTGGACGGATCGAGTGTTGAGAAGGATGCACTGTAGGTCGTTGGGGTCAGGAGTCTGTGTTGTGGTCGTAGCGGAGATGTTGTCGGTGCCGATGAATTTGCAGGAGTGGCAGGAGAAAGGTCCATGGGTGTGTCCAGGAGCGGCTTGGACGCAGTTTGGGGCGCGACCGGAGTTAAGGGCTAGGAGGGTGGCGGCATCGTAGGTAATGCGGGGGGGCTGGGCAGCGCGAGGGGCAGGGGGTCTGGCGCTGGGCGCGGTCCAGGCGCGGACGGGCGTAGACGGGCTTACCTTTGGCGCACCTTCGGCGCGGGTTGGGCGCGGTCGCTGTGCGTGAACGCTGCACGGAAGCTCATCTGTCATATATGGATAGTGGAGGGGGAGGGGCGAGGGCATCTCAGCTGGGAGGCGGGTCGGGCACACGAGGAGGACAACAAATAAACAAAATGGAGGCGGGGGGAGGAGCAGAGCGGAGCGCTATTGGCAAACGCGCAGACAATGTAAATAAACAGCCAAATGTAATATCTTCAGCAGAGCAGCGCTACGATACCACGTTCAGCAGAGCAATGTAAATAAACAGCCAAATGTAATATCTTCAGCAGAGCAGCGCTACGATACCACGTTCAGCAGAGCAATGTAAATAAACAGCCAAATATAATATCTTCAGCAGAGCAGCGCTACGATACCACGTTCAGCAGAGCAATGTAAATAAACAGCCAAATATAATATCTTCAGCAGAGCAGCGCTACGATACCACGTTCAGCAGAGCAATGTAAATAAACAGCCAAATATAATATCTACAGCAGAGCAGCGCTACGATACCACGTTCAGCAGAGCAATGTAAATAAACAGCCAAATATAATATCTTCAGCAGAGCAGCGCTACGATACCACGTTGTAGCCAGGAGCACAGGGAGCGACCACTCTATCCGTGAGGAGGAGCGAGTCACAGCTAGGGTAATAAGCCTCTGAGGCATCCTCACTGAGACCCAGGACAGAGACTGAAACATCAGGATCATAGTCCCAATGTCTAGGACACATTTTTCTGGAGTAAAATTTAAAATGCGCACAGTATACAGGATGGCTCAGATGAAAGGGAGTCTTTCCGAAAGAGTCATTTGTAACTTCAGCAGGTTGATCGAGAACTCTAATGATGTCAAGTGGTTCGCCATCGGCAGGAGGTAGTTAGTCACTGACTGTTGGGAGCCCGCATTCAACAGCCAGTCATTAGAGTAGGGGAAGATTGGCAACCCTGATCTCTGCAGAAGGGCAGAGGCTCCCGCCATTACCTTTGTGAACATCCGAGGAGCACTGGGGAGGCGTAAAATGTTCTTGTCGCCCACTTTGAACTACAGGTAGTATCTGTATGCCTGCAAGATGGAGATATGAAAATATGTATCCTGCAGTTCCAAAGCCACCATCTGATCTCAGAAACCCAACGTAAGTAGAAACTGGAGCAGGGTGAGCATCCTGAATTTCTCTTTGCGCAGGAAGGCATTCAAAGGGTGAAGATACAGGATAGTATGGTGGCCTCTGACCTTCTTCAGCACAAGGAAGTAGTGGGAATAACATCCAGTTCCAACATCCAAGACAGGTACACGCTCTATGGCTTTTTTTCTTTTTTTTTAGAAAAGAGTGTGCAATTTCTGACATTACACAGACAGATGGTCCCCAGACAGACTATCTGCTGAAGGTGGCAGGTGTGTTGGGGTAAAAAGGAATGGCAGGGTGTAGCCTGTTGGACAATCTGAGGATCCATTTGTCAAATGTGATGTTGTGACACCCTTGCAAGAAGTGGCTGATCCTGCCTCCCACTGGAAGGCTGCAGATCGCTAAGGGTGCACAAAAGTGTTGTTTTTGTTCTAGATGGAGTGGCAGGAGCCTTGGAGAAACGCAGCCAGTGATTGATGGGCCGCAATGTGCTGGACTGCCAAGTTATCTGCCAGACTCACAGCCTCTACCTTGAAAGGGCATGAAGCCTGTTGTGAGGGCAGTTGCACTGGGGATATGCCAGGAGCCTGGCATATCTCTGAAAAGGAGAAAATTGTTGTGGGCATTGTTGTGCACAGGTGTGGAGAGACCCACAGAATGTGCCATGGCTCAGGTTTCTTTAAAGTGTTTCAGGGTCAAATCCGCCTTTTCGCCTGGATGTTCCCAGAGAAGCTGGTAGACCTTATCCATGCGTGGAGCCGTAGCACCACTGTAGTTCCCATCGCTATGCCTAGACTGTGGTGTTGAAGCCCAAGTGGAAGACAAATTTGGCTACACCCTGACCAGCTTGAATGTTCTGGGCTAATGAAGGTCATACATCTTCTGTTACTGCAAGTAAGATCTCACCCATATTGCTCAAAGTGGATACATATAATGCCCTAGAAGGCAGCTCGCACTGACTGACTTCAGGGCAAGATTGGCTGAGTAGAGCATACTCTTGCTAACGTGTCACCTTATGTTGATATCCTTATCAGGGAGAATAGAAGAGAAGTACTGAAGCACACTTCGAAGTCCAGTATAAACAATTAGTATACACAAATAACGTATTCTAAAGTGAAGATGAGTAAAGGTTGTTTCTATTCTTCAATTTTCTCCACAGTCCTTGTATGTGTAACACAACATCAAAGAAACGGCAACCGATGAGGAAGTACTTAGAAATCATTAGGGTTTACCTTGCTGGGAAAACCTGTACCACAAACCTCTCAGTTGCTGGGTTAAAAAATCTAGGCCACCTGGAGCAGGTCTATAGCGACGGGTGACTTGTCAGTTGACTGGATGGTCAGATAAGGGCTTAGCCGAAGTGCCCAACAGTGTGCCAGTCAGACCTCATTAAAAGGTAAAATAGTTTCTAATGGTGCCTGGTCAGGCTGTGGGTCTTCTAAGAGAATGTGTGTTTTAACATTCATAGTGGGGAGATGAATGTTAAGGAACTCAGCTGCCCATCCAATTCCTGTAACAAAATAATGTGCTGCTGACCCAGGGTTGGGAGAACCAAATAGCCTCCTGTAACTGTAATTACCAGTCATCTGCATACCTGCACCATGAGGGGAAAGTTCTTCCACTTCCAATGTCATCCACATCCGATGAGAGCCAAAAAGCTAGTATAATGTTGGTGCGAGATCGGGTGTTCGTGTTATTGTACCCGAGTCCAACAGGTTTAGTGTAGCTTGTGGTATGTCAAGGTCTGGACACGGCCTCAGTCGAGGTCGAACCTAAACCAGCTTGGAGTTGAACAGAACAATGGATTGGACACTCTCCTCTAGCATCAGTGCCAGCGTCCATGATTGAGGGGTTGGCGCAGGTTTCCGCACAAAACCAGATGTCGGTACCGATCCTGCAGTGTGATTAAGGGGTCCAGATGGAGGTGTGGGCGAACTTGCCTGACGTAAACCTACTGAAGGGTCCTCTATATCCATGAGGACTATAGGCGTGTCAGAGGGAACTGGGAAAGTGCCAAAGTTGTGCAGCATAGCCTCACAAAAGGCATCAGCTCGCTGCAAGGTTGCTGATGGGCCTAGAAACGTAGGGTGATCGGTACCAGAGATGGATTTGGCTTCTTGGGGGAACAGGAGCGAGAATGAGAGGTACAGTGATACTCTCATGCCTTTGCCGAAGAGAGGAGGAAAGGGTTGAGTCCAGCTTTGACTTGTGTTTTTTTCTTAAGACTTACCCAAAAACCCCGACTGCATGGAAGATCGGCCTCTTAAACAAAAGCAGGTCTGCGCCTCAACTTCGACTTGGAGCAGAACCTGCGTGGAGCTTTCTAACGCTTCACTGTGTAGAGCTTCGCCTCACAATCTCGCATTGCTTTGGGGTTCCTCTGGACTCAACTGTTGTGGGCCTTAGAGTAATGCGACAAGACCAAAGGTCCACCATGTCAGCCCGAGGATTTAACCCTGTAGTCCTAGGGGGTGACATCCTTCATACACTGGAAAAAAAATTTGAAGGAAAAAATCTTCAAGAGTGAAGAAAAACAAGGAGTGGAGCTCCGGATCCACGTCTAAAGGTTTTGAATTAAAGTAACTGATGCTAGCACATGGGTTGTGTTTTTGTATGGCTCGGTTCATCACTTCCAGAGAGGAATGGCATCGACAGGTAGCCGGAAAGCACCACCTATGGCGTGCAGAAGCACTGTTCTTGACTTTCTGGATCCAGTCTGGCACCTGGGAAGTTCATATGGTCGGGAATTTGCGTTTAGAGGCAGCCATCAGAAGAGGGGCAATAAAAGGTAATGGAGGCTTAGAAGTAGACAGAAATAAAAGTGGTAGAACTGTTAGTCGACAGAGTATTTCGTGGCAGTGCAAAATCACACAGACTGATATAAACAACCCCTTTACCTAGGTGCAGGAAAGGCTGAAACTGTGTAGGAGGAACCGAGGGCTTGCACTGAGGAAAACAGTTCAACGAGGGCTAAGTGGAGCTGTCGGCAATACTGTAAAGAGATAAACCAAAAAGAACCCTCCTTTAAGTATGCTCTTCAGCTAAAGATATCCTGGTGCTGTGTTTACAGACCAGCTTGTTAGGGGGGGTGAAACTTCACACAAGGGAGAGAGCTAGAAAAAACATTCATTCATTCTCATGGAGAGATGAATGAGAAAGAAAAAAAAAAGAGTTCCCTTAAGTGAGCAGTGGAAGGATACATGCCTGCAAATCAAAAAGATCGCAAAGATGCTTAGTTCCAGCTGAGGGGCAAACACAAGAAGTGGAAGGCAAGCCATCAAATAGGAAGCAAGCATGTGAGAGTGACAATTAATCCAACTAATGATAAACAATGGGTGAGTTGTAATCCATAGAAGGGTCACAATAGGTCTTTCGGGATCAGACAGTTTACACTGTCTGGTAAGCGAGGTATACAAATGTAACGGAGGACATCAAAAATGCTTAATGAAGAAAGCTCAGTGTATACAGGATTTGTCAACTTCCCTTTCTGTAATAAATTTGCAGAAAGGACATTTAAGATGAATTCTATCTTGTTTCTGATTAAGGAATTTGTAAACGTGTTTTTCTCTCCTACGGAATGGAGTGAACTATGAAGTAATTAAGTACAACCCCCTGTGTCACAGTGGCAGCTCACTGGAGATGATGCAAGACAAAAATGAAATAATATCTGATTGATTTTAGCCAAGACGTGAATGGTTAGGGCGATTGAGATTTTCTCTCCACCACCTCAATGCAGTTGTACAAACAAGAGGGGTGTCATCTGCAGGTAGGCAACTCATCTAACATACATGTTACACTTATACTGACTGATTAAGGGCCACTGCAAGAGGAGCTGGGAAACCATGGAAGCGCACCTGTAAGGGTGTTGTAGGAAGCATCAGAGAGCAGAGACTGGTTTGGATTATTTAAAGACAAACCAAATGGACTATAGGGACAGTCAGAATTGTTGCATCACTGTAGGGGACTGAAGGTATTGCATGCATGTCAAACCTCATTGCAGGAATTCTTTACTTCAACTTGCTCTCCGCAGGTTAGTCCAGACATCCGACACATGACATGTAGATGTCTCTCAAAGATTTTGTCATCTGCACCTAAAAGCTTGTGATATCAAGATGTCAGTGAAACGTCTTGTATTTGGTGATGCCAAGGAGCCATTATGTATCCGAATAGAGCTAGGGGTAATTAATTTGACTTATGTTAGGGCAGACAATTATTTCCTAGATATAGAATAACTAAAATTATTAAGCGAGGTTCTAAAGTGATGTGTTGACCTGTTTTGTTGCTACCTGCCCCAAGACAGTGAAAACTGTCTACTGCCCAAGGACATCCACCCACCTGGCTAGGTACACACCTGGGAATGTAGCTTTTGCACCTCCTCGCACCTCTGTTGATGGCTTTCCTCTGCTTCAGACTGAATCTTCATCAGCTCTCGCTGCTGGGCAGCCTTGGACTCTTCAGATAGGAGTATGGCGTCCTGCTGTTTGACCAGTGCCTGCTGTAGACTTAGCAAAGAGAAGCAATTTGCGTGTGAGTGAGGTGACTCAGGAGAAACAAAACAGTTGTGACTCTATGATTGAGACAAATTGGGAACCTGAAAGGGTGGCAGGAAAACAGGGAAGAAAGCATAGAGTTAAGAGGAGAGAACCATGAGAAAGGAGGCAGTTAAATGAAAAAAAGACCGTAAAAAAAGGGAAACATTGAAATGTGGATAATGATTAGAATGTGAAACAGATATTTTTCTCTTATCCTGTGCAACTTTAATTAACTTTTATTTATGATCGCTCACGGAAATACAAGGGTTCTTTTGCTCATTCAGCTCATGCAATGCACCCAAATGTTGGAACTACACGGGTGGCCCTTTCAGTATTTTGCAGTTTCTTTGTGTCAAATGTCGCTCCCTCTTGCCAAGCATCCTTCAAACATACTTTATATCTCTATCTCTCCTCCCACTACTTCCTTCCTCTCCCAGCAAAACACACAGGACCATTGCCTCTTACTAACAAGGTCAGGCCCAACCTTCTTTCCCCTTTATTTACACCTTCCATTCTCTAGCACAGGGCCTTAATTTTTTTTTCTCACCAACATGAGTCCCAATGGAACAATTCTCAGGCCTAGCTTCTTTGTTTGATCTTTCCACCTCTCCTTTTTCCAATTCCGATCCATTTCTTCCGACACTTTCTCTGCTCCCACTACAATCTACCTTTTCGACATGAGCTCCCTTTCGTAATTTCACAGAGCTTTGAAAATTAATGCTTAGGTGGAAGGCTCCCATTGCAATCTACACGTTCTGCTTCATGAACCCCTTTTGCAATTACAGTTAGGTTTAATGGAAGAGTTTGCAAGATCTCACCTTCCTCACTAACTTCAGCCACTCCTTTTTCTCATGGAACAGTATTATCTCTCTCTACAGAGCAGCAAATTATATTTTTTCTGTTCGCTCCAATACATATCGTCCAACCTTGGTCCTTTGCTCCCTTCTCCTCACAATCATAAGATTATCTTCCCCTTTTGTTATCTTTGAAAAAGCAAAGGGACTCTTCCTCTATACCCACCTCTCCCGCTCCTCCTCCAGGGCTCTAACTGTTGCCTGCAGCCGCCTCTTTGCCTCCTCCCATGCTGCCTTGACGGTTTCCAACTCTCGCCTGGCCTGTGCAACCTCCGCTGCTTTCCAACCACCAGCTTCTCGCTCTTCATCAAGATACTTTTGAGTATCCTGCAGCTCCTGGACCATCATCTGCAGTGAATCCTCTGTAGCAATCAGCCGAGGAGTCAGATCAAGCACCTATTGGGTGGCAAAACAAATGTCAGTGTGCAGTTGACCATAAATGTTTAAATAAACCCTCCTGGTATATGCGTGTTTCCTGACATTTGACAATTTATCTTCAAGAGAAAAATAAACAAAAGACAAAACAATTTGTAAAATATGTATGATGTATTTTTTAAAGAATGTATGTTTGCTGCATGCCACATATATGTGCAAAGCAGGAAGAAAGTGACTAGCCGCACCCGAAAATGACGTGGACGGAGCAGGGCTGAGTTATTCTGACATTTTCACCCAGAGAAGGACGGATATTAATGAACCATTCCCTCATCTCTGGACCCACTTACCTGAGCCCGCAGGGCGTCACGCTCCTGGAGTAGCATGTTCACCTCCTCCTTTAGGGCTTTAACTTGATCCATGTTCCGCTGTTTCATCTCTTCATTTCTGTGCTCAGCACTGTGAAGCTGAGCTCTGACCTGTTCAATGGTGGCCTAGAAAGAGAGATTAAGAGACACTGACTATATGGGGCATTAATCTAAAATATGGGTGTTTCCAAATGATAGCACTTCTTTTTTATCCTTTGCCTACTAAATCTATTTTGCCCACTTTCAATATCTTTCAAGCACGATACAGCAGATTTCTTTCAAATTCTTCATGCTTACCCTCCTACACCACATTAACACTCTCCATTATTTGTCAAAGGAAAAAAAGTCATTTGCCAGAAAATGCAAGTTGCTAAGTGTTGAATTCCTTTATATATTCACTTGCTGTTAATTATTTCTCATCATCAAGCTGGTGCCATAGCCTTGGGGATATCCAGATGCAGGCTGCAAATACTGGTAACATATGATCCAAAATTAGAATAGGCATATTTTAGTCCTTTCGTATTGTTATCCAGGCTGTCCAACTTCCTTAACTTTAGAGGGAGGCAGTTTTGTCATTTTCTTCCTAAACCTTTTATAGGTTTGCCTCCCAAGCTTTTCTTTTCAAAAACTGAAAATGACAGCCATCCATTATCTTGTCATTTCACTGCACATCTTGATTGATTTTGATGCAGCCTGCATCTCCAGTAGATCTGAGAGCTCAAATAGCAGTTCTGTTCTCTTCAGATAAGAAAGGTCGAACCTCGTCGATCTGGGGCATATAGGTGGTGCAGGTCTTAGGTAAGAGGTTAACATGATCCTCTACCTATCAAATATTATTCGAATGGTTTTAACTCTATGAGAGACTGATTTCCACTTCACCCTGCAAGTCTTTTTACAGATAACCTGAAACCAACAAGAAATAGTTCCATTTTATTTTCTTTCAAGCCAAGCCAGCTCTCCGTTATTCACTGACTGATTACTTGTAGAAAGTTTGACAAGTTAACACAAGTCTGATTTTAAGTCCCCACTAAATGGAAGAATTAGCTGGGTGTCAACCACGTTTATGTGAAAGGTTTAAAATGTACGTTTTCCTACCAGAAGATCCTGCAGAGGTTTCATGTGTACCTTGAAAGGCATGGGGTAAGGGGAGAGACTACAAAGATGTCACAGTATGACAACATACCTGGTGAACAAGACCCATCCTTAACATCAGGAACATTCGGCAGGCAGTGTCAAACAACTTAAGTTAGCTTTTGCCTCTCTCCCACACTGCCCAGTGTTGCCCATGCCAGCATTGTTTCTGCGTTCCCCCATTCTCCCACAATTTGCTTTTGCCCAGGAGCTGACTTGTAAAAAAAGGCCTTTTCTTTTTGTTTACGATCAAAATTGGATCAAATAACTGAACGGAAAAAAGAAAAGAGCAGCGGCATCATTTTGTAAGCGTGTGCATGTGAGGTTCACGTGCCTACAAAATGACGTGGGTGGCCCACCAAAGGCTTTTGTTTTTTTAAGCTCTAGCCAGGATGCTGTGAGCACCATGGCATAAAATAAATGGCAAGGCCAATAGGTCACAAAGGGGAGCCCTATTGGCTTTACCAGTACTGTTTCAATATACTCTTTATTTTATACACAGACTAATCCAGAGAGCCAGCAAGTGTTGGGGAGGGGGGGGGGTCGGGGGGGGGGGGAGAATCAATAAATAAGGCTTGTTTATTTTTACTATGGAGTTGACACCTATGTTGTGGAAATGTGAAGTTTTCACCTCCAGTTCAAAATAAATTCATACAACAGTGATGAAGAGAACTGTGCCAGGGTCCCTGAAGGTGGGAATATCCCAGGTTCATGATTTTCAGTGGGGATTCTAAGATTCAGAAGTAATCACTTATTTTTATTTAACAATTGGGCCTGGGTAAAATTTTAATTACACTGGTGTAATTCCAGACATTTCGTGTCATACTAGTAATATGAAATTCCGGAAACTCCGCAATTCAGCCACGTAGTATAATTACGCTGTAGTCTGCATGGGAGCAACGCAAACAACTAAGAACGAAAGATGCTGCTGTTCGCTTCAATTGTGTTTCTGTGTTTTTTTAGAGCATAATGTTGTCTTAGTCAAAAATTGAAGAAAGAATTATGTTGTGCGTTAAATAATGGATTTCCCACAACTACGCATAACTTTACCATATTTTCCTGAAATTTCGCAAAAGCTAATGATGTGACTTTCGTACACCCCTAATAACAACAGCTCATAGCTTCCACTTTGTGGGTTCTGCTATTCTCTTTCTTACTTCCCCACTCACCCACCATACCTGATCCTCTTCTTGACGGCTTTGGCTTTCCTGTTGCAGCATTCCAAAATGTTCCTTTGTTTCCTTCAGTTCCTTCTGAAGTTGTTGCAGTCTCTCCATGATAGACGATTTTTCAGCCTCTTTTGCAAGAAGAGCCTGCCCAATAGAGGTGGGATGCAAGTAGTGTATACCACAGGATTGAGGGAGAAACAGAAAAGAAATGTAATAAACAAAGATTTGTCTTCGCAAAAAAAGAGTAGAGCATGTCAAACATTCCTTATATAAGGGACTTTATGAAACTTTGCTACAAATCACAGCATGCTTCCTGTTGTCACGAAAAATACCCCCTGAAACTTACTTCCTTCATGGCATCACCCAGCTTTCCATACAGCTCCAGCTTTCTGGCGATCTCCATATCAAATGAACACTATCCCTCCCTCCCTCATTCCAATTCCATACTCCCCCCTGCTTTGGGTGTCCAATACAACGTGATGTGTTTTAATACAATGGTGAGGATGATGACACAATGGATACATAGGCTTGTCAGTGCAATGCAACAGTACCTGCTCCTTCTCTTGCTCTGCTCTGGAGAGATTAGCTTCATTCTCTATCCGCAGAACACTTTTGGCATCTCTCATCTTTTCTAGAGCCTCCTCAAATCCTCTCGAGAGCTCGCTCTCGCGCTCTGCCAAGTAGGCATTGGCGGCTGCACGTTCTGCATCATGCTGTTCCTGCAGAATGTCCTATGAGATGAAATTGGAACAGCGGAAATAAACTTGAGCTCCCAGAAAGAAGCCATATTTGTAAGAGCAACAGTTGATTAGTATAGGCAGACCAATTTGTTGTAATACACTTTTCATTAATACCTATAGACCACGCACAGATCAGGGCTCGGTCTTCTGTCCAGAAAACTTTGGGCCTCATTACGATGAGGCTCGGAAAGCCTCCAAACGCAATTCGGTGCTTTCAGAGGCTCATCGCGGTTTCAAAACAAACCGCCTCATTACAATGGAGGATGTCAGTTTTGAAACCAGGCGGACATTTCGGCTGGCTTCCGACACAAGGAGCCCCTCTGCCAGTCGGAACAGGCATGCCGTAATCCCTATGGATGGCGTTTTACGCTATCTGCATTACGTTGCTGGTTTCTGGCAGGGTTTCAATGCTGGGCTTTCCGACACCTGTTGGAAAGCGACTTTGGGGGCCCCTAGCAGGGTCCCCTTCAGCCAGCAGCCTCCGGTTGGGTGCCTGCCCGCGGAGATGAACACAAACTCCCGTTTCTGTATGGGAGTTTCAAAACAAACCGCCTCATTACAATGGAGGCTGTTGGTTTTGAAACCAGGCGGACATTTTGGCTGGCTTCCGAATCAAGGAGCCCATCTGCCAGTCGGAACATGCATGTCGTAATCCCTATGGATGGCGTTTTATGCCATGTGCATTAAGTTGCCAGTTTCTGGCAGGGTTTCAATGCTGGGCTTTCCAACACCTGTTGGGCAGGCACCTGTTGGGTGCCTGCCCCGCGGTGCAGGGATGAACACAAACTCACTTTTCTGTATGGGAGTTTGTGCTGCAGCCGGTTTCTGACTGCAGCACTAGCTCCCACACAGAAAAGGGAGCTTGCAACTTCACATGAAAATTCAGCGGTCAGGACCGTCGACTGTAAGTCGGTCAAACTTGTATCCGCAACGGTGTCAGGTGCAGCATGGGATGGAAAGGAATGAGTGGATGGCAAATTGACTGCAATCTTTTGTTTTAAGGGAGATGCTTCTTGTGCATTAGCTACACACTGATCCCTGTGCTTTATTCTGAGAAAAGGTCAAAAAGACAGGAATGGCATCGTTTTATATCGCATCCTGATGGCAGCCAGACTGTCATCAGTCTTAAAGGCACTAGAAAGGGGGGGCGTGGGTGGGGAGAGCTGAATGCTTGTACCATCTTGAAACCCTGCCAGTCCATGGTCAGCTGGTGAATGTTCAATCTCAATTAGTTTCATGCTTGAGCATTTTAGAGTGTTCTCTTTAGGACTCCAGATTGAATGATTTCTTACAACTTGTTACGGCCAATAAGAAACATGGGTTAGGAAAAATGTGATCTGCACCAAAGTACTGGAAATGTTGGTAGATTTGAAAAAAACTGCGAATCCACACGTGTTTACAGGAGTACTTATATGGGTAGGGATTTACTTTTTTGTGAATTGTCATCAGGGTGTTTTGCATCCGTTGCAAAGTTCTCACAATGCAACGTTTGCATTTCAGCTGAAAAAGAGAGCAGGATTCAGGATCACCCACCATTTAAGGAATATGGTCCAAACAGAATGCATAAAAGAGGTTGAAGTGGCTAGGGCTTTCTCAGCCTTTACCAATATATCTTGCAGTAAGTGTAACCGTTACTGCAAGATTTAACAGACAGGAGGAAGTCAAACTTAGCTGCCTTTCTCCACTAAAAGCTGCAATAGTGACAGAGGGACAGCTTATTTACTTTTTCCCACTCCATTTTGTGACAGAAACAGAACCTGACACACTCTATTGGCCCTGTCCCCAGATCACATTGCAGAAGGAACCCACAGTTGACTGATTTCCCCCCACTTCCCAGTGTAATGGAGACAGAAGAGTGCATGGTATGAAAGACTGGCGGAAACTGAATTCTATATCCGCTGCAAGACGTAATAGAGACAGAAAGGACCAACAAGTCAATGATATTGTACCAACTTCACTTTTTTACAGAAGTAAAACCAATCAATTGGCTCTGCCCATACTGCCCAGTATAGTGGAGACCTATGGGACTCTGTCACCATTGCATTGGTGTAAAAAGAGAAAGAGGAGGTACACTCGGCTGACTCTGTCCCTGCTACATTGTCTAATAGAGACAGAAAGGAGCAACACTCCATTGATTCTGCCCCCACTACCATTATTCACTGACTATGGTCATTTGGTTCTGCTCCCACAGAACAGTGTTAAAGAAAGAAGGGACCCACACTAAACTGTCTCTGTTGAATAAAAAATAATCAGAGACAGAAGGGGCTCATGGTACATTAGTTATTTTCCCTCTGCACAGCAAAATGGAAATAGAAGTGAGTCACACTTTGCTGACTTTGTCCCTTCCCTTGTCTACTAGAGACAACAGAGAATTGTGGCTCGTTTGGCTCGAATATGCAGCAAAGTAGATGAGAAAACAGGAGCACCACAGAGCACTGAGGTAACAGGCACAACTGCTCAGCAAACAAGTAGGTTGGGGTGAGTGGAAGCTAAAACGAAGGGAGTACGGAATACAGGGGGTGAGGGGTGAAGAGTTAGGGGGGTGAAAAAGGCCCAGACTAAAAAATGAAACCTACAAAAAAAAAAAAAAAAGAGTATCAACACCCTGGAGGGGCGGGAGCACAAAGGCAATCGCAAGAGGGAGAGAACACCATAGGCAACACAGAAAGTGGGGTGGGGAAAGCAAGACATGTACAAGATAGAGTAGCTTGGTGTAGAGATAAGTACACAAGGGAGACAGCTGGAAAACACATACACTCATGGAGTGCTCAACAAAAATCTGTAGTTCCTTAAAACTGAGCAGAAGGAGGACACAAATAAAGAGGCTGTGCTCAAGGGGAGGGACAAGGCAGGTCATGAAATAAGCAGCAAGCAAATGAGTGACAACAAAGCGAAGCAATGGTAAACAATGGGTGGGCTTTAAGTCAACAGTAAGTCCTTAGTAAGCTGCGAATAGGTCTTTTGCAACCAGACAGCTTGTGCTGTCTGGTAAACTCGACCTAAAAATTAAACAAAGTAGTACAAAGGGGGACAAATGCTGCATTTTAACCTGTACTTTACTGAGATTTACATTCACTCAAAGGGAAATCACAACTACAATACCACAACCTTATCTACTCCCTTTTACTTTTCTCTATATTTTGGAGGGCAGTTTCCCCCCCCAAACACTCACACGTACAGTTCTCCACTGTACAGAGTAACAGAGAAAGAAGGTCACACTCCATTGACTCTGTCCACGTTGTACTATGCAGTATAGAAAAGAGTGCCACACAGTTAATTAACTGTCAACCCTGTAGTGTTTAACAGCGACAGAAGAGGATCATCCTCCGACTCTCCCTCCTCTGCATACATAATAAGAGACAGGAGACTCATGGTCCATTGTGCCTATTCTTCCCCCAATATCTGTACCTTCTCTTTCTGCAGTCTTTCTATATCCTCCTCATAGCTTTTCTGGAGTTCGATCCGTTCTTGCTGGTGTTGCTGCTGGAGGCGGGAGAGGTCCAGTTCTTGAGCTGCCCGCTGCTGATCTGCTTTTAGTTTCTGTGCCTCTAGTTCACTCTGCAAACAGATGACCTCTCCTGCACAGAGGGATTATGTGAAGCAGAAGTAAAATCATATCTATCCAGCTCTAAAGATCATGTCAACAAGCAATGGAACCTCCACTTCAGCATCTTGCACCCCAATAGTCTAAATGTCAGATGCACCTTCCCTTTCCCCTGATGGCAGCTCTCTACCCTTTTCTCACCTTGTATGACTTCCTTGGTCTGAGTGGCAGTCTGGACAGTAGTTTCTAGCTGACTACGGGCAATCTCAAGGAGAGACACCTGCTCTTGAGCCTGGAAAAGACTGGTTTCAAGGTACTCCTTTGCTGACCTGAGGGAAGGAAACAGCGTTTCCAAGGGGAAGGTAACCAAGGTAGTCAAAGAAGAGAAAAGGAGCGAACAACAAAAGAAGATAAAAGAAAAAGAAATGGAGTAAGAAACAAGAATGGAAAAGGCAATATGAGAGAAAGGAAACTGTAAAAAGAAGAATATATCATTGGAGACAATGGGAGCAAAAAAGGAGATGAGAAAGAAAAAAGAAAAAAATAGAAAACAGGGAAAAATGGCATTAAAGAAACAAAAAAAAGAGGAATAAATGGGGGCAAACAAATAGAAAAGGTGTTAGCGAGAGAAAAGATAAGGAGCAAGCCAGACTATGAATGCATATACACTGAAACAAGAACAAAGGGGAAAAAAGTAACATTGGAAGCAAGAAAAAGAATTAACAAACGAGTGAGAGAAAGAAAGAATAAATAGAGGGCACATGAAACAAGAATGGAGAAAGAGAAAGACTACATACATGCACAAGAAATAAACTAAAAATGTAAAAAAGAACTAGAGAATTTGGGCAAAGGGAAACCTAGACAGAAGGGGATGAGGCAAGTACTAGAAATGGATAAAAGTGACAAAGATTTAGTAATAAGGAAAGGTGGAAAACAATTGAAAACCAGGGCAGCAAGTAGATGATTAAGAATACAGAAACTGAGGGCAATATGTAGAAAGAAGGCAGAAAAGGGTGGGAGGTGTAGGGGATTAAGAAAGAGGGAGAAATATGGGGATGGCAAGAAAGAAGGGGCAGCACAGATGAGAATAAGTTACTACATCCTGGTTTCCTGTGTGCATGATCTACCTGACACGGCAAAATTGCTCCTCCAGACTTTTGCGCTCCCGATCCACTGAACCAAGTTGCACTTCCAACCGAGCTCGCTCCCTGGCCTCAGCTTCTTGCTGCCGCAACAGCTTTTCGAGTGTCTCAAGGCGAGATGAGGACTCCTGTTGTGATTCCTCCAGCTGAAGGCTACAGGCATCTTGCTGTCGGCACATCTGTGCATAGACAGCAAACAAGAAAAAGTTAACAGGGACAAATGTTTAGTATCCATGTCTATTCCATCAATAGCTGCCCTTCTCACTCACCTTACTCAGTTTTTCCTGAGTCTCCTGTAACTCAGCCCGCAGACTGCTCATCTCCGCCTCCAACTCTTTTTTGGTCTTGTCTGCATGTTGTAGTGACCGCTCTAATTGCATATTATGACCGACGATTGTAGACTTCTCTTTCTCTAAATGGCTCAAATCCTCCCAGAGAGAGGCCTGTGTGCTGTCAGATTCTTGTAGCTGGACAAAAAGGGCATTATGTGCAAGTTCCATCTGAAGGAGAATAAATGCAGAAGTCAGAGTAAATGCATGCACACAAATCACAAAGGTGAATTAGAAGTAGCAAGAGGGAAGACAGGAATAGATGGAAAAAACATACAAAGTGAATTTAGGTAAACGAAAATGGCTTCCAGACAAAGAATTAACATGACCGATACAGGATACAAAATAGTGTAATACTTACATAGAGTAAAGAAAAGGGAAACATGCGATCTGCTACTATTTGAAAGGGGACTTCACAACTTGAGGCACCCTCTAGTAATTGCATGCCTTCTAAAAAAATAAACTGAATTGTGTTGATTTGAAAACGTTCCCAATAATATTAATCGGAAGTACCACAAGCCTATACAAAAGCAGTTACTTTTTTCTACTAAGGAGACAAGAGAATAAGAAAATATACTTTTTTTATCAATCTTTTTAATAAATGAGCTCAAGGTCTCATACAATTCACAGCAGTGATCAGAAGACATATAGAAAATCAACAGTAAATTTACTCTAAAGGACACACTGATAGTGGAATGGGCAATTAGTATACTCCTCCTTATCCCACACCCGCCTGCCAGGGGCCCACACCTTTTTCCATTTCTTCACACAACCTCTCGACTTATAGTCTCCTCCGCCCTCTGACACCAGTCCAGGTCCCTCATCCACTGATCCCACTAAGGGGGCGCCAGCGCCCCCCAACTACTGGCTATATTCCGTTTCGCTCCCCGCTGCTGTTGCTAACCACAACTCATTGGATCTGGACCAGTCAGTGGCTCCCATAATCATTAGCAACAGCCACCTCGGATCCACAAGTACCAGCGATCCCCCTACCGATGCCATTTTTTGTGCTACCTTCGTCCAGTAGGGCACTATGTACGGACAGTTCCACAGAATGTGAAAGAAGGTCCCCTCCTCCTGACAGCCCCGCGCACACAAAGGAGACAAGCACCTCCCCCAGGAGAACAAGTGTGTACGTGAGTAATAAGCACGATGCAGGATTTTCAATTGCACCAGGAGGAACCTGATGCAAATTGCTATTTTACGGAGGCTTTGCAGGGCACCCTGCCAATCCTCATCCTCAAGGCTACTAATGTCGCCCTCCCATGGCTCCCGCAGGGTCGTCAGGGGGTCTGGCATATTGTTGATGAGCTTGCGGTAGATGTGGGTCTAGAAGGAGTCTGTCCTCTAGGGGAGAGTATTCTGGGAGTGAGGAGTCTGCGTGCATGTATGTCTGTAGGGCATGTGTGAGGCGCAGGAAGTGATAGTGTTGGGAGTCGCGCAGTTGGTATTCTTTATGGTGATAGGCAAAGGTTCTGGGAGCGTTCCCCTTCCACACGTCGCCCAGGTAGTCAATCCCAATGAGCCTCCAACCCTTGAAGCCTGTTAGCCGGAACCCCTCAGCCAGCTGGTCCCCGAACCAGAGTGGAGTCCTGCCCATTAGAGTGTCCGTCCAACCCAAGAATTTGTTAGCGTCCCTCCAGCACTGCGGATCAACGATTTGGTACCCAGAGTAGCTGCCGAAAGGTTCATGGCCTGTGCCATCGAGTTGTATGGCTGAGCCATGTAGAGGACAATATCATCGGCATATAGTGATATACGCTCCTCCCACTCATCCGTGAGAGCCATGCCCCAAAACGACCTGTCCCTTCGGATCCAGTGGGTCAACAGCTCCAGGGCCAGAGCAAAAAGAAAAGGGGACAGTGGACATCCCTGCCTGGTGCCTCTGCGCAGGGGGAATGCCAGAGATGTCGCCCCGTTCACCCGCACTCTAGCCACAGGCTGGTCGTATAAGTGGCGCACATAGCTGCAAAACACCGGTCCAAAGCCAAGGCGCTGCAAAACCCTAAACAAATAAGGCCATTCGATGCTGTCAAAGGCCATTGAGGTGTCCAGCGCCATCAATGCCGTTGGAGTTTCATCCTCCCCCTCTGTCATGTATAGGACCCCATATAGCCAACACAGATTCAGTCTAGTGCTCCTGTGCGGCATGAACCCTGACTGATCCACATGCTCCAGATCCAATAGCACCGCAAGTAATCTCGTTGCCAAGACCTTGGCCTCCACATTAAGGAGTGATATAGGCCGATATGACGAGCATTGGTCAGGCGGCTTCCCGGCTTTGTGGATAACCACAATGGTGGCTTCCCAATGATCCGGCGGGAGCCTTCTCACCCTCTGCGCTTCGAGGAATATCTGCCTCATGGGGTCTAATATAATGTTGGCTTGCCTCTTGCCGATTTTGACCGGCAGCCCGTTAGGCCCTTGAGCTTTCCCCACCTGAAGGGAATTAAGGGCATCTCCCAATTCCAGCCTCGTGAGTTCAGCCTCCAGGGTGTCGACTTGTTCACTAGTCAGGATCGGCAAGTCACAATCCCGCAGAAACTCCTCACAGTCTGATTCCGTTCTAACACATACCGGGGTGTAGACCCCTTCATAGTATGATGCTATGGCCACGCTATGAAAATATACTTTTAAAGAGACAGAGAAAAAGAAAAAGACAGCACATAAGTGTGAGACACACACACACACAAAAAGAGGGACACAGGATGCATGCAAATAATTTGGCAATATTGCTTGGGCTCCTCTGAGAATTCATCTTCTCATAGGAATCCAGAGTTCAGCCCTTGATCACCTGCATCAGCTGCTGGTTGAGCTGCACCTTATCCTGTGCCAGCGCCTCACTTATTGCCCCCATCTTATCTGCCGCATCGCGCAGATCAGCTGCCTCTGCCTTCATCCGTGCCTGGGCCACTGTCAGCTCTGTAACCGATTGCTCAGCCTATCAGCAAATTTAGGGAAGACAGTCAGAAGGTTTGAAGATGGAACCTCAGGGAGCAGTTTTATTATAAGGTGGGACAAGGAGCGTTTTTGAGCTTCAGACAGATTTCTGATTTGTACCACAGAATGCATTTGTAGATTTAAAGAGAACACAGAAGTGCTGATTTAACCTTATTGTATTCCTAGTTCTCCAATCACGGGCATTCTCCCCAAGTGCATAGTTATTATAACATTTAAGTTCATGTGCGGGATCTGAGAAGCAGTTTATAACATTGAATTTTGAAAATACTTTACAATATAAAACATGCCTAACGGAGACAACATTCAATGATTCTCTGATGAATGCAACTAATAAAATCAAACCAGTTGTAGTGCATTTGAGTGGCATAGAAAGAGACTTTTAAGTGAAAAAAAGAGACTATAGACATGGCTTCCTGAAATCCTGATGCAGAAGGCACTTCTCACTTAACAAAAGCTCACAGTATTCCATTACTCCTTATTGTCCATGTTTGTGTGTTATTGGTATTCTATTTGTATCTTTACAAAGTGTAATATAATTAATCATCGATTAGTGAGGAGCTCACCATCATGGTATTTGCTCTGATATTCACAAACAAAAACTGCGTGTGCTTGTTCCGGAACATGTTTATTAAACATCTATTTTCAATAATTGTAAATAATTTATAAATGAAGGCTTTCTCAGAGAAGACATTTTCTCACTTTTGTATTGCAGCAATTAAACAAAATCCAACACAATAAAGTACATTTCACTGAAACTAAAACACCACCATAGAAAAAGCATTTAACTGAAAAATAGAGAATAAAGTGGTGCACCTAACAAGAGTGGAAAGTGTCACTGCCTTTCCGTTCACTGAGCATGGATACCATGACACTGCAGCAGCTAGCTTCTGTCTGAAAACAGGGTTTTGAGATTTGTCTTGCTTTCATTTGACATCATATGATATCTACATGCCTTACTGGATTCTTTTTATATTGGCATACATCAAATACATTTTACTAAATGATGCATCATAAATTTTAGATCTAGAATTGCATGATAGTTCAGCAAAACTTTCACATTTTTGTTGCATTCATTTTATTTTGAAAGAAACTAATCACCAACCTAGCTTTTATGCTGCTACATATATTTACATATAGTTAGGGAGCATTATTAGTTGCTGCATTATATAGGCATCCTAGAATTGATATTTCGTGCAAAAATATGTAAATATTTTTAGATTGGAACTATAGACAGTGGTGCAAGCTGAGCTCAAAGCTCACTGCATTTTGAGTACTGACTATAACAATAAAGGTTGAGCATTATCAAACCATATACACACAAGTCCAAAATACTGTATACATTTGGGTACAAAGCTCTCCTTAGAAACAGACGATCCTCTTTCAGAGATACATCCAGTGGTACTGGAAAATGACAGCCAAGGGTTTGCGCTGCAACGGGTTGGGCCTACTTGCCCAGAGGACATGATAAACATGACATGTTGTCTTTTACCATTTCCACACCCCTATTGGCCAGAGGACTAACCCATTTTTTTTAAAATATGTCACTGTATCTAAAGAACTCTGCAGACTGATCCTGGTGCCAGCAATGAGTTGGAGAATATAACTGAGGTAGAGAATTACAGAAAAATGTCTTTGTGCATGTGTGTGCGTCTGCGTGGGGGTTGGTGAGCCTCCCCAGGTTGCTAATTACAGAAATCCTTCTTTGTGCATGTATGGGTGGGGTTGGTGACGATCTCCCTGAGGCGACGTGGAAGAGCACACACTCTGGCTGTGAACAGAACTGAACAGAGAGGGTCGCCCTGGTAGACCACATCTAGTGAATGTTTGCAGAATTCCAGACAGTAGTGGAAGCTTGCCTTAACTCAGGATTTGGAAGGAAATGAGCAGAGAGATAGAATAACAAGGCACTCACAGGAACTCGATTCGGAGGTGGTGGGTGTGGGGAAACTACTCCAAAAGGAACGTGCGCAGGTGCAAAGATCTGCGGGAGCTTGATGCAGGACGCGAGAGGTGTTGGCCCCATTGCTGCCACTTCATTACTGGCCCTCCTTCCCACCCTGATCCCCAGAGGCTGGAGGTCCTCACACTAAGGGTGGGTTGCCCAAAATGGCTTTAGCACTATGGGAGGAGTCTCACTTACTGATATTAATGGTCATAATTTTAATTGTGGCAGTGACGATAATACTTGGAGTGACCCGCTTTCGCCCGGTGTCCGAGATCCCATAAATAACAACATAATGACATGCCCAGTCAAGCAGAATGGTCAAAGCTAAAGGGTTTGCCACAGCAGAACAGTCCAAGATGCAGAGGTATTATAAAGACAAAGAGAATGAACTACTGAAGCTCTCCTCCAACACGATGGCAGCGGACATTCTGAAATCGATTCATGAGACCAGACTGTCATTGGAGGGTAGAATCAGAGAAGTCTGTTTAGACATGCCACTACTCAGGCAGGACCAGCAAAGTGTAGCTGTGCGTGCCACAGAGGCTGAAGTTTGTATATTTGATGCTACAGACTCACTCCAAACTCTTTAAAGTTCGATCTTGACACTCAATCTCAGTAAAGAAAATGCAGAAGACATGATTGAAAACATCTTAGATTGACAGGTATGCATGAAGGGCCATAGGGCTCAAGCTCGAAGCAGTCTCTCACTGAGTGGTTAAAGTCCTGGGTGCCTGTGGGAGACCTCTGAAACCTGTTTTATACCTGAAATGGCTAACAGCACATTCACTCAGTAACCAGAAGCACGTCCTTCACCAATGGCCGCTTGGCTGGTCGAGACACCAGACACTTGGCTGGGGAGCAACACAAAGTGTCAATGAACACATTTATTAAGTTTGTGTATGATGGGAGGAGTGTGTATTCTAATAGTCAAAGGCTGGTTATTAGGTACTAGGGACAACTTAGCTTATAGACTAGAATTGGAACTACAGGGGCATAAACGTCTTACTGGGATGCCTTTATGGCTCTCAAATACCACCAACCTTACCACAAGCAACAAGACCCCTCCTAAAATACGGGTATAGTGCTTTATGATAGATTAAACGAGATGGGAACCTAACGCACATTATTTCCACACCTTTTGGCAGAGCTCCTGGCTATCTGAGGTACCTGCCCTCAAGGGGATGAGACACTGGGATCTTATTGCTTATTGCAATACCTTAAGTTCCTTTGCTTATTTGACAATGGAGTTCCAGCTGTAAAAACTCCAGGCTTTTAGGCATTCGCAACTAAGACATGCTCTGGACTGATATCACAAATGCTGGTAGCTCTCTGAGAATTTAGCCCCATGAAGGCATGGGATATCACAGAACCCTTAGGTAAACAGGGGATTTCCATTACCTTCCACTTTCTTGTAGAGAATGCCCCTTGCAATCTGCACAACTGAGAACACACCAGGAAAGTAATGTGGTTTAACTCGAAAGAGTCCAGAATGCCACCTCGAAAGATGGCCATATCCACAGGAAAGCACCATATACAAGTTAAATGCCTCTACCACACATATTGTACACCTGGCAGACTATGGAATAAGGGAAAGAGAGAATTTCCAAACTACTTTAAGTGCCAAAATGAAGTTGCTGATTTCTTTCATATGGTCTGGTTGTGCTGTCATAAACTGGCGTATACGGGAATAATTCCAAAGAGACTCACCAGGGTCATCCACAGTCCTCAGGAGCCCAAGCCAAAAATATTTCTCCTATGCGTAATGGAGGGTAGGAGGGTTTACGAGGCAGATGCACCATGGAGGAGATTGGAATCTTTTTAGCAAAATGTGGCATCACACAACACTGGCTCTCAAACAGAGCCCCTTAACTCGAAGTAGTGCCAGGGCATGGATTCATGTGACCAAACTGAAGAGGTCATATTCTTGTCCAGAGCTGCTCACACTATGCAGGAGAAGATATGGGCTGAATGGACAGACCACAACAATTGTAACATGCACACCTAATATATACATTGTGGGTTCGCGGCCTGCACCAAACTGTATTATAAACAAGCATTGGCAAATGCAATAGGTCTTGCCTAAGTGAGAGCTATTGGCTTGCCCAATAGTAGAGCAATGTTGCTGCTGCGCACTATGGCTAAAAGTTATTAAAAATGATAGAACATCTTTTTTTCAATATGCTATGATGGGGGAAGCTAAAAAGCAAAGTATTTTTTAAAATAATTTTTAGCCATGCTAAAATGTTGTGTTACTGCACATCAGATCCGTGCTGACCAATTAGAGTGTGAGATCAGACCTGGGAGTTCCTGTGTGCTGTTCTATAAACCTCAGGCTAGCATGGATAGTTCATACTCATTGCAGGTCACCCTCCTTCCCCGTTCTAGACATCAGATTGGGCAAAAACTTCAACAACTACACATCTTCAGAGAAGAAGAGTTCTAAAAGAGCACCAGCCTGCTGGATGCCTCAGAGATGTCAACCTTCAAGGAGTAAAATATCAGCACCAGGCAGAAAAAAGTATCTAGGTACCTTACGCAGGGACGCTTCCAGCTCCTGTTGTTCTTGCTTGGCCAGCTCCCCTTCAAGCTGAGATTTTTTCAGCAGTTCGCTCATAGATGCCAGCTCCTTCTTCAGTGAGGAGTTCTTCATCTCAAGAGCATCCAATAATTTCTGACTGTAACAGGGGTATAGATAGGAGAGCAGGGCAGAAAAGAAGTGTGGAAGAAAGAAGGAGGGAAAGGACAAGAAAGATAATAAATACAGGAGCAACAGATAGAAAAGGATGAAAACCTCAAAAAACAGTCAGAAGCAAAGTGAAAACAAAAAGCAACAGACCACGTGAAAATGTGAGAGCAAAGGATATACAATAAAAGAGCAGACACAAAAAGCAAGAATGAAAAGGTGGGAAAAGAGGAAGAAGGGGGAACCGAGAAATAAAGAATGTAACAGAGTAAGATATTTAAAGTAAAAACCAAACAAAAGATCATAAGAAAACAAAAAAGGAAGAAACAACGTGGGGAGATAGACAATGAAAAATAAACAAGCAGAGAA
The DNA here is from genome assembly GCF_964263255.1 of Lissotriton vulgaris. Classification (NCBI taxonomy): domain Eukaryota; kingdom Metazoa; phylum Chordata; class Amphibia; order Caudata; family Salamandridae; genus Lissotriton; species Lissotriton vulgaris. The sequence continues at coordinate 1,727,105,779 of NC_141695.1, forward strand.
AGAAAGAAAAGCAAGTCAAGGGGGTAAGGATTCATGAAAAAAGTTAAAGGAAAAGGAAAAGACAAAAGAATAATTGGCAGGTAAATGGAGAACAGATGACACAATGAGAGGGAGAGGGGAACAGGGAGCAAAATGGTGAAGGAGCACAAGAAAACGGAGAGATGTGGGTGGGGAACGGTATAATAAGGAGACAAGTCGGAGGAAAAGGGCACTGTGGTTCACATTCAAGCATCTGTGACAGACAGGATAAAAACAGTCTCCAAAGCCAGGTCTGGGATCAGCTCAGAATGGAACCAGTTCAACCAAATTTAGTACAGTTTCTCATCACGGAAGCACCTCGGAAGAAAAATACTGAAATCCTTCTGAAATGCTTTCAATGAAAAAATAATCCCTCTGTGCTTGGATATACTTTCTCTGTGTATCTGTATTTTTTCCATTTCTAATCCTGTTGCCAGTCTTTAATAAAATATGCAATCTGTGAGCTACTTCTCACTTTCAAGTAGTGCCTGTTTCCAGATTTCTTCATCTTAAACTGATAATTTTAGATTGTGCGGCTGAGGAAGAGTGACAGGGAAAATATGGGTTGGCAGGTGGTGCCCACAGGGAGCAATATCTGAATGCCTGTACATATATGAATGCGTGCAGGAGTGTGACGTATACAGCCGAAAATCTAACCACAAAGTAGCCATTGCTGTACACAATGGTGGTTTCACAGTGTCTAGTGAAGAAGAAGAGGAGGAGCAGAGGTAAGGTGGGCAAGAGGGGATAAAGGATCAAGGTTTACAAACTGAAGTGAAGGGAAAGGGTCTGGGTATAGGATTACTGGGTTGGGCCAGCAAGAGGGGTGGCAGGGCAGCAAGATGGTGGCAGATTGGGAGCTGCAACTTCTAAGGGGTAGTCTGGGCATCCAGTTGCTACCCCGTGATGGACTGGTAGAAATGTAAGGTTCCTTGAGTCAAAACCACTCAGACAGCTCAATGTTTCTTTCCTGTACAATGGAATCCAATTGACCAACATCATCGTCAATCAATACGCACACGACACACAACTCTACCTATACATCCCAAACTGTGCCTCAATCTAGGAGCTAGTGAAGGAATATGGTCATTCAATATCCTTAGGAACCTGGGAAGAAAATCACATATTAAGGAGGACATGGCGTTCCTTGGGGTCATTTGTGGGCATTAGGGTTTGTGTGGCTAAACTTGCTATTCCTACAAGACTGAAGCACATTTAGAAATTGGTGTCACACACCTATCTTAAACACATACACCTTAAACTCAACCAGAGTAAACCAGAATTCCACCTGGTCACCAATACCACCTAGCAACCACAAAATGAATCTTGGATATCGGAAAGGAAATTGGACAACTTCATACCACAGCAGCAAACCAATGCAAATATCAGCTGGTCGCACCATTGTTGCACATCTATGCTTCAATGAATACATTGCTAAGAAAACCAAGAAGCATTGTACTAACCCTCTCTCTCCTGCCAAAAGCAAAATCCTTCCTCCCCAGAAACAACAAGGCTGTAAGCCTAAGTCATCTCTTACCTGGATGGAGGCAAACCTCTGCTCAAAGGGCTACCAAACCCCACATTAGGCTCCATGAAATACATCTTACACACTGCAGTAAGTAGTTTCAAAGCATCACCCTAAAAATGTAAAGAACTCCAAGCCAACACCATCCCCAAGGTCAGCAGCCACTTGTACAAGGTCACCAGAAATGACACGTCAGGCAGGCAGCACCTCACAAGGATCAAGGACATCACCAGGCGGGAAAACAACAAATGCAATAAGAAACAAAGGAGACCTTCTTAATCTACGCATCCAGAACCTAGAACAATATATGTGCAGCAACATCAGACCTGCTTCGAACTTCCTGCAACTCAGAATGGAACTAATAACATACTGCTCAAGCCAATCCTCTGTGCTGATGGAAACCAGTACAAAAAACTAGTCCTATCAAGAATGTATCTCATTGTCAATGAACACAAATTGTATCTCAGGCTTCACCCCATGCTCTCCGCTCAGCTGCTAGGCTGGCACAATAGTGGTACCAATACATATACATGCACACAACGGTTGCCAGGGGAAGTCCCCACAGTCCTGATCCCACAGTCCTTATAAGCCACTGACCACTTCCATTGCTATAGCTCTCCAAAGGTTACTAACCAGAGTTAAGGCTGAGGACATGAATGCAGGGATGTTCAAAGCTAAATCTAACACAACAAAACCTATGTGCACAATTTGGAACAATACAATGCCTGGACATTATGCTCCCTCCCCCCGCAACTCTTCTCCCCCCTCAGCCCCCCTTAAAGCTGGACCAATAAACTCCAGTTAGGGATTCAAAATTCAATTGACTTACAGGGTTTGGTCAAAAGCTTCTCCAACACTTCTAAGAGATTAATTTATTGGAGGTTGATTGCAATGCTTTTGCCAGCTTTTTTATTGCCTCTGGAGCTGGCAACACCACACAAGCCAGTCAGCACTGCTGAAGAAGATGCTGCTTTAGTAGGCTTGACCCTGAGCACATCAAATTGGGTTTTGTGGGGTTTACGGCTTAAGCTCCATATTGGCCCTTATCCATCCCTGCTGCAGGACAGGACAGGGCTAATTCTATCCCAGTGTAAGCAACAAAGATCTAGGGAGCATGGATGCTACACTCCTGTCCTGCCCACCGAGGAAATGCATATATTTTCTTGTAGGGCAATAAGACATGTACACTTAATATTTGTAACCGGCAAACTCTGGGGTAATGAGCGAATGAGCCATTACTCACATCCTCTCGCAATCTCTGCGTGCCCGCATGTTTTCCCGCTGCTGCTCCTCTTTCTCCTCCTGGGCAGTATCCGCCCTCAGCTGCTGTTCTGTGTAGGCCCGCTCCAGCCTCTGCACTTCCTCCTGAGATAGCTCCAGACGATGGCGCAGTGACCCTGCCTCCTCGCTTATGACCGAATGTTCACTGCAGAAGCAAAAAATAATACACCATCTGTTTCTGGCATGCTGATTCTCCAGCATGGACGTTTTGCACCTACAACTGCTACCATCCTTTGTTCTCCATTTAATCTGAGCTTTTATTTTCGGTTTTCTTCTCATCTCTATTCTATGCTCTGCTGCTCTCCCACCTGGCTCTTGATTCCATTCCTTATTTTTATCTCCCCCCTTTTAGTTCACCGATTTCTCTTCATACTTTTTTTCGGTTCTCCAGTCTGTTTCCAAGACTATTCCATTCTACTGCTATTATTCCTTGTTTACAATCCAGTACCTTGATTAGATCTTCTCCAGGCTTGTCCTCTAATTTTCAGTTAATTCCCATCTGCTTCCTTAATCTGCTCCTCACTTGGAAGCTTACTTCTGGTTTCCCCATTCACTTCCAGGCTGTATTGTTCTATTATACATATTTGTTCTTCTCCTGCCTGTTTCGAGGATCCATCACCTCTTTTGTGCCCTGTCCCTGTATTATGTATGTGAGTGATATGTATGTGTTCATGTTTGTGTAGCCATGAGCTAGAATGTGGAGCTTCCCAGCCACATTAGCCCTAGTTGAGCTGTTGCTTTTCTTACCCCATACATTCATCTTTAAACCTTAGGTCTGATTATTCAGCCACAGTTAAATGTTTCTATTTAATACCTCACCGTTTTTATTTCTGACTATCATGCCGGTTTCTCTTTTCCTTTTACCTGTTCTCTCCTAACAGCTTAAGGGCCATTCTGTCCCTTATTTCTCTTATTCTTGGTTTCCTGCCCATTTCTTCCCTCCCTTTAGGTTTGTATTTATGTTCTCTTTGTAAGTAAGCAACAGAATACAGAGCAATCAAGAGGTAGGTACGTGCATAGGAAAGGTGAAACACAAGTGACATCAGTGAAGATAGATCTTATGTTCAAGACTGACAATGGACTGACCTTGTCAGATTCTCTAGCAGAGAGCTACAACGGCGGATGTCCTCCTTCAGTTTTTTATTCTCCTGGACTACAGTGTTCTGGTCCTCAAGTAACTTTTGTTCCTGATGTTCTAAGGCTTCCAGTTTCTGAAGGGCCTGTTGCTCCCGCTGCATTAAGGCATTCTGCTCTTCTTGGTGCTGCTGGTCCTTCTGCAATATGGTCTGCCGTCCCTGCAGGGCCTGCTGCTCCCAAGCGTCACGCTCCTGGAGGGTCCGCTGCTCCCGCTGTTCCAGGGTCTTCCTCTCTTCCTCTTGCTGGCTCACCTGATTCTGCAAGGATGCCACGGACAGCTGAAGAGAAGCAACCTGTTCCCGCAGATCCTACGCATGAGAAGGGAATGAAACAGGTAAAAAATATAGAATAATCGAGGGATGATTAAAATGTGCTGCATATACATCTGATTAAGACCTACCACAAAAATAATTACAACAGAATATGAAATAACACACTACCATATAGTCAGAAAAAGAAGAGGTTGTGCAAAACTGAGCTTTACAGAATAGGTGTTCTCTATGAAAGTTTTGAAGGTGTGCTTGGTGAGGCTTCAGCCCAGCAGATATGATCGATGCCAGTATACCGTCCAGCTTGTGACAGCTTCTAAGTAGAATGTACGAATGGTTTACAAATGCAAATTGCTTCTAACTGCGATTGCCTCTAAGACAGCAGCTCTAATCTCGGACTAGAGTCTGTGTCTCTAGAAACTAATATATGACGTTACAACGCATACATTTACAATGCATGCCCTTACAACGCAGTTTTTACATTGCAACATCCTTTACAAAACATTCTTTTACATAGCATGCCATTACATCGCATTTTCAGAAACTACCTTTACAACGCATTCCATTACATCCCATTATACCTTTACAACGCATACCATTACAATGCATACAATTACATTGCATTTAAGGTAAGTGTTGGATTGTATAGGGGTAATAAGTACTATTCTAACTCCAGTGAGTGCAACAGTAGGTTAAGTGTTGGATCGTGTAAGGGTACTCTGCGTTGTAATGGTATGCGTTGTAATGACTTGCAATGTAATGCCTGCGTTGTAGTGAGATGCATTGTAACGACATGCAATGTGATGGCTGAGTTGTAATGACATGCGATGTAATGGTTGTTGCAATGTAAGGACTGCTATATAAAGGTAGTGCAATGTAATGACTGCGTTGTAAAGGTTGTTTCCCCTAGAAACAGACCAGTGTTGACTGTGAATCTTGACTGTTAGCGATCGTTTCAGCAAATTTTGGTTACAACACCTCAATAATATTGAATAAAAATGACAACGGTACCTCTTTTAGCACTAAGAGCACAAACACAAGTACATTCACAGAAGATATAAATGCTTTTTTAAAGACGAAACCAAACACAAAAACTTGCATGAAGTACTAAGTAAATGATTTCAAATTGCAATACGACAATGTGAGCATAGGATTGTTTTTAGTGAGATGCGGTGAGTGGAAAAAAAGTTCGATGTTCACTGACAGTTAAAACCCAACCTTCTCCTTTATCCTTATAGAGCCTCGAAGGAAGGAGACTAGCCTCCTTGTAAGGATATTGTTGTTTTAGTTTTAGCACCAGACACCGCAGTGCTATGTTAAAACACAACACAGGATTATACAGTCCGGCCCAAGTTGACTGCCTGTCTCTACTCGTTTCCGTCCAAGACACTTTATAAACCCCTGGCTGCTCCACTACCCACCTCTCCCATTCCTTATGCAGAAATAGACCTCATACAGTGACAACCTGATTTCTGTTCTCCAACATCACTTCTAAATGACCCTTTCCAATCTCAAAATACTGCCGATATTGTTCCAACACTACTTCACCTTAAAAAGTATCTGGGTAAATTCTGTACAAATGCTGATATTTTACATTTCTTGTAGGATTGCGAATAGCTCCATCACAACCACTCTAATCTCATTTGTACTCTATTTAAGCTGTGCATCATTTTGATGGCATGTTTTAGGGGTGTTTGACTTAATTTCCTCGTGATATCGCCTCAATAACTATAAACAATGATAATCTTGCATGCAGTATATAAACAGTTGATCATCTCTATGAAACAGGACATTGAGAGCACTAAAAACCTCTTCTAAAATTGCATGAGAGATATTGCTGCTTGGCTGTCCAGGAACGTTCTCTAACTGAACAGTGAAACGACAGAGGTCTTGCTGTTTGGTAGGGCGCAACATCTGTGGTCTTCGGACTGGTGGCCTGTGGAATTAGGTACCGCTCCATTCCCCAATCAATCAGAGAAAAATTGATTATGACCCGTCTATGAAAAACCATATAGCTGCAACAAGAGGGACTTGTTTTGAGACTATGCGTACCCTCAAGAAAGTCTTTCCTTAGCTTCCGGCTTCGGCTAAGAAAATGCTGGTCTGGGCGCTGATTATCAGTCACCTGGATTATACCAATGCCTAGCTTGAGGCAGCTAATGACACTCTTAACACATCTTCATATGCCAGCTAAATGTACCCTGGACTACAACTTGCTTTCTTCATTAAGTTACCATACAAGGTTCTTCTTGCAAAATGTTTGAGTAGAAACTATCGGTATCTACTACTTTAACATATCTTGGGTTTGTCTAAAGTCTTGAGCGGTCTGATAAAGGAAAGTCTACTTGCCAATCAATCAAAGAGGGAAACATTTAAAGAGTTGTGGAGGACATACACATAGAAAGAAAGAGGGATACCTTTTCCTCTGCTTGATGCTTTTCCAGCACTGACTTCACCAGAGTCAAGGCCCCATCTACACCCCAATGCTCGTGCTGAAGCTCCTGGGAGCACTCGGCAAACGAGAGGTCGAGGCCACTATCTGCCTCGCCTACTAGCACCTGTAGAGACACAAGAAGAGGCAGGAAAACTGGTTACCATTCAGCAAAGTAAAGGAGTGAAAATCTCTCCATCCCTCTTTCCAGCATACACCCTTTTCTGGAAAAACTAAATCTTTCAACTGCTCTTAGTTCGAATCCTATTGACTATGTGCCCGTCTCACAGTTTCTCAGGATTTGTCTCAGTACCTGGATAATGTCCTTCAGCGTCTGCTGGAGTGATAAGGCCTCTTCTCTGGCAGTGGCTGACAGGGACGTCTCAGACTCCAAACGGCTCACCTCCTAGGTGGGGCAGAAGGGAAAATATGAAATATGAAACTGTCTACTTTTTGTACGCCACATCAAACCCCTTAGAGATTTATCATGCTGCATTGCTTCAAGCTAATAAAACATGCTAACAGTACAGAGCCTCATGACATCATTTTTGGTAACTTACAAGGAAATCAGTTCCAGCTGAGGAACAGATTTCCTCTGACTGGAGAACAGCATACTGCCTTGGAAAATATAAGTGGAGAATTGAAATATCTTTGGTCTCAGAGAATGAAATTACTCTGATTTTCACGTGTACGCTGACAAATTTGCAGAAAGAAGACAGAGGAAGGCACCAACCTGACATTTACAGCAAATAATATCCCAGCCTACCAGGAAAAATGTACAAAAAGGTTATTGTGCACGTTTTCTGTTTTAACATAAGTGCAAATTGGTTCTCTTGACCTTCTCAGCAGGGTCAAATGCCTTAAGACCTAAGCAATGAGTAGGAAAGTGTACCCATTTGACTTAGTCTACCCCAATTTTTTTGCCTGGAATTTGACGCAGTTTTGAAAGAAGTGTATTGGTTTCCTGCTAGCCAGGCCCCCAGTGCCAGATCTCATTCCCTAAAACTGTTTAATTGTTCCCCTATTGGCAATACCTTTTGTATCAATGTAAGTCTTTAGTAGATGGTACCCCAGGTACCTAGAGCATCGCTACTAAATAGGGCCACTGAGGGCAGCAGCATGTATTGTGCCACCCAAGGGACACCTCACCCCACTCATGCAAATTACCATTGCAGGCTGCGTGACATGGTGCAGACAAAAGTGAAGACACAACATGGCACGCCTCCTGTGTGACATGCCTGCAGACACAGCATGTAAGTCGCCCCTACAGCAGGCCTTTTAGCCCTAAGACAGTGTGCATTATATTACATGTGTGGACATATCTGGAAGAGCAGATATGCCCCTGTGGTTTCCAGGTCGATTCATAGACTTTGCAAGTGAACAGGGAATCCATCTAAAGGACATGTACTGGACACTGGTAAAAAAGATGGCTTCAATAAAACCAAGGCTGTTCAGTATCAAACATCTGGTATTAATAAACCCACACTGATTTCAGTGATGGATTTCTTAATAAATGCCCCTATATGGTACTTTAGAGGTACCCCCTGAAAAACTACTAGTCCACTGGTGTGCTAGCTGACTGCTACAGTCCAGCCTGCCACCACAGACGTGCTTCTGACCCCCTAGGAGGTGAGATCCCTGCTCTCAAAGGTCAGACACAATGCCTGCTCTGGCAGGAGTTGTTTACACCTCCTCCAAACAGGATGGGTAGCAATCTGCATACCAAGGCTGGAAAGTTCAAAGCCTTTGCCACCTTGGATTTGCAATTCTGGCATTCTGAGAGATGCCACTTCTTGCCCATTTGGCACCAGGGTAGGCGGGAAATTGGTATGTGAAGTAGGCGTGGAACACACCTTTGTCATTCACACCCCCAAGGTAAGCTGCCCGATTTTTCCACTCTAGGAAAATTCTTCAGTCTTGGTGATGGCAGAATTTTGGAAACTTGGACACAGTTATGCACACTCCCCACGGGAAGAATCATATAGAGGGCGTAGTTAACCCAAGGGTAGGTAGTCCGTTGGCTATTACTCCCCACTCCCCTAAAGCCCTAAAATATAGTATTTGGGAGAGCTCCCTTAATCCAGAAAGGCAGATTCCGCTGACTATAGAGAAGAGGAGGACACTGAAGAGCCAATCCTCGTGAGAACAGAAGACTGTTGCGTACTTTTGGTGCCAAACACTGCCTGCCACACAGAAACTTGACAACTGCAAATACCTGTCTCATCCTGCAGCTGTGCATCCTCCACAAGCCCCAGAGGGTTACCGGCTCTTCGAACAGCAGCCAGCATCTCCCTTGGTCAGTGCAGTCAAGGAGGTCAGACAACAAGACCTCCATGAGCCTTCCTACACCAATACCCAGGGTACCGGGACCTTGCTGCAAACAACGCTTGTTGAAAAGCCTGGACTCCAACGACATCACAGATGTTCAGTCGACAAGGGACATTAGCACCACAGAGGCAAGGACTGAGAGTGGCCCAGCTGTCCTGTTTGTTTCCCCCTTGCTGGCCCTGACCGGCAACCAAGAGTGCTTTGACGCACACGAGCCACCCAACTGAAAACCCTCACCCCCGAGCCGCCAGGTCCGGGACTAAGTACATAGACTGCTACCTGGTGCTCCCAAGACCCGAGCCCCCACCCCCCGTTAGGAGCTCACGGACTTGTCCCCAAAACCCCCTTTGCCTTCTTTTTCCAAGTGCCCCCCCCCCAGCATCGCTCGCAAGGCTACCAACCCATCCAGCACCTCTGCAGATGGATTTACCAGGGCAGATAAGACCCATCTGCTGGTGGAACTTTGGTCCTTGTCCCTCTACCACCTCAGGACCGAAAGGGGTCCCATTGAAACGCATTGCAAGTATATGTATGCAGTGAACGTTCTTTCTCCCATATGTAAGCATTACGCATAAAAACGCTGTTAGTTAAACATTGCAAAAACTGTAAAAATTCTATTATGAAAAAATACTCACCCATTATGAAGTTCTTGAGTTCATAATATATATAAAAATACCTCATATTTTTTCGAAATTGGGGTAGATCTCCTTTTTGAGTGTGTACATAATTTATTGACTCTATGTGTGCAACAAATGTCAGATCCTCCTCTCTGATAATCCTAAGGCTGCTCGACCACACTAACCTAGACAGAGCACCTTGGGATTTCTAGAGTAAGCCCTGTTCACTCATTTACACAGCATACCTCTGTTTAGTATGCTATATAAAGAGCCAGCTTCCTACACAAAGTCCATAATTTGGGCATTATATTGTATTAATCTCTTAAGATTCAAAAATCTTTAAATCCAATGAAAATGCCCCATGTCTGGAACATAAGGGGCTGGGCCTAAACTAGAATTTATGTGGCTACCAACTTCTTATACTAGACTACGGGGCAAAAGACAGGTGCTCACAATGATCTTAGATTCTGGAGCACACACTTTGTGGGGGAGAGGCTGTAATGGTCTCTTCCCTATAAAATCTACGCAGAGGTTTGTGACTGGTGCTTTCTCTGCCCAGCCTCTGATGTGTGTTGCATGCTGGGTTCCAAACACCATCCCACATCCTGGAACAGGGATGATAATGTTAATCTCTGTCACTTGAGAGTCAAATGTACAAAGAGAGGAACATGTATAAATGTATATGGTACCCGAGACCCCAGAACATCAGTGGTAAATGACACTGCATTACAAGGATACTGCCAAGTAATCACACACTATTAAATGACCCAGAAATAAGGTCCATATCAAACCTTTAATTTACACCTAGGTAGCCAAACACATTGCAGAAAACAACAACGACAATTATTCTGAGGAAAACATGACACAATGAAAGACAACTGCTCTATAAAATGTAAAGGGGATAAGACAATACATTAAAATATATGACATACATCCAATGATGCAAAACAGAAATATTACCACATCACAATGTACGACAACAGCCCTCTAAACTACTCTTGTAATGTAAAATGTTAGAAAACTCAACAGTAGCTGATTAAATATTGTGTGAGCATGCCAGAATACAGGGGGGAAGCACTACAAACTATCATTAAAGTATCCTGCTCAACATATTGCAATAGTAGGTTAATTAAAAACAATGTACCATGGACCTATCATAAAGGATTATCCAGTATTTCCCAAAATAATCATCCTGCACTCTAGGTAGATCTCCAAACACTCAGGCTTTATTTAGGACAGGATTTCAACATATACATATAATAATAATAGTTAAATTTGTAAAGCGCCTGGTTACACTGAGACCAGTGTGTCCCCGCGCTACGGTAACAATGCAAACAACAACAGCAGCCATAAACAGGCTTTAATTTAAGAAGCCGGAAATAAGTGCGCCTTCAGACCTTTCCTAAAGATGGATTCAGAACACTCCAGTCGGAGTGCCTGAGGAAGCGGATTCCACAACTGGGCTGCAAGATGACAAAACGAGCGTCCACCCATCCTGGCTCTTTTCATTTTGGGGACATGCACCCTGCCTGTCCCCTGGACCTTAGCAATCTAGTAGGTGCATAAGGAGTTAAAAAACCGTGCAAGTATGTGGGTCCTTTTCATTGTAAAATTCGATGGCTCACACACAAAGCCTTGAATTTCACTCTTTCCCCGATAGGGAGCTAGTGCAAAGAAGCCAGCGCACTTGTCGCTGAAGCACTCTTAGGGAGCATGAGTATTAATCTTGCTGCTGCATTCTGAAGACAGTGCAAGTGCCGCAGGCGTCTGACGGTAGCACCCAGGTAAAGAATATTGCCGCAGTCCAGGCGAGATGTTACCAGCGCGTGAACAAGAATTTTCCTAGATTCCGTGGGGAGGGCGTCAAGGGTTTTCCGAAGTTTCCTCAGAATACCAAAGCAGGCGCCTGCCACCCACCCGATGTGGTAGTCGAAGGACAACTTATTATCCACCCAAATCCAGAGATTCTTAGCTTGTTCACAAGGTATGGGGTTGGGGCCCAGTGACTGGGGCCACCACGCCGAAGACCATACTGATGGAGCCTTGCCTATCACCAACACCTCGGTTTTACTTGCATTCAGCCTCAGGCAGTTGTTTGCCAGTTCTTGAAGGCAGGATACAAAATTGGAGGCAGCACAGGCCTGGGCCTGGGTCAAAGACCACCAGCTGGGTGTCATCAGCATAGGACAGGGCATTAATTTCAAATGTATCTGAGATTTTAGCCAAGGGGGCGACAGAGATTAAAAAGAGTAGGGCTCAAAGTGGAGCCCTGAGGCACCCCCTGGGTCAGCTTGATGTTTCTGGAATAGAAGCTGCCCTGCATAACAGTGAAGTGCAGCTCAGATAAAATGGATTCCATCCACTTTAATGGTCCGTCCGCTACACCCCCTCTCGCTAGATCATGAAGTAAAGTATGATGGGCAACAATGTCAAAAGCGGCACTCAAGTCTAAAAGAATTAAGGCCGCTGTCTGCCCTTCGTCCACATACTTCCTGATGATCTCCGTGGAAAAAAGGAGAGCCGATTTGGTGGAATGCAAAGCCCGAAAGCACGACTGGGAGGGATGGAGAAGATTGTTGGTACAGATATGTTCCGTGAGATGAGTGTTTACAATCTTTTCCGCGACCTTTGCAAAATATGGAAGCAGGGAGATGGGCCTCAAATTATCGAGCTGGTCAGCACTTTTTCTGTAAAGGAAGTACCACGGCCTCCTTCCACATTTCCGTAACCACTCCAGAATTAAAGGACAATTCTAATAGATATCGCAAAAGAGGTTCGAGTACAGGGTCCCTAAGCGAGCCCGACTTAATGCAAGTCGCCACCTTTTTTAGACTGTCCTGGGAGAGTACAGTGAATTTATGGAGACCTTGTATTTCAGACAGGACCACACATTCCTTATGAACTCTTTTACCCTCACGTGCAGAATCAGGAAAAGAGGAATAGATTCTTTCAACCTTATCTGCGAAGTATTCAGCAACTCGATTGCATGACTCTTCAGAGCCCGCAATAGGCGCTGCAACAGATGCCAAAGAGAATATCTCTTTAAAGATCTTAACAGCTCTTTTTTGGGGGGGCGTGGCCAGCAGCCGGAGGGAATGGTCGCTTGCTAGCTAGCAACTTCCGGCCCTTGCCCGACTATCCCCCTCACTAATCCGCTCTTGAACCGGGGACTCCTCTGTCACCAGGGACAACCCTGTTAGGAACCGACTGTGCTTGCCTGGAAGAAGTGCTGGCCCCATCGGTGCGCTGCTGGGGAAGATAGAGCCCGACATGGTGATGTCCCCCGGGGCCTGCAAGATGGCGGCCGTATCAGAGCTCCGACCGGCCTCCTGACCGGCTCTTGCTGAGGGTAACTGGACCCGGACCGGGTTCGGGGCCAGTCTTGCCTTGCCGCCGCCCATCGGACCTGTTCTCTATCCTTCCGGGATGACACGGACCCCCTTGAGTGTCTGTGAAGCCGTCCCTGGACCGACCGGGGGAGAACTGCGGAGACCACCTGCGTGCCGGGGCGCCATTCACGCGAAGCCCCGGCTTTGAGGCCTACTATCTTTGGAGCTCCGGCGCGCTCTCCTTCTGCCTCACAGAGACTAGAAGCCCACCGCCTGATGCCTGCATGCTAGTTCCGATTCGACATCGGAGGATGGGTGCCCCGGGCGGACTTGGCTGCTAGTTGGTTGGCCCCCTTGCATTGGGCCTTTTTGCTGACTCTTTCCAACGTTGTGAGACCCATCGAAAATCTGGATCGTGTAAGAGCCTACTTGGGGCTGATTGGCCATTTATTTACTGCGGGCCTCGTAGCGGTCCCGTCATTCGGACGCACACCATCGCAGCAGTTGCGCTCCTGGGCCTGTGCTCCTCGGTGCCCTTGCGACTGACCCTTTCATCCTGTGCCCGGGTGGCCCCCCCCCCCCCCCCATCCTGAACTTACCGGAAACTTATTGCACCACGGCGACCCGCTGCACACAGTTGATTTTCAACCTTGGATGGGCTCGGACCCATTCGGAGCCGCCCTTTACGCCCCATTGATCTTTCTGGGGTGTCTCCTGCTTGTGTCTTTGGACGTCTACGGGGTCTTGCTAGTACTGCAGCAGGGGTTGCCGGAGGTGGTGTGGTGTGTACTCCTGGCCTGCAATACCCAACCCTGTAAGGGGATACTGGGATACTGGTCTCCATCTTCTTTCTGGTCCCGCTCCATCCCGCTCGCTTCAGGAGTCCACCGGGCAGCCGGGCAGTCATGAAGGCGTATGGCAAGGGGGTCAAAGCCCTCAAATCAGAGTCAGATCACCAAAAACTCGTGGAGCACTAGAGGAGATAACAAGGAAGCTGCCCCCCCCCCCCTCCGGAGACCCAAAGCTTGCGTTCCCATCGCGGGGAGCAAAGGCGCTCACCCTTGAGGATGTAATGGAGGCTATCGCTGGAGTCCGCTCCTTTCTGGAGACTCGAATTGACTCCGTGAATATTGAGGTGACTCTCTTGCGAGCGGATTTGCGCAAAATAGACACTAAAGTTAAGGATGTTGAGGTTAAGACCGCGGCCTTAATCAACGACACATCTACGCTTCAGCTTCAGAAGCAGCAGAAGCAGATGAGTGAACAGCTGGACGACTATGAAGGGAGGGCTAGAAGGAACAACATCCGTATCCTGGGAGTTCCGGAGCGCATGGAGGAGCCATCAGCGGACCTGTTTGTGGAGACCCTGGTTACGAAACACCTTCTGCCGAAACAGCTCTCGGTTTCTGGCATTTCAGCCTTCTTCAGCCCGGCTTGCTTGAATCCAGTGGCAGAGTGAGCAAGGGACTCACGTCTGAGCATACCCTGCCAACTTAGGGCGAACAAAGAAAAAACAAACTTACAATCGTTAGGTAGTGCGGGGTCCCATTGTTATCAATTCCTGGTTGTTGCAGATCCCAGACATCAGAGAGGCGCTACAGGAGCGCATCAAACTTTATTTTGCTGAAAATGTTGGCTCAGTGGACTTGGCGGTCACGCTTTGGGAGGCATACTTGGCGGTGGTGAAGGGTGAGGCGCTAGCTCTCAAGACGGGCTATCTGCGTAAACATAACGAGCAGATAACGCAGGCGGAAACTGATCTAATTAGCCTTGAGGCGTCTCATAACGCTGCACCATCTGATACCACTGCTGCTCGTCTCCGTGCCCAACAACTGGTCTATAAGGCCCTGGAACAGGAAAGGGCACAGGCGCGGTTGCTTCATACACGCCATATGGTCTATGAGTTTGGAGACTGTGCAGGCAAGATGCTCGCATGGCTGGAGCGTCGAGACCAAGGATCTAGGTGGGTGTCGTCTATAACTAGACAGGTGGATCCGTGGTGGTGGGCCCGCAGGATATTGCGGAGGCATTTGCCGACCATCTGGAAAGGGTTTATACAGCTGGCGATGGCTATTCGTCCGCTGAATCCAGATAACTTCTGGAGGAGATGCGCCTCCCGACCATTTCGGACTTGGATTGGCTTGCCCTAGACGCCCGATTGATCAAAGGCTGGCTTCAATTGCGGTCATCCTCAAACCCGCCAAGCCTCCCACTGACTGCGGCTCTTATCGGCGAATCTCCTTGATCAGCGCAGGGGCCAAGGTCCTGGCTAAACTACTAGCGACTCGCCTTCTCCTAATACTCCCTTCCCTGATACACGATGACCAGTCTGGTTTTCTTCCGGGCCGCAATACGGCGTTGAACCTCCGAAGAGTGCATAACGTGATGAGCCGCCAGTCCATTATTCAACAAGAGGCGACCATCTTATCCCTTGACGCTGCGATAGTGTTCGACTCGATCGAATGGCCATATTTGTTCGAGGTCCTCCACCGCTTTGGCTTTGGACCCCACTTTATTAGTTGGGTGCGTCTTCTGTATACGGACCTCCTGGGCCAGGTCCGGGTTAATAATTACACATCCCGGAGGTTTCCCGGCTGCCCCCTGTTGTTCGCCCTCACCCTGGAGCCTCTGGCTCACTGGGGCCGCACAAATGCCTCTATCAGAGGCCTACACTGGAACGAGGATGCCGTGGACAAGATCTCTCTCTATGCAGACGACATCCTGTTTTTACGTGTCGTCCCCACGGTCCTCCATTAACACCTTGGCTGCTGTGCATTTTCCCCCAGAGTGCTGATATCCCTTGAATCCTACTATTCATGACGAGCTCAGCTCGTCATCAGCACAGCTCAACTGTGCCTCATGACGAGCTGAGCTCGTCATGAGCATGAAAGGGGTTAATAGCCTGTTTCACGTTCTTAACAACTTCGGGAAATATTCGGGATACGCTATAAATTGGACTAAATCGGTGTTGTATATGTTGCATTGTCCACCGCCTCGCCTGCCTCAAGGGTTCTCCATCACAATAGCCACGGAAGGTTTTATGTATCTCGGTGTCTATGTTACACCCGACTTCAAAAAGTTCCATGACCGTAATCTGCTGGGCCCCCTGCGTAGGCTTCGCAGCGATGTCACTCATTGGCGGTCACTCTCGCTCTCTCTCCCGGGCCGGGCGGCGCTGTTTGAAATGTTGGCGCTTCCGCGCTTCCTGTATGTCCTACAGAACTGCCTCTTCCCAATACCGGACTCATATTTTAAGACGGTGGAAAGTGAGCTCAGACTGCTGCTGTGGGATGGGGGTGCCGCTCGGATTGCCCTCTGCAAGTTGTTCCAGGGCTTATACGATGGGGGCATCACCCTGCCCAACCTCCGCCTTTATTATTGGGCGTTGCAGCTGGTGGCGGTCAACCACTGGGTACATGGTTCGCCCTTGAACCCGGCCTTCCTATTAGACAGATGTCAGACCGGGCGAGAGGGCTATTTGGGGGCCCTCTACAGTAAACCAACTAGAACTAGATATGCTGGACCTATGGCGCATACAGTGGAAATTTGGCACAGGGCCAATAGAAGACTGGGATGGCCTGACAGGATTACTAAGGCCACGCCTCTGTGGTCTACACAAAGTCTGGGGTCCCTCTGCTTTCTCCAGGGCTTCGACAGGTGTGACATGATTGGGATTTCTGAGGGGGGGCTCTTGTCCATAAGGGTAAATTGCTGACCTTTAGTGACCTCCAAGCTAAATATGCCCTAGCACCCATGGAATTCTTCAGATACCTGCAAATCACACACGCCATCCAGGCCGCTGTCCCAGACCACACCTCCATACCGGATACCTCACCTTTGGAGGACAGGTTGTTGTCAGAACCTCTTCCTGAGAAGGCATCTCTCTTACCTACCGTAAGCTCTGCAACAATCTCCCCGATCCCTTCCAATCACTGCGGACCAAGTGGGAGGTAGACCTGGGTCTTTTAGATGAGGAAGACTGAGGTCGGCATTAATGTCCCCGAGAGAGTCAGCTATCTGTCACAGGTTTAGGTTGATCCAACTGAAGGTGTTGCACAGAGTATATATGTCTGCCCTTACCCTGGCTAAAATTGGGCGGCGCCCAGATACACTGTGCCTACGTGGCTGTGGACTCCCCGGCACCTTTTATCATACCTTATGGGAAAGCCCAGTGGTGCAGCGGTTCTGGAGAGGTACGCTTAGTAAAATTAGCAGATCCTTGGGTAAACCACTCTCCCCGTCGCCTAGGGAATGGGTCCTTAACATCTGGGGGGCCAATGATTTGAGTGTCCAAGAGCTACAGTGGGCGGCGCTGGGTTGTCTGCTCGCCAAACGCTCTATAGTAATGAAGTGGGGATCCCCGGACAGGCCGTTGGTGGTGGGCTGGGTGGCTGAAATGGACCGATGCATGATTGCTGAGAAAACAGTGTATAAGATAAGAGGTTGCCCAAAGACGTGGGACAAGAAATGGGGACACTGGAATGTCTATCGTGGCGAACTGTGTGATTCTCCTTCAGTCGAACTGGCATGGCCCCGTGAGAGACCCGGGGGTAGACGTGTAAGCTAAATGGTAACAGGCTTGCTTGAAGTGTGGTTTGTTATGCTTTATGACGTTTGTGATAGCCCCCTGATTTTGCTTTTTATAATAAGAAGTTCCTAAGGCGACGGAAACACAGATAGTCCGAGCTGGACCCATGGGACGGACTATATGCTATTTGACTCTCTCTGCTGGATTTATGTATTTAAGTTTTGTTTCTGATAAAAAAGAAAAAAAGTGGTGCAGTTAACCTTTCTGTGTTCAATGCAGGCTATGGTTTGTTTTCATTATTGATCTGCTTCATCGGTATGCCGTCCGACCTCAGGGGTGTGGACTGAATGGCGGTGTATTATATTCTAACCCGTATATTGTTTTTCGCCTTATACCTGCTTGTGCGCGGACGTAAATGATGCTTTGGTCTTTCTTGACAATCACCACAATAAAAAATAAATTTAAAAAACAGCTCTTTTGTAGAGATCCTAGTATTAAAATAAGCTGCCTTTGCCTTTCTAATGAGCGAATGATAGTATTTAAGGCTGACTTTGTATTCTACTTCCAGGTCGACTGAAAAATGCTTCCTCCAGTGCCTTTCGAGTTGTTTACTGGACTAGTTCCATAGCTGTCGCTCCTCCACGCTCCCCTGCTCGACCCCCTGGCTGACTGCTCCACTCCTCCTGCTGCCTCTGATATCGCGCTCCAACATTGCCTGCACTGCTGAAGCGCCTCGAAGCCTAAATAGCGCCTGGTATCGTTTGTTTGGATTTGCGCTGTTTACATTTTGTGCTGCATTGCTCTGCTTATTTGTATCTTAACTGTGGTGGTGTTTTTGCTTCATTTACCCCCCGTCCATTTTGTTGTTGGTCACTCGTGGACCGTGTCTCCTCCCCGCCTCCCAGCTGCCCCTCCCACCCACTGGTAGAGTTGCTCGATCCTCCCTACACGCCTCTGTGACCAGCTGGACTAGTTCCATAGCGGTCGCTCCTCCACGCTCCCCTCCTCGACCCCCTGGCTGACTGCTCCACTCCTCCTGCTGCCTCTGATATCGCGCTCCAACATCGCCTGCACTGCTGAAGCGCCTCGAAGCCTAAATAGCGCCTGGTATCGTTTGTTTGGATTTGCGCTGTTTACATTTTGTGCTGCATTGCTCTGCTTATTTGTATCTTAACTGTGGTGGTGTTTTTGCTTCATTTACCCCCCGTCCATTTTGTTGTTGGTCACTCGTGGACCGTGTCTCCTCCCCGCTCCCCGCCTCCCAGCTGCCCCTCCCACCCACTGGTAGAGTTGCTCGATCCTCCCTACACGCCTCTGTGACCAGCTGGACTAGTTCCATAGCGGTCGCTCCTCCACGCTCCCCTCCTCGACCCCCTGGCTGACTGCTCCACTCCTCCTGCTGCCTCTGATATCGCGCTCCAACATCGCCTGCACTGCTGAAGCGCCTCGAAGCCTAAATAGCGCCTGGTATCGTTTGTTTGGATTTGCGCTGTTTACATTTTATGCTGCATTGCTCTGCTTATTTGTATCTTAACTGTGGTGGTGTTTTCGCTTCATTTACCCCCCGTCCATTTTGTTGTTGGTCACTAGTGGACCGTGTCTCCTCCCCGCTCCCCGCCTCCCAGCTGCCCCTCCCACGCTCCGTCCCCTCCACTCTCCATTTATGACAGATGGACCTACGCGCAGCGTCCACGCGCAGCAGTCGCGCCAAAGGTAAGCCTGTCTACGCCCGTCCGCGCCTGGACCGCGCCCAGCGCATGAGCCCCTGGCCCCCGCAATTCCCAGCTCTCCCACATAACATACGACGCCGCAACCCTTACTGCCCTCAACCCCGGCCGTCCACCAAACTGCCACCAAGCCGCACCGGGACACACCCATGGACCCTTCACATGCCATTCCTGCAAGTTTGACTGCACCAAGACCCACACCAAATCCACAAACACCAAACAGACATCCGACACTAACCACCTAAAATGCATCCTGCTCAACACCCGCTCGATCCACAGACACGCCATGGACCTTTGGAATCTACTAGACACCATTTCTCCGGACGTCGCCTTCCTAACAGAAACATGGATGAACGCCTCATCAGCTCCAGACATCACCATAGCCATCCCGGACGGCTACAAGATCATCCGAAAAGACCGCACCATCCAAACAGGAGGAGGCATCGCCATCGTCCATAAGAACTCCATCCGCGTCTCAAACAGCTCCGACGTCAACTTCACTATCGCCGAACATCTTCACTTCCAAATCCACACCGACCCCAAGACCACACTCAGAGGCACCCTCCTCTACAGGCCACCAGGGCCCTGTACACAATTCAGTGAAGACATCACTGACTTCATCACCCCACACGCCCTCCCCTCCGAGGACTACATTCTACTGGGAGACCTCAATTTTCACCTGGAAAAGAGCAACGACAGCAACACCACCCTTCTGGACAATCTAGCCAACCTCGGACTCAAACAACTAGTAAACACCCCCACCCACTACGCAGGACACACACTCGACCCTATCTTCACCTCCAGCAAGCACATCTCCTTCAATCACACCACAGCTATCCATTGGACGGACCACAGCTCCGTTCACTTTAACTACAAAAAGACCACAATCCACAACCACCCTCGACCTACTCTGCGAAGAAACTGGAACAAAATCACCATCGACCAGATCTCCACATTGCTTCTCCAAAACCCCCCTGCCTATTCGTCGAACCCTAACCAAGCAGCCATTAACCTCACACAATGGCTAACCCACAGCGCTGACAACCTAGCACCCTTGAAAAAACGTCAAATCAAGCTAGGCAGCAAAAACGCCTCCTGGTTCAACGATGACCTTAAGAGATCCAAGAAACTCTGTCGCTCCCTTGAGAAAGCCTGGAAAAAAGACCCAAACACTAGCACCAGAGACGCCTTCAAAAACGCCACCCGTAAACACCACCAACTGATCCGGACAGCCAAGAAATCCGCATTCAAAGACCGACTAGACAACGCCCACAACAGCAAGGAACTATTCAACATCGTCAAAGAGTTTACCAACCCCACTGCCAACTCCAACGACATATCTCCCTCTCAAATCCTTTGCGACTCCCTAGCTTCATTCTTCCACGACAAAATCGCCGACATCCATAACAGCTTCAACAACCAACCCGGAGACCAACCCACCCAACCTACCTCCGAACCAAAACCCCCCTTGAACATCCTTTACGACTGGAACCCAATCTCCACTGAGGACACCATTCGCCTGATGAACTCCATCCACTCAGGATCCCCCACAGATCCATGTCCCCACCACATCTTACATTGGAGAACTAGGACCAGAGAAGCGTGCAGCCGCCAGCAGACGTAGAGGGTACAAAGACTCACGCTACTGGGGCAAGACTTATGCGCCTCTGGTCTAACGCAGCGCATTTGAAAATTAATACGCTGTGCAACAAAATTATTTTGACGGTACACTGCCATCCAACCTAACAGATCGCAGGTACTCTGAACCACAAGGCCAGAATAAAAGCTATTATACAAGGAATCATTTTTGTGTCCAGACCTGAAACACCTTACCATAAACTTTCAACACGTTACGGATAAGGGGAAAATTACAAAGACAAAGCCCGAACGTTGCTCTAAGACACTCTCGGCCCAATCAACCACGCCACCATAGAGGAAGATCATTCTAACCATACAGATCGGTCTCTCATACCAAAGAGGACCATATGTACACCACGACAGAAATTGATTTTTTGTCTTGATAAAGGTGGATAGAATTCCAAAAGACCACCGAAACGCGTCGACGCCTTAATACAGTGTGATTCGTGGCTCAAACATCGTTGTTGATACAGTATTACCACATATGTACATTACGTTGTCCCAAAAGAGCATCAGAACACACGCCTTGTATTGTACAAATCATATGTCTTACTGTTTTTCTGTCTGTGTCTAGCAATATTGCGGGTCAATATTGTTTATGTACTGTTTTTTTATAATTCCTATTTTAACCTGTGTTAAGCAGTTTATTATATTTTCTGCTTTTTTAACTTTATTGTATACAATAGAATTTTGCTAAATTTTTTACTCCAGATCTAATTGTCATAGTTCCTTAAAAAATTGTTCTCATTTATAGTGTTTATGTATATGACTTTGTTCAAGGGAATTGCTTTTTTATACTCCCACCACATCTTCAACAAAGCAGACTCCATCATCGCACCCCACCTCCGAGACGTCATCAACGGCTCCCTCAACTCCGCCACCTTCCCGGAAAGCTGGAAACACGCCAAACTCAGCGCCCTTCTGAAAAAACCCACAGCAGACCCCACCGAACTCAAAAACTACCACCCCATCTCGCTCCTACCATTCCCGGCCAAAGTCATCAAGAAAGCCGTCAACAACCAGCTCGCCGCCTTCCTCGAAACCAACAAATCCCTCGACTCCTCACAGTCTGGCTTCCGAGCCAAACACAGCACCGAAACCGCCCTCATCGCAGCAACAGACGACATTCGAACACTACTGGACAACGGAGACACAGTCGCCCTCATCCTCCTTGACCTCTCCGCAGCCTTCGACACAGTCTGTCACAGCACCCTTATACAACGCCTCAACAACATCGGAATGCAAGGAAAAGCACTGGACTGGATCACCTCGTTCCTTGCCGGAAGAACTCAGAGAGTCCGCCTCCCACCGTTTAAGTCAGAAGCCACCGAAGTCATCTGCGGCGTGCCAGAAGGATCTTCACTCAGCCCCACCCTCTTCAACGTATACATGAGCCCCCTCGCGGCCATCGCACGCCAACACAACCTCAACATCATCTCCTACGCTGATGACACTCAACTGATCCTCTCACTCACCAAAGACCCTAACACCGCCAAAACCAACCTACATGAAGGGATGAAAGAAGTAGCCGAGTGGATGAAGCACAGCCGTCTTAAACTGAACTCAGACAAAACAGAAGTCCTCATCTTAGGTACTTCCCCTTCCGCCTGGGACGACTCTTGGTGGCCAGCGGCCCTAGGAAAAGCACCCATCCCAACGGACCACGCACGGAACCTGGGCGTCATCCTGGACTCCTCACTCTCGATGACCAGACAAGTCAACGCCGTTTCATCTTCTTGCTTCAACATTCTTCGCATGCTCAAAAAAACATTTCGCTGGATCCCCACCGAAACTAGAAAAACGGTCACCCACGCACTGGTTACTAGCCGCCTGGACTACGGAAACACCCTGTACGCCGGTACCACCGCAAAACTTCAGAAAAAACTCCAACGCATCCAAAACGCTTCAGCCAGACTCATACTAGACATCCCGCGTAAAGACCACATTTCCGGTCACCTGAAAGACCTCCACTGGCTCCCTGTCAATAAGAGGATAACGTTCCGCCTCCTCACCCACGCACACAAAGCACTCTACGAACTTGGACCCGAATGCCTCAACACGCGACTATCCTTCTACACCCCCTCCCGCCAGTTACGTTCTTCCAACCAAGCCCTCGCTGCTGTTCCACGCATCAACAAAACCACCATGGGGGGAAGATCCTTCTCCTACTTAGCGTCTAAAACCTGGAACTCCCTTCCCATTCACCTCCGCCTTACTCAAAACCACCTAGCCTTCAGAAAGTAGCTTAAAACCTGGATATTCGACATGTAATTCCCCACCCTTCCTCAAGCGCCTTGAGACCCTCTGGGTATGTAGTGCGCTATATAAATTACTTGACTTGACTTGACTTGACGTAGCACTTCACTGAACCAAGGGGCTGATTTATGTCTATTTGTCACCATTTTAGTTGACCAGGGTGAAGTGCAGTCAAGAGCGGCAGTTATACGCCTCTCAAGAGCTTTACACACCCCATTTACATCCCGGCCAGAAGGGGGGCCATCCCTTAATAAGGCCAGGTTAAAGGACGTGTGCGAAAAGCCGACCCACTTCCTTATATTTATATCAAACTTAGCTTTTTCCTGCTTTTTTTTCAGGGGCAGCTTTATCACAAACGTGATCAGAAAATGATCTGACCACAACACCGGAAGCGGAGGCTTAATTTCCAATGCGTCCCAGTTGGCGAAAATCGGGTCAAGTAAATGGCCCAGTTTATGAGTCGGGAGTTCCGATTTAAAGATATTTGCAGCACTTCAAGTTCCTGGCGCAGCTCATGTGCCCCGGAATCAAGTGCATCATCAAAATGCAAGTTTAAATTAACCAGCACCAATAACTATATATATATATATATATATATATATATATATATATATATATCAGAGACAGAATGAGAGGACTGCATCCATAAATAGAGTACGATTAAAATAGAATTCAAACTCACAAAATACAACTCAGCTGTAACAACGTTGCCAAAGGACAATAGTTCTGTTAAATAACTTCAATTTCTGGCCAGAGACAACATGGGACAAAAGTCCCTTTGAGTATCACAGCCATATGGCAATTTACAGTAACAAGAGCTAGAAGACTTGAAAAATACCCTGGAGAGAGGGTTCCGGAGTGGCGTGCCACTCGCCAGAAAAGTGCTTCAACACTTATCAGGGGAAACAAGTGCTATATGAATGCAAATCTTTCTTCCCCTTTTATCCCTCCGCTATCCTTCTCACTCCAAGTAACTGACTAATATCCACCACTGAAATTACTTCATATTTCACCATATTAATTCACCACTAATCCTTTGTAGGTTTCCTGAATAGCGTGTGTCAACAAGCGCTATATAAATACAAACCTTTGTCCTCCTCTATCCTTCTGCTATCATTCCAAAACCAAATAATTAACTAACCTATCCACCACTTAAAATGTACTCGCATGTTTCACTATACTAATTCAACACTAATCCTCTATGGGTCCCGGAGTAGCGTGCTACTCGCCGAAAAAGCGCTTTGACGCCTCGTCAGGGGTAGTAAGCGCTATATAAATGCAATTACAATACAATACAACAGGAGAGATGCCCAATGAAACACTAGGCCAATATCAAAACCATACAATTGGAGGCAGATCTTTACAATACCACAGTAGGTCACCAAACCCCAGACAGGAAAAGGAAAATGTACCCGGGAAAGCTACAAGAGAAAAAAAAGACACCAATTGGGAAAATTTGATTTATTAAACCCCTGCATGGCTTACAAACCAGATGAGAATTGAACCCCTTGGCCATGACCCAGAAAAGATTTGAAGCTCTGACTGCATCTGACCACTAAAAGGAAACAGATGAGTCTTCAAACAGGATCAAGATGACATTTACCGGCTGAGGAGGCTGGAGGCTGGGACACGCAACTCTCGCCAGACTGCGGCCGCGAGTGGAGCGGCGGCGGAAACTCGACCCCCCACCAGGTTTTTTTCCCGGTTCCCCCGTGTTTGAGGAATACATTGCCCAGCAGCCCCAGGTCCTGGCGCGCTTGTGACGCTACCGCTGCACCTGGAGGCGCTTAATACCGCGGAGCACCTCCCGCCCCGAGGCACGCGCGTGCGCGGCACCGGGCTGAGCCCGGGTAGAGGGCGGGCCGTCTGTGGCCGTCCGAGGCCGACAGAGGCAGGGCTGGGCCACCCCTCCAACAACTGCCATGGGGAAGAGAAAACAACCATGCCGGGCCAATCAGGAAGGTAAAGACACTAAGATTCCCCGGAAATCTGAATCCATAATCTCTTATTTGACTTCTGCTGTGGGAGTATTAGCAAAGGAAATAGCCCACGCTGAGAGGGAACTCGGTTTGGACTCGTCCAACACTAACTCAGACCCAGCTCTTGCCCCTGTTCTCATCCAGAGTATACCCTTGGAACCTACTATTGTAATCTCCAATACCCCCTCCTCAGTGGCCCCACTCACTGTTACCTTAACTCCTCAACCCTTATGCACCCCTACAAGGGCCGTAACACACTCAGCCCCCCCTCCAGTGATGAAACGAAGAACCAATTTTAAGGGTTCTAAGAGGAGCAAGGTACAGGGCAAATCTGTCCTTAAAGGTGCTAGTCTAAGGGACTATGTTTGTGACATTGTTGACGACTTATTCACATCAAGACTTGAATCCGCACTGGTGGCCATAGCTAAAGATATAGTGGACACTCTTAATGAATGTGTAGCAGGTCTTATGTTGAAATGCGATAAAAGTGACACTTTTTTAAATCAACACTCAAAGCAGAATGAGAATTTGGTCAATCCTCAACATGTAAATGCTAGTCAGCTTGGGGGCAAAATTGTTAATAACTCTAAAAAAATATCTAGGGAAGGTAACCAGGCCAATGTAGACGTCCTGGAGGGGCAAGGGATCACTAGGAGTGGGCCTCAGAACACTAATCACGTAGCTGGCTTGGCTTCAAGCAGGGTCATTTCCCTGGAACTGCCACAGGAGGCGGCCCCTTTAGTGGCCGTCTTCACAGGGATTCCCCCAGCAAAGGTTGGCTCAGGTGAAACAAGCTATGAATGGATGGCTCAGGGTAGGGAATATTGCGCAGAATTTAGCAGTGGGGGCACAGATATTACAAGTGCCATTATTATGGCAAGGAGATTGAGTTGGGTAGGGCACCGCCCAAAGTGCATCCCAGGGGACTGCCTCGCGTTAAATTTTAATAATTATGACAGTGCTCAAAGACTGTTTTGGGATGCCTCTGACCTGACAAATGATGGCATCAGACCGCTCCCCTTGGGCTTCTTTTATCCCCCGGAAAGGCTAACTAGACATTTTAACAATTCTCTGGCAATCCAGCGGGAGGGGCCACGATGCCTTATTCCACGCCCACTTTATCCCCAAGCCCCCAATGCTGCACAACAAAAGCCCACAAGCGAATTGTCAAATGAGAAAGTCAGAGGCACCCTCAGTTTACTAGGGGGTTCTCAACAGGGTGGCTCCCCCCAGCAATGATAAGGCCCACTAATCATTTTTCTCCTCTGGCCTCAATGGAGACGAACAATTGACTACCCCCCAGCCCAGCTGAGGAGAGGCTGAACTCAGGTTCCCAGAGGTCCGTATGCAAAATTCTTACTTGGAACGTGGCGGGAATTAGATCGAAAGCCACTGATCCTATCTGGCAGAAGTTCATTAAACAGTACAACATACTTGCCTATCAAGAGACCTAGGATACCTCGACCAGTTTCCTATTGGATGTGTACCTTAGCTTCTCTTCTCCTGCAGTCTTGGGATTAATGGGAAGACCCAAAGGGGGTCTGCTTGTCCTTTTCTCACTGAATCTGGTAGGGGCCTTTAAGAAATTAGATCCAGTCCTCCGGAACTCTCTTATCATTGAATGGTCTATTCCCAACCACCAGAAATTTTTATTTATTAATTTTTATAACTCCAGGGAGGGTTCTTCTCAAAACAAGCATCTGACCGCCCTAGAGCAATTTTTGTCAGACTACAAACAGGATTGTTCTTTTGTCCCAGAGATGGTACTCTTGGGTGATTTTAACATTCATCCCTGTTTTGGGGATTGTTACAGTGATAATTATGGAGGGTCGCCTGATGAGGGGGTGCCCCACTTCGAACATAGTAAGGAAGGAGAAGCTCTTGAGGGCATTCTCTCTAACCTGAACTTACTAGAACCAGGTCTGGGTAATGGCGAGGCCAGAGTACCAACCTTCATAGGGAGAGGCGCAAATACCATTATTGATTACATCTTTCTATCCCCAGGGGTTTTGGCTAAAACCTTGGATTATAGTGTTGTGACTGGCATTTTTAGCGACCACAACCCGGTTTTGCTGGTGGCGGACTTTGTCACTTTCACAAAGGAGAAGGTCACAGGAATCGGGGCGCCTAGGCACGTGTCATCCACAGACCAGGGGAGACGGATCAAATGGAATAAAGTCATCCCTAAGGCACTCTGAGTCCCTGGCATCAAAAACTGAGGCCAATATGGCTGCATGTTTGGACAACACCACAGCGGGTGCGGAGGTTGTGGCCGCTTACGCGGAAGTCTGCACGCAGATTTCCAAAGATTTAGAGGCTGGCGATATCGCACACCGAAGGAGGGCCTACTAATGGTTTGACCATAAGTGTTCACTTGCCCACGGTGCCCTACTCCAGGCTCTAAAACACAGACCTAGGAATAGAGCACTAGTGGCGGACCTCCGCAAGGAGTACAAACTTGCACTTCTAACACGCAAGCGTCAAATTAAGGAGGAGGCATAGGAAATATGCAATTCACGGACGCATTAAGGGATAGTAAGAAATTCTGGGCCATTATTAACCAGCCGTTCTTTTCGGACCAGGCTAATCCCGATATGGATTGTGTAATCCCTGACGAGAGTTGGCTTGATCATTTTAAAAGGATCTATGACACAGATCAAGGAATTTTAGCTTCCTCCGATATTGCTGTGGCTCAGTACGCTATGCCCATCAAGTTTCATTTAGTTGAGGTGGAAAGGGGGATTAATGATACAAGCCGACACAAGGCTCCAGGTCCAGACGGGGTTCCTGCAGATCTGTACATTTTGTAACCGCAATTCTGGGCAAAAATCCTCACTAACGTATTCAATGCGGTGTCTACTGTGGGCTTTCCTTCTTCATGGTCCTCCTCTGTTATAGTTCCCATTTTTAAGAAGGGGAACAGAGGGGACCCCGCTTGCTACAGACCGATCTCCCTGTTGGACTCTGCGGTAAAAATCTTGGGCAGAGTCATTTTACAGAGACTGGGGGATTGACTTGCGGGAAGTAGGATCCTCTCTGATCTCCAGTATGGTTTTAGAGCACATAGGGGTACCATGGACCAATGTTTGAATTTACATATCCTTATCCACAAATACACTGTGGTGAAGGGAGGGCCTTTATACTTGGGTTTCATGGACTTATCTTCTGCTTTTGATTTGGTTAATCGTTCAAAACTTTGGTCTATTTTGCGGGATTTGGGTTTAGATGCTTCTTAGTTAATTTCTTAAGTGATCTCCAACAGAACCTGTCGGCCTCCGTTAGGGTAACAAGGGAGGGCAGGTGTACTGGTCAATTCAGTTCGAGAAGGGGGTCAGACAAGGCTGCATTCTGGCCCCTCTTCTATTCACTATTTATATTAATGCCCTTGAGAAAACACTGGACTTGGTTACACTGGACATCCCGCGTATAGGAGGATCGGGAATCCCGGTCCTACTGTACGCGGATGACGCAGTCCTCCTTGCCCGTACGGGCATGGGTCTCCAGAGGCTACTGGATCATTTTGGTACTTTTATGGAGGCCTTGGATCTAAAAATTAACACTGCAAAATCCCATGTAATGGTGACCGGAGCGAGGAAAAAGAGCATGAAGGTTAAATCATTCATGTGCAACGGCCCAGAAATATCCAGGGTGCAATTTTTTGTTATCTGGGGGTCCTGTTTGACGAGAAAGGGAATTGGGGCCCCCAGATGAGGCATAAAGGTCACGTGGCTCTAAGATCTACCTCAGCGCTCCTGAACTTCTCTAGGAGACTGGGGGCCAGACCCATGGAGGCAATGCTAAAGATCTATAAGTCTAAGTGCTTGTCAATTGCCTCCTATGGGTCGGATATCTGGGGCTATGTATCATCCCCTGGTATACAAATCGCAGAAAATAAGTTTCTTAGATCTCTTTTGGCACTCCCTCAATCATCCCCTACATTTTCTATACACTGTGAAGTGGGATTGGGTTAGGTCTCTTATCACCTGAAAATGGCCTTATTGTTACGCTGGGTCAATACTTGGCTGAACGAGGAGATTACATTAAACCATCGGATATTGAAGGATTGCATTGCCCTAGATAGAGCGGACAGAATCCCTTGGCTGTCCTATGTTAGAGCAGCATGTGGGAGGTTGGGGCGTCCTGAATTATATCTATCAACACAGGGCATTAGGAAAGAGGACGTAGGGTGGATCAAGCTAAATTTTCGCAACCTGGGAGGCGGAGAGGGAGGAGATTGAACTTAGAAAACCTTTAGTGAGATCTATCTATGGCCTAACCACCACCCTAGAGGCTGAACCGTATTAGAAGTATGTCACCAAGCCCTACCATCGCTTTCTCCTGGTAAGATTTCGGTTCAACCTCATCCACCTCACGCTAGGCTTCTACCCCAAATGGGGGAAACGAGAAGATTCAGCACCATGTACATGTGACAGCTTTTCCCCACAGGACACGCTCCACCTAGTGATGTTCTGTGAACACTACTTGGTGGCTCGTAAACATTTTTTATACCCAATCCTGAGGGAACTTGGTTTTGTCCAGGTGCGACCTGCCCTCTTACACTTGCAAATGCTTGGTTCTGTTCGGGTCACCTATAGTGTAGCCGTTTTTTTGGTGGTAGCAGCCCGTCTGAACAAAAGGAGACTATTGCATTTGTGATTGTCATATTAGATCAAAAGGGGGTTATGGTCCTTAAATATTTATACCCAACAGTGTACCTTGTATGGACTTAAATTGCCATTGACCTAAGGCTTTTTTGGATATTGGACATTTGGTTTTATATTGTATAATTGTATAATTTTTAACAAACTTTTTAATGCATTTCAGGTGTACGTTTTATGAATTGAACTGTAGTAACTAAATATGTACAAAATCTTTTTTAACATACGTTTGTAATAAGCAGAGGATAAAGTTTTCTATCGCTTTCTATGGTTTTAATTAACCGAAATAAAGAACTTTGACTTTGACTGTTTAAGGAGACCAAATGAAATCTGAGGAAGGTACTGGGAAAGACACTGATGACCTCACTGCAATAAATAACAGTGGGAACTTGACAACTCCTAAACCAAAAAGAGAGGTAAGAGAGAGGAAGCAGTGATGTGAATTATTCAGCGCTTACAAAACATTCCAAAGGTTGGGTATGAATAAACCATTTGTAATCAACAAAAGCCCTAGGCTTGAAAGCAGCTTGCAGCTGGAGACCAAGGTTTTAAGATCCTCTAAGGCAGGAGCAGGCCCACGCTACGCCAGCACCATATAAACCAATTCCCACAAAGGGTCGGCATAGGAAGAACATTTAGACTCTACCAGAAGGTACCATGAAGATTATGCTCAAATTCCAGCAAAATGACTAGAGGTCCCATTCAGGTGCTTTACAGGCTACTAGAACGGCAATGGCACCAATGTTGCTAGTCCCCAAAGAACTTTTAACACCCCCCCCCCCAAAAAAAAACTAAACACCACCCCCTTTCCCCAGGGTAATGTTCACTGGTATTAAGTGTGTGAAAGCAATAGGAGAGTCTTCCAGAACTTACGAGATCTTACCAGCGAAAGAATACAGGTTGATCTCAAACGGACAGGACAGACTAGGCTCTTCCTTCTTTTAATCCAAGCAAATTGGTAATACGACAATATGGTTTTAAGCCACCAAAAGGAACTTATGCCTACATGTGAACACCCCCGCCCCCAGCCCCAAAAGATTATGCATTTTCTTTTTTAGTAATGTGTATGGCAACAGCAGAAAGGATCTGCGCGGAGGGAAATATGCACCTCCGATCCTACGTTTCAGAACGCACCAGCATGTCCAGGGTGTCCAGAGTGTCTGTCAGCAGTCTTGTTGCCTCCTCCTTCTCTGCATTTTGTGTCTGTAGCTGAGAGAGTGAAGCGGACAGCAGTGCAACCCTTGGGAAGAAGACAGAATGTTAGATGCTTAGCACGGCCAAATAGGTTGTACTCTAGCCTTAGGAAGTCACCAGTCTTCATTCATGGTTTTGAACAAATTGCACCACTCCTAAAACCAGGTCAGTAGCTGCCTGTCATTAGACCTGACTGGAGTTTTCTCTCGCGTCTCCTACTATACAGCTGTCTTTCAGATCTATAACTTAACCCAAAGCAATTTTGTCCCCCTTTTTCCCATTTCAACTTTTCTATGCAGCAGTCTACTGCAGGGCAGCAAAAGTTGGCTGTTCAACCAACCCACACACGTCTTCCTTCCATTTCATCAGGCAGTGTACTCCCTTCAACCCTAATCTTGCCCTCCTTCTCTTTCTGCACACGTGGTGGCCTATGTTTGCTGATATTTGTACGAATAGGCTCCATTGCTCACCGGTCTTCAAGCGCTGCCTTGTCAGCCTCCCCTTTGAGCTGTAGTTGCTCAACTTCCTGGGTCTTACTCCGCAGCTTTTGCAGTAGTTCAGTGATCTGGTTGTCTTTAGCCTCGCTCTTTGAGATGGAGGTACTATAAGAGTCTTGGAAACTTGCGTGACTTTCATTACTCAGGCGTAAGCAGGTGGTGAAGAGAACTCCAGAAAAGCGGGCAAAGTCCACTTTCACCTCTGAAAGGTCCCTAAGAAAATTTAAATAATCAGCATTATTGCAGGGAAAGAAGCATTCAGCACGCAGAGCATTTCACACCCTTAAAAGCAAAGAGAATTACCCTGTTACTACTAAAACTGTAGCACTACAGGCTCATCCCACTGTTTCTATCAAATTTGACTCACACAATGGCTCTCTCTAAGCTGGACCATCTTATTACCTCACCATGCCAAGCCAAGCTCATCTGTCCACTTCCACCAAGCAAGCTTCGCCCAATATGCAAACCAAGCTGGACTCGTTCTCTTCATTCATAATGCTTCCACAATATTTGCCTCCAACAAGCTGGAATCATTCCATTGCACTAACCAAGCAGGGCTTATCCCACTGCACCCACCACGACTGGCTCATCTAACTGCATCCATTAAGTCTTGCTTGTCCTTTTGTGTCCACCAAGCTTTGACCGTCCAACTGTATCCACCAAGATGGCTCATTCTACCGTGGCCACCAAGCACGGCATGTACTACCGTGTCCACCTTTGTTGGCTTGTAGTGCTGCATCTACCAAGCCAGCTTCATTCAAGTTTTGCAAATAGAATCATATTTCACAAACGTCCACCTCCAAAACTACTATTAAAGGGAGCCAGGGGAGCATTTACAACAGTGCACTTTTTCCCATTTTCACATATTTTAGGTGTTGCTGTTAAAGCGCAGTTTTGAAGGTATTTTACTACTTTATGCCGTAAAACGGAATCACAGCATGATAAACGTATACCTTGTAAAATTAACATACGTATGGTGCTAACTAGGTGGTCATAAATGCATAAAATCTTTTGGCAACTTACTAAACATTGTTAATCATTTTTCCTCCCAAAAATACTAAATAAGGGGGCAATACCCAGCAACACCAGTAATCTCACTACAGGGTGTACAAAGAGCTTTATGAAGACCTCAATCCTATTCCAGTACAATCCCATCAAGGCACTTTATCCAAACCATCAACACAAAATCAGGCTTAATGGTATACACTGCAAGGAATTCAGGTGCCGCCATCAATCTTTGGTCACTCTAAGCAGTTGTCTATTCTGATATTTCTAACAGTAAGCATGCACTACACCCTCAATGACCCGCCACTGATCAACCCACCACTGACACAAAGCCAGGCTAATCCCGCCAAGCTGTCCCTAACCATTTTTACCCACCACACTGCTGCAAACTGAGCTCAGTCAACCATACGGGAAATGTCCCTTAGGATGAAGCCCCAATCATGCTGTGCATTCAACGCGCTGGCAACAGAACAAAAGCGTCTTTAGCACACATTTGTTCTGCACGCAAGTGGTCACAACGACTTGTATTAGGGGGGCGCATTGGTGGAATGGTTTTGGAATTAGTGTCCAACACCTTCCTTGCTGTTGCGCAGACTGGAGTTGGAATAGTAAATTAAACTATTCCAAATTCCAGCACCCCCTAAGGCAAGTCGCTAAAACCACTTGTGTGCAGAATCATTTTACTGACGGCGCTCCCAAGGCATGCGTGATAAAGGCATGTGGAATACCCTCATACATTCCACCATACTCAGAAGATAAAACCCAGAGAGGGACCAAAGGTTTTCTACCTACTAGCACCAGTGCAGAAACAGCAAAAGTAAGTGATATTAAACACCTCTTCCACTTAATATTCCAGGTTCTCATACAAAACACGTGTTCTAGATGTGGTCAGAAGGGGAATGCTGCATGCACCATAGCAACATTTGAAGAGGCAATCCATTTGTCAATGAGCATAGTAACTCAATATCAGCCATCAAGCAAGCCTCTTTCAAATGTCCTGCCAGATCAATCCAAAAACGGGATGCCAATCCTGTTGTGCTGAACCAAAGATAAGGGTTATCTTTCCTTTTTGCAAAACCATGCTTTCCTCACTACTAGCCAGAAAGCATTTGTGATCATAACCCTTTCTATAACAGAAGTGTATCAATAGTGCCGCCACCAAGACAGGCCACTAAACTGGACCCATCCTATCACTATACCTCCATATCTGTTAGGAGTCAGTGTCTGATAGGAGTCAAAGGTCTTGTTTCTTAAACTTTTCAAGATCATCCTCATGTGCCACATGGTTCTAAAGGTGCCAGTCCTACAATTCACTGTGAACCCATGATGTTCTAGATCACACTCATGTGCGACCGTTTTCTTCTCTCTGCAGACTATTGGCACCCTTTAAAAGAATGTCCCAAACCCAGGCACACTATTCTCCCACCGTGCTATGGCAAGACCACACTGACCAGGGGTTGAGACTAATGAACTTAAACAAAATGATTTAGTTTGTGTGTCTACAGAGGGCATTTACGATGAAAGGAAAAAGCCTTCACAGCTCCCAATCACACAACTTGACACCAAAAGGTTAAACTGGCAACTTAGCAAATGGAGTGTGGGACAAAGTGACAAAAAGTACTCCAATTTCGGAGGACGTGATAGATACAACGGCTACTTGATCTCTATGGTGGTGTACATCAATCCCTCAGTCCCTTGCATTCCTCTGTTTTTCTTTGGAAGAGTGGGATGCATACATGAAGGGTTTGCAGCTAAGGAAAAGTACTACTTTATGGACTCTTCCTGAGAAAGGCCCTCCTGCTCTTTTTGTGGAACCTCAAAAGCAGACACAAACAAACCCTTCCTACTATGTTTCTTCTGAAACTTAATTCATTCAAGCATCTCAGCAGCAAGCAAGTTTCTTCACATCATTATTTAATCAAGTATATTTCATCCCCCCGCACCGTTACCACTATTTCCAGCTGCACTCTACGACAATGTTAGGAAACCAGGTTTTCCGACAGATATAATCTTGGCTACCAAAAACCATTTGCGATGCAAAGCCAAGCACACACCACTAAGGGAACCACATCAGATCGATTCAGCAATGTTCTTCTCAACTGATAACAAGCTTGGTTTTAAACACCACTGCCAAAAAGCAGAGATTTGCTATGTCTGTTTCTAAACCATGGTTTTTAGTAACTTTGACTGTTGATGTCAAGGGGGTATCTTGATTGCTGGCCATAGGTATTGTTCCCCACTACAGCTCGTGTGTTTTGCTTGTGCGTCCTTGTCACTCTGTCCCTCTGTACACCTTCAAACGGCTTTCACTTTCCTGCCACACAGACAAGCTCTCTAACTCACCTCTCTGTACCAGACTTCACCTCCAGGAAATGACGGCGGAATGTTACAACCTGCTTCCAAAGTTCAAGTAGACGGTTCCTCTCACCCCCAAAGTAGCAATCAAAGAACTGGAACACAAAATCGAAGTAGAAAAAATTAAATATGCTATAACTCTCTTGAAGCACGTACATGGTACACAGACTGTAGAACTAGCTAGTGATAGACGAGATGGGCACAAAATCTGTGAGAGCTCATAGAAAGACCATTGAATGGCAAGCTTCTCTCTCTTTCAAACCCCCTTTCTTTCTACCCTTGTTGTACTCTGCATTTCTCCTTATTTACTTAAGTGGTATCAGACTGCCCCTCAAGCGTTAACAGGAATTTCTAATACAAGAAATAGCAAAGGTTTGGGAGCAAGGAGAAACAATGGAGCATTCTTAAAAAAATTAAAATAAACAAGCATTAGCATTGCCAACAGGTCTCGCCTTTGGGACCTTAGAAGTATTTAATTATGTAGCACAATATCATTGGTGCAACATCAACTGTTGCATGGCTAAACACTTATAATTTCCCAAAGGCGAGACCTATTGATTATGCCAATGCTTGTTGTTATTATGATCATTTTGCTCTATGGTGTCGACACCACATCAGATTTTGGCGGAAATTCCTGGACTCTAGTTTCAATTACTTCCAGTGCCGAAAAAGCTGTACTACAAAGCCACTATAGTGTAACGTTTGAACTGTAGCACAGTTTCAATACCCAGTAAAAAGTACATTCTGTTATAAATACCATTAATCCAGAGCACGGTACAATAAACCCCTCTTTTAAAAAAAATATCTTAAGGCAAGCTGTTTTGAAACAAGCATTGGAAATGCAATAGGTCTCGCATTAGAAAAGTTGGAGCTATTGGTCTTGTAAATGACAAATATTTTATTTATTTGTTGGTTTTTAAAATAGCTAAATTGATAGCTTTGTCATTTACAACGCCAATAGTTATAACTTTCGCGAATGTGACACCTATAGCATTTGGAATGCAACATGTTTTGTATTTACGTGACATAGATGGCAGCTCTGGTCGTTAGGCCACATCTCTAGAGAGCAGGAGAGTGCAGCAGGTGTGAGAGGGTGAGTGGGTGTGTGAGGGTGAGTGAGGGTGAGGGTGTGTGAGGGTGAGGGTGTGGGTGTGTGAGGGTGAGTGAGGGTGTTTGAGGGTGTGTGAGGGTGAGTGAGGGTGTGTGAGGTGGTGAGGGTGAGGGTCAGGGGGTGTGAGGGTGAGGGTGAGAGGGTGACAGAGTGTGTGTGAGGGTGAGGGGATGAGAGTAAGGGTGTGTGAGGGAGAGGGGGTGATGGTGAGAGGGTGCGAGGGTGAGGGTGGGTGAGGGTGTGTGAGGGTGAGGGGGTGTGAGGCTGGGTGAGAGGGTTGTGAGGGGTGTGAGGGTGAGTGAGGGTGTGTGAGGATGAGGGGGTGAGGATGTGAAGGCGCGTTTGGCAGTGTATGTTTTAACGCTCGGAATATCATAATTAAACGTACGTAGCGTCACCAGAACTCATTTTGTTTAAAAAAAAAAAACAGAATAGGAGAAAAACACTGCTAGAAGCCTAGGTTTGGGGATTTGTAATTTAGGCAGCGTCTGACTGCGAGCCAACCTAAACGGATCCTCCAAACAGGTAGAGTTTTGGGGTAAACAAGCAAGTGTTTTTTGTGGGTACGCACCTGTATGTTATCCATGTACATTTGAATTGGGAAGGGAAGTGCAAAGCCAATAGCGAACAATAATTAAACAAGCATTGGAAATGCAATAGGTCTCGCAGTAGTAAAGTTTGAGCTATAGGTATTATTTATTTTTTTGTTTTTTATTTATGTGTTGTTTTTTGTAAATAGCTAAATTAATAGCTTTCTTCTTTACAAAGCCAATAGTTATAATTTTTGTAAATGTGACACCTCTAGCATTTGTAAAGCAACATGTTTTGTATTAACAGGACTTATATGTGACTTATATGTATTGATATAAAAAAAATTCAATGGCTTTAAAAAAAAATTAATAATTAATACGTAAATAAAATGGATTTTGTTTTATATTGCCAATAGCTTAAAGTTTATTAAATATATTTAGTGAAGATGCTGTGGTTGCGCTGAGTGAGGGTGAGTGAGGGTGAGGGTGAGTGAGGGTGAGCGAGGGGTTGAGGGTGAGTGAGGGTGAGGGGTTGAGGGTGAGTGAGGGTGGGTGAGGGGTTGAGAGTGAGTGAGGGTGGGCGAGGGTGGGCGAGGGTGGGCGAGGGTGAGTGAGGGTGAGTGAGGGTGAGTGAGGGCGAGTGAGGGCGAGTGAGGGCGAGTGAGGGCGAGTGAGGGCGAGTGAGGGCGAGTGAGGGCGAGTGAGGGCGAGTGAGGGCGAGTGAGGGCGAGTGAGGGTGAGTGAGGGTGAGGGGTTGAGGGTGAGTGAGGGTGAGGGTGAGGGGTTGAGGGTGAGGGGTTGAGGGTGAGTGAGGGTGAGGGTGAGTGAGGGATTGAGGGTGAGGGGTTGAGGGTGAGTGAGGGTGAGGGTGAGGGGTTGAGGGTGAGTGAGGGTGAGGGTAAGTGAGGATGAGGTGTTGAGGGTGGGTGAGGGTGAATGAGGGTGAGGGTGAGTGAGGGTGAGGGTGAGTGTGAGTGAGGGTGAGTGAGGGCGAGGGGTTGAGGGTGAGTGAGGGTGAGGGGTTGAGGGTGAGTGAGGGTGAGGGTGAGTGAGGGTGAGGGGTTGAGGGCGAGTGAGGGTGAGGGGTTGAGGGTGGGTGAGGGTGAGGGGTTGAGGGTGGGTGAGGGTGAGGGGTTGAGGGTGAGTGAGGATGAGTGAGAGTGAGGGGTTGAGGGTGAGGGGTTGAGGGTGAGTGAGGGTGAGGGTGAGGGGTTGAGGGTGAGTGAGGGTGAGGGGTTGAGGGTGAGTGAGGGTGAGGGGTTGAGGGTGAGTGAGGGTGAGGGTGAGGGGTTGAGGGTGAGTGAGGGTGAGGGTGAGGGGTTGAGGGTGAGTGAGGGTGAGGGGTTGAGGGTGAGTGAGGGTGAGAGGGTGCGGGTGAGTGAGGGTGGGGGGTTGAGGGTGAGTGAGGGTGAGGGGTTGAGGGTGAGTGAGGGTGAGGGGTTGAGGGTGAGTGAGGTTGAGTGACGGTGAGGGTGAGGGGTTGAGGGTGAGTGAGGGTGAGGGTGAGTGGGGGTGAGGGGTTGAGGGTGGGTGAGGGGTTGAGGGTGAGTGAGGGGTTGAGGGTGAGTGAGGATGAGTGAGGGTGAGTGAGGGGTTGAGGGTGAGGGGTTGAGGGTGAGTGAGGGTGAGGGGTTGAGGGTGAGTGAGGGTGAGGGGTTGAGGGTGAGTGAGGGTGAGGGTGAGGGGTTGAGGGTGAGGGGTTGAGGGTGAGTGAGGGTGAGGGTGAGGGGTTGAGGGTGAGTGAGGGTGAGGGGTTGAGGGTGAGTGAGGGTGAGTGAGGGTGGGTGAGGGTGAGGGGTTGAGGGGGAGGGGTTGAGGGGGAGGGGTTGAGGGTGAGGGGTTGAGGGTGAGTGAGGGGTTGAGGGTGAGTGAGGGTGAGGGGTTGAGGGTGAGTGAGGGTGAGGGGTTGAGGGTGAGTGAGGGTGAGGGGTTGAGGGTGAGTGAGGATGAGTGAGAGTGAGGGTGAGTGAGGGGTTGAGGGTGAGGGGTTGAGGGAGAGTGAGGGTGAGGGGTTGAGGGTGAGTGAGGGTGAGGGTGAGTGAGGGTGAGGGTGAGTGAGGGTGAGGGTGAGTGAGGGTGAGGGTGAGTGAGGGTGAGGGGTTGAGGGTGAGTGAGGGTGAGGGTGAGTGAGGGTGAGGGTGAGTGAGGGTGAGGGAGGGTGAGGGTGAGTGAGGGTGAGTGAGGGTCAGTGAGGGTGAGGGGTTGAGGGTGAGTGAGGGTGAGTGAGGGTGAGGGTGAGGGGTTGAGGGTGAGTGAGGGTGAGGGGTTGAGGGTGAGTGAGGGTGAGGGGTTGAGGGTGAGTGAGAGTGAGAGTGAGGGTGAGGGTGAGTGAGGGTGAGGGGTGGCCAACATCGCTATCCTCGTTAAACCAGTTGGCTCATCAGTGTTTGTCAACAGTGCACCTTGTTGAGTAAGCAGGTACAGTTGATTTATAGGAACAATACCAAGACTACAACTCCCAGAACCTACTGGGGCGTCAGATGAAAGCCTAGGACGAGAAACGTGACGTCCCACAGACATGCAGCGAAGGTGGCACGTTAGAGACAGTTAACCACGGAACATTCCTTGTTTCCACCGCATTAAGCATCCAGAAACCGCAGCTTATCCCGAGGGAGCATTCGACCTGCTGACTGGTGCAGCATTTGTGTGAGGACAGCTTTCCGTTCCCAGTCCATGGTGTGTACATGAAAGGAGAGAGGGGTGTTCCTGTCTACATTCCAATTACAGACCAGTTCTTTGAATCATCCACGACATAAATACACAAGAGTTAAAGTTTTTAACTGTAACGTTGCCCAAGCAGTTTAGTATCAAGCTATTTTCATGTATTCAATGTTGTGAATGGTCTCTCTCAGCATACTGCTTCTTATGCCTGCAAGACTAAACTCCAGCACTTGTTAACTGAAAGACGACATGGTCGCTGTTATAGATTAAGAATACGGGCGCACGCTGCAGCCCCCTTTGAATGTGCTTTCATTGCAGTTTAAAAATGGACGTGCGCCCGTGTTAATTTGAAAGTCTGATTTTACGGAGGTCTGCATGTAATTTAAAAAATAAGCACAACAAGAGAAAGGCGTGTTCTGAAAGAAAACAAGAGAAACACCGAGCACGGCGTCAGTGTTGGCATTGCTGGGGGGTAGGGGGTAAGTGGTGATTTAAAAAAAATGCGACACGGCGGGCAGGGGAGGGGGCGGAGCGGGGAGAGGGAACAGACGGAGGGAAGGCCAGATAAGGGGAGGGGGGTTAAAAACTATTTAACACAATGTTTTACATAACGACTACCGTGGTAGGATCTGTACAAAACGGCTGTCGTTTTCATAATATTCCAAAGAAGCTTCATCTTAAAAACCACACATATTTAAGGTTACATTTGTATACAAAAGCTCGGAGTGCAAGGCTCTCATGGTACTGGAGTACGACAGGCATGATTCAGAATTCTTAGGCACTCATAAATACAAATCGAACCTATACAAAATTAAAAATAAGCATAGGATGTTGCTCTTTGATTTGTAACTAGTTATCCTTCCCCGTTACACGATTTCAAAGTAGCCCCCAGGCAACGTGCTCCATAGAAAGCAACAACAACGTAAACTTTCATTTCTCGTAGAGGAAATAAAAATGCAGACAGAAGAATAAAATAGTAGATAACAAAATACTTTAAATGTTTTAATGGTCAAAAGGCGCTTTAAATCGTTAGCGCTTTCAGCAATCATGTGTGGCTACGTAGCACATGAGATGTCTCCTCCCCTTTCTCCCTCCCTTCTCAAAGTTCCTTTAAAAAAAAAAAAGTTTGCCATAAAATGTATCCTCTTCCCCGTGAGGTGGCCCCTTCTCTTCCCTTCCAATGTGCCTCTCCCACATTCTCAGACAGTTTTTTATTAAAATTTGCAGACAAAAGAAAAACAAAAATGGCAGCCTGAGCTTATTTTTGAAACGGGGCACAGCGACGAGACGCCATATTCTGCAGATCTGCACAAAAAGGACGAGTGAAATCCAAAAAGCGGGAGGGGAGGCAACAGAGCACATCTGCAACACGGGAAAATGTATAGAATTGTACAAAACAAAATACGATAAATAACACAGATGACACTACGCGGCGCGATTCATTTGCAAAAAAATATATAGAATAACAAAAGATTTTGCAGAAGTTCCGTAGAAAGAGATCGACGCCGGTTCGATAATGCCACAGCTCTGTGCTAACAAAAATGCGGGAAAAATAAGCATTTAAATCATTGGCAAATTCTACGGAAATTGATTGCAAATGGGAGCAGCTCTGCTTGCAAATCCTCCCTCCGTCGCCCAGGCTGCTGGACTGAAATTGCAGCAGCTAGAAGTGAGGAAGAAAAAAACAAGCAGCAGAGCACGGCGTCAGTGTTGGCATTGCTGGGGGGTAGGGGGGAAGTGGGGATTTAAAAAAAAAATGCGACACGGCGGGGAGGGGAGGGGGCGGAGCGGGGAGAGGGAACAGACGGAGGGAAGGCAGATAAGGGGAGGGGGGAGGAGAAATGCGACACGGCGGGCAGGGGAGGGGGCGGAGCGGGGAGAGGGAACAGACGAAGGGACGGCAGATAAGGGGAGGGGGGAGGAGAAATGCGACACGGCGGGAGGGGGCGGAGCGGGGGCCTGGAGTGCGGCTGAGGGAACTGAC
Source organism: Lissotriton vulgaris (assembly GCF_964263255.1). Classification (NCBI taxonomy): domain Eukaryota; kingdom Metazoa; phylum Chordata; class Amphibia; order Caudata; family Salamandridae; genus Lissotriton; species Lissotriton vulgaris. The sequence goes on from NC_141695.1 coordinate 1,727,146,837, forward strand.
GTGCACGCGCTTTTAAGCTCAATGCGCATGCGCATTGAGCTTAAAAGTCACGGGCACTGCAAGGAATCGCCACGATTCCTTGCAAGTTGGACAAAGAGTGGATAAGCCCCCATAGTCTCGCTTGCTCGATGCGCATGCGCATCGGCAGGCGAGACCTAAAAAGAGTGTTGAGATTAAATCTCTGGAGAGCAACATGGTGAACAAGTGAAAACTAAATGCCAGTGGTGGCCACAGGGTGGCAGTGTTTAAATATAAAGACGGTCTCCGAGAGCGATTTCACGCCCCTATGATCTTGATGAAAGCGAGGTAATGAGGAAGAAATAACGGAGGACGCCAGGGTGAACAGCAAGAGGTAAGTGTTACTTGACAATGTGAGTGGCCACAACACTTTAATCTTTAGAAGAAAACAAAATTCGCAACACAGGCAGAGTGACAAATCATAGACGCGCTCGTGAGAAGATACAATATCTCTGGCGGTGGCACAGAGCGCAGGCTGTAAAGAACAATGCAGGAGAATGGCACGGGCAAATGTGCAGTAAAACGTAGCGCGAGCTCTAAGATGAGCTGTGAAGGGCTCGCGGTGTTAAACAATAATGGAGAGCGTGGCAGATGGCAGGCACGAGCACTAATGAAGCAGTTTGAGGCATACGCGCGAGCGCAACGGACAGCTTGCTGTAAATATAACAAGACGGAGGGAAGGCAGATAAGGGGAGGGGGGAGGAGAAATGCGACACGGCGGGCAGGGGAGGGGGCGAGGGGGGAGGAGAAATGCGACGTGCACAAGACGGAGGGAAGGCAGATAAGGGGAGGGGGGAGGAGAAATGCGACACGGCGGGCAGGGGAGGGGGCGAGGGGGAGGAGAAATGCGACGTGCGGATGAGGGAACTGATGTGCACGCGCTTTTAAGCTCAATGCGCATGCGCATTGAGCTTAAAAGTCACGGGCACTGCAAGGAATCGCCACGATTCCTTGCAAGTTAGTTAAAGAGTGGTTAAGCCCCCATAGTCTCGCAAGCTCGATGCGCATGCGCATCGACAGGCGAGACCTAAAAAGCTAGCACGTACACTCTATATTTTGCAGAAAAATATTTGTGAGATAAAACTGCGGATCACCAAATAAAATGGTTTCCCTATCTGAGCTGACTCTACCAGGGACCAGGTTTCCACGAGTGACTGTTTTGGTGGGCAATATGTACACAAAGTGTTGCAGCAGTGCCAATGTGTCTTCTATCATTATAACTGCTAGCCTCAATTTATATTTTTTACTCAACAGCCAACTTTTTGTGACACTTCTTTTTTCCTAGCAAACTTTGAATATTTCTGTGATATGGCCTTGCATCTCCATTTTTATTTTTTTCATGACGTTTTTGAACTCTTCTGAACAGCCTCACAAAACAATCTATGAGTGCCATTGTTACCCGTTTTCCTGAATTTTTTCATTTCAACAGATACATTAATTAATCTAATCTCTGCTTCAGAGGCCATAACCTACTGGTGTATCTGGCTACAGCTCCTATAGTTAGAGAAAGATTAAAAGAGTTCACGAGATCACCAATGTATCCATCCATGGTAATACTGAAGCCATAACAGCACATAAATGCTTATTTAAGGTTTCCACTAAGAAATATTTTTAAACAGGCAAAATTGTACAGAACCCTATCGTACCAAGTGCAATTCTTTGAAAAGGCGATGTTAGAGGCTAAGTGACTGCGGATTCCTCTCAAGATAATTATTCCAGTGACCAACAGAGGCCTTACAAAAGTAGGAAGCATTTAGCACTGGAGGAGAACGAAAGGCAATTTACCCGCCAGAGAATCACTACAAAGCAAAAAGCAACACGCGCCCCAGATTATGGAAATTGCAGAAAGGAAGCATGCAGAAATCACTCCAGCATTAACAAAGACTTCCAGCAAAGACACAGCGTGAAAGGCCGGTTGTGCGGCCTTTGTTTATTTTAAGAGACCATATATTATAGCTACTGTACACTGAGGGAGAGGAAGAGAGACAAGCGCTCGCCATTCCCGCTGCGTGGATGCAATTGTCTGGTAAACATTACCGAGCAACGAGTCCGCAAGTGCAAAATCTAGTCCCTGAAAACATGCTCGTAAAACGCGGCTCAGTAAAGCGGACGTGGGACATCTAAAGAAAAATAGCATTGCGTATACATGATGTACGTGAAGCGGGTGCCCTAGCAAGAAATTTAAATAAATACAAAGTACGTGAAGCGGGCGCCCTAGCAAGTAATTTAAAAATCAAGTAGTCCCTAAACAAAACTAACAGAGCCAAACAGCGCAATAAAACAGTATTTGGTCGATGCTGCTTCCGATAAAAACGGAAGTGATGCATCGGATCAACAGCCAACAGAAACAAAGATAACAACAGAAATGCCAGAATTAGACAAATCACAAAGGGCTGGAGAAATTCATCGGACTTTGAGCCAACATACAGATTACTATGTCTCGCTGAGACAGCGCATGCGCTGCCAAGCAGAGACCTAAAAAAGCATTGTTCAATATAGAGGCTGAGAAAAGTACCATATTCTAAAGTTCCCTCTTGTTCCACTTGCACAAGTGGCATTACCAGAGTGTGAACATTTATACGATAAGCATCCTGAATCAACCTTCAATATCAGTTGTCTGCTACATGAAATATTATTTCACACAAATGCAGTGAATAGAATTAATCAGGTAACCTTGTTGTAGCATGAGCCATTGGAAGAGTGTCTGCGGTTTTCATTGAGAAGGCAGAATTTCAGAGAGCACCTACATTGGTTGAAGCAGTTGGTTAGTTTCATGGATACATGCGTTTCATATCACAGGTGAAGCCCCAGACAAGATCAAAGTGGAATATCTTTTCTTGACAAATAAGATTTGAAGTCAATAACTTGCTTTGCTCCTAACCAAGTGAAAGCCCCTGGAGATCAGGATTTTATTTGAAAATATTATTAGATATTTAGGTGTAGTGCCTCCTAAGAAGAGCATGCTATTTTGAAGATGCCCCTTGCCGCAATCAGGAGTCATTTTAAAGAGAAGAGGACACGTTCATGACAGGATGAAACTAAACATGATAGAGTACTAAGAACAGCTTTCTGTGGCATCTGGTTCTTTAGATAGACCTGTGAGAACAGCAATTCACAAGAGGTTGAGGCAATGTTCAACCGCACCCAACCTTACCATGGGAATTTTGGGGGGGGTTCTACTAAAGGTGAACAGAACCTAAAGTTCAACCCCTTTTTCAACTTTCAGTGGAAAAGATTTCCAACACAAAACGATTACAATGGTTCAGCACCCTTTTCAAGACAGTATTATGATTCAACACAAACTCATGATATTTTATGCAGAACTCCAATAATTCCTATTTTACAATAGACGTTTTGTATTTTGAAGAACATTCTTTATTCATGTTCATATTCTTTTTTTTCCGTCTCGGCGTATGTCACACTCGGACTCCAGAAATGTCATGAGAAACATACCAGTGAGTTATGACAACATTGTCTGTGCTAAATACAAGGTGGCCCCCATTGAAAAGGTATGTGCACCACTGGATCTAATGGATCAGTTCTTTCATTAAAATTGACGAAACATTCATGAGTATTGTCTCAAATAAGAACAGTTTTGAAAACAGAGTCCTTAAGAAGTCCATCAGGACGAATCGCGTTGGCTTCTGTGGTTTTAAACTTTAAAAAAGATATGAACATGAATAAAGAATTTTCTTCTAAACACATCTATTGGAGAATATGAATTATTGAAGTTATATGGGAAATATCATGAGAAATAATACGGTCTTGAAAAGGGTGATCAACAATTGCACTACACCTGTGAGAAGTATATTCCACTACTTTAAGTCTCTGATTACAAGCAAGTACATTTCAGTTTTTAAGTACTCAGTTTGGATGAAAGGGTTTATTACAGCTAAGAAGCAAATGGGAAAGTTACCCCAATGCCAGGTGAATGTAGAATTAATCGGCAGTGAGAATAACAGCAGGCAACCACGCGATAAGGTGCAGTGCACGAAACCTAAATGGGCATCACAACGGTAATAGGAGTGTTGGAATTGAGAGGAGAGACAGACATTGTCGCAAAGGTTCAAATTGATTCAGTGCAACTAGAAAAATATGATTGATGTATACAAGTGCTAGGGGAACTATGGGTGGGGGGCTAACATGAGTTGTTTTGGGATCCAGTTTAAAACCACAAAAACTGCAAAGCTTATAATGTTATGTGAATGTGAATGTACAGCCAAAATTATAATGCTATTAACAATGATCACCTTGTTGTACACGTTGAACTGAATATTGCAGACAAATAAAAAATATTTAAAAAAAGAAAAAAGGTTTCTTTGTGTAGTATGAAGCCTAAGCAAATTCAGTTCTAAGTTTATTTTGTCTTAGGTGACTATACATGCTTGGATTTTGGTTACGCAAGGAGATAAGATTGAGGGTGTAAGTTTGAGGCAACACTGATGTTTCACTTAAACGTATCCGAGCACAGACAATAATATCTTCACAATTTTCTTAGTAGGGATACAAGGAGTTCATCATAACTGTCAAATAGTAAGGTTGCCAATATTTAACCTTGGGGGACCTCTCAAACTACAGGGACAGGTTTAGAAAGTGGTTTGGCAATATCTGAACACATTGAAACATGTTTGAGAATTAGAATTCAAACCACTGTAGTGCTCACAACTCGCTCTTTCTGCCATTCACTCTCTCTCCGCTTCAGTTCCTCTAATGCTCGCGTCCAGTCGGCAGTCAGCTTGTGCATATCCTCTGCCAGAGCGTTGTTCGTCTCCTTGGCTCTGTCTAGGTGGTCTCTGAGGAGAGTGTTTACCTCTGCAAGGCTCTCACATCTGAATGGGAAAGTCAGAAAAAAGATATGTGGGCAATGTACATTATCAAAAAATTGAAAATCTAAATTAACTGGAGGTTAATTAATTAATGCATTTTGTATCAAGGCTGGTGTCATAAGGACTGGGTGAGAGAAAATCTATTTTATGTTTTATTTCAGCTTGATATATAAACATAATAAGGCATTTTCCTAGTTGAAGGGAATTGTGAAGTCTCTCTGCCCGAGCCTGCAGCAACTTTGCCGACCAAAGGTTTCCATTGAGAAGCACAGATGTCTTCTTGGCACCCTGCACCCAGCCTCCCCAGTGCCAGTGCAGCTCCTGTGCTGGTTGTTTGGCCCTGCACTGCTGACCTTAACCCAGAAGCTTTGCTCCCACCGCAAAGTGGCCTGCTCATAAGCAGTCCCTAACTGGATGCCCCCTTAGCCCCATTGGCGAACGTTGGGCTGCTGCATTCTGCCACCCCTGTGCTGCTCGTGGTGCAACTCACTGCCTATCTAGACCTTGGGGAACCTTGGTCCTATGTCCCTAAGCTCCCAGTGGTAAGACGTTTACTTGCAAAACTTATAACCCTTTGTTCCCATAGGAACCCACGTTATGATATTTTGGGCCTAAAATGTTTTAAGTGTTGAACTGTGTTTTGTATGGGAAAACAGAAACTATATCTCTAAGCCAAGAAAAGTCTTACTTACCTTTTATGGGGAGATCCTTAGGTATGATAACTAGGTATACCACCCCCAGTACTCAAAGTAATCTAAAAGTAACAAAAAAGTATTCTAAAAGTAATTATTGTTTAATGCAAACTGCTTTCTGAATTAATACCAATCTGTAACTGTTGAAAAATTCAATCAGAACTGCATTTCGTTGTGAAATCCTGCATTCAAGTATTTTTTACCTACCAGAACCAAGTCCTGCCAGGTCCTAAAAAATAAAATGCAAGTATACCTTTTTTTATACTTACCCGATTGGGGTGGATTCAGTCTGAGTGTGTGCATCAGTCTCGATTTTAGGTGAATACAATAAATGCTTAACACACCCTATGGATAAGCCTAACTGCTTGCCCACACTCATCACACCTGGGTATACAAGGAGCCTTCATATATGTGTTTGTAACTGAGCACAGCCACAAAAAGAGATACGACTGCTTTTTGTCCCAAGCAGTGAATGTCACTAATATCGGTTTACCCAAAGTCAATTTCTTTTATTAGAGTTGTCCTTGGGAAATGACTGTGTGGTCCTTTGCTTGTGAGGTTGAACTTGACATTTTTTCTGGAGACAATTAGTCACCTAGCACATGATGGATTGCTTTGGCCAAATTGCTGTTACTGTGATGCTACATGTGCAGGCAGGTCAGAACATCGGAGTAAGACTTATTTGTACGAACGTTAGCCTTTCCTTTGCAAGTTGCCACCCTAATCCACTTGCAAACGTTCAAATTGGAATCAGGGAAAACTTAAATAACTGGAAGTTAAATAGGGTTATCTCAGAAATTACATTTAGATTACACTAGTAAAGAAGTCTTGCTAATAATTAGGTAGCAAGACTACCTCCTCTAATAAGTAGCAAGATTAACTCAGACTAGTTCATTTGCTCAGCTGAAAATCTTTCAGGCCTTTCATTGGCAGTTTTAGATATTTTTTCTTAAATACAACTTCACCATTTTGTTTTAAACATCTATTTGAATAATATTAATTACTGTAATAAATATGCCTATTTAAATAATAGTCATTTCTGCACCTTTAAATTCACCCTCTTACAGACACCGCTCATCTGTTGTGCTTTTAATAGAAAAGCAGATATATGCTGTATCCTCTGGAACAATTTAAATTGCGAATAGCATCTTGGTAGAGTAACCAACCAGCAAAGTAAGTCCTAACACTTATTACTGGGACACCAAGTGAAGATCGGGGATCTTTTGTAGTGCAGGGAGAACATGGTGCGATTACAGGGAAACATTTACTGTAGTTTTCAAGAAAGACTAGAAAAATCCAGTTGCCAATAACTCGCAGTGGTTAGTAGTTACATGAACACTATCAGGAAGTATCCCTGGTAGTTATGACTGCTGCTCTTTACAGATCATGGGCGATCTTCCATGACACCCTGCAAACCACTGTGGCATAATAACTATGCGCTCCTCTACCAGAATCACTATGGACAAACACCTAGATGGCATCACTAGCGGAATGCGCATGAAAGACTTCATCCTGGGTGGCAGAGGTCATCACATACAAGCCCTCCAAATTCTGTCAAATAGCACACATTCAAAACTGGCCCCATTCAATTTGCACACCAATTGTATTGTACAGTTCTTTTCTAGCTACCCACTTGCTTGCTTTCCCTGGAAGGGTTGGGCCTACTCTCACCTTTGTTGTTCCTCCTCCAGTTGAATGAGCAACTTCTCCATGTTGTGTCGCCCTTCATCCTCCTTGCGTAGGTCCACATCCTGTTCCCTTGAGTGCTATTGGAGGAAATGAAAAGGTGATTCGCAGAGTTCCTAACCCAACTCTTTTGTATGGATTGATTTTCTCAATCAGGACAGTTGTGACAAACATGGTTGCACACTGATGCACACTTCCAAACACCATGGTAAAGAGAGAAATCGAAAAGTCAAAAGGTAAACATTAGATATCAAACAGTGCTTGTTGATTTGGAGAACACATGGAGAAACAAGGGTATGTTAGGCTGCTGCTTACCTAGGGCCAAACAAGATGGTTCCAGTTAGTGAACACTTCGTGAGAGATTCCAGTTAGTGAACACTACACGACAGGCAACCAGTTATGTTACATGAATAGCGCAGTCCTCATCAACATTCTATGCAATACCTGAACCAGATCAAAAACATGCCTTCCTCATCGTCTAAAGGGGGTATGGGGAAAATGTGAAAACGGGTTGCATGAACCATGAACAAGAGACGGGGGGAGGAGGAGGAGAGCCAGTAGGGGGAGTGGTATTTATGCAGATGTTTGAAAAAGAGCAGTAGAGGAAAGCACAAGCTTAAAATGGCTGAGTACTTCTATAGGTACAACAATATCCAAATCGGAGTATATCCTACAGAACATTTATGAAGTACTTTTATGGCTGTGGCTGTTCTTTGCTTGTCACTTGGTATAGGCCCAACTGCACACTTCTTTGGCTATAGCAGTCTTTTGTGCCGCTTGTGCAGTTTCGCTTGCATGGCCGATTGACCTACCCGTGTGCATAGTCAACCTTTTAGTACATTCTCCCAAAAACGTGTCCATTATTACAAGTAGATCTTGGCGTCTGTGCCCTTGCAGGTGAAACAGCACTGGCTCAGTCAGCCCACAATAGTATAAAACTATACCACAGACATTAAACTAGATCACATGGACATGTGCATGATGTCCAGAATTTGAATTGATTCTTTTGCCATTAGTTTGCAAGGCGTTTAGGTTGCCATGTGCTGTCCTATACATTGGTTTCCTACTCCTTTAATGAGTTTCTAAATATTCCACGGGAACTGGGATATGTAGGCTATTCAGAAGGACACCTAACTCAATAACAACCACCAACTACCCAAGAAAAAAGAAACTTCATTGTGGGGAACAGCTAACCCATCTGCAAGGATATGCTTGCCATGGGCCATCATCCTATAGACTCAAAAAGCCACAATTAAAAACATGCCTTGTTTTACTTGCCTGTTGCTTAACACTTCAACTCAAAGGGCAACAGAAAGACTTAAATAATGCCACACTTAGCAGCATCAAATATGTAAAATTATTTTTTGCTAGCCCCTTTTTAAGTTAAAATGAAAAAAACACTAGGTTTCACTCAGTCATTAATGAGTTGAAACCGTACCCCAAGGATTCCTAACACAAACTGGAACAATAAACTTCACCAAGACAAAATCACATCCCCTTCCCTTCATATATTTCTACATTCCTAATATGTAGTTTAAACAAAAGGAAAACACAAATAACAAAATACAATAATCAAATGCTAAAAGTTTGATAGAGAGAAGATGGTAATCTCTCAACTTACACTCCTCTTAAACTAGAGGTACCATGTTTCCCAATAGAACAAAACAAAGTATTCATCTCACGTAATCAGGACAATAAGATGATAGTCTCCGTTCTTTCACAATACTTGTCATTTTCCACAACTTCACTTCTCACGTCACTCCTTACACACTTAGAAGAAGCACGATTCACATCATACAATTCCTCAGCTCCCATCAACATCACTCTAGAGCACCCCTCACTCTCTCTTTCACATAACCGCCTCTCTAGTACAGAGCCACCTTCCTGAAATTCCACCTTTCACCAATTTCAAGAACAGAGAACTTACCAATATCTTTGATCCTAAAGGGGCCATAAAATATTGACGATCCACTACGTATATGCCCTGACTTGAATTTTACCCAGTCTTCTACGGTGAACCTACTAGTCATCCTTCCCTCCACAGAATCAGAATGCCTTCCATCAGAACAAACCCAATCCTTCAACCAAGCAAGAACTAATTTAGTCCCTGTCGCACGTTCATGCATTTCTTGGAATAGACAGTTCTGTGTGACTCTATTCACAGTGGTGCGATATGCCCACACCATATTAGACACCATTTTCATAACTTCACATACATGGATTGGCTCATGCCATCTGAAAAGTCCATTCAACTAATCTATAAGCTTGCTCAACTACATCCTGTCCTTGGGGCCTGTACAGTGAGGTACGATTATGCCCAACTCCAAAACACTTCAAAAATCTTGACATCTCACTTGAAGTGAGTTGGGTGCTATTATCAGTGACAAGAACAGAAGGCATTCTCTTCTAAGCAAACACAGCTTCCAAAGCACATATGGTTCTCCTGGTCGTTAGCTCATTCAAAACTTCACAACCAACTGTCTAGAATTTACACCCACCCAGGCCCGGACTGGCTGTGGAGGGCACCGGGCAATTCCCCAGTAGGCCGCATGGTTGGGGGCCGGTTTTGGGCCCCTGGGGCCGTTTTTGTTACAGGGCCGTTATGCTGAAAAAACGGCCCTGTAACAAAAACGGCCGAAAACCGGCCCTGTCACAGAGCGCGGTCGCACCTCTCCCCCCTCCCCTCTCCTCCGGAGGGGGTCGGGGGGCCGGCCGAGCACTTTGCCAGGGCCGGTTCTGGTTCCCAGTCCGGCCCTGCACCCACCATTACCAAAGCAAATTTCATCTCATGTCTCATGCTGCCACAACAACCATGGATCCTCAATATGACCTGCCACCTATCTGTTACCAACTTTCAACCTCTTCTCACTCTCTTTACAGACACTACACTGTTCAACCCACACGCTAACTTGGTTTTCCAGACCAGTCCACCAAATTTCCCTCTCAAATCTTTTTTTTCATTCAGAATTGTTCCAAGTGGCCCCATGGGATATAGTAAACAATTTGAATCTCAGCCCAACAGGAGGTACAAAACGTTCATCCCGTAAAACCACATTCTGTCCACAATCAGAAAATACATCTAAAAGCTTGACAAAAGGTCTCACTGACAAGGAAGTTATATTTTCCCTCGGAGAACCAGCTTGGATAATTTTCATGACTTCTTTCAAGGGAAGGTTAGAATCCATTTCCAGTTCTCACTCTTGACATGCAAAAGCACCTATGACACAATTGACCACATCTTGCATAGGTGCAACACCCCCTTCATTCTCACAGGTGCTCCCCTCAGGTCCATCCAGTGACTCTCAATCTAAAGGCAAACATGATAAGCAATCAGCTTTAGAATTTCTACAACCCTGAATAAACTCTGGAGTATAGAGATACTCTTGTAGCCTGGCAGCCAACCTGGCTACCCTTGCTTACCCTTTGCCATCGCCACCAGGCAAAAAGATTCTCATTATAGTTTTACGGCCCATTCACAAAATGAATGAAGAGTATGACTGAAAATATTCTGCTCGCCATGCTAAAGCTTCCCGTTCAATGAGAGAATAATTCCTTTCAGACAGAGAGAGGGAACAAGATGCAACTGCTACTCTTCTGTCCTTTGTTTAATGAATCTGCGACTGCACTGCCCCAATAGCCGTAGCACTGGCATCTACTGTGAGAATGGACTTTGGTTTAGTATCGAATAGCACCAAAATGCCTGGATCACAAATTTCATCATTTCGAAAACACTTTTGTTGTTCCTCTTTCCACAAAAACTTGCTCCATTTCTTAACAATTTCCCTAATATCTCTGTTTTATCAGAAAATCTTCCACGAACTGAGCAAGTTTAATGGCATCCAAAAGGCTATGTTTAGCTTTTATACCCTCCGCTGGATTGGTATACCCCAAACACACTCTGTGCCACCAAAAATGCACATTTCTCTTGACTCAAGATTACACCAACACACCCCACTTATGCAAAACTCGTCTCAGCACCAAATTGTGTAATTTAAGTGTTTCACCAAACACTAAAATGTCTCCCTTGAAAAGAAAATATTCTCCATACCCTGAAAGAGCTCAGCCATCATTCTCTGGAATACACAAGCAGCTGAGGCCAAGACGAAAGGTATATGAGAAACAAAAACTTCTTTCTATTGTGATAAATGCAGTTAGTGACTTGAACTCTTCATGTAAACGGATTTGATGATATGCACTTTTCAAAACTATTTTCCCACAATATCTCCCACCTTTCAAAGATAACACCAATTCATTAATATTTGGCAGAGGAAATGTATTGACTACAATATTTTGGATTAAAGACCTATGGTCCACATAAACCCTTAACTGGCCATTTGCATTATGTGTGATAACAAAAGGTGACATCCATACAGACGCTTCTACAGGCTCAATGATATCACCCTCCAGCATGTAATTTAAAAAAAAATTGCGCTTTATACGTAACAGCATTGTGTTGAAGTACAATTTTATGTACATTCCTTTAAAGGCATCCAAGTTTCTCATTAAACACATTTTTGCACCCCTTAAAATATCATTCACACTCAAAACTTCCACAACCATTACCCGATTGGGTGCTCAGAAATGTATCATAATATTCAAATTAAATTGATACATCCAACCTAATACAGGCAGGCCTTGAAAAATCTATTCGCCCAGTCACTATCGCAAGTCAGATTTTATCAGGTCAAGCTATATTTAGGACCTACTCACTAGTTATGGTGAGTTGATAAAGAACAGGTGCAATAAGATGCCTTTAAATCTTTTTTTTTATCTTGTCACATTTATTCAGTGTTCAGCGACGGAGGTCGGAAGTTAGTTTACAATTACTTTTCATTCTCGACTGAAAAGTTCCAGGATTTTTTAAAGAGAACCGTCTGACTTGCTGTACGCAATGTCAAATAAAAGGCTGTGGAGTATCAGTTTTTCTTAACACACGTTTAAAAAGCTAATAAATAAACCGTACAAACATTTCAAAATATATGTTAGTCGCTGAAAAAGCCCATTTTTTGATCTTATGTGTGACAAAAAATATATTTTAATAGGATTCTAAACAAATCAGAACACTTTACTTGGTGATGTGCAAATGATAAATATGTTTTCTGAAACCCAATTTTCACAGATTGCTAATACACTTTATAGTTTTATTAGTAAAGCTGCAAGGTAGTGGGAAGGTTTTCTGCCATTTCTTAGAATTTACTGTCTGTAAATTACAATGCACTACAACATCGTGCTTTAGTAATATATTTATCAAAAGTGAGTGTTTAAACATGAACTAAGAAACACTCCTGCCCTTCTGGTAATGCTATCAGTAAACTGAGAGGCATGTCAGGGATCACATGTACCCAATTTGTGGTCTAGATTCTTATTACACATGAAGTAAACGTTTAGTCTACTTAATCAAACAAATGAGTTTTGTTTTGTACTGCAGAAATGCTGACCTCACATAGTTAAGGGTGCACTCATATGTGAGAATGAAGAAAAAGGCGATTCAAGTTACTCGACTTGCAGGTCTAGTAACATTTTGTATGATTTTATGAGGCCTGATAGGTTGGCCATCCACAGCTACATAGACTTTGCCTTCCACTTCACGTTTCTCAAATGCAATTGTAGCCAGTATGTACCCCAATATATCTTCTGTTTCGTCTTGATACCAACCAAGACATATATCTTTGAAAATTATGGGCTTAATGTCATTTTATTACCAAATAAATCCTTAGGATTAATGGTGTACATTGATCCTGAATCCACTATCAATTCCACCATTTGACCATTGACCAAAAACAATGCTTTCGGTCTAGACATCCTCCCCTAGATTTCCTTCGGAAATAATACCTGGATGCAGGACAGATTTACAGTTCTAGGACAAAGCGCACCTTCAGAACTGTTTAGTTAAGGTAATCCTTTCCTCAGCACTTGTCTCATCCACACTCAATATCCTGATGTGAATGTCTACTCTGTCTCCATCATCACTAACAGCACTAGCTTTATTGTCCTCCTTACCCAAACATGCAAAATGGCTTTTGATGCCACACTTTCAGCAATATATATGTTTTATTGAGTGTTAAAACATTCACATTTCCATTTCATCAGCAATCTTTGTTGATCGCAAAGAAACGTTTGGAAGTTGACCCACAATACAAACTACCACATCTGGTGCATTCCTTGGAGGTTACTCTGTTTGGAATACCCGATTTAACCACCCAGTTAGTGCATTTTGTGACAGCATTACTTTCCTGTTCAGCACGCTCTTTGACATTTCTTGCTTCCACAATGGTTACAGCACTTCTCACCCTCTCTCTTTTAACAATTTTTTTCATACAGTATTCTGACTCCTCGGGGACTTTAGCAATATCTATGGCATCTGAGAGCAGGATCTATCATGAGCCACCCACAAGAGTTCTTGTATAGGTTCATCAGCCATCACCCCAAAAGCGACATTTTACTGAGAGCTTTCGGAGTCTGCCTACAAATTCATCTACAGACTCTTGCTCATTTTATGGCTAGGTAAAAAATATATATTGTGCTGTGATTAAATGAACCTCTTTGACAAATATGGTCTCATGTCTCTTCAACGCCTCTTTCAATTCATCATCAAGGGGTTGATCATTTGGCTGTAAAGTCACAGGTAAATTATTAAAAATACACTGACCCTCATTAGCTATGGCACTTAAAAGCAATGCTTTGTTCCTAGCTGGATAAAAATTCTGCCCATCCAAAGCTGCAATGTAATTTTCAAACATTCCTATTCAGTCCTCCCAGTCAATGGGTGGAGAGCAACTTGTGATAAAATAAAAGCGGAGCAATTATATGACTGTGTGCATCCATGTTGAAGTAAAGACTTCTCAAAATGCTGAAGAAATGAAAAAATACCTTGGAAAATCAATAATAAGGTGAACGTATCACTGACCACGCCCCAGAGCTTGAGCATGGTAATAGTCCCAGAAATACGCTGAAAGGCAAAAACGTGCAATTCGGCAAAACAGTACCGTGACCAGTTGAACTGTTCTCAATTGCCTCGAAGCTCTTTGCTATGCTTATTAAACACACTGTATCACCAACTTTCCGAGTAGCTGATTCTTTAGTATACTCCTACAGCGTTGACCACCTCATGGGTTGTGCCACCCGGACTTCAACTTCTCCTCGTAGCCAAAATCTGTAGTAAAGGATTGGGTCCAACACAGCAGTCTTCATATAATAACAAGCATTGGCATAGCCAAAAGGTCCCTCCTTTGGGACCTTTTAAGTGGTTAGTTCCAAATAATAATGCCGTCATTGGAGCATGTTTGTTTCCGAAAGACAAAAGACACTACATTCTAAAAACCCGAGCTTAGGCAAACAAAGTAAACAGTGTGTTTATAAACTAAAAATACCATGTGTATCGAAATTACATTTCCTGTTTTTAACTGGTGCCACTTTGTCCATGACTGTAGCTTTTAAATCAAGCCAGTGCATGGAGCCAGGAAGCCGCTTACCCGATTTGTTTCAGCCGTGGTGCATTGGTAACGTTGGGTGCCGTTTGGTGTGTGACGGATTTTCAGATCAGAGGTCTCAGAGGTTTCAGTACGGGTCGTAACACCCCGGTAGCCGCGGTTCTTCCCCGCTGCCTCAGTCAGACTCCAGAGAGCGTGGAGTTTGGGCGGTCCTTCCAGTTCGGCAGTAACCAGCAGTTTCAGCAGCCACGAGGGGGCAGAGAGCAGCTGGAGTGATACGGAGCGGTGCGATCAACCTCCAGGCAGCACTGGTAACGGCTGAAAAACTCTCTACCGATACTTTGTTGCTGGTACTGGGCCAGGCGGACACATTATGGGCCCGAAGGGAAGACGTGCGAGAGCACGGGGAGCTAACAGCAATGCAGCGAACGCCGCCAATGCTCCGAATCCTGCTGACCCTGCGATTACGATAGCTGAAGCTGGAGTTGTGACCCCGTCTGCGCCCTCACAGAGCATACCAGTCACTCGAGGTGGGCGAAACGAAAGCATGGGAGGAAATGGAGGAACTACGCCCTCCGTGGTTATTCAAGGTGAGCCAAGTGTGATTGGAAACGAAAAAGGTCCTAAAGCCCCCACAGTTCATGCAATCTTCATAAAGAAAGGCATCACTGCTAATGTGAAATCTAACACTGCGATAATAGCAAATGGCAACATCAACACTGCTGCAGTCATGAATGGACCAACTGCCTCTGATTGCCTTGTCAATGTAGTGGCTGAGGTGAATAAAGCTCAGCGAAAGGCAAATGATGACCTGGGTGACTAAGAGTCCGCTATCTCAGAGGGCAAGTTTTATTCTATGACAGACATCTCAGTTGTCTCCGAGGATGATGGTAATAGCTTGCCAGTTGAATGGGGAGATGAAGGCGAACTTACGGGGGAAGATGATGATTTTGAGCACTCACCAACTCGAATTAAGGGTCCGGTTGACTATCAAGAAACTGTCAGACGGAATCAAGAGGCAGAGAGACTCATGTGCGATGTCTCCCCTCGTGCAACCCGCCTGGGAAGGTGGGGAGCAAGAACAAGATTATAATCAGGATGTGGTGGAGGAGGAAGGGGACTGGGCCACTCTGGATATCATTTATAAGAGTATCATGGCACACCGGGCAGAGACCAAAGCAGAAAGTAATCGCTCTCAGGGGGCAGTTCGGAAGCTCCAAAACACGATGCGGCGAATGGTTAAATCTTTCAATGAACTGACCACGAGAGTCACCGAAACGGAGGAGCGCATTTCAAATGCCGAGGACTCGCTGGTAAAGCAACAAGCGGCTATAGAGACCCTGCAGTCAACAGGATCAGATGTAGAATGGAAATTGACGGACTTGGAAAATCGCGCAAGGCGTAATAATTTACATGTTCTAGGTATACCCGAATTAAAAGAAGGGAAAGATGTTCGTAAGTTTATTATAGAGGTTTTCACAGAAGCCTTCCCTGAGCTAAGTGAATGGCAGTGGGATAACAAGGTCATTAGGGCACATCGATTTCCTTTTACCCAGTGAAAAACCCAGGGAGATTCCTAGGCGGCGGGGGGATCAAAAGCACAGCCGCGAGCGATACTGATATACCTTAATATTAATACTCTGAGAGAGGCAATATACGACCTAGCACGCCCTGACAGGTGTTTTTTGTTCGTCCGGATTTTTGTCCTACAACTGTGAGGCAAAGATGGCAATTTCGGCAGTTGATCTCGCTGTTTCAAGCCAAGGGGTCACAGGTATTTCTTTTAAATCCGGCGAAATTGACAGTGCTTTATAAGGGGCAGACCAAATACTTTACATCTGAGATTAAGGCACAAGAGTATTTGAAGTCCATGGACGTAACCATCTGAAGTTACTACTCAAAAAATCTGTAGTCCGTTACACATGGTGCGAGCTCGGTGTGATAAGGTGCTCAGTTGACTTGTGGTGAATTTATTCTCATCTTTATGTACTTTTTTTTTTTTTGAAGACCTCAGCCTAGTTCTGCAGCACAACTTAAGACTTTTCTCAAACTGTGTAAACTTTGTTTATGTGCGGAACAATGATTTAATTTATAGTTGAAATAATCAGATTGGTTGGTCAAAAATATATATTTTTTTTTACTTGTTTTAGGGATCTTGAGCTGGATTAAAGGTTTAATTGCAATTGAGATTTCTGTTTAGCCTGCATTTAATAAGGAATGTCGGTCAATATAGTGGTCTCGGTTTGGCTAGAGATATCTCGTTTTTACTGGTGCCTCTGCGGAAGGACATGGAAAAGGCATTAATTGGGTGGAGGTCTGGTGGGCTTCCTGTGGAGGGGGCATTCGCACACTCTCACTGAGGACTATGTCCTTATGCCCTGTTGTGGGTGGTAGGGGAGGGGAGGGTGGAAGGGAGGACGTGACTGCTGGGGGCAGTCTGGGTGGGGGGGGGGGATAAACATAAAAAGATTTCATGAGCACATTTATTTTGTTGTATTTGTATGTGTGGTATGCAAGGAGGTGGCGGAACGATATTTTGTTTTTTTTGAGATTACGGAATGGCAGCTAGAATGCTAAGATTAGGTACATTGAACGTTAGGGGTCTTCATGCCATTAACAAAAGGCAGCGGGTGGCCAGGGAACTGCAGTGGCTGTGCTGTGATATCATTTGTCTCCAAGAGACGCATGTAGCATGGTTGAAACAGAATTTTATGACTGAACTTGGGTACAATGTTTTAGTATGCACTAAACAAACTTGCACGGCTCGCGGGGTTGCCATATTAGCAAAAAAGCGTGTTGAGTTAGCAATGTGGCCTACCCCAGTAATAATATATGGGGATTTGAATGTAAATCTTCAATCGGACTCATGTTGCAATGAAGATTATGTGCATGTCGGAAGGGAACCAAAAGTACATAGGTCATTACAAGCACTTTCACTTCACATGGATTGGTTGATGCCTGGTCCTACCTTAGGGGCGGTAACCCCGGTTATACTTTCTTTTCGGCACCTCACCAGAAGCTGGTGCGGCTGGATTACTTCTTCGTGCCACAATGTATACTCTCAGGTGCACAAATCCAGGTATACCCGCGAGCCACATCTGATCATGGCCCCGTTGTCCTCTCTATCATATCAAATTGCTCTGTTCGTAAGCCCCGGGAATTTACTTTTGACCGCAAACTGCTGTTAGATATAAAATTCCAGGAGTATATGATGGACTGGGTAGTAGAGTTTTTTAATCAGAACAGGGGGAGTACTGAGATGGGGATAGTGTGGGACACGTTTAAAGCCGCTTTCAGGGGGGAGGTTCTCAGTTATGGATTATATGCGCAAAAGCAATCACGTGCTCAGTTGCAGGAGCTATACAGCGATCCTGGGGAGGCCGAAGAGCGGTTGGTGCAGGATATTCGTTCAAGTAGAGATACCCAGGGCTTGGTAGCGGAGGTAGCTCGGTGCAATGCAAAGGAAAACTACCAATGGAGCCAAGAGGTGGCAAAAACTTATACTATTAAACGACAGCTCCTTTATGAGTATGGGGAGGCAAGTGGCAGGTGCCTGGCCCAGAAAATGAGAACAAGGGAAGCCGCACAAAGAATCAATAGCATCAAGGACATAGCTGGGCAAGTGGTAGAGAGCGAGACTGAAATAGTGGAAGTTTTCAGACAGTTTTATACCCGATTATATACCAGAGAAGATTATGATAGTAGTAAAGCCGCATCTTTGCTAGGACAATTTTGGGAGCAAGATTTGGACAGTGAAATTGCAGCTAAGTTAGAGGCCCCAATATCGATGGCTGAACTTGAAGCAGCAATCAAAGGACTCCCAGCAGGCAAGGCAGCGGGCCCCGACAAGCTTCAGTTAGAGATGTATAAATGCTTTTTTCAAGCTCTCAAACATGACATGTTAGCTACATTTAGGCTGGCGCAGACCAGATTGTATCTTAAAACGTGGGATGAGGCCAGTATAGTGGTTTTTAGAAAAAAGGGAAACCTGCAGACCAACCAGCCTCATACCGGCCTATTTCATTGTTAAATACTAATGGAAAAATGTATTCGAAAATATTGGCGGCAAGGCTCTCTGGAGTGATATCTCCGTTGGTTTCTGTGCACCAGCACGGGTTTATTCCCAAACTCGGTACAACTGATCATGTTAACCGGGTGATTGCTTTAATAGACTATGCAAACGGTTTGGAAGTAGCTCTGAGCCTCATATTATTGGATGCCGAGAAGGCTTTTGACCAAGTGTTGTTGGCTTTCCTATGGGATGTGATGAAGTCTCGAGGGTTTGGGTTTTTATTTCTTCTGACAGTTTTTAGCGCCGGGACACCTCCGACTGAGGTAGCTGTGCGCTCTACAAGATTCATAAATAAATAAATAAATAAATAAAATATATAAAATCCATACAGACATTATACCAACAGCCAAGTGCTCGGATCTATGTAATGGGGCTGCAATCGGCATCTGTTCCAATACAAAGGGGGACAAGGCAAGGTTGCCCGTGTTCCCCATTGCTATTTGCCCTCTACATCGATCCGTTTTTAAAGATGATGGAGAGTAGTCCCCGGATCCCGCCAGTCATGATATGCAGCAACAATATTGCGTGCTCGCGTATGACTATGACGTTGCTGTACTTTCTCCAAAGCCTGTCGTGGCGATGCCTGAGATCGAATATCTAGCAGCGGTATAGGGCTCGGTATCCGGGTACAAACTGAACACTGCTAAGACTCAGATCTTATGTGTTAACATTAAGTCTTTTACAGATAGTAGGGTTCTATCAGAGGTTACATATTTAGGGGTACAGATAAGAGCCTTGGCCTCTGCTACCGTACAATCTAACTGGCAGAGGTTGCTCACTGGGATCTGTAAGCAACTGGACCAGTCCGAATGTCTTCATTTAACGATAATCGGCAGATGTAATGTCTTAAAAATGATTACCCAAGATTCTTTATTTTTATCGGTGTGTACCACTAGAGATCCCCCCGGCTTACATTACACAATTGCAATCGATCTGCATGAAATTCCTGTGGTCTCGGAAAAAGGAGCGTCGTGCAAAAAAATACATGGTTCTTCCAAGGGCTGTAGGAGGTTGGGCGGTACCGGATTTCCTTTTGTATTACTACGCTTGCATGCTCCAGCACATGAATATCTTACTTACAGGGATAGGACCCTCGGATCCAGCATTGCAACCCTCAATATATAGCCTACTCCTTGGCTCGGAAGCTAGGAATCTCCTTTTCCTCAATATGGACTGGAATTATTACAAACGCACCAGATTTAAGGTGGTCGCTGCCGCTTATAAAGTATGGAAGGCAATTAAAAAGTTGTACAAAATTGAAAAGGTCTCCAGATATACTCCACTGACTGCCCCGATTTTTTTCCCTTGTATTTTTTTGGGATCGTATAGTGGTGAGTTGGCGAATGAGAGGTCTAATCACTTTGGGGGACTTACATACAGGGGATGGGTTAAAATCGTTTAGTCAGTTGAGGGAACAATATCACCTCCCAACCATACACTTCTCTAAGTATTTGCAATTACGCGATAACTTACTGAAAACTAGTTTGTGCATGCCACCCAATCCTCTCATTGAGGCCAATAAGAAAGGAGCTCGGATAGGGGTACTTTATAATTTAATGCTAGAGGCCATGCCTAATGATTTAAAAGTACAAGTAAGCAAATGGGAGAATAGGTTAGGCTGCCAAGGAATTC
This sequence comes from Lissotriton vulgaris, assembly GCF_964263255.1. Lineage (NCBI taxonomy): Eukaryota > Metazoa > Chordata > Amphibia > Caudata > Salamandridae > Lissotriton > Lissotriton vulgaris. The sequence continues at coordinate 1,727,167,193 of NC_141695.1, forward strand.
TGCTTGAGAAGTCAATTGAGCTAGCAGGACGAGTACTTATGTCTGCCAACCTTGTCACGCAACACTATAAAACTCTATTTTATTTGTACCATACACCAGACAAAATTTCAAAATGGGGTGGGGACCCGGACCAGAAGTGTTTCAGGTGTAATGTCCAACAGGCGGACGTGATGCATATTTTTGGCACTTGTGTTAAATTGAGGGACCGGTTTGGGTATGTAAACAAGTTCCTTTCTGAGATTCTGGGTACTCCTCTTCAGTCATCACTTATGCAGATTCTATTGGGTATACATACGGGAAGTGATCATGCTGTGCTCTCCAACAATACTGTTTATATGATATTTGTGGCCACAGCGGTTTTAAGGTTATGCATAGCCTCGTGTTGGCTACAAAGCGATCCCCCTTCATTTGAAGCATGGCGGACCCGGTTTCTCTTTACCTATAATATTGAACATAGTCAGTACGCACTGAAAGGGAGGTGGAAAAGGGCATTGGGACAGCAAATTTGGGGCTCGGTCAGCACATATATGGCTGCAGAAGGTTGATCATCCCAGACTTTCTATGTACCTTTATCTATTTTTTCTTTTACAGGCACCACTATGATGTATTATTGCTATTTATAATGGCACAATGCCTGAGACAGTGGAATTTTTCTCTATTTAAGTTGTGATACTTATCTTTGCTAAAATTCCTGCAATATAGTGCTATATACACCATCCTTGCAACCCCACAATTACATGATGAGAGGCTTAATGTTTGATTATGTGCTCATGTTCTGTACCCCAATAAAAAAATTAATTAAAAAAAAAAAAAACTTTCCAGAAGAGTTTCTAACAGCTGAGGTGCCAGGCCGGGGGCCAGCGCTATAAACCACAGTACAAACAAGATAAAAGCTAATTAAAAAAACAGGAGCACTTAAAGCCCCGTGACAATATAGTTAATTTAGTGCACGCTGCAGACTGAAACACACAATGTAAATCTGCAGTTTTGTGTATACGTAGCACTATATATTGCAGGAAGTATTCCCAAATTATTTACATATTTAGGAACTGAGACACAAGGTGGAAAGTGAATTTACCAGGATCACACATTTTGTCAATTCAGCTATCAGACCAACGTTTTCTCCTGTGTCAACCTGCTTCCGTTCTGCGCATAAGCCCATTACAGCATTCTCCCCCTGCTGTTGCTGCATGGAATGTCATGACATTACCAATCAGTACGTCTTGCTATTTCTGTTATGAGTGTCAACGATGTTTCCGAGGTGTGCTCAGGAGAACGGAACACAATGGCGATGTAGTAGGTCGCCGTCAAGTCTAGGGTTAATAGGGTGAGAAAGAAACCTCCTCCAACAGAGATGTTAATCCTTTACTTGATTAACCCACAGAGCAAGTTTTATTTCTGTAGATCCTGCAGAGGCACAGCCCATACTTAACTTACCGCAGACAAGTCTGCCACGAAGGGCTCACAATTCCACTCGGTGATGTAAAGAAAAACAAGATTTGTGGTGCTGAAGGTCGGGTGGGTAAGGTTACGCTGCTCTCTGGAAGGGCCTTGGCTTGCCAGCGTGGAAACTGACATTCCGGCCATAGAACGCACCAGCACGACGTATACATTGTTTGCTTTTACTTTTAACACTTCTATTAGCGTTTGCAGAAAGCCCTCTTACCATCAATCTTTGCAGCCGTAAAACCCAAGATAACCATCAGGGAGGAATGCAGCTGGCACAATGCGCGCCGCCGCTCACTCTCGAGACCCCTAGGCCATGGGAGTGAAAGTTTTGAGGAAAGGCGGGACATGCACCCGTCTTTGGCCATTTGCATGATTTCATTATTGAAAGCCACACGCTAAGGCCAATGGGATGTGTGGGAAGAGGCAGACCCACATGGAGAAGTCTCTTGGAAGTCTGGAGTGATTCCAAGAGGCCCTCTCCTAGAGCAGCACATGCGCGCTGCACTAGGTGAGACCTAAAAAGTCTTTATACACACAGCCCGAGCGTGATTAGCCATGATTCAATTGACAAGCCTGGAATGCTCATATCCACATATTCCCTACATGGAATGATAAACTTCACCATGCCAACATAACAAACTGCTTTTAACTGCACCACTTGCTCAAACTCACTGCTGAGTCTGTTAAGAGAGTGTTAAGAGAGTGTTCCTAATAATACTTCTGAACCCCTCTCTTCCCATTACTCGTATAGCACTCTTAATTACCTGAATTAGTCATGATCAGATATATCATCCATTGAAATATCTACATTTGCTTGACAAAGTTTGATGTGCATTATATTCAATGGGTATGAAAAAATACACTGAAAAAGTAAGTAGATTGAAGAAAGGACGAATGAAGAGACTCAGCAAACAAACCGAAATCTCGGTCAAGAGAAGGTAAACAAAAAACAAAACAAAAAAACAGACCACTGTACCATAGCAGATAACATTGCCACCAATGCTAGACCGAAGGCAATCGTTTGGAATAAACAACTGCCTGAAATTAGATTTCTTGCTTTCAAAAAAGTAAAAACAACAAATAAAACTAAAGCATACAATCGTCTTGTACAAAGCTCACTTTCTTTTCCCATCCCAGCCTCACCCTGGTCCTATGCAGCTGGATCTCCAAGTCACGACAGCGGCTCCGGTACTGCAGCACCTGTGGAGAGTAAAAATAACACATTTAAAAACCAATTTCTTACAGGGTGTTGACTGAGTGAAAGCCAGTGAGAAAACCACACACTGATGATAAACCTGCTTGGAGGTCCTCCCCAGGATATCGAGCCATTCTTCTGGAAAGAGACATGCTCTTTTCAAACGTAATGTGACCAATTAGCTATCTTAATGGATACAATGCCCTTGGAAAGCGGAAAACTCTGCCCACCACAAATCACTGTAAATGAAAAGCTTTGCATCAAAAGAATATTACTCAATTAAATTTACCAATGACACTGAATTGACTTCTCAGGTTTTGCCATAGTGGTCAAAGCAATACAGTGGTGTCTCAAGAATTGGTCCCTGGATAAAAAAGTGGCACTAAGCATCACTGCATGTTCTTATGACACTATGTCCTGATCAAAAAAGGCCAATAGTGACCCCAATGCAACAAATCCTTTCACAGCATGATTTAGTGAATTATTATATAACCACCATGTTTGGGAAGGGGGAACATTCGGTCAATGTCGTTGATGCTGCAGGTAGCATGGCCGGTGGTGTGCAGGTGACACCTTCCATACATGTCAGAAGAAAGGTTCCTGAAAGTGAGTTTTGGCAAATGCCTCAAACAAATGGCCTTAAAATAAGTATGCCCTTGTCTTGCTTTCCCCTGTTTAATACTTCAAGAAGTGAAAGCATGGAGGGGCAACTGATAAACTACTTACTATTGATTGATGGGCTATGGGATGGCATCAGGCACTGTCCCAGAAATCCTGTAAATGTTGTGAAGAAAATTGCCAAGTCAGAAAACCCTCTTTTCTCAGCACTACCTGTTCTATGTATGGAGAGGGGGGTGAAGAGAGGGGAAAGAGAGGCTGGAATCTTTGCAACTGATCTGTGCGAACAAACTGCCTGGAATATCAACTCAACAGAACATCCATCTCTAGATAGGTTTACTCTTTGCAACACACCTACAGAACCTATTGGAGACACTGGCCCACTATTTGTGTCTAAGCATTAGCACCTCAACTGCAAGTACAAATCTAGATATATGTATACTTCACTCTACCCCAACACAAAAACATACCTCAACTGGTATGTTGAACACTGTCCAGCACTAAAGCCTTACAGCTGTGATCTCAACAGCACATCGGTATCCACATATACCACTACTTCACCATACACATGCATAACACATTAGACACCTCATCCTGGTACCACCCTGGGTCCACCCAAGGGCTTAGCTATCAGCGGTGCAGTGTGTGCAGTAGCACTTGGTTATCATGGGCGCAAAGGGGCCCAGTCCTTTCTATTTTTATCTAAACATGTTTATATTATGCTCGGTGCATTAACCAAGGCACAGTGAAACAGTACAGTTGAAGTTCGTAGCGCCAAAGATAATCCACTTCCAGTACAGAACCAAAGCTTTAATAGTGACAGGAATCACAGGAAATCAACATTGCGCATTATAACCATCGAACAACAAAGAAATACCAAAGGGCCCAGTCCAACCCTAATGTAGCTATCTTTTATCTCCCAGGGCGGGGGACAGGGTCCCATATTCTTTGCTAGTATTAGGAACATGTGCAACATTGTTAAACCACAGCTACCAGCATTGCACCAAATCCATAGAACCGGCTGAGCAAGGCCTCTTCGGTAGGAAATGATGGTCCAGGTATAAATGTACCCTACACCAACAAAATACATACAACACTCTCCTTGGCAACATAATGTACACAACAAAGTACAAAACCTAAGTAGTTGCCCAGACGATGTCACATGAACAGCACATTAGCTCTTATCAACATTTGTATTAGACCATCTCTTTAAAAAGTAGTTTCAACATACCACATCGATGCTCGCCGTGTTACTCTGCATTAATGCCACACAGTAGACTAATATTACCCCATACCAAAACAATCACCCTCGGTCAAGCAATGAACAACCGGGCACCCTGCAGGCATCCATGCACCTAATGCAATAGGAAAATTATGACAGGACCTCACAATTACCAGCTAGTCACAACTGCACTATCACTGCACAACACATTGGACAAATACTGCTTTCTCTAACTAACCCAAACAACCATACATTACTTGACGCTGGTCAAAGAGAGTTCTAGAACTGAAGAGCACCGACATTCACAAAGGACAAAACTAATTATCAGACATGCTAAGCTCATGTTTCTGCCATGAAACACTAAATATTAACTCGGACCACTAATTTGAGTAATTGGAGAAAATGCGTATCTTCAGATCAATTATGAAATAGTGATAGTCTTGAGCAATACTAGAAACGTTGTCAAACATACGTAATTATAGTCTGACAAGGAGGGCACATTAATGTAGCACTGAATAATTAGATAATAAAACATTAAGAAGTTTATATGGAAAGCAACAAACAAATAGTTGGCTATTTGATATTTGGGAAACAGTAGGTTAAATCATTAAAAACAAGAACCAATTTGATCTCATTGATGCAGTTAATATCTTCATTTGAAGCCAATTTCTTTAATCATTCCGGAGACATACAAAGTTATTGCTTTGCTCAGAAGACCACAGACTCTTACCCCTTATCAAACTTGCCATTAAAGGTGCTGTGGATTGCCTTCACTTTCTTTTCCATTGTTCTGGACATTGAGGGCACGTGCTTAGCAATAGAGAGGCTGAGCCACAGATGTGAAACAAAGACTGAGAGAACGGTGGCTGGTGCACCTTTTACATACTTGCGAATCCACATCTAGCCCACAAAACTAGCAGGTTTGCCCTGTCTGCTTTGACGGTTCAGGCGTTGAAGAACCTGGGCTTCTTGATGGACTCAGAATTATCTGTAGGACCACAAAATTTGAAAATGATCTAACATGGCCTCTGTCAAGTGAGACTTCTGAAGAGGATTCTTTACTTTCCTCAGTGGGTGTAGCAAGTAATTGCTTAAGTAGGACTACATACAGTGCGCATATTCGGGCTTACCAGAGTACAGAATTCAGCATCTACAAGAGAAGCAAAATGCGCACAAGTGGCAGACCTTTGTTAAAGTAGCGATCAACCTTACATGTTCTTCAAAAGAACGTGTCACTGAATGGCAAGCTCTCCTGTGGGGATCAATGCCATCTGGGCTCCCTTTGTTGTCTTCGTGGGTTTGTTCCACCACTGAAAGGAGAAAATAATCACTGAACTTGGATAATAGTTCCACGATTGAGTTGATCAGCGGCAGAGCCACAATCATTCTAAACATAGGTGACAACAGACATGAATTCCTCTGCCTACTGAATTATCAAAAGCAAAATTACAAGAAATTGGCTACAAATCCAACAGAATCACTCATAAGACATCGATATCCAAAAAGGGGGCTGAATTTCTGGTGGAAAACAATCCAGTCATAACTGATTTTTACACGCTACAAAAAATCTATAAAAATAGCACTCCAGTACTTGGAAGCCAATAACATCTGGGATCAACTCAATACACCTTTTCCAGAGTTTAATCTGGTCTCTGAAGGGTTTGGGTTAGTCATAATATTGTTGTTTTTTCCTTCAGATTGATGCACAGAGGCTTGCACTACTGGGAGCAAAACTTCTTCGCATAGAAGTATATGACAAGATTTGTTCTACCAACAGGACAACTAAGACCAATACCAGGTTGGTATCTTATCCTACACTTTCAGAACGCCCTAAACTATGTGTGGTTAGATGCATTAAAGCATATTGTGAAATGACAGGGGACATCAGACCAGCAGGTGGGAGACTACTTCTAATTGCCATGCAAAAGCAGTTCAAGGCGGTATTATCACCTTCTATCGCCTGGTTGGAAAGGTGGATTATGGCGGAGGCCGGTGTAGATGTGCATATGTTTGGGGCCCACGGCGTCTAAAGCCATACAAGTAGGTGGCAGACTTGGGAATATCATGAGTGCGGCAGGCTGGACATCAGAGTCGATCTTCAAGAAGCTTTACTTCAAACTCATTTTGGATGCCACCACTCTGATAGTAAGTATGCTTTGAATATGCATAATCCTTTCCTCTGGTCCAGACAGAATGGAAAAATTCCTAGCTAATGAGAAGGAAAGTTTCAATTCTATTAAGGATAATGAGGTGAGGATTATCAAACCCAGGGAGATCATGAAATGATTTTCGGACCCACCGGTTACTTCGTTATCAGTAAGTAAGGTTAAGATCATATATCTAACTATAGGTTCATGAAAGTGATGAAAATGTTTTCTCAAAAATGCAACGAAATTGAGAAGTTAAAACTATGGATGTGAATAAAGAATCTTATAATGTTGCAAAGAATTGGAAAACGTGTTACCTCTCTATTGTAGGGAATTCTCCAAAATTCGAATAGGAAAGCATTCAAGGTTAACTTCCTCCTGTGAAGAAGAGGAACAGGAAGGGGAGTCCTACAATTATATACTCCGGATTGCCACATTGATTGACCTGCCACCAGCGGACGAAGGATTGCTGAACACCAGCGGGAGCCCTCAGAGCCAGCTGCTGCCGCCACGCCTCGCCGGACCCGCTTCGCGGGTCCCGCTTCGCGGTCAGCAGCGGCCGGACCAGTACTGCGAGGGGTGTCCCAGTCCCAGGATTTGACCGGCAGGGCTGCGAGCTAGCAGCGTGGGGACTCCAAGGTCCAGGAGCCCACGCGCGCCCGTCTCCATCTGGGCTGCTCTCCCTGCCGGCCCCACCCCCACCTGAACTCCTTTTAAAGAACCATCGTGCATTTGCTCACCGGATTGCCTCATTGATTGACCTGCCACCAGCGGACGAAGGATTGCTGAACACCAGCGGGAGCCCTCAGAGCCAGCTGCTGCCGCCACGCCTCGCCGGACCCGCTTCGCGGTCAGCAGCGGCCGGACCAGTACTGCGAGGGGTGTCCCTGTCCCAGGATTTGACCGGCAGGGCTGCGAGCTAGCAGCGTGGGGACTCCAAGGTCCAGGAGCCCACGCGCGCCCGTCTCCATCTGGGCTGCTCTCCCTGCCGGCTCCACCCCCTCGGCCTCCAATCCAATAGCTACAAAAGTCATACAGCCTCCCCGCTGCGCGGGAGCGCGCGGGAGGGCGCCGGGAGAAGCCCGGGACAAGGGCGGGACCGTTTGAGGCCGTTCGAGGCCTAAGAGGACTGGCCTGGCCCACCCCCCTTGGTTCGTGCCACTGTCATCGTGCCTGGACTTTGAGATTAGTGAGTACGCTACAGGAACTATAACGGTCATACATCATGTGTACGCGGGGTAGTCGTAGTAAGACTGCACTGGGCCTGACCAAGCCAAATGGTACCTTGGATGATTTTCTTGTAAAAACTAACTTGGCAATAGACGCCGAAATCACTAAAATGCAGAAGAGGGTCTCTATCGAGCTAGACGCTGCGCGCAGGCTCTCCCAAACATTTGCTAACTCTAAAAAATCTTCCCTGGGAAATATTGCGTCCGCTGCATCCCCCCCAACAGGCTTCACGCCCCCCCCCCCTCTGTTAATTCAAGCCGACATTCATCATTCTCCCCCTTCTTCCTCTTCACCCCCATTAGACTCCTCTTTTATCTTCACACCCATGACCTCCAAACCTACCGAGGGTCATGTGTCTACTGAAAAGGAAAACTCTACCACTTTGCCGGACATTCCTGCCCCTTCCTTTTCTGTAGTAAAAAGTAAAAACCTAGGTCGCCAAGCCCTGAAAAAGAAGAATAATGCAAAATCTGCCTACGCTCGCAAGAAAGCAAAAATTGCAAGGCAGCAGTTTTTCAATCATAGAAGAACTCTGCCCAACACAGGGGAGCTCAAACAAACATCACTTTCAGCCACCCAGTCAACAGGGGGTGATAGCGATCTTATCCATTCTAACATCACTACTGCCCCTGTTTCAGAGAATCTTGCTGTCCCTGGCGACAACTTAACAGGGGGAGGGCAAAATGACCTAGGGAGGGACATGGACAAGGCGGGTGATGATGAAGACTTTCTCAAAACAGTCTGGGTTACTTTAAAACAACTATTGTCACCTTTTGAACTCAGACTGTCACGTATTGAGAATCACCTGCTTGAAATGGATAAAACCTTAGTATCCCTGGCCACGCTTAGCCTAAAACAGCTGGAAGCAACATATCCCCATATTACTGAGGTTGCCCCACAGGTTAGTAATGATGGCACCCAACCTGTTTCAGCCCCTAATGCTGGCATCCAACCGGCTCTAGCCCCTAACGAGGCCTCCCTTGCTCCTTTAATTCTGCCCTCACCTTTGCCCCCCCCCATTACCCAAACCTACTCCAATTCCCAAACCCCGGACAACTGCAAATGTTCCTGCCCCCCCCCCCATCTAATCCATCAAAACCAGAGATGAAACCCCCCAAAAAACAGGTGCAGCCCAAAAATTTTCCTAGAACTAACCACAAGGCGACCAAGCCTATCACTCCTCTTTTACAGCGCACATTTAACCAACACCAAAATCAACAAAACTTTCGCGGGGGCTATATTGACCTCCCTCCTGATGCCGGGCCCTATGTTGCCATTTTGGCTGGGGTACCTCCGCTTGACCCTGACACTGTGGAAACCCAGTGGTCCTTAAAGAACAAAGTGATCTACTGGCTAAATGTCAACAGGCAGCTCCCTCAGACCACCAGGAGCAGGGTCTTAATGGTTAGGCGAGTCCCATGGGTGGGTCGCACTTATAAATCCATACCGGGAGACTGTATTGTGGTGTCATTTGCAGACCCTCACACAGCCCAACTCATCACCACGTGGGATCCATATGCGACTGACCAATCCATCGTCACTAAACCCCTTACCTTTTTTTACCCGCCAAAACAGATAGTAGAGCCTCCTGGGGTCTGGTCTATAGCCCACAATCACAGATGGAAGGGGCACGGGCAGGGATGGCAATCCGCTAATAACTGGTGGGAAGGAGCACCCACTATGAACAGGTTTGAATGCCTAGATCAGGTGGATTGACTGGGAACTGTCGATCTCTCACCCCGGTCGAGTGCCCAAAATTATCCAGCCAATGCCAGTAACAGTGACAAAGCACCACCCATTAACAAAAATCCAACCCTTCCGGGGGCAGAACAACCCTGCCCTGCCCAGCGTCCCATTGCTGTGCGGGCCACACAAGATCTAGAGATGGTACATTCCCTAGTTCCGTTAGACGTAACGGGGAACGTGGGCCAACCAGACCAGAAAAATAGCGATTCAAAGCATTCACTCCTATCCTGGAATGTAGCAGGCCTGGGTAATAAGATCACCCACAAACCTTGGTTGGAGATTGTTCAGAAGCATGGCATTCTTTGCCTGCAAGAAACTTGGCTTGTAGAGGAAAGTCACATTATGGGGTATCGAACATTCCATTCACCCGCTGTTCCCTCTCCCCAGGGTCGAAATAAAGGGGGCCTGTGCATATATACATCGAATGTAGGGGATATAAAGGTATATAATTTCCATTCTGATCAATACTTCCAAATCCTTTCATTCAAATGGGGCACCACACAAAAGGTGATACTGGTGAATTTCTATAATAACATGCCAGCTAATGATATGGAATTGATTTTGAACAAAATGTCACACCATATTCATAAAGTGAGAGAGCAAAACACGGGGGACCACACAGTTCTATGGGTGGGAGATTTTAATTGTGCCATCTGTCCATCTTCTGAGTTAGGTTTGTGCGGCCTTGCAGATCATGAGGAGGATGGCCCTTTTCACTTCTCACACACCAATCTGGGGTCTCTCCTCAACAGTATTATATTCTCTTTTGATCTTACTTTCATTAATCAGGCATGTTCCCCCCCAGTTCCCTTTGCCCCAACATACAATGGTAGAGGCTGTGAAACTACTATCGACTTTGCACTAATATCACCCACTAAACCCAACTTTATAACTTTCTGGGAGATTGGGGACGACCCAATGAGCGATCATTATCCTATTATCTTTGGGGTAAGGATCGCAGAGGGGAAAGCAAAGGAATCTAGCGGGCCTCTATATCCACTTGAGGTCACTTTAACAAAGATAAACGGCTATGTGTTAAAGTGGGAGAAATTGAATCCCTCAACCTTCTTTCACAACCTCATATCATCTTGCTTTACAGACATATTTGTCTGTTTAGAAGAAGATATTGATCCAAAGGCGATTATGGCAGCCTTCGCTAATATCCAGCTTTACATTAAAGATATGCTAACTAGGAGCTACAAAAAGAATGGGAAACACGCACGTGGGTGGTTTGACTCCAGGTGTACAGCTGCCCTAAAGAATTTGAAGAAAGTTTTAAACGCCATTCCCAAAGACAGGGTTCTAATTTCCCAGGCCAGACGAGAGTACAAGATGGAAATTAACCATCGGAAGGCAACAATGAAAAGGGAGGCCTGGGAAGCTTTGGGGGAAGCTGCCAGGAATAAGGACACTAACCTCTTTTGGAAAGTTATAAGATCAGTATATAACACAAAAGATAGTGACAATTGCATAGAGGTAGCAATCACGGCAGAGCTCTGGGTAGAACACTATGGCAAACTTTACACCAATAGCCAGGGGGACACCCAGAACCAACAAAAGGCAACCTCATCCTTGAATAAATCAATTCAGGATTACCAGTTAAGTGACCCCCCAGTATCCCCTTATCCAATCGATCTGGTTTTTACCTCCCTAGAAGTGGAAAATGCCATCAGGGAAAGCCCGTCAGGGAAAGCTCCTGGCCCCGACCACACCCCAGTGGACGTCTATAAAACAAATCTGGAATTCTGGGCTCCCCTCTTAACTAACGTTTTAAATATGGGAAACAAATGTGGCTTCATTAACACCTGGTCAGATGCTATTGTAGTGCCCATCTTTAAAAAGGGGAACAGGGACGATCCTGCTTGCTACCGTCCTATTTCGCTACTGGACGGCCTCATGAAAATAGCAGGAAGGATCGTCCTTAACAGAATCCAGCACTGGGAGACAGAGAAAAAGGTCATCTCGGAACTCCAATACGGGTTCCGAAAGGGATTGGGTACCCAGGAACAATGTTTAAACCTGTCCTTATTGATCTCCAAATACACCGAGGCCAAAAAAGGGGACCTGTTTGTTACCTTTGTTGACCTTAGCTCAGCATTTGATTGTGTGGACCATCTGCAGCTCTGGTCAACATTGGAACATATCGGGGTGGATCCTACCATCATCATATTTATAAAAGAACTATACAGAGATGCCGGCGCCAGAGTGAGGTTCGGGACCCAGGGTCAATGCACACAGAAATTTGCCATAAATAGAGGGGTTAGGCAAGGCTGCATACTTGCGCCCCTCCTATTTAGTTTTTATATAAACTCCATCGTAGAGCACTTAATAAATCTGCCAAGTGATTACCCAGCTGTCAATGGTAGGCCTGTACCGATTCTTTTATATGCCGATGACGCGGCAATCATGTCTAGGACTAAGGTAGGGCTGCAGAGAGCAGTAACTGAATTCTCATCCTACATGGGGAAAAGAAACCTGAAAGTGAACGCCTTTAAAACTTTCTCCATGTCCTGCACCCAAAAAAACAAAAGGCCACAATGTTCGATATATCTTGACGAGCAAAGAATTGAGTGCACGGACACCTTTTGCTACCTGGGTGTTGTTTTTGAGAGGAAAGGAGGTTGGAAACATGCAGTATCTGCTAGGAAACTTGCCTTCAGCCGTGCCATTGGGGCCCTGCGAACTTTTGCAGCTAAAATCGGGGGCAAACCGATTGCTGAGATGTTACAGATCTATCAAGCCAAGTGTATAGCGACAGTCACTTATGGAGCAGGCCTATGGGGCTTCGAAAATGTGTCCTCGCTACAAACCTGTGAGAACCTTTTTATCCGCTATCTATTAGGTGTGAGCAAATCTACTTCGACTTTTATTACCCATATCGAGACTGGCCTCAAATACCTTAGCGACACTATAAAGTTATCACTGTGTTTGCTGTGGCACAAAATCTGGACCACTATGGAATGCCAATTTAACAGAGAACTCATCACGGACTGTATGAACTTGGATGGTGCATCCAAAATCAAATGGCTACGATACGTCCAGCTGATGTTCTCTAAAATTGGACATCCCGAATTTTATGATGCCCCAGAGTCTCTAGAAAACTTGTCTAGGCCAGCTCTCAAAAAACTTTTACTCACATACCTGGAAAGCGCCAGATGGAACACTGAGAAACTTAAGAGTACTACCCTGAGTTACCAAAAAATTACCCCTATTGAAGGTTTACAAACGTATCTCAGGATTGAAACTGCACCTTACCCTCGTATGCTTCTTACTAGGCTGCGTTTGGGCACCTTCTTCCGTATGGTCACCTTCCCAAAACAGAATGATTGGACTTCGTCGAATCTAATTTGCCCATGCGATGATCATTCTTCGCAAAGTAACATTCATATCATGTTCTTCTGTAATCTGTACTCTGCCCCGAGGAAACGATTCCTCTTACCTCTCCTTAAACGCTGGGGCATAAGAACATGTAAAACTGCTTATCTGAAGTTACTCTTGTTAGATGAGGTGTATGTTATCTTTGTTGTTTCTCGCTTTTTAATGTCAGTGATGAAATACAGAAACTCTATGATGTAAGCCTTACATGTTTAAATTTTCTAGAAGCTCCAACATGAGACCTTTCGGTTCTATGTTTATGTTTATCTCTGACTTTTTATATATGGATAAATGTTTTACAGATTCCTTATAAATTTTTTCGATGTGGAAATCTTTTTAAATTAATGGTATAAACTGTACTGTATGCTTTTATGATTTTTCAGATAAATCGAATAAAGCTAAATTTGAATTTGAATTTGAATACTCCGGATTTGACTATGATTGGACTATGGTAACTATGGAGACCCCCCCCATGGTTAATGAGATATGTAGTATGTGTTGTTTTATTTTTAATGTGTTCTTTAAAAGGCAGATTTTCATTAATTCTACACTTTGCACGATATTGTGCCTCACTTCTCATGGGCATTCTATTAGACAGATGTCATCACATATACTATTCAGTAACACCAGACTCAATGTAGAAAGAGAAAATAAAGATCACATCCAGCTTACTAACTACAACATAAAGGCAGTTAGGGTGGCACAAAATGGTGCTCATGCCAGATACGATCGCTGACGAAGTAAGCAGGACACCTGTCCACTCTAATTGTGCATCAGTTATTGTATCTCTTGGTTTCTTGCCTAACAGAGGAGGTAATGTTCTTTTCTTTCAGAGTTTGACACAAAGGTCTGCCCGCCTCTAAGATCTCGCAGAGCTTAATAGAAGTTCTTGTAAAGTGTGTGTGTATCTTAAAAAAATATATATATGAACCACAATCCTGGATCATCATAGCCAGGACGAAAAAAAAATCAGGTACAGACCACAGCGTGATGGTTCAAAGTGCAGTCAATCAATCAATCATAACACTTGTATAGCGCGCTACTCACCCGGCAGGGTCTCAAGGCGCTTGGGGGAAGGGGTCTGCTATTGCTCGAACAGCCAGGTCTTGAGTTGTCTCCTGAAGGCGAGATGGTCCTGGGTCAGCCGAAGATGGATGGGGAGGGAGTTCCATGACTTGGCCACCAGGTAGGAGAAGGATCTGCCACCAGCGGTGGCTCTTCGGATGCGTGGTACGGCGGCGAGGCTTGTTGAACGTAGCTGGCGGGTGGGCGTGTAGAAGGTCAGGCGGTCGTTGAGTTACTTGGGTCCCAGGTTGTGGAGAGATTTGTGTGCGTGGGTGAGGAGCCTGAACGTGATCCTCTTGCTGACGGGGAGACAGTGCAGGTCCTTCAGGTGGCCGGAGATGTGGCTGCGTCGGGGGATGTTCAGGATGAGACGGGCGGAGGCGTTCTGGATGCGTTGGAGTCTTTTCTGTATCTTGGCTGTGGTTCCGGCGTAGAGGGCGTTTCCGTAGTCCAGTCGGCTGGTGACGAGTGCCTGGGTGACCGTCTTCCTGGTCTCGGGCGGGATCCATCGGAAGATCTTGCGGAGCATGCCTAGGGTGTTGAAGCACGATGAGGAGACGGCGTTGACTTGTCTGGTCATCGAGAGGGAGGAGTCTAGGATGAAGCCCAGGTTGCGTGCGTGGTCCGTTGGTTTGGGTGCACTGCCCAGGGCCGGGGGCCACCAGGAGTCATCCCAGGCAGAGGGTGATGATCCAAGGAGGAGGACTTCCGTCTTGTCTGAGTTCAGTTTCAGGCGGCTGTTCTTCATCCACTCGGCTACTTCTTTCATCCCTTAGTGTAGGTTGGTTCTGGCGGTGGCAGGGTCGTTGGTGAGGGAGAGGATCAGCTGGGTGTCGTTGGAGATGATGTGGAGGTTGTGCTGCCGTGCGATGGCTGCGTGAGGTCTCATGTAGATGTTGAAGAGGGTGGGGCTGAATGATGATCCTTGCGGTACGCCGCAGATGACTTCGGTGGCCTCGAATCGGAACGGGGGGAGGCGCACTCTCCGAGTTCTGCCGGTGAGGAATGAGATGATCCTCTCCAGTGCCTTCTCTTGGATACCGATGTTGCCGAGGCGTTGAACTAGGGTGCAGTGGCAGACGGTGTCGAACGCTGCAGAGAGGTCCAGGAGGATGAGGGCCGCTGTTTCCCTGTTGTCGAGCAGGGTTCTGAGGTCGTCGGTGGCTGCGATGAGGGCGGTCTTGGTGCTGCGGTTGGCTCGAAAACCAGACTGCGAGGGGTCGAGGGATCCGTTCGTCTCGAGGAAGGCTGCAAGTTGTCTGTTGACGGTCTCCTCAAAGACTTTGGCAGGGAAAGGGAGGAGCGAGATGGGGCGAAAGTTCTTGAGGTCGGTGGGGTCCGCTGTTGGTTTCTTCAGTAGGGCGCTGAGCTCGGCGTGCTTCCAGCTCTTCGGGAAGGTGGCGGTGTTGAAGGAGGCGTTGATGATGTCCCGCAGTTGGGGTGCGATGATGGAGTCGGCCTTGTTGAAGACGTGGTGGGGGCAGGGGTCGGTCGGAGATCCAGAGTGGATGGTGTTCATCGTGCGGGGTGTGTCTTCGGTGGTCACCGTGGTCCAGGTGCGGAGGGTGGTGATGGAGGGCGTTGGTTTGGCGGTTGGGTGCGTTGATGGTGTGCCAAAGCTGTTGTGGATGTCGGCGATCTTGCGGTGGAAGAACGAGGCGAGAGAGTCGCAGAGGTCTTGTGAAGGAGTGATGTCGTTGTTGCTGGGGTTGGAGAACTCCTTGACGATGTTGAAGAGTTCCTTGCGGTCGTCGGTGTTGTTGTCTAGTCGTTCTTTCATTGATTTCTTCTTGGTAGTGCGGATAAGCTGGTGGTGCTTGCGGGTGGCGTGTTTGAGGGCGGTCATGTTGTCTGTGGTCTGGTCTAGGAGCCAGGCTTTCTCTAGGGTGCAGCAGTTCTTCTTTGAGTCCTTGAGTTCGTCGGTGAACCAGGAGCCTTTCTTGCTTCTGGGTCTGCTGGTAGGGTTCTTAAGTGGCGCGAGGTCGTCAGCGCAGTCGGAAAGCCACTTCGTGAGGTTGCGTGCTGCTTCGGTGGGGTCCGTTGTGCTGGCGGGTGGGTTCTGACTGAGGGAGGTGGTGAGCTGTTCGGCGGTGATCTTGCTCCAACTCCTGTGGGGAACCTGTTGCGGGTGGTGGTGGGTCGTGGTTCTTCTGAAGCTGAAGTGGACGCAGCTGTGGTCGGTCCAGTGAAGTCCTGTGGAGTGGCTGAAGGTGATGTGCTTGCTGGATGAGAAGACTGGATCAAGCGTGTGGCCGGCGTAGTGGGTGGGGGTGTTGACCAGTTGCTTGAGTCCGAGGTTGGCGAGGTTGTCCAGCAGGGAGGTGGTGTTGCGGTCGTTGTTGTTCTCCAGGTGGAAGTTCAGGTCCCCGAGGAGGATGTAGTCGGCGGAGGGGAGGGCGTGTAGGCTGATGAAGTCGGCGATGTCTTCGCTGAATTGTGTGCGGGGTCCTGGGGGTCTGTAGATGAGGGTGGTCTTGAGGTCGGTGTGGATCTGGAAGTGAAGGTGTTCGGCCGCCGAGAAGGTGTCGTCGGAGTTGGTAGTGATGCGGATGGTGTTCTTGTGGACGATGGCGATGCCTCCTCCAGTCTGGTTGACGCAGTCCTTCCGTCCGGAATGGCGATGGCGATGGCGATGGCGATGTCGGGCGCTGAGGAGGCGTTCATCCAGGTTTCTGTCAGGAAGGCGGCGTCTGGAGATGTGGTGTCGAGGAGGTTCCAGAGTTCCACGGCGTGTCTGTAGACGGAGCGGGTGTTGAGCAGGATGCACTTCAGGTGGTTACTGCTGGTGCTCGTCTTGGCGGGTGTGGTGCAGGTCCGGATGCAGGAGAAGTTGCAGGCTCGGCAGCAGAAGGGTCCGTGGGAGCGTCTCGGGGTGGCTCGGTAGCATCCGGAGGTTCGGCCGGTGTTGAGTGCGTTGAGTGTAGCGGCGTCGTAGGACCGGCGGATGGGTTGGCAGCCTCGGGGGCCAGGGGTCCTGGCGCTGGGCGCGGTCCAGGCGCGGACGGGCTTGCCTTTGGCGCGCCTTCGGCGCACCCGCTGCGCGTGCGTGGTGGCGTCATAAGAAGGGAGGGAGGGTCCGCTGGGTGGCGGGAGCGGGCTGACCAATCGGCTGGCGGGGGGGGGGAGGGGCGGGGCCGCAGGGAGGCAGCGGCGGGAAAGCGGGAGGAGGAATGCGGGCGGCTCAGCGGCGGCTCGGTCGCCTGCAGCGGTGGCGAAATCCACAAGGAAGAAGGCGGCAGTAGAGCAGCGTGGGGGCGACAGTGGTCGCAGTGTTTTATTGCAGAAGAGAAATACAGCATCAAACAGTGAAACGACAAGTGACCAGCATAACGCGTTTCGACTGCGTTTCCACGGTCTTGCTCACATGACGCGCTGGACCTATTACAAACCTTAAACAGTGTTAAAATCTAAGGTTGACAAAATTCAACCACACCCCTAAGCACTAGAGATACAAACATACTTAACAAGCTCTTTATCTAAAACAAAACACAATGCTTAGTTTGAAAAGGATAGTGTCACTGCCTGAGGATATATATATATATATATATCAAAGGAAAGACCACTTCACTGGAAAGCGAGTCACGAGGACGCAGCGGGGATCATGTCAGGAAACACCTTTATTCACAAGAACAGCTTGGCATAATGCATTTCGGCGTGTTCAGCCTTCATCAGACGCCACTGTTTCTGCATCATCACCTTTTCCCCTCCTTTGTAGTTCCTCTAGCGCTCCCATTGGTGGGAGATCAGGTGACCCAACTGCGAAGGGATGCTGCAGTCAAATGTGAGCCTACAGTTCCCAGCGTGCATCTGTTCAGGTAAGTGCGGCAGCTGGATCAGTTTCTGAAATATGCTTCGCAAGGGGGGGCCGTGTAGCAGCAGGTGAGGACGTATTGGTAGTGTTAGAAGGGCTCCCTCCAGTCCCCTACGCCCGTGCCTCAAAATAGAACCAAACCAGGCTGTGAGGTGAACTGTAATCATGCTCACCTCCCCGTGCAGTCACAGGCTGTCGTTCGCAGCAGCCACTTGCATGATTGTTTCTCGAGGCGATCCTGGGTCAATCAAACCATTGATGTACAAAATCCATTTGCCAGACTCTGCCCAGGACACTTGCAGGACGGGCCCTCGTTTCGCGCTGCTGGCAAGCGCGACAGACATCAAAGGAAAGACCACTTCACTGGAAAGCGAGTCACGAGGACGCAGCGGGGATCATGTCAGGAAACACCTTTATTCACAAGAACAGCTTGGCATAATGCATTTCGGCGTGTTCAGCCTTCATCAGACGCCACTGTTTCTGCATCATCACCTTTTCCCCTCCTTTGTAGTTCCTCTAGCGCTCCCATTGGTGGGAGATCAGGTGACCCAACTGCGAAGGGATGCTGCAGTCAAATGTGAGCCTACAGTTCCCAGCGTGCATCTGTTCAGGTAAGTGCGGCAGCTGGATCAGTTTCTGAAATATGCTTCGCAAGGGGGGGCCGTGTAGCAGCAGGTGAGGACGTATTGGTAGTGTTAGAAGGGCTCCCTCCAGTCCCCTACGCCCGTGCCTCAAAATAGAACCAAACCAGGCTGTGAGGTGAACTGTAATCATGCTCACCTCCCCGTGCAGTCACAGGCTGTCGTTCGCAGCAGCCACTTGCATGATTGTTTCTCGAGGCGATCCTGGGTCAATCAAACCATTGATGTACAAAATCCATTTGCCAGACTCTGCCCAGGACACTTGCAGGACGGGCCCTCGTTTCGCGCTGCTGGCAAGCGCGACAGACATCAAAGGAAAGACCACTTCACTGGAAAGCGAGTCACGAGGACGCAGCGGGGATCATGTCAGGAAACACCTTTATTCACAAGAACAGCTTGGCATAATGCATTTCGGCGTGTTCAGCCTTCATCAGACGCCACTGTTTCTGCATCATCACCTTTTCCCCTCCTTTGTAGTTCCTCTAGCGCTCCCATTGGTGGGAGATCAGGTGACCCAACTGCGAAGGGATGCTGCAGTCAAATGTGAGCCTACAGTTCCCAGCGTGCATCTGTTCAGGTAAGTGCGGCAGCTGGATCAGTTTCTGAAATATGCTTCGCAAGGGGGGGCCGTGTAGCAGCAGGTGAGGACGTATTGGTAGTGTTAGAAGGGCTCCCTCCAGTCCCCTACGCCCGTGCCTCAAAATAGAACCAAACCAGGCTGTGAGGTGAACTGTAATCATGCTCACCTCCCCGTGCAGTCACAGGCTGTCGTTCGCAGCAGCCACTTGCATGATTGTTTCTCGAGGCGATCCTGGGTCAATCAAACCATTGATGTACAAAATCCATTTGCCAGACTCTGCATATATAGATTCCAACCGGAAAGTTCGTGCGACGCTTCCACACCGAACCCAGAGCGCTGACACAGATGAATAAATCCGCAGCCAGACTTACTTAGGATATTTCTTCGTCCTTTATTGCATATAAAGTGCAGAGGTGCAACACACTGCCAAACAGACGCGTTTCGGGCGTGAACGCCCTTGCTCACTGTCAGCGGGTAAGCGGTACACAACTCATTTAAATACATTGGTTAATTGCATTAACGCGCCAAAAAGAATCCTCTTCAGTTTCATTGAGCTAGAAAGAGGACTATAGTAGGCACCCATCCATATTGTGCGTAATTAACAGTTCGGCCATTTTAAGACGGAGCAAAGTTGAAAATTTGTATGACATACATAGGTAAAATACACACTTTTGGAGATATTAACATTCCTTAATGGATTGTGGTGTAACTTATTGTAGCAAACGCAAGGAATACATTATATAAAGTGCAAATGCATAGCAGCCGTTATTGTGCAAATATTACGAGTGCAAATACGCAAAATTATTGACTGTGCAAATACGCAACATATTAATCGTTCAAATACATTAGTTAACAAATAATGGCATTTCATATATATACACAAATCTGAAGTCATATCCTGACGTTCGATTGCTTATACCACAATGTATGTCATAGTGTGTCATAGCTTTGTTAAATGAAAATTCATGTTTTCCTATTATTGAGCTCTATTGGATGGGTTTCCACAGTTATAATAAAAGCTTGATGCTTAAGCACGTATAGTGTATGCCCAATTAACTTTATGTAGTTGTATGCCGCCAATGGAGAATGTAAATACAAATAACCAAAAGGTGAGGGAGTGCTGAGATGTCCTACTGAATAAATAGGAGGACATCAGGGGGTGAGGGGGAAAAAAAAAATTTTGTCCATAACTAAACCGTTTCAGTGATTAAAATATGCAAATGCATAAAATTTCATCATTGCCCACTTGTCAAACAAAATGTCACATTGCATTTCATACATAATAATAGCCTATAATCCCTGACAAAGACCATCAACTAATATGTAAAGTATAGATGAAATGAGATAGGCTGTTCTAAGTGGTGCCTATGGTGTGTGTGGAACGAACACAAATCCACTATCATACAGATTCAGATAGTTATATACTGTCCAAGAAATACCATACAACATGGTTTACAGATTGCCCACAGAACTTGACCCTAGGTGATATAACGATCAAATATTACAAAAAGGTGCTCAGATCTTCTCCCATGTTCAAACCTCCCGGGATCTTAGTGTTGAGGCGAACTATATATAGAGACTCCATCTGTCTTAATTGTTTTTCATAATCTCCACCTTTTTTGCTGGTTCTTACCGCATCTATTACAAAGTAGCTTAGATGGGAAAGATTCCGATTATGAAATTGATCGAAATAGATAAAGAATCTTCCAAAAGTTGCTGCGTCAGGCCGTTCAACCATCCAACGGTGCCGGCAGCTGCCGTCAATATACGATCCAAAAGTAATTCCAGTAAGTACAGTAAAGGCTCCCTGCTGAAACGCGTTGTTTGTGTGCACAATAAACTATTGTGCTGTCCTCAGGTGCGTCGCATTGTTCTTTCCCGTACTTAGTGGAATTACTTTCAGAATACATCTATATAAGAATTCTAGATATAGTAGCTAATTAAAAACAAGCATTTGCAATGCAATAGGTCTCGCATTAGGAAATTTTGAGCTATTGGTATTGTAAATGACACATTTTTTATTTATGTTTTGTTTTTGAAAATAGAGAAATTAATAGCTTTGTCATTTACAATGCCAATAGTTATAACTTTCTCAAATGTGACACGTATAGCATGCAACATGTGTTGTATTTACGTGACTTACATGTATTGATATTACAAATAACAATGGCTTTTAATTTTTTTTCAATAATTAATACTTAAATAAAAGTTACTGTCATTTATAATGGCAATAGCTTGAAGTTGTGTAAATAACTTTTATGAAGATTATTTTCAATGTATTTTATTGGGCCGAAAATCCAAGAACAGAAGTGAGATCCTAACATCTTTTTGTTACATTTGTAATAAAGCTTGAAACATTGAGAGAATATATTTGAACTATGTGTTGTTGAATGGTTGCACAGATTGATGTTTGTAAAGAGGGTACATAAATAGAATGCAAATCTGGTCAAAAATCTAAAAATTACGCCCCTGGTTACTGAGATGTGGTTCTAAAGGGTTTCGGAAGCTTTGCTTTAATACAAGTGTTCGTGGAATGCCTGGCCTGACCTCTGAGAGGCCCCGTGCAGTGCCCTGATGGAGTGACTGGTCACTGCCTGACAAGGCCCGTCTGTGCCTGGCTGTCAGGATGAAGGCTCGACCTTCCAGGAGCAGCGGTCTCTGGGAGTTAAACACCGGCACGCGACGTGGGCTAAGCACCGGGGCCGCCTCGGAGTGACCTTTGCTGGCTCCGAGCGGCGTGGACTGAGGGATGTCTGTCCAAGATCACTCGTCTTGTGGCCCGTGATTGAGCGACGCCAGCTTAAAGGAGGGATCAGGGCCCCGCAGCTTAAAGTGCGCCGAGAACACTCTGGAAACAATCTCAGAAGACAAGCAGCCGATAAGGGTGGAATGGGAATCTATAAGTAATTGGGCCGCCGCTCGGGGGGCCTGCGTGGTCGGTCCGCGAGGTGGCGATGAACAATGGACCGAGGCGCCTCGATGTATCACAGCCCCTCTATGCACCGCAGCGCCTCTATGCATCACAGCACCTTGAAGCATCGCAGCGCCTCGATGCATCGCAGCGCCTCGATGCACCGCAGCGCCTCGATGCACCGCAGCGCCTCGATGTATCACAGTGCCTTCTGTCCGCTGGAGGTTTAATATTATCGACCTTAAACTTTGCTTAAGAGCATTTATGGTCACAGCTGTGCAAATCTGTTGATTGGTTTCTATTTTAGGAGCCCACGCTGCCCATTCGTGAGCAGCATGGCAGGCCCGTGACAAGCACGGATCTCACTGCGTGTCACAGAAACTCATAGAGAGTTCTTAGAGCAACACCTGCTGTTGACTATAAAGATGCTGGCCAATAGCTAGTGAAAACTGAATTCTGCGTTTTATTGCCGATACTGGTAATGGAAAACCACCTTTCCCATAAGCTACCACAAACTTCTACTGCACGTTTAAAAATAAAACGTAATGCACAAACTGTGTTTACTTTGTGATGACAGGCCACGGAGCACAACAAAATAATGTATTTGTTTGGCTGTCTGCCCAACATGGAGAGGCCTGGGAAACTTGAAAGTTCTGTGGGAAGGTGCCAGTATACAGATGAATGAGCACGATGTGCAAGAGTGTACGAGGGTTCAACACACAGTGTGAGGCGTCGGAGGGTTTGGACTGTGTCTGCTGTCGGTATATATGCGGTCTCCACAATCGGAGACGTGAGAGGTTCTAAATTTCACCTCCTTCCACAGACCTGTTAGCACTCCTCAGCAGTGGAAGGCATTTGATCCTGCAACCTTAAGTAAGATTGCATATGTGATGCAGAAAAAACATGTTCCTTGTTGATGAATAAAATAAAAGCTGTCAGTTATTTATGCCAAACATTCACAAACGTTGTCCTTTTCCCTACGGAATTTCTGGCATGTGAAATTTAGTTGCAATTTAACCAACTATTCATCGAATTAATAATTTGTGCGTAGCTGGTAATAGTTTCTCATTTAGATACATTGTTTTTTACAACACCTCAGGTTTTCGTTTTGTATTCAAAAGTCCTAAAGATAGCCATTGAACAAAAAATATTTCCAAAACCAATAATTGTTTGTCACCCCCCAATCCCCCCACGTATATTTTGTATACATTTGTCTCAGATCCAAATATCTTTATATGAACAGATAGTGTAGGAGGCGTCCTTCCTTTTGGTATTACTGCTGATTCCCTGGGGAACTGTGGCACTCTTCCTCATAAACTTTCTTCACTCTTTCTTTTTTGATTATGGCATTTTAGAACACATAGAAATTTGGTCCTACAGGGGTCACTCTTACAACCACGTCTTCACAGCAAGTTCTTTAATGACACTCCCCGAACCGCCAAATATCTTTCACTTTGTAGCAGAACATGACTGAGTTCAAGATCAAAGGGGATTTTGCATTGCCAGCACCATACCTTAGCTTGGAGCTTTTCCACCAGCACTGCCTGACGTTGTTGAGCCTCTCTGGAACTCTGGAGCTGCTTCCAGTGTGATATCTGGGTTTCTGCCAAATGGCGCTGTAAGGCCTGCAGCTGATGCCACTCTGCCTCAACCCCCAACCTTTGCTGCGATGGCAAGGGTACCGTAGCTTGATTATCACCACCTGCCAGCTGTGGAGGCAAATGAAATGGGTGATTGCAGATAAAATGTCATATGTTTGCCCTGTGTTCATATCACTGGTACGCAGCGTAACAGGGTCCAGGTTCTCTAGCACAAATATTTTATAACACATTTGTTACCACACTAACAGAGTGACACGGTCACGCAGCACTGGGACATACCAAGACATGGCCAGACACTGAAGCAAACAAAATAAAGAATATTCAGACCAAGGATTACCCGCATCATGTCCATTTCCTGGTAGATGGGATAAGTATCATCCAGAAGCTCCTTGGTGCTCCCCAGCACTTCCTCCAGGGAGAGCACAGGATCCATCTCCAAGTGAGGTCGGGGAACAGCTGAAAACAAGCAGGTAGTTACAATGTTTAGGATCTTTACGATAAACTTGTAATACACAGTCTGAAAAGCGAGAGTTTATAAAATCTATGTAACTCTATAGCTTCTAGTGACTAAGCTGAATTTGTACAATTTATTATGTTAGGGCTTCCACTCCTTTTTCATCATATAGAAGTATGCAACGGGTGGAATAACTACTGCTATAACAGCATTGTAAAAAAATCTGAGATTCTCTTGTATGAGGTGTACGCCTGGACAACATGAAGAACTCTACTCTGCTATCGGAAGGTTGATTTGGTTTGACAGGGGAGTGGACCCAGAACTGAGTTTCATATATGTGTTGCCAAAGTGCCACTCAGCTCTCTGAAACTGCAGAATAAGTATATCCCGAGAGATATCTACATTCCCAAAGGTAGAGGCAGACCCTTGAATGGTAATTAATCCAGAATGGTTCATTTCTTTAAAATTAGTAGGTCGCATTCAATTGTTTAGCTTAGATTGGTCTGTAAAAGGTTATAAGGCATGGCTCTCATTCCGTTTGTTAATTAATCTTCTAGATTGGCATTCAGCCAATTGTCAGTGCTCCTAAATTTGTGCACAAGAGAAAACAAGCATTTGCAATGCAATATGTCTCGCATTAGGAAATTTTGAGCTATTGGTATTGTAAATGGCAAATATTTTTTATTTCTGTGTTGGTTTTGAAAATAGCTAAATTAATAGCTTTGTCATTTACAATGCCAATAGTTTTAACTTTCGTAAATGTGACACCTATAGCATTTGTAATGCAATATGTGTTGTATTTACGTGACTTAGATGTATTGCTATTACAAATAACAATGGCTTCTAATTTTTTTAAATAATTAATACTTAAATAAAAGTTATTGTAATTTATAATAGCAATAGCTTAAACTTTTATAAATAACGTTTGTGAAGATTGTGTTCAGTGTATTTTATTGTGACGAAAATCCAAGAACAGAAGTGAAATTTTAACATCTTTCTGTGACATTTGTAATAAAGCTTGAAACATTGAGAGAACATATTTGAACCAGTTGTTGTTGAATGGTTGCACAGAGTGATGCTGTGATGGCGCAGAGTGATGTTGTGGTGGCGACGAGTGATGCTGTGGCGTTCAGTGATGCTGTGGTAGCGCATAGTGATGTTGTGGGCCCCTGAGTGATGCTGTGGTGGTGCTGAGTGTTGCTGAGTGATACTGTGGTGGTGCTGAGTGGTGCTGTGATGGTGCTGAGTGGTGCTGTGATGGTGCTGAGTGATGCTGTGGTGCTGCTGAGTGATAATGTGGTGGTGCTGAGTGATAATGTGGTGGTGCTGAGTTGTGCTGTGGTGGTGCTGTGGTGGTGCTGAGTGGTGGTACTGAGTGGTGGTGCTGAGTGGTGCTGAATGATGCTGTGGTGGTGCAGAGGGGTGCTGTGGTGGTGCTGAGTGATAATGTGGTGGTGCTGAGTGATAATGTGGTGGTGCGGAGTGGTGCTGCTGAGTGATATGGTGGTGCTGAGTGGTGCTGGGTGGTGCTGTGGTGGTGCCGAGTGATAATGTGGTGGTGCTGAGTGATAATGTGGTGGTGCTTAGTGATGATAGGTTGCGCTGAATGATAATGTGGTGGTGCTGGGTGACAATGTTTGTACGGAACAGCAATTATAAGGTAGTGAGAGAGACAAGAAAAATACTAGCTATTTACAGTGAAAAGTACAGACCTAGTAGATTAATAAGCAGAGTAAGCAGGAGGTACTGCAGCTCATGTCTGTGATACGACGAGCAGCGGCGTACACCAACAACGTCACAACCTGGGATTGAGGAGCACAATGGACCTCCGGGACTGGAGCGCTCCTTTGCGCACGTGCCAAGGGATCAACTGCAGAGGGAGGCGCGACCGGGGTTAGACACTTGTCCCAGCAGAACGAGTGAGAGGGAAGAGGACACAGAGGGAGGCCTTCGTGCAGAGGCGCGCGCTGAGTCAGGCAGGGGCGCGCGCACAGGACGCAGCCGCCACGGGACCTCTCCGACTGGATACTAGCAGCAGGCGCGCGCGCGCTCCATATGGTCCTGATCCGGGCATTGTCAGAGCCCGACTGTGTCAGGGCGGTCATGGAGGGCCGCGGGTTGACACTCTAGGAGGACAAGGGCCACCACCTCCTCTGCCAGCATGAGCACCTCCGCCGCCAGCCCTGGCTCTGCGCCCTCGGGGCCCCTGCTGTGCCGCTTCGCCCACTACCTCATCATCTGCGGGACGGACGCAGACTGCGGTCTGGAGCCCGACGAGCTGTCGGGTAAGAGACGAGGGGGACCCGAAGAGCGAGGGGGTTGTGTTGTGACTAGGATAACTCGCAGCAGTAGGGGTATGGAGGGAGAATTAGGAATATTGTCCAAATGTGGTTTAATACATACTGTTACCGGAAACCTAGAGTCCGGGTCATGGGTGGGGGTGTACATGGCTAAAAACCTTCAGAGTAGCATTGGGGATTAAGTGAGCGAGTCCCACAGATTGAAAAGCCCCGGGTCATTTAGGTGAGACACAAGGGGGGGGGGGGGGGCGTTTAACATGGGCAGATGAACTGTTTATGTGTGGTGGTATATTATATGCCATATTTTTTCTGTGGCCACCTGGTCTTGAAGTTGGCCACTGCGAGTGCAAGATCTCGCCACCCCTGTGACCTCTAGTAGGAGGTCCCTTCGAGGAGGTCAGTGAGGCTATTTAGGAGGACCCCACATCTGGATATTCCTATTTTGGTGGCCAGCAGCGTATATGCCAAATATACAGCACCTGATGAATAAGATGGCAATGTAATGCCCAGTGGCTAGAGATTTTTTCAGGATTTAATTAATAATAAACATTGAACTGTTTCAGGATGGGTGTCAGAGGTTTGTCCAACAGAAGGGCTACGGGTGGAAACGCTAGGGACTCATTTTGGTCTCTTCTGTACTATAAGTAGGCTCACGTGGATATGTTGGAAGCATCCAGTCGTTCCCCTGTTATGTTTTAAACCACCGATGTCGCAGGAGTGTGAAAAGAATGGTTCGTCCTTTACTAGAACTTTGCTCCCTTGAGGCCGAACACAGCGAGCAGTTAGGGACACTCCCTGCAGTTCCCCGCACTGGGAACGTCTCCAAACAAACAGGATGTAATAAGGAAGAAAATGCACGAGTACAGACACAACACAGGACACGTCAAGGCGTTGAGGGCGGGAGGAATGGGCCGTATGGCCGCTGTTGTTGAGGGCTCTGCACAGAGAGTTCTGCAGAAGCTCACTTGCCATTGGCCGCAGGGTACTGTGTTGTTTGTGAAGTCTTGTCTGGTCTTTAGCCCGCATTCCATTCCAGCACACACTTAACAATCCTTGGATTTGTCGTCTGTCTCAAAGTGAGAGCACGTTCGACCAAGCCACGTGCTAAATC
Organism: Lissotriton vulgaris; assembly: GCF_964263255.1. Classification (NCBI taxonomy): domain Eukaryota; kingdom Metazoa; phylum Chordata; class Amphibia; order Caudata; family Salamandridae; genus Lissotriton; species Lissotriton vulgaris. The sequence continues at coordinate 1,727,194,649 of NC_141695.1, forward strand.
CGCACCAGACCTAGCCCACTTCAGCCAATGGGCAGGGCCGCGTGTGTCCCGCGTGCGCTCACGCCGCGTGGTCGCTTGAGGAACAGGTAAACAGAGAAAGAAGATAGGGTCGCGTGCAGACCGGACACAGTACGAGGGTAGCGCGCTCGCACACGGACACAACAGTGGCTGCTGCCGAGAGGAACCCCCTGCCAGCGTATGCCGCCGCCGCTGCTGCTGGGTGAGGAGGCGCGAGCTCTGGACACCGCATGCGCCAGGTAAACCGACGCAGGCTGCACCCCAATGTGGGAAATGGGGGCGTAGGTTATGGAGCTGGTGATCGTGCCTTAGAGCGGGTTTATAGGGCGTAACGGGCCTGCTGCTTGCAGAGGCCTTCCAAACAGTGAGCGTGCACAGGGGTGGGTGTGTCCACCCGCCCTTATATACACAGGTCTACCTTTTGGTGCCCCCTGTTGTTGCCTTTGCCGACCTTGACCTGCCCCCTTCCTTTTAAGCATATCTCGAAGGTTCCATGTTTCTAAATTGTTGTTAGTGCCCAACAGCTGCTGCGACATAGCCCTGCACAGCCCTGGGTAATGCAAAGCTGCAGGGCTGCTCATCGCCTGTGCTAGAAGCGTGGAGCTGTCGGTTTGTCCTGTGGAGCTCCGGTGCAGGGCATTCAGAGCCCCGTTAACGAGCATAAAGAAAGGGGTCTGCCAGTGCTTTCAAGTGGTCTGCATTTTGACAAGAAAGGCAATTTTCTAATAGATTCCAAAAAATACAAGAGATGTGCTGAGGTAAGGGGGAGGAGGGGTGTGTGTGTGTATACGTGCGCGTGCGTGTGTGTGCTTCCGTGAGTGTGGACGTACGCGTCCACAAGACCAGAATAGCCGCGCGTGCCCCGGCCTGTCTCCCTTGAGAGGCATGTCGGTGACAATAGGTCTCGAGAGCGAGACTTAAAAAGAGCACAGTGAAGGAAGGCGATTTACCCAAGGGAATGCTATGTGATTTTAAATGAGACAAGAGTACGACTGGTTCCCAGGCCACACGGCAAACAGATACTTAAGTTCTTAAAAGTACATTTCCAACCAAGTAAAGGCTTGCTGGCCTTTAAGTGTGGTATTGGCAGAGCCAGCCATATTCTAGCCTAACAAGTATCCTAGTGTACCTTTCCAAATGACTTAGTCAGTCTTTGCTTAAAAGAGTTAATGCCAATGAAACAATTTTAAGAACTTATACAGCGAGTACAAAACAGATTTGCGAAGCAGGAGCTGAAATGTTGCTGTGGGATTTCCGCTAAGTTGTAGGACTTCAAGTTAAGTTTTACATGTTGTTTGTGGCCCAGATTGCACAGCTGTCTCAAAGAAACAATTCAGAATTAACCACACAACCCCACGTCCACTGCCCTGTCCAGACATCCATGCTGCTGAGATTAAACAGTTAGAAAAGTGAGCCATGTAGGAAATTTCCAGATTTAGAAACAGACACAAAAAGAAAGCGTTTGATTTTTTACATTCAAAATAAATTATTTGCAATTAACAGATTTTTGCTAAATGCAAAGTTCAAAACTATCTAGCATAAGAAAGTTTCAACCAGGTGACATAACTTATTCATCTTTGATTTTTTGTCCAAATGAATAGGGATCGCTGTTGCTCATCTACCACACCACGAAGTATATGTCGTCTTCTGGCTTACTCAAAGTCTCAAAAATATGCTTACATAGCGCTATGGTATTGTAATTTTTGCTGTTCAGGACTGAGTACAGATTCACCAGCAAGAATGTAAATGTATCAATTAGGCATGGCTTTGTTTTGTTAGTTAACAGTGTTGTTGCTGGAAGGCTCTTTTAGCGGAAAATGGACTTACATGGCAAAAAACGTTCACTCATTACAGCCCATATTAGGGATTTTCTCAAGGCTGTGAAACCTGAAACTTGGGTTAAACAAATAATGACATCATAGCTGTGAAACATGGCGGTTTTAACAAAGCCAATGAATGCTAGACTGCTAAGCGGGCACAGGTTTCACTGAGACTGCTGTGTGCATCAGGCTTAAGGACCACTGGAACGAGGTGTGGCTAAACATCACAACCCTTGCCTAGAAACGAATCCACACTGCCATGCTCAGAGGCTGGGCATGAAGAAGCCACACCCTCTACCCAGAAGGCAATGCACAGCGATTTCTTACTTTGAGCTGAAGCAACAGTATATCATTACAAAGTGTAGAAAATATGCTGAAGAAAATACTTGCAAGGAAGTTATGGTTCTATGTTCAAAAGAGAAAAAGTTTAGGAAAACAGAAATTCCAGTAAAACATTAAAAACATTTAAAAAGAGAAGAGCTATGGGTGATCTAAAAATCATCAGATATGTAACCATGACCCCCTCCCCACCCCAATACACTATTGACTGACTCACAAATTACATCACAGTAACACGTGTGTGATTTAGGACGCAATGTGTCATAGCTGATGGGGGATTGTTAACAGTTAATGGCGGGAGTGGGAGTTAAGGATGTACTAGCACAATACGCTGTGCATCTTCATGCTCTTTATTATCTGGGCCATACAGAATATACAGCTGATTCGACGTTGGATGGATGTGGGACATCAGCCAAAAAGTGATGGATTTCCCTTCAGCTGTATGAGTCCACCAATATCTATTCAACTCTACAGACCTCGCAAAAACCTATTCACTGACTCGCTATGGTGGGCAAGATTTTATCAGAGTGAGCAATATTTAGGACTTACTGGCATATTCTGTCATGAGAGCTTGAGCTGGCAAAGAACCTTGTCATATGACTGTTTGTTCATGGACAGAGGTCAAATATGAGCTTATGTCTTCTTAATATGAATTGCTGCTTGTTTTATCCTGGAAATTTGTGTTTACTTTTCTTACTGTGCCTGTAAAGTTAGGAGATTTTATTAAATGAACTGTCTTTCAATTGTGCTGGAGAGCAGGAATTATAAAATGAAAGACTGTAGGGTGTCCGTGTTTTTTCAAACACAGGGAATTTAAATAGCTTGCAAATGAACAGTACAAATATTAAAAAAATATACCAGCAATTAGAGAAGCAATGTGTGTGTAATTTACAAGTGTAATGTAGAAAAGATGTTAATAGGATCAAAATAAATCATAGCACTTTACTTGTTGATGTGCAATTGATAAACATGTACTTAAACCTAATTTCCAAATATTACCATTTGCAAGCTCTTTCGTTTTCTCAGTAAAACTGCATGTCAGTGAGAAATCGTGTGGCTGTTTCAATGGAAAATGAATAGTCTGCAAATGACAATGCGCTACCACATCATGCTTAAGTAATAGGTTTATTTAAAGTGAGAGTTTTTAAACATGAGCTGAGAAACTTTCCTACACATTCCTCCGAAGGAGATGCTGTTAGTGACCTAAGAGGCAAGTCAGGGGTCATGTGTACCCTGCTAAATATGGGCTAGAGTCTTATTATACAGGGAGCAAACATTTAAACTATTAAAAGCTTGTTTTTTTGTCCAACAGATGCCAAGCTCATTTATTTGATGGTGCTCTCATATGTGATAATGAAGAAAAAGATGGATTAGTGAAATGAAATATCTGCCCAGGACCACACAATTTCAGACCAGTTAATGGGTCAGGAGCATTACATTTAGATTGAGTACACGATTCAAGTCACTAGACTTGCAGGTCTGGTAAAATTATTAAGATATTTTGAGCCCTGATCTAAATATGGCACATGAAGCATCTGCCGCATTTTGGTGCATTTCTACCTCACCCAAACTCTGATAAGGCTGTATATCACTGCAATTATATTGTCAAACTATTCAACCCAAATACGATCAGCCTTAACTAAAGTTTAGCTTTTTCTTAGTCAATTTCAAGAAGCATTCTGATCTTATAACAATCATTGTCTCTCTTTTCGTCTCTTTATTCTTTGCGATCAATACATTTGTTTGTTGGTTTTTAAGATAATACAGTCTAAAGATGATGCCAACCACTTGATGGAAAATATATTATTCTAGCTCTATAAAAAACGTGTCTTAAACTCTGATTGTAGTAATTTTTTGTCAATATCTTGATAATAAGCGTTTATACTGAATAGGTAAGCACAAGTGTGTTGCAGCAGTTTGAGATCTTTTTCCACAGTTTAGCACATAATTGTCAGGCAGGAAACGTTTTAGGAGTGTCCCAAATATAGTGTTTTGCATGGGTACCCCAATGGTAAACATTCTTTGCCAAAAATGGTGAATGAAAGTGCACCCAACTTTGCAGGCATGCAATAATTTGTTTCATTTCATTCTTTTGTGAACTGTCTGACAATCGTGCTGTGCAAAGCTTGTGAAATGAAAGGCTGTAAGATGTAAGGCTTTTTTTCTAACACAACCGTTAACCCCTTCCATGCTCATGACGGAACGGTTCAGTCATGAGCGTCGGTTAGCCTGTGCTCATGACGGAACCGTTCCGTCATGGTTCCATAGGCCCAATGGAACGTTCAGCACAGCGCAGGAATTTGCGCCGCGCTGAACTGGTTCATATTTTATAATGATTACAACAAAGCTGGGTGGTTCGATGAGTTATTGTCTTGATTTCTGATTGGTTGAAGTAGTCACAAAATGATGGGAAAGCTTTTCAACAACAGTGCTAAATGTTGTGGCAGATCTAGCAAAATTAAATTAATTGTATTGAAATGTCTTATCAGGAACATCTGGTGCAGATTGGTCAAGAAGGAAAAAGTCAGTGTTGGAAAAAACCATTTTCTCCATAGTCTTGTGTCAGGCATACCTAGAAAATAAATAAATAAATAAATAAATTATATATATATATATAGAACTATCAGCTGCAGAAGAGCAACTACTAAGCTTAGGCCTAAGCTTTTGTCCGGAGTCCAACTTTTCTTATACTACCACGAGGGCAGATATATACAGATTTATAAGAAAATTAAAATTGAAAAAACAATTCTTTAATAAGACAACCGGCACAGAAAATGCCCCAATCAGATCTATCACTAGCGCCTCAGAATTGGCAGTCAGTGACCTAAACTTGTATCGTGACATCTGCCAACTGGGGATTGATGAGGCTTTGGGGACACAGGAGATAGTGGCGTCCAGTGGTCAAAGGAAACCAATTACCCCATTCAAGCCCAAGTCTAAATACATTCCCCTGGCAGCACGAGATGGTCTTGACTCATTTAGTGATGCTGTGGTGCAACAAGTGAAAAAGATGGCCTTAAAGACTGACAAGAATAAGCGTCAATATACAAACCAGGAGAGAAAAATAAATCAATTGTCCATCAAATTGAAAAATGCTGAAGTTATTGTTCGAAATTCAGATAAAGGTGGGAACATTGTTTTATGGCCAGCCACGGAGTACCTGGAGGAGGCTCATAGGCAATTAGATGACCCACAATGTTATTCCAAGAGCACCCCCCAGAAATACAGGGTGATGTTGGAGGCCTTATCAAAGAACCTGGTGGCATGGAAGGGCCTTGGTATGTTAAGTGGAGATGAGTTCAAGTTCATCAAAAAAGATCATCCACTCACACCATATATTTATTTCATACCAAAAGTCCATAAGAATATCTCCAAACCTCCAGGAAGACCAATAATCGCAGCATGTGGTGGCCCCTTGGAAAACCTTTCAAGGTACATTGTCTACTTTTTACAGCCACACATGAAGTCTTTAAAGTCATATGTACAAGACACAAGTGACTTTCTGCGAAAATTGGAGGATGTAACATGGAGCCCCGACTTGTTGTTGGTAACATTGGACGTCAGTTCATTATACACATGTATAAAGCACAAGGATGGCCTGCGGGCATGTGAGTATTATCTTAGCCGCAGGCCCATTGAACTGGCCAATCACACCAAAATGCTCTTGGATATGTTAAAATTTTGCCTCAACAATAACTTTTTCATTTTTAACGGTCAAATGTACCAACAAGTCCAGGGTGTAGCAATGGGGGCCAGTTTCTCCCCCAGTTACGCGTGCCTCTTTATGGGGTGGTGGGAGGAACTGGTCCTCCTGCGAAAATTTGAAGAATATTGGACTACTAATGTTACTTGTTGGCTCAGATTTATTGACGACTTATTTATTGTATGGCGTGGTTCCGAGGAAAGTGTTTTAAACTTTATACATGACATCAATGACAATGATCTTAATCTGCATTTTACCTCTGATGTAAGCAGGGAATCGGTAACATTTTTAGATGTACAGGTTTTTATATGTAATAATGTGATTTCCAGTACTCTTTTTAGAAAACCGACGGCAGGTAACACTCTTTTACATGCTACGAGTGCCCACCCCCAACATCTAATCAAATCTATACCCTATGGCGAGATGCTACGCATCCGCCGTATTTGTAGCAATCAGGAAGATATGATTGTCAAACAACAGGAAAGTTTTCAAAGATTTGTAGATAGGGGTTACACCGCCAAGATAGTGAACACTGCTATAAAGAAATCAAGGGTCAAAGACAGAGGTGATTTGCTGACTAGGAGAGTGAAACAAAGTGACAACACTAATGAAGTTAGACTCATTCTGACCTACTCCAAACAGGAGAAAGAACTTAGGAGTATCGTCAGGAGAAACTGGCACTTTGTAAAAGATGATCCCACGATTGGTGATGTGATGCCCCCTAATCCATCAGTTACTTTTCGAAAAAGTCTAAGTATGGGCTCCATCCTCTCCAAAAATAGTCAAGACTACATAGGCAAGGAGCCTTGGAGACCTATCAGCAGGGGCTTTTACAAGTGCCTGGCATGTAAAGCCTGCCAACATGGTGTCAATACCAAAAAATATACAACAGTAATCCCCAGAACTACTAGGGAAATAAAGCAACACCTAACCTGTAGAACGGAATACTGTGTGTACATTTTAGAGTGCGACTGCAAACTCAAATATATTGGCAGCAGCAAGCTGCAAATACATAAGCGTATTTTACAACATCTGCGCGCCATTGTAAATAAGGACCAAAGTTATCCAGTGGCCAGACACTTTGAGGCGTGTCATAACAGTAAGCCTCAGTGTCTCAAATACTTTGCCATCGAGTCTGTAGCACTTACCAGAAGAGGAGGCGACAGGGAGGCATGTATGCGCAGGCTGGAAACCAAATATATTTTGGAGTTTAACTCAAAGTGGCCGGGAGGTCTTAACACCACGGAGGACCTCCACACATACCTATGACCACTTCAGAATAATGTCACCTTTAACCATATAGCTAACACCATGACATGCCTATAGTCTAAATTACAAGAGGAGTTGGTCCGCACCATGCACTTTTTTTACATATTAATGTTTATATTGTAGTATACTATGTATAATTTATATATTGAGTGTACATAAATTTGGTGTGTGTAAATATATGAATTGATTGATTTTAGCCGTCGTTTTAAATATTAGGGTAATATGTTTTTTATCCTGATTTTTGATGTGACAGCTGATTTTAGTCATGCTACCGATTCCCTCTTTTTTAGACTGTTTTTATGGTGTGATGAAATTTTCTCTATATGTGCAATATTGATGATGTATGTAATTATCTTGTCTTGAAAATGGAAGCTAAGCTCTATTCTAATAGGGTTTAGACTTCCCTTCCCCTCTACCTCAGTACTGTATAACCTCCAGCACCAGCCACTTTAACTGTATTTGCACTGTTGACTGCACGATGTCACTTTAGAGGAAGAAATTATATTTATTTTTTCCAATTGACACGAAGTCACTTTAAATATACGTGCAATAACATAGCCAAAGATAAGAATGATAGAATGGAACCGGAAGTAAGTTAAGGCTCCACAATCTCCCCTTTTTTTGAGCCTTATCTGGCTGGCACAGTTGACGTCTTGAATTCATTTCTTTTTGTTTTGATCCATATAGATAAATTAATTTTCCTCTTTATGGATCTCTCTCTTTCACTACTATCATTAAATAGCAGTGAACATTATTATAATTTGGTATTATACTTTAATACACTAGGGTGAGCACTATTTTTCGCACAATAATTTCTAATAGATTTTGATGGACTATATGGTACACTTCTTTCTCAATACCATCTAGAAGAGTTATAAGCATTTATGCAGTTATCAATTTTTATTAAATTGTTAGTACTCTTCGCACAATGAATTGAAGTAGTATATGTATAATTTTATATCTTTTGATACATTATACAAATTGTGACTTATTTATGTATTCATACAGTCATTTCCACTTTTGTATTGGTACCAGGAGAAAGTATATGCAAAATTTATTTATACATATAGTATTTTTTCTATGTCCATCATTTGTTTGACATGTGACTGCACGTTATCACTTTAAATGGGCCAAAAGTAATCAGTTTCGCCATGTGACCAAGGCCGCTGGGACGGCCGAAACGCGTCATGACACACTACCTAATGGCTAAATAAAGAATGCTGAAGGAAAGTTGGTCCTTGCCTCGAGTCTCTTTGTAAGGAGCGCTGCTGCGAGGTATTTGCAGATATATATATATATATATATATATATATATATATTAAAAAACAAGTTAAATGTATGAGACATGAAACCGCAAAAATTAACCAGTTATGCTCAGCTACATAAACCATAACTAGCCGGCTTGACATAAAAACTCTAACTCGCCCATTAAATGCTTTGCTTAAAACCTCACAAAGGAGGTGACAAAGTTGGTGACACATGAAATCACAACTGACAATGAGGGCATCACTGGTGACCACGGACATCATGGAAGACTTCACTATGGATACAGTACCATTTTTAGGTCGAGCCTGTAACAGCGCGCATGCGCTGTTCTGGCGAAGACTTCATGTAGGGGGTTTCAAAACTAACCTAGGATTCGTACGCGCTTGTGCGTGTCCTTTTTGTTTTGGCCCACGCTATTGGCCTTTGCGTGCGCCTTTTTAACAAAGACAGCACGCAATAGGCCAAAGGCGGGCGCAATGCTCCGCTCATGGCCTATTGGTGTAGGGTACCCACACGGCCCCCATGTGGTTTCAATTATCGTGCCCAGACACTGGCGCGATAATTGAAACCAGATGTCTTGCTGTGGCGCGCACATGCGCACCACTCGCAGGCTTGTTCTTTTTTGGATCCATTTCACAGGGAAGCAACTAAATGAAAGAAGGAAAGAGAGGTTGTGACTGTTTCTTCAAGTCCCAGTTTGTAGTAATTCCTGCGTGTTGCTTTTTTATTATCATCATGAAAAGTTTGCCTAAATCCCAACTTTATAGTGATCCTCCCATCTATCCGACAAGCAGACCTCCGAGTGTTTTCATTCTCACTGCTGCAGCTCTTGGTTTAACATGCATTATTGTCACTTAGCTTTGTATGAAATGTTGTAAAACTCCCACACTTCGAGATCAAGGCAATTGGCAAAGCAGGGGACTGATTCATACCACACACAGACTGAGCGCTGGGGTGATGAATGCTCGTCTGGCACACCATCAGGTGTGATGATTTATGTGAGAGATGCTCTGTTAGTTGCTGCCCAAATCTGCCCGTGATGGAGATGCGAAGGTGTGGGTATGCTTCTCAAATGCTGGGGATACCTTCAGGGGCTTTGCCTAATTTTTAGGTCAGTCGTCTCATTACATGAGACTCTCAAGAATATGTAAATGAGTCCGACCAGGCCCCTAAAGGAATATCAAAAATATGCAAATGATTCATACCAGACCCCTACAGGAAAGCATCAACAATATGCCTATGAGTTCGACACGGGCCCTGCAAGAAAGAAACAACAATATGCAAACAAATCCAACAAGGTCCCTATTAGGACAGATCAACTACATGCAAATTAATACAACATAGCACCTACAAACAAGCATTTTCAATGCAATAGGTCTCCCATTTGCAAGAGTTTAAACTATTGCTATTGTAAATGGCAATGCCTTTTATTTATGTTTTAAAAACCAACACGTAAATAAAAGGCATTGTCATTTACAATGCCAACAGCTCAAACTCTCGCAAATGCGAGACCTATTGCATTGCAAATGCTTGTTTTGTTAGGATATGCATTGCTTTTTAAATTATGTTAGATTGTTAATTTCTGATATTTATTGGTGTAAATATTGTGAGCATAAGCAGTGCACTTGGTAGGCAAGACATCGTTTCCATGTAGCCAAAGGGACCGAGGTGTTTTTAGTTTACTATGTTTTTTGCTAGCATATCTGGGGTTATTTTTAAGACATATATGAAACTTTTACAAATAGAAGAAACAATACCTTACTATTACGTTTTTCATAATACTAAATCCACCTTTTGTATAAAAAACACCCTGGCGCTAGGACTGGCCTTAAGGACGGCCAGGCCCTGGCCCAGTCCTCTGTAGACAACCACTCCCTGCTGCATATGGTCTGCAGCTCTGCACAGCAGAGGTTGGGAAAAGGGCCTAATTGTACCAAACCATCCCTAGGTGACCATCACAACACAACTCAAATATCACTGTTCACTGCCATTGGCAATGCACATGGTTTGGCCACAGGGGCTGGGATATGGCCAAACGCTGCTCCTATTTTCCCAAGTCGCTACAGAGTCTGGCCCTGATGTGATGTAGACATGAACCACCCCCCAGAGTTCACAGCTCTCATACATATCTTAAATCCACGAACTACAGCACAAAATGGCACCAAAGTTGCCTTGAAGTCAGGGGATACTCCCCTACCCGCATACACACCTATAATGTTTAAGGACGTGAGAGACAGCCTCATGCCACGTAATAGCAGCTGCGAATTACATTTTACCTGTGAAACTAGCCAATCACAGAGTATTGGGTACATAGACAGAATTATATCCGCAAACCTATTGAGCAAATTGAGAAAATAAAGCCTCATTTGTACAAGCAATCAAATCTTTATTGTTTTTAAATATTAACTGAGATCAAGCAATATAAAAATAACATACATACCACCTCGAAGTGCAAGTGCTTCTGGTAGTGTTTGAGTGCTGATCAATGACTATGGGGAGAGTACTGTTGGCTTTATGGGAGAGCAAGTCTGTAAAAGCTGCAAAACTGAGAATCTAGTTTGAAAAGGCTGCTATTCTGTTTAGGACTGTCTTAGTGCTTAAGTGCTGTCTGTAGAGCAAGACTGCTTGTGAGAAGTGAGTGGTGTGACTCCTAGCCTGTGAGGAGTTTACAAATTCTGTCACGAGTGTGTGACTGCTACAGTAAGGATTGTGAGAGTGCTTTAAGTTAGGCCTGGGTGATATTTGAATTATGCCAGAGTCATTGGATTAATATCAGTAATTACGCATTACTCTTGTGATACGAAATTACAGAAATTAATCTATTACTCCAGCTTGAGTAATTAAGAGTAATTTGTGGGAAAATCCTACTGCAGGAGCACAGGAACCACAAACTAAGAGAACGCGCGGCGGCTGCTGTTCATGTCCTGAAGCATGTAGAGCTATTTTCTTACTTCAAAACGAATCCTCTGGTCCATTTTGGATGCAAGGGTGCATTTTGCACTAAGAAAATAGTGATAAATGCTGGATTAACCTTCTCACACAATTAAGCAGAATTGTGAAAATTTGCAGTAATTACGATACAGAGAATTAAGCCAGCTACGCCCACCCCTACTTTAAGTAGTATGAAACCGGGCTTGGGTTGCTTTTGATCCGGTTCAGGGAGGACCTGGCCTGGCAATTTGGCTGGACTATTCCTACTGGAACAGGCTCAAGACTTATTTCCATTTTACTGGGTCAAAAATGAGGTGGCGTAGTGGGGAAAAAGAAAGATGGGTTAGAATGCTACCCTGAGCGACTGCCAGTGGTTAGACTTATTGCAAGCATTCCTCCCATCACCTTTTGTGCGTTCAATCAGTCATTCATGAGATTACTCAGCCATTCGCCCCTCCATGCATCCACTAATCCATTAATTTGCTCATTCTTGCATTCATCCACTCATCCATCCAAGCAATCAAAACCTAAAACTTGCCAATAAATTAAGACTTACTTTCAGATATGGAAAAGCATGTGCGAATAGCTATCTTAGTGTTTATTTCAGCAAATCAGTGATGAAAAACAAAACGTGTTTTCAGCTATGAGAGTTAGTTATTTATAGTTCAACGATAGGAAACCCTCACAAGCGGTCTACACAATTATATTAGTATGAAGAAAAGATTAGGAGGAGTTGTTTATTATTCATGTGTGTATGCACAGCAGTATTTGTAGATGCAGTGCGATAAACTATTCTATGATTTTTAGTGCCCCCTAAATATGAGATTAAATGTTGAAGTCCAACTCCTGTTTTCCTTATAGAGCATCATCCTCTCAATTACTTTAAACTGCGAAAATATTCACATAAAAGGGAAAATGATACAGAAATGCAATGTAAACAGAAATACACCTTGCATTACTCCTCATTCAAACATGTATTATGTGTTTTTCCCCCACACCAGAACGGACTCAAGCAGCAGTGATACTTTTCAACCATGTAAATGATTTTTTGATCCAGTAGATAAAGCGTCAAGTAATTCCCAAAATCTTAAGTGTTGCTAAATATTTAAATGATGGTCTATGCCCTCGCACCAACCAAAAACAACATAATCCTAAAAGTTCCTTTAATGTCTACAGTGGCGATACCCATCTCTACATAGATCTTATCAAAAAAGCTTCCAACACCAGTATCCTTACCGCCGAACCACATCCAGCCCTAGGCCAAGGAAAAATGCTCTGTGAGACACTTGCAAAAGCGCAGATCTCCAACCTTCGGCTCCCCTAAAGTACTTACTAACAGGAGCTCTTCGTACCCTACCCATTCATAATTAAAAAAATTCCATTCACTGACTCATAACTTTCAAAGAGTAAGCCTGAACTACTTCTAATTCTTCAAACACAGAATAATCTCCATCATCTCTTACAGTGAGTTCATCATAAATGGCACCGAGAATGTGAATCCAAATGCCAGAGCCAACATCCAGATGCTAATTCCCTTCAAATTTTGAAACCTGCAACATCCTACAAGAAGGCACAAAGGTCAACCTTCTTATGAAGGTCTCTAGATAGCCTTCTGGAGACAGGTGATTTAATACGCCACGTTGAAGTGAGTTAGTATAGCCTAGCTGAAAAATGATGGGGGTGAAAGAGAGGATGTGGCAGAGCAAGGTTGGTGGTCTGCTCTATTCTCAGTGTGGGCTTTGAGAGTGTCTTGGGTCAAGTGTGAGTTTCGGATCCCCTATTAAATTAGGTTGGAGGCATACTGACTTGGGAAGAGAGGACATGACTTGTATGGTGCCTTTGGAACAGAATTTCAGTTTTTCTACCATTACATTTCAGGAAGCTCATTCCTTTGACTAATCTGCTACTAAAAAGACGGATTTCTATGCCTTGATTCTGATTTTGTTTGCTGAGGAATAGCATAGTTTTGTGAACTCAGAAGTTGGAATGTTAGTGACTGCCATCTATGATCTTCACAAGCAGACAGAGAAGCACTCGCAACAGGAGGAAAGGCGTGGGTACCTACAAGATCAGGTAGGAAACTGACAAGAAGGGAGCCTGGTTTAAGCAATGTAGGGCTTGAGAGGGGGGAAACAAACAAGAGAACAGAATGGTTTTAACTCTTGCTGCCACAGAAATAGCAGAGAAGATTTGTGTTGCTTTCACAATCAAAAGCTTCTTTATAGGCGTATTTCACCTTTGCATGGACCGTCTTGTATAGAGCTCAGACTTTATCCCACAAAATTTTCATTGCTTGTTGACCCTTCCAATAAGTCACATATTTCATAGTTACGTTAAACTCATGCATGTAACATCAGGCCTTGAGAAATCTACTCTCATCAGGGTGAGCTATTTTAGGGCCTACTGGCCCGTTCTAATGAGCTGACAAATAACAGGTGTTCTGTTCAACTACAAAGTGAATGAGCAATAAAGATGCCTTTAAATCTTGCTTTTACTTTGTCACATTTTCTCTGCATTCAGAGACAGAGGATAAAAGTCAGTTTGTCTTCTTACATTTACTTTTCTTTCTCAGACAGAGAAATTAGAGTCTTTTGTAAAGTGAACTGTCTGACAATTGTGTTGTGCAAAGCGTGTAAAATGAAAGGCTGTAAGATGTAAGGCTTATTTTCTAACAAACCTTTAAATAGCTAATAAGTGAACTGCACAAACATTTCAAAATATATTTCAAAAGTTATCAAAACACATTTTTTGTAATTCTGTGTGATAAAAAAGATTTTTACAAGATGAAAACAAATCAGAACACTTTACTTGGTGATGTGCAAATGGTAAATATTTTTTCTGAAACCTATTTTCCAAACATTGTTTATACACTATATAGCATGGGTACTCACAAACTTTCTCTAGGGGGCCAAATTTACAGTGTGGTTTATGTCCGAGGGCCGCACTGGTGGGGGCGGGGTCAGTGGGGGAAGGGGCGGGGCTAGAGCAACAAGAAAAAAACTGTGACCATGAGGTTGATCACAGGTCCCCGCAGCGGACGCCTTCGTCCACTGAGCCACAAGACCCGGCATACACACATCTCTCTCTCTCTCTCTCTCTCTCTCGTTCTTTCTCTCCCTCACTCTCTCTCCCTCCCTCTCTCTCCCTCTGTCTCTCTGTCTCCATCTGTCTCCCTCACTCTGACTGTATCGCTCCCTCTCTCCCTCTGTCTCACTCCCTCTCTCCCTCTGTCTCACTCCCTCTCTCCCTCTGTCTCACTCTTTCTCTCCCTCTGTCTTGCTCACTCCCTCTCTCCCTCTGTCTCACTCACTCTGAACGTCTCACTATCTATATCTCCCTCTCCATCTCTGTCTACCTCTCCATCTCTGTCTACCTCTCCATCTCTGTCTTCCTCTCCCTCACTCTGTTTACCTCTCCCTCAGTTTCCCTCTCCCTCACTCTGTTTCCCTCTCCCTCAGTTTCCCTCTCCCCCACTCTGTTTCCCTATCCCTCCTTCCCTCTGTCTCCCTCTCTCCTTCCTTCCCTCTGTCTCCCTCTCTCCTTCCCTCTCCCTCCTTCCCTTTCCCTCCTTCCCTCGGTCTCCCTCTCTCTCCCTCCCTCACTCTGTCTCCCTCCCTCACTCTGTCTCCCTCCCTCACTCTGTCTCCCTCCCTCACTCTGTCTCCCTCCCTCACTCTTAGCGGGCTCCCTCACTCTTAGCGGGCTCCCTCACTCTTAGCGGGCTCCCTCACTCTTAGCGGGCTCCCTCACTCTTAGCGGGCTCCCTCACTCTTAGCGGGCTCCCTCACTCTTGGCGGGCTCCCTCACTCTTGGCGGGCTCCCTCACTCTTGGCGGGCTCCCTTACTCTCCTTCCCTCTCCCTCCTTCCCTCTCCCTCCCTCCCTCCCTCTCTCTCCTTCCCTCACTCTCTCCTTCCCTCACTCTCTCCTTCCCTCACTCTCTCCTTCCCTCACTCTCTCCCTCCCTCACTCTCTCCCTCCCTCACTCTCTCCCTCCCTCACTCTCTCCCTCCCTCACTCTCTCCCTCCCTCACTCTCTCCCTCCCTCACTCTCTCCTTCCCTCGCTCTCTCCTTCCCTCGCCCTGCCTCTCCCCTCGCCCTCCCTCCTCGCCCTCACTCTCACTCTCTCCTTCCCTCACTCTCTCCTTCCCTCACTCTCTCCTTCCCTCACTCTCTCCTTCCCTCACTCTCTCCTTCCCTCACTCTCTCCTCCCTCACTCTCTCCTCCCTCGCTCTCCTCCCTCCCTCCCTCTCCCTCGCTCTCCCTCCCTCCCTCTCCCTCGCTCTCCCTCGCTCTCCCTCCCTCGCTCTCCCTCGCTCTCTCTCTCCTTCCCACTCCCTCCTTCCCTCACTCTCCCTCACTCTCTCCTTCCCTCACTCTCCTTCCCTCTCCCTCCTTCACTCTCCCTCCCTCTCTCCTTCGCTCCCTCTCTCCTTCCCTCCCTCTCTCCTTCCCTCACTCACTCTCTCCTTCCCTCTCCCTCTCTCCCTCGCCCTCTCCTCGCCCTCACTCTCTCCTTCCCTCACTCTCTCCTCCCTCACTCTCTCCTCCCTCACTCTCTCCTCCCTCACTCTCCCTCCCCCTCCCACGCTCTCATTCCCTCGCTCTCTCCTTCCCTCGCTCTCTCCTTCCTCCCCCTTTCCTCCCTCCCCCTCCTTCCATCCCCCTCCTTCCCTCCCCCTCCTTCCATCCCCCTCCTTCCATCCCCCTCCTTCCTTCTCCCTCCTTCCCTCACTCACTCTTCCTCACTCTCTTCTTCCCTCACTCTCCCTCCCTCGCTCTCCTTCCCTCGCTCTCCTTCCCTCGCTCTCCTTCCCTCGCTCTCTCCTTCCCTCACTCTCCTTCCCTCTCCCTCCCTTACTCTCCCTCCCTCGCTCTCTCCCTACCTCGCTCTCTCCCTCCCTCACTCTCTCCCTCCCTCACTCTCTCCCTCCCTCGCTCTCTCCCTCCCTCCCTCGCTCTCTCCCTCCCTCGCTCTCTCCCTCCCTCCCTCGCTCTCTCCCTCCCTCCCTCACTCTCTCCCTCCCTCACTCTCTCCCTCCCTCCCTCGCTCTCTCCCTCCCTCGCTCTCTCCCTCCCTCCCTCACTCTCTCCCTCCCTCTCTCCTTCCCTCGCTCTCTCCTTCCCTTGCTCTCCCTCCCTCTCCCTCGTCCTCCCTCTCCCTCCCTCGCTCTCTCCCTCCCTCGCTCCCTCGCTCTCTCCCTCCCTCACTCTCTCCCTCCCTCGCTCTCTCCTTCCCTCACTCTCCCTCCCTCTCCCTCCCTCGCTCTCTCCTTCCCTCGCTCTCTCCTTCCCTCGCTCTCTCCTTCCCTCGCTCTCTCCTTCCCTCGCTCTCTCCTTCCTCCCCCTCCTTCCTCCCCCTCCTTCCCTCCCCCTCCTTCCCTCCCCCTCCTTCCATCCCCCTCCTTCCCTCTCCCTCCTTCCCTCACTCTCCCTCACTCTCTCCTTCCCTCACTCTCCCTCCCTCGCTCTCCTTCCCTCGCTCTCTCCTTCCCTCGCTCTCCTTCCCTCTCCCTCCCTCCCTCACTCTCCCTCACTCTCGCTCTCTCCCTCCCTCGCTCTCTCCCTTCCTCGCTCTCTCCTTCCCTTGCTCTCTCCTTCCCTTGCTCTCCCTCCCTCTCCCTCGTCCTCCCTCTCCCTCGAGCTCCTTCTCCCTCACGCTCTCCTTCCCTCGCTCTCTCCCTCCCTCACTCTCTCCTTCCCTCGCTCTCTCCTTCCCTCGCTCTCTCCTTCCCCTGCTCGTCCTCCCTCTCCCTCTCCCTCCCTCTCCCTCACTCTCTCCTTCCCTCGCTCTCTCCTTCCCTCATTCTCCTTCCCTCTCCCTCCCTCTCCCTCCCTCACTCTCCCTCCCTCACTCTCCCTCCCTCACTCTCCCTCCCTCCCTCACTCTCTCCTTCTCTCACTCTCTCCTTCCCTCACTCTCTCCTTCCCTTGCTCTCCCTCCCTCTCCCTCGCCCTCACTCTCCTGCCCTCACTCTCCTGCCATCACTCTCCTGCCATCACTCTCCCTCACTCTCCTTCCCTCCCTCTCCCTCCCTGTCTCTCGCCCTCCCTTTCCCTCCCTGCCTCCCTCCCTCCACCTTGCCCGTGTGTGCCCGGGCTGAGACAGCTTCTGGGCAGGCACACACACAAACACAGCCTCACCGGAGCACTTCACACTTCTTCAAAAGACACTTCGTATGTTAATGAGGCTTTGTCACCTCTTAGCCCCCCTGCAGCCCCACTCTGACTACGAAGGGAATCGCCCGGCCCCCACAGAGCAGCAGTCTGAGTCGCGCTGAGCAGGGGTTTTTGCTGACACTGTAAAAAAAAAAAATGTAAACACGGGTACATGTCTGCAAGGTCCGCGGGCCGCCAGGTAAGGCTTGCCGGGCCGCCCCTGGCCCGCGGGCCGTACTATGAGTACCCGTGCTATATAGTTTTATCAGTGAAACTACATGTTAGTGGGAAAGTTTGTGGTCATTTCAATGGGAAATGTGCTGTCTGTAAATGACATGCACTACCACATCATGCTTTAGCAATGTATTTATTAAACGTGAGTTTTTAAACATGAACTGAGAAATATTTCTCCCCTCCCTGATGACAAAGCTATTAGTGAACTAGGAGGCAAGTCAGGGGTCACGTATACCCAATATGTGGGCCAGATTTGTGTTATACATGGAGCAAATGCTTAGTCTATTAAATCAAAAAATAGTTTTTTTGTTCAGCAGATTTACAGAACCCGCATATATGAAGGTGCTCTCATATGTAATAATGATGAAAAAGGCAGCTTCATAAAATAAAAGATTTGCCTACAATCAAACAATCTAAGACCAGAGACCGAACTTACTGTTCAAGTACATGACAGTTAGGTTGAGTAGATTATTCAAGTTACTAGACCTGCAGGTCTAGTAACATTCATGAAACCTCGTATTCAAGGGAGCTGTCAACAAGAATAGGCAATGGCGGGCTAAAGACTGGTTTTCAAGAGGTCGTTTTACTTGAGACATTTGAAAGACTGGGGGCTTTTGCAACGTAATGAACACAGTGTACTAATTTAGGCAATGAAATAGCTGAACACAAA
This sequence comes from Lissotriton vulgaris, assembly GCF_964263255.1. Taxonomy (NCBI): domain Eukaryota; kingdom Metazoa; phylum Chordata; class Amphibia; order Caudata; family Salamandridae; genus Lissotriton; species Lissotriton vulgaris. The sequence goes on from NC_141695.1 coordinate 1,727,213,059, forward strand.
GCATTGTATTTTAAGTGGAAAAGGGGATTGAGAATATCTTAATTCAGTTACTGAATTGCAAAACACGCGACCAGAAACATGGGTTCAGAATCCTGGTTGCTCTACTCGATCAAATTGTATGCTGTAACGCAAATTACTTCATTAGACTATTCCATCTTTATGCTGACTGTCAACTCTAAGAGCATCTTTTAGTGACTCAGTTCAGCATGTGCACTGTATAAAAACCTCATTCTTGCATGATATAATAATGGTCAATGGAATTATGCGATTCAGAGGCTGCCGCATTTTCTGCAAAATTATGGATTTGCTGCACAATCCATCATCTGTTTTATAAATTACCGATTTTGACAAAAAATATTTTTAGCTCGTATGGGTCAAAAGTAACAGACCCTACTGTGACCCATGTTGCCACGCAATGGAAGAACTATGCAAAGGTACAAATGGATTCGAATAAGGTGAAAACTTAGCCCAGACAGTGTTAACGTGAAATTTGAAAATAATAGCATCACAAAATGTGATAATACGCATAATTTGCCTTTTCTTGTCGCACAATTTAGTCAGCCTGAGAATAACTTGGTCGCATAATTCCAGTGGCCCTGGGTATAATACCTAAAATGTCTTTCTCCATGTACTTACAATATTGGAGAAACATATCTAAAGCCCATGACAATCTAACATTTCTTGCTTCACCCATGGGAGTGTCGTCAGGACACTGAAGATGGGGAATTCATAATGTTTCTAAGTTCATGTTTTTAAAAGGCGTGAATGTGGTAATATGAACTATTGTACCAAGGTGAAACTCAAGCATTTAAGAGATACAGTGTTTATTTATTTATTTTATTTGAAAATGTTTACATAGTTTGGTATGAGAGTGTCTTCAGAGTATATGATGTTTGCTCAACCTGTCTCCCGTCCCTTCTTTTCCAACGTTGTCTCCTTTCACCCCACTCTACATGCCCCTGCCACCCTTGCAGGCATGCCCTGACCACAGACTAGGCATGACTTACCCCCAGGCTGCCATTCATTCTACCTGCGGCGACGGTTTCTCAAGGATGGGCACCGGACCGAAGATGTCATGGGTGGTGCAGTAGGGTGGGGGAGGCCAGTTCCCACCAGGAGGAGAGCACATGTCCATATAATCAGCTGTGGCAGGTTTTTAACTCCTTCCCGGACCAGACCTCTCCACCCCAGGCCAGAGTGTTCATGTACCAAAACAGCACTCTGCCATCACTCAAACTGGCGCCATGGACAACCAGCAGCTGGCGCCGTTAACACAGAAGAAGGACTACGAAGAGCTCGCGCCGTTAACACAGAAGAGGGACTACCCGGAGCTGGCGCCAGGAAGATAGAAGAGGGACTGTTACGAACGTGTGCCACCAACAGAGAAAAGGGACTACCAAAAACAGACACCATGGCGGATCAGGGCTGTATTTATTTATGGTGGTTTTAATAGACTTCGATCTAAATAAACATAACTTTTGACTTGAAAAACTTGACAAGGAGAGTCAATCAGAATGCCAAGTAATTTCTTGTCCGGGCCAGAGGCGAGGATTTAGCATTATCTTCCTTAACTTTGTCAGCAGCTGTTGAGAAAAGTATAACAGAGTAACTGCAAAGTCCACTAATTAACAGACTCTATACAAGTGAATCCTATTATTGTTCTCCCTTCCTATTCCTTTGCTGCCCAGGGAGACGATGATTCTATGACAGAAGTGGCTAGGGGGAGGATTATGCATATCTTTCTTTTTTTTAATTCTATATAGCAGCCATTACCAAGTGCATTAAATTAATAATAAAACAACTGCATTTTTCAATAAATGCAGTGAAGTTAAATAATAACAAAATAACCATGTGGTTCACCAATCGCAGAAGTCAGTCCACTATATAGTCCTCGATCCATTTTAAACCATCCTCTTTCTTCACTGGTAGGAGGAACTTAAGTCAACCTGTAGCCCTTCTCTTCTGTATTTTTTGTGCATAATGTAGATCACCTCAGTGTCTTTAATAAAACTATGACTTTCCTTCATAAATAACTAAGAAAATCTACATTTTATATCAAGACCGGGGGCTCCTATTATGCTTTTTAAAGCAAATTAACAACAACAGAAGATGCAGTGTGAACAGGTTTGCAAAAGAGCGCACAAAGTACATTATCATTAGATCAATCCGCTGATCTCAGAATGTCCTCAAGGCGGGAACCAACCCAGAAGGCTTTTGAAGCCATAGCCCCTCTTGAAGAATGAGCACCAAAAATAGAGATATCAATACCAGCGAAGGACATAACCCATCTGACCCAACGAGCCAGGATTAGGGGAAGAAACAGGTTTGTGGGGTTTCAGAAAACCCCACAAACCTGATGGGAAGATGGGATTTGGGAATGAGAGGACATTCTGAGAGCAAGCGTTTTTTGTTCATCGACTTTGAGGCACTGTCCAACACACAGTTTAGGATAATCGGGAAACTAAGGATAAAACACTAGTTAAATTTGTTTTTGTATGCTTATAAACAGAAAAAAGAACTCCTGTACGAGTAAATTGGCGGAAGTAACATACAATGCTTTAATGTCAGAAAGGCGTTTGATAGAAATAAGGCAAAGAAGCATTTTAAGTTTAACATACAACATCTTAAGAGAGAGATCAGAGTTATTAGGCCCTGAAATGAGCAATCTCAAAATCACATTTACATCCCCCAGATGCTGTATTTTGGTACGGAGGATTGCAAAATGTTACTCCCTAAAGAGACGACAGATAAGAGGATGCACTCCCACCGGTTTTCCACAGATAAAAGGATAATTTGAAGAAATTGCAGATCTGTATAAGTTAGTTGTATGGTAAGTCTTACCTCCGCTAGATTGAGCTGCCAGAAACTTTACAATGCATACTATATTGGCTGAAAAGGTATTGATAGATTTCTACATACACCAGCTTGTCCAAAGAAATCAAGCTGCATTGTAGGCCTCGGAGGGACCTGGAATGAAAGAGCAGGACAGAGAGATCCAGCTGTTTTCCAGGCCGAAAGACTTCAATTAAAGTTCAAGACCAGGTTACCCTAGAGCAGAGATCTTCAAACTTTTTGATGCCGAGACCCCCTTGTAAAACCTTTTTAGGCGTTAGGACCCCCTTCCGACAAAAGTTTTGAGAAACTGGTAGTCCTCATCATCAACTTTTGACAACCATAAATGCGCCTGTTATACCTCATCACATCCATCCGTCCATCATTCATCCAACCACACTTTCACACATCCATCCATCCTTCATCCATCCACCCTTTCATCCATCCTTCATCCATCCACCCTTTCATCCTTCCTTCCATACATCCATCCTTTACCCATCCACCCTTCCATCCATCCATCATTCATCCACCCACCTTTTCACAAATCCATCCATCATGCATCCATGCAACCTTTTATCCAGCCATACATCCATCCTTCATCCATCCACCCTTTCATACTTCCATCCATACATCCATCCTTCATCCATCCGCCCTTTCATCCATAAATCCATCCATCCATCCACCCACCCTTTCAATAAGCACCTCCTGTCTAACAGATCCCTCAAAGAGGGGAGTATCCCTCAGAGATGAATCTAGGACAAACTAGAATGTAGTGGTAGTCATTTGCCTTCCAAGTCCTCAATGAAATGGGCAACAGGGTACCTGGAAGGTTTCGACGGCTACGGGAATCTCTCCAAAAGAGTGCAAGATCATTGAATCGCCTTACTTCCACCCAAGGTTGTAACAATCAGGAAAAACTGCGACAATGTCACATCAAAATTCGACCGTGCATTCCATCTCTCCATAAAAGGAGAAGGAAAACACAGATGAGGTGGCTTTAGAAGCTGGGAAAGTAGGGAACCCCTAGAGAAGGAGAACAGTGCAAGTGTAAAGGTGGAGTGCCCCAGAACCTTCTCGGTTGGTTGGGAAGGTCACCCTGACATAGATAAACTCCTGGACATGGCAGGCCCTCTCGCTAAAAGATTAGAGCTAGCTGATGAGTCCAAGGTTTTCGACAATCCTGTGACCCCAATGCAGTTTCTAGCTGGGCAAATTGCTCCTTAACAAGGTCACTACCAAACCACATCTGAGGCATGCCACACAGCTCAGGGAATCTTTATGAATATCCCTTTGTTAGGGAGTTGGGGAAGTGTGTTGCAACGTTCTCAGTTCTGGACAAGGCTCAAACCTCCATTAGGATTAGGAAGATGTTTCTCGGAAACGTTTTCTCTGTGGCCTGGTGGGGGCAGGAGCTCCGCCTCTGGCCATCCCTTTAACTTTGTCATAAAACCTACTCACTTGGTGTAGTAAGTGGATGGTATTTGAGCCTTAGCACCAGATAGGGGATTTTTATTTAGGTACCCAGATTTACGATTGATGAGGTTCACAAAAAGTCTACTTCTCAACTCCTATATATAAATATATATATATATATATATATATATTTTGTGGAAGATAGAGAAAGCTAATACATGCAATGATCATATTTTTCCTGTGAAGTAAGTCTTAACATTGGGATATATTATTCTTGACATATGATATCCCTAAGGTTGTTTAGGTTTGTAGGGATTGTGGATATTAGGTCATTATTTCCATCACTGTCCACCTGGGTTTGGTTGTTTATATACACATACATTACCTTCTCTTTACAGGCTAACTGCATAGTGATACTGTTAGCTGATAAGATGCCACATACACTTGTCAGCGGTGGATGGCTTTTTTGAGGTACATGATTGACTCCTGGTATATTAATTGAGGTAAATACATTTTTAATAACAACAACAGATACCAGTCATGTTTTTTACTAAGTAGAGCAGCTCAAACTTTAGTTTTATTATTAATTGCACCTCCCATTACGGTCTTGAACACACAGTACACTAAAAAGAACAGCAACATGTTTAAGGGAACGTGCAATATACAAATACGGATGTATGACGTTACAACGCATGCTTTTACCGCGCATGCCTTTACAAAGCGGTTTTTACAACGCATGCCTTTACAACGCATAGTGCTTTGGGGCGCTGGATAGTGAATAGTTTAATTTACTATTCCCACTCCAGTCCCGTGGATAGTAGGGAAGGTGTTGGATGGTACATTAAACCTATTCCCTATCCTAGAGCGCCCCCCAGCGCAATGCGTTGTAATTGTTTGCGTTGTAAAAGTTGCGTCGTAATGGTAGTGCGTTGTAAAAGTTTCGTTGTAAAGGTTGTTCACCTACAAACACCTATGAGGTGTGAACAACAAATTGGTTAATTTCAATCTATTTTCTCTGGCAACCTATTTAGTGGTTTCTGAACAAGTATTCATAAGATGTAAACAGATATATTAAGAGTTCAGAGGATTAGTCAATATTATTGTATTGCTCTAACAAAGTGACTTATGGACAAGCATGACACTGTTCAAATTGTTTCTCTTCTGCCAGCATGGAACTATTTCACATGAAATCTGCACAAGACTACCATATTAAGTTAACCACTTGGATGCTAAGGGGTTTTCCAGTCCTGTGCTGAACTTTGATAATTCCCACTAATCATGACGAGTTATCCTTGTCATCAGCACAGGTCAACCAGTGCATCATGACGAGTTACCCTTGTCATTAGCATCCAAGTGGTTAATGTTGCAGCAGTGATTCTTTTGAATAATAACAAACAATTTGGGATTAATGGGGTCTTCTAAATGCTTTCTTTAACAGCCAATTCATTATGCATTATTCATTATGCATGCTGCACACCCTTCTTTCCGTCTTCCATCACCCTTTGAGATTACCATGGAATTCTGTTATTATGTATTGAAATTCCTAGAACCGGCCAGTGTTTTCATTTAAATGTTTAGCTTATCATGTACAATATCTGTGTTTGTGGGTGACCTTTTCCTTTTAGTTTTGCTAGGAAATCCAGTATTAAGTTAGTAAATAACTACTATGCCACGCCAAGCCTTTAAAAGAACGAAATTAAAGGAAATACACTTTTATTTATGGCTTTATCAGCATTTGTTGCCAACCTACTTTGGCTGTGACTTTACCATGGATATCCGGTATTTGTATTTATTGAGTTTTATATAGCTCTGGCTAGACCCGTATGTATCAGAGCGCCTTACAAAAGGAACGACAGTGAGTTACAAGAATAATAATTTTAAATATTTTGCACATAAATTAAAAGTGAAGGACAAATCATGAAGATACAGAAAGGGAAAGGGGGACAGGAGTATGAGTAAAAGGATAGGTGGGTGGAGGGAACCTGAGGGAGGAGGGAGTAAAGGCAGACAGGCGAAAAGAGAAATACGTTAGACTCAAGAGTTAAGGAATCATAGCGATTAACATACATATATATCAGTCATGCTATTTTTGTAATACTTTCGTTAAAACGGATTTCATTATGCACACTACCTGCCTTGTTGCTGACCTGCTTTTGCATTGATGTACCATGGAATGATGGTGTTTAGTATTTGAGAAGTTACAGTAACATGCCAATATTTCTCTAGAACCATTGTCAGTCTTCAAGAGTTAGTAGTGGCCTGGTGGTTATGCTCTTAGATTCTACACTTAAAGAAAAGGCTGCACTTCTCATTTTAATATGGTCTGAGTCTGCTTCTGTGCATTTCCACTGTAGGGAAGTGGGAGGGGACACTGCACACCTTGACTTGTTGCGAACAATGTAATGCCTATAGCCCAGGTCATTTATAGAGAACAAGTGACTTTGTGGGACCCGGATGGTGACTCTGGGTGACCGTTTCCATGACAACCCTTGGATGCAGGCGCTGCAGTGAATGAAGCGGACAGACAGCCGCCCATCACTGAGGTGGGGAGCACATGACCTGGTGCCACAAACTCGCTGTACATTTAATGCCCATTCCAGCTATAAACAGTTGCGGATTTCAGGAGTCAACATTCCTTGAAATGGTGGGACTTGTAACTTTGCCCACGCAATTTCTCCGACGTTGAAGTTTGTGCAGCAAGGGCTTTTTGAGCGCAGGATATTAATACTCCAGTTTGCCGGGGATTATTCAAAGTACAACATTTATGCTATGTAACAAATACTGATTTTAGTGACAGCTATTCTGCAGCACTTTTGTTAAAAAGAACGGTGTAAAAATCCCCAAAGTAAAACCGTCTTTCCGCCAGCAAAGACGTTTCGCAGAAGATTTACTTTTATGAGAAATCCGTTGTGGCAGATTAATCTTGCATTTAAAAAAAAATAAGATTTCACTAAAACTTTCTACAGCACTTCGTGGAGCAGCCAAAGCCAACATTTCACTTTCTCAACAGAATGTTAACTTAAAATAAAATTTAAACGAGTGGTGGGCGAGCACGCCACAGCGAGACAAGTGGTTTCAATTATTGCGCCTGTCTCTGGGCACGATAATTGAAACCACATGGTGGGTAACCGACACCAATAGGCCATGGGCGGAGCAATGCGCCGCCTTTGGCCAATTGCGTGCTGTCTTTGTTAAAAAGACGCGCTCAAAGGCCAATCGCGTGGGCCAAAACAAAAAGCACACCCATGAGCGTGTGCTATTCCTAGGTTAGTTTTGAAACCCCCTACATGAAGTCTTCACCAGAACAGCGCATGCGAGCTGTTAAAGGCTCGACCTAAAAAAGACAATGTAACAAAAGACCCTCCTATATAGAGGTGTGTGTGGTTCCAGTCAATGCTTCTTTGGTAAAGGCAGGGAGCGAATTTGATTGCTGATGCTTTACATTGTCACATAGGCGAGAATTTGGTGGTATCTCAAATTTTACATATGCATTTAATCAGCAAGTAGACATACATTTAGCACTGGGGATGGCTTTATGGATTGTCTTCTGTAGGAAACTTAAGAGGGGTATAGGATGCTCGGCAGGCGGGAGAAGGGCATTGGTGAGCAGTTTTTATTTTAGTTTGATGAGAAGCTAGAAGTTTGTTTCAAGGTAATATTGAAGGCTACCTGATGGTATCCTCTTTTAGTGGCACTAGCCTGGACAATGAAGTCCGAAAACTGGATCAATAGATTGTCCCAGGAAACTCATCCTTAACAAGCACAGTCCTCACATGAGAACCAGGGCTCGAATTCATCCCATATAATATGGGAGCATGCGCTGTCATTTAGCTCCCCCATCCTGCTCACAGAGTGCATAAAGGTGCAGGTCGACCATACCCAGGAAAAATCATCACAAATTTTGAAGATGCTAAAATGCAGGTTGGGCTGGGGTGGGGCATGCAGATTCCAACGTAGTTCTGACATTTGTGATGCTGGCTAGCCCCTCTCTCAGCCCAGCATTAGTCAAACACCATCAAAGAATGGCCCTTCACTAATTAGGACTGACAAACTTAATGCCCTCCCTAACAAATTCACCAAGACATTAGACGGGGGAGTTTCGGTCAAGGATTTCAAAGAAGAATTTCCATTCCTTTAAAAGGACCTGAAGCAAGAAGGTCTGCACCTAACCTACATTCCACCAAGGAACTGTCTTCAGTAGTTTGGCGGGATAGCAGGCCCCTTTTGGCACTCCTCCTCTGCGTAACTTCATTACGCCCCCCTCCCTCGGTGTTGTGGCAAAAAATGGAAAGTTCACCTCATACATTCAGGAACCCCTACTGAAGGACCACCAGCTTCCATGTTCTAGTATGCTTACATGTTGAAGGATGTTCTGCACACAACTACAGGTCATTGCTTTGGGTCAGAACTACCCAGGAGGATGGCAAAGATGGCTCTCTATGTAAAACCTAACTGTATTAAGATTGTGGGCTACTAAAGGTAGTTTACTAAGAAAGGAGGTTCCTTAAAGCCGATCACACAGCATGCGCCTGTGGTCATCCTCAAATGAATTAAGGTGTGCGCAGAAGTGCGGGTTGGGGCACAGAAGGCATGCAGTGGGACAGGCTTCACCGAGTGACACCTGACTCATGTCAGGTCTGAGAGTGAGGCCACTATCGCCAACCACTAGGGTGACTATAAGAAGATAATTTTGCTCCATAGCAATAACATGGTCGAGGAGGATTCCGAGGCAATATTAGCATGGGGCAAAACCACAAGAATGCACCCAAGAAGAAGTTAACTGGAGCCCCGGTCAAAGAAATATTTAAACAGTATGGGCATGGGCTCAGGGGACAAAATCGAAGATACGGAACTCCTGCAACTGTCAGCATAATTGATACATCTCTACGAAGCAAGCCTGGATAACAAGGGTTGTAAATAGAATTTGGAAGACTAAACAGCTAGCATGAGACGAAAGCCACCTGAAAGACGTGGTACAACTTAGAAACTAATCCACTACGCAAATTCATCCACCAGCCCAGGTGGTACCCAAGAAAACATGGCCATGCAATAGGTATTGACTACCTGGCCACAAGGAGAAGGTTGTATGTTGTATGTTGGAACCATGCATGCCTTTACAACGCTGTCTGAAACACAAATGCGTCTTTACAATGCATTCCTTTCCCACGCATGCCGTTACAACGACTTGCTTTAGGAAAAGCGATGGACTTTGAATAGTATCATTTACTATTCCAACACCAGTCTGCGAACAGTAGGGAACGTGTTAGACTTAAAATCCAACATCAGTCCAGCAACGCTTTCCCTAAGGCAAGAAGTTGTAAAGACTTGCGCGGTAAAGGAATGTGTTGTAAAGACGCATTTGTGGTTCGGGGCGCGCTGTCAAGGCACAGCCTGGTTTGAGCTGCGTTGTAAAGGCTGTTTCCCCAGGGAGATCCCATGAGTGATTGAGGGAGGGACCAATTACATGCTCAGCTGTAGGGGCATGTATGGATAGGAACAGTGGCGTCACTAGGAGGGTGCGGGGGGTGCGGACCGCACCGGGTGACACCGTCACCTGGGGTGACACCGTGAGCCTCTGCTTTAAATAATCGTATTGCTTTGCTATGTAGCAAAGCAATACGATTATTTAAAGCAGAGGCGCACGGTGTCACCAACCCATTACGAGGCGGCAGGCCAAGAATATTATTAGGCTGTTTTGTAGTTGTACGAGTCAGCGTCCGGACGTCAATGACGTTCAGCTTCCAAACGTCACTCACGCAAGGAGCGGCAGAATGCTTTTGCGTGGCCCACTACACTGAAGAACCCAGGAGTACCGCGCGGCCGATCCCCACCTGGCCCCGCCGGAGGGTTTAGCTCCCGGGGCTCGGGGTTTTATCCCATATTTTCCTGATTGTGCCCCCACACCATGGCTCACAGGTGGGGGCCTCCGAGACCGGCCGGGCCCGCGGGACCTCGTGTGCAGACTGAGGTAAGGAACGCGCCTGTGCGGGATCATATGCTCAAAGCAGGTGGTGAATTGAGGAAGTGAATTCCACGTCATAGTAAAGTGATGTTCTTTTAGGCTGCCGTACATCATTTCTTTTTTTGCTTTCCTTAATGTATTATAATATAAACAGGATGACCGTCCCAGAATGCAAAGCAAACGCCTGTACAGGAGTAGCTACTTAAGCATAGAATCAGGAAACTTTAGGATTCTGATGCCAGTGACTCGTGTCCACTTTCAAAATCGATGGGGTTCAGGTGCCCATCTCTAGAGGCAAATCATTAAAAAGATCAAATTCTTTAATAACCATTATTTGAATGAGCACGTTTTCTTGTAAAGGGCACTAAACCGCTTCAACGTGATTGGCAGAAGGTGGGAGATTGTACAGTATTCTGTCCCCTGCAGGCCCTGGTTTGTTTTTAACATGATTTTATGGAACACATAATCTGAAATTAACTAAATTGATGGGAGTCTTCTGTTATGTTGTATGGATTTCATAATGAGCACAATTACAGTCACGCCGGAGCAGCACATTATCTTTTCGTGTTACCTCTAAATTATTGGTTTAACGACCATTGAATCATAAAAGCCCCAAAAGGTAACCATGACCTTATCGGAAAATGGCGGGTGTCTGTCCCACCCTGCGAGGTGTAACAGCATGGTATCAGTATTAACGGGTTTGGAGTTAACACGGTGCCATCACCATGCAATTTATGAACAAGGCCCATGTAGAATATCATAATGAAATAATCGCTTGGAATATGTGGCAGAAACGTACGTATGTGAACTATCTTTATAAGCATCTCAGCAGGTAGAATCTTTATTTCAACATTATTAGATTCTGCTATGAGCAAGACCATGGAGTCCATAGGTTGCTTGGTGGCAATCTTTGGTACTGGGGACCAAATTGTTGATGGGTGGTTTTTTATTCAATTTGCACATGAACGTATTTCGGTTTTGGATGTGTTTTGTGTCAGGTGGGTCAGTATATATTATTCAGGATGGGCATTGTGGAGAAGTCTTATGATGTTAGGAGGTTGAAAGTTAGTAATTTTGACAGTCGTCCTATTTTTTATGAGATGCTGTGATTTAGTTTCTCATCTTTAGTGCTTCTCTCAAAATAAGAGTCCCTTTCCTTGGATTTTGCAAGAAAGTGGGTTGACAGAGAGTGGCATAATTCTTGGGAGAATGTCACTTTGGAATCAGTGCAATCTGGGTTCTGATTTTTTTTTTTTAAATGAGTAGTTCTCTATGTGGGTTGATTATTTCTGAGATGAGCTGAGAGAAGTGGGACCATATGCTTTTTTGATGGAGGCTTTGGTAACTTTTTTCAGTAGTCCCAGGGCAATCGGAGTTACTGCACCCAGTTTGTGTGAATCAGAGCTATTTACTAATTTCCACCCTAGATCTTATTCCTACTATTGCATCCAAAAGTGACTGCAAGTACATCCATGTAGCACCTTACTCTCACGGCAGCAAAGTTAAGCAGTCCAAGGCGTACTTTAGTGGGTGGTGTGGGTTAGAAACTCAGCAAGCATCAAACAGCAGTTAATAAATTACTATCCAGGCACTACTTTGGTTTATAATAAAAATTACCATTCATTATTTCTACTCACACAACTAGGAATACTGAGAGTAATCAATAGAAGGCCACACATTAACTATGCAGGCCTCTTGGCGCTACAGAGTAAATGGAACCATTACAATAAAGAGATCATTTTAGTTTGCTTAGTGGGCAGTGGGTTGAGACACAGAAAACTGCCTGGCAATGGTTGTATCAACACAGAGTTAGTGGTTATTAAAAGTGGCTTCAGGAAAGGCCTGAACCAGAGAATAATTCAATACGGTGGAAATCAGTGAACTAAGTATAACGCCGCCCAGACGCAGAGTGAACCAAACTGCAGTCAAGTGAGTTTATGTTGAGCAAATACAGGCACAAATGCTCGCAAAATACAGGGGACAACGCTGGACACGCCGATGAGCGTCCTGAAACTCGCGCAGGGTACCCCTAGGGTAAACAGTGGAAAGGGTGCAGACTGGAAGACAAACCCGCTGATGGCACATGAGGTCCATGCGGTAAGTGGTGAGGGGGTGACACCATGAGTTACCCGCACCGGGTGACACCAACCCTAGTGACGCCACTGGATAGGAAGTGATCTGGCCACATGGCAGGCCCCGTGGAAGTGAAGGTGAGTGGAGTGAAGCACGTGCCCTGGAAGCGTAGGTCCACCCTGGGCACCTGATTGGCTGAGGTCTTGCTGCTGGGTGTGAATGGCCACAGCGCATGCCAGATTGACTGAAGATGAATTAAACAACGCTGCCGAAATATTGTGAATGTTGGAGAATGGCCCCCAGAAATCAAGGTTCACTCAGTGTGCCTGACTGACGGAGGCAACGCACCCCAATTGTATCAAGACTGTCGCGTTGAGTGTAGAGCACAAAGCAAAATAGAATGACTCGCTCGTAACTGAAAGCAGCCAACAAACCGAGGTCTTTACTCTTCCAAACTATGGTTTCCATTAATGGGATCTTGGGATTGGGTAACCGGGCAAGGTGGAGGCTGAGCAGGAAGTTATCTGCTCCCAGTGGGGTTTCTTACCATATTACATCCCTACCTGAATGCTGTACCTTCTATCTAATCTCAAGAATAAATATACTACATGTACATTACAACAAGGACTCTTCATCTTTATTTTACTGAATTTAACAGTTACCGTCGCTATGTTGTTGCACAGAATGTTTAAAGTCACGTCTTTAACATTGGAGGAGAAAATTGGGTAAATGAATCGTCGACTCAGGTGCACGTCCCATTGCTGCCCTCGTGTGGGTACTTTTGGTATTACTTGTTTACCGTTTATATGATGCTGGGAACAGCTATATTACTAGAAAACTGATTTGGAACCACTGCTATAAGGAATATACTTTCAATAATGTAACAATATACATACAGGAATGTAGCAATATTCATACAGGAATGTAGCAATAGACATACAAGAATATAGCAATATACATACAGGAATGTAGCAATATACATACAGGAATGTAGCAATATACATACAGGAATGTAGCAATATACTTTCAAGAATGTAGCAATATACATACAGGACTGTAGCAATATACACACAGGAATGTAGCAATATACATTCAAGACTGTAGCAATATACATACGAGAATGTAGCAATATACATTCAAGAGTGTAGCAATATACATTCAAGAATGTAGCAATATACATACAGGAATGTAGCAATATACATACAGGAATGTAGCAATATACATTCAAGAATGTAGCAATATACATTCAAGAGTGTAGCAATATACATTCAAGAATGTAGCAATATACATTCAAGAATGTAGCAATATACATTCAAGAGTGTAGCAATATACATTCAAGAATGTAGAAATATACATTCAAGACTGTAGCAATATACATTCAAGAATGTAGCAATATACATTCAAGAATGTAGCAATATACATTCAAGACTGTAGCAATATACATTCAAGAGTGTAGCAATATACATTCAAGAGTGTAGCAATATACATTGAAGTATGTAGCAATATACATTCAAGAATGTAGCAATATACATTCAAGAGTGTAGCAATATACATTCAAGAGTGTAGCAATATACTGATAAAAATGTAGCAATAAATACATAAGAATGTAGCAATATACATACGAGAATGTAGCAATATACTTTCAAGAATGTAGCAATATACATACAGGAATGTAGCAATATACATTCAAGAATGTAGCAATTTATTTATTTATTTATTTATTTAATTTGTATGGCGCGTTATAACCACAGGGGTCTCTAAGCGCTATCTGTCCAGATTTACGTGAAAGATGTTGCGTGATGAGATGTTACATTCACTTGAAACCAGCTGTGCACCTAAGAGCTACTCCATGCTTGTTTAAACAACACAGTTTTTAGTTTTTTTCTGAAGAGAAGTAAGTTACTTTCCTTCCTAAGATCTGAATCCAATTTTTTCCATAGAGCTGGGAGCATGTTGGAGAACGCACGGCCCCCCACCGTGGTCAATTTGAAGCGGGATTGGGACAGAAAAGTGGCGTCCGACGAACGCAAAGTCCTACCCGGTGTGTAGGGGGATATTCGGGATTTCAGGTATTTGGGTGCTTTGCCGTGCAGAGCCTTGTGAGCGATACACAGTCCTTTGAAAACAATTTGCTGACGAATTGGGAGCCAATGCAGCTCCTGCATCAGGGGAGAAGCATGAGCAGTCCTGGGTTTTTTAAATATGAGCCTAGCTGCATCATTCATAACTCCCTGAAGCTTGTCCAGCAACCGCTGAGGCAAGCCTAGGTATAGGGAGTTCCCGTAGTCCAGCCTAGCCAAAATTGTGGCTGAGACCACGTGTCTCAAAGTAGGGAGTGAAAGCAGTGCAGAGATCTTCCTTAGTTGTTTTAGGAGGCCTATACAGGTGCCCACTACGGTGGAAACCTGTTTTTCCATGGATAATTTGTTATCCACATATAGGCCTAAACTTTTGACTGCGACTGCCGGTTTTGGTGGTGCACCCAGCTCCTTAGGCCAAAATTTCTCGCTCCAAGGGTTACCCGAGATGGAAATGGGCAACACTTCCGTCTTATCCGGATTGACCTTCAGCGAGTTCTCGGACATCCAATTGACTGTGGTTTTCAATATGTCCTGTAGCCTAGTGGATGCTCCCGGACCATCATCCAGCCGGATGATTATCAGGGTGTCATCGGCGTAGTTATACACTAGGCAATCCATCCTGTTCAGGAGAGCAATTAGTGGCTGTCGTGTCCCCTTCTAATTACTCACACGGACACGGACTGATTCTTAGTGAGCTCTTTATTCACGTGTAGCTCAGTCCCCGTCCCTACACTAACTGACCCTTTCCTGTCTTGACCCCACCTCTTCCCCTCTGCCCACCTAGCTCCTCCCACCCCAACTACTAGACAGTTAACTCCATAACATCTCCCCCTTTCTTAACAAAACAGCAGTGAAGGTGAAACTTAGTCCATTTCTACGATCAGTCTCTTAGGAGGCTGCACTTGGCGTCGGGGTCGAGCCGGTGTAGACACAATGTTCTCTCCCACTAGTTCTTGCACCGTGGGAGGTGCTGGGTCAGGTGCGCCAGCCTCTGGGACGCTATGGCTCTCCAGCGCGGGAGCAGCAGGCGTGCAGTCACGTCTTTCAGGAGGGCACTTCTTAAAGTGGGATGCATTTCGGGTGACTCGCCTGTTCTCTGATTCTGCGGTCACCATGGTGCCCTTTTGCTGCACAATCGTGAGGGGCTCGTCTTTGAAACGACAGTCCGTTTTCTGGCGCTGCTCTTGTTTGACAAAGACCCGATCACCTTCTTTGAGGGAGGGGGACCGTGCCCTCCGTTTGAGGTCCACATGGTCTTTCATCTTCTCCTTGTGGTACTGATCTGTGGCAGCCATGTCCTTGATCTGGTGGTCGGAGAGGGGTTTCTTCAGGGCTCCTTCCCAGGTTGGGATCCGAGTTCTCGGTGTCCTCCCAAGCATGAGAGTGGCAGGGCAGACGCCTGTCGTGGAGTGAGGGGTGGTTCTATAGGCACATAGGACTTCATTCAGGGCTGCTTGCAGATCCTTTTTCTCGGCAGTGGCCTGTTGGAAGGTTTTCTTGATGGTAGACATGAACCGTTCAACGGTCCCGTTGGCTTGTGGCCAGAGTGGGGTGACCCTGCGGTGTTGGAAGTCCATCTGTTTCGCGAAGTCACTGAATTCATGCCCGTTGAACGGGGGTCCGTTGTCCGTTTTAATGATTCGGGGAACACCCCAGGTTGCGAAAACCTCCTCAAGTACTTTGAGAGTGCAGGTGGCGTTGGTGGCGGAGATAAACTGAGCCACAGGGAATCGAGAATATTCATCCACGATGACGACCACATACTTCCCTGACTGTAGAGGTCCGTAGAAATCCATTGCAACTTCTTGCCACACTCCGTCAGGTAGTGGGGTCATCTGGAGTGGTGCAGGTGGAGAGTTGGGGCTGGTTAGCTGACAGGGATGACAATCCTTTAGAGTGTTCTCGACTATCTGGTCTAGAGCGGGGAACCAGACACGCTCTCTAAGTGCTCTCTTGGTGGATACAACCCCACGATGGCCCTCATGTGCTAGGTCGACTACTCCTTGTCTCAGGGTGGCTGGGATGACTATTCGGTGGTCCCTTAGAAGGAGGCCATCTTCGGTTATTGAGAGTTCATCGGAAACGTGTCGGAAAGCCTGGAGCTCATTTCTGACATCTGGATTCTCGTCGTCATCTTGCGGATGATGTCTCCACCGGTTGGATAGTATGCGTTTCATCACGGTCTGTAGAACGGCGTCCTTGTTGGTCGCTTCCCGGATGGTGTGCATTGGTATGGCTGGGGGGCGAGCATGACTTGACACGAAGTGGATGTATTCCTCTGCTATGGATGAGGTTGGCACTGCAGAGTCCCGGGGGTGGCGAGACATGTAATCAGCAGGGTTATCTCCCTTCCCCGGTTTGTGAATGATTGTAAACGTGTACTCCTGCAGCCGGAGGCCCCACCGCTCGATCCTGGGAGGCATCTTGCTCTTGGGATTTCCATAGATTGTCACGAGCGCCTGGTGGTCGGTGATGAGCGTGAAGTGTTTCCCATAGATGAAGATGTGGAAATGCTCGCACGCCCACACGACTGCCAGGCTCTCCTTCTCAGGCTGGGAATATTTCCTTTCTGGATCGGTGAGGCTGCGGCTGGCGTAGGCGATGATCCGCCGTTGTTCCGAGTCGTCGTCATACTGAGCCAGGATCGCCCCTAAGCCCACCGGACTGGCATCTACGGTGATCTCTGTCTTCCGCCTGGGGTTGAAGTAGGACAAGCAGTCAGACGATTCTACCGCCTGTTTGATGTCTCTGAAGGCGCGCTCGCAGTCCGGGGACCAGTTGAAGGGCTGATTGGCCTTCGTGAGGAGCCGCAGTGGGTGACTTATGGTGGCGTAGTCGCGAATGTAACGAGCACAATAGCTCGCCATCCCGAGAAAGGAGCGTAGATCGTTTACATCAGCTGGGCTTTTGGTGTTGTTGAGTACAGCTACCTTGTCTGGGTCGGGCTTCATGCCGTCGGACGAAAAGATGTGTCCGAAGAATTTCAGGGTTGACTGGTGGAACTCGCATTTGTCCTTATTGAGAGTCAGGTTTGCGTCCATCAGAGCTTGGCAGACACGATCAAGGGCGATGTCGTGCTCTCGGAGATTTGTGCCGTACACCAGAATGTCATCACTGTAGTTGAGTGAGTTTGGGATATGGTGGATGATCAGGCGTATCGCCTCTTGGAAAATTTCGGCTGCCGAAGAGACGCCAAAGCTGAGACGCTTATATCGGAAAAGGCCAAGATGCGTGGCAAAAGTGGTGATGGGGCGAGAGCTGTCATCCAGCTCCAGCTGGTGGTAGCCCTTGTTGAGGTCCAGCTTGGAAAAGACCGTAGCTCCGTTGAGTGCCGTAATCATGTCGCTCAGGTGTGGGCCGGGGTGTCTTTCCCTCTCGATTGCCGTGTTTGGCAGGCGCATGTCTACACAGAGACGGACCTTGTCGGGAGTCCCTTTTTTGGCACGATGACCACCGCTGACACCCAGGGAGTGGGTCCTTCGGTGCGCTCAATGATGTCGGCATCCAGGAGGTCTTGCAGTTCTTGGGCCACTGCGGGTTGCAGATGAAACGGCACGCGCCGCGGATGTTGAGCAGTTGGTGTGACTCTCTCATTGATATGTAGGTGTACTTGTCGACCTTTCAGTTTGCCCAGGCCCTGGAACAAAGATGGAAATTTTGCGGTGTAGTTGGAGCTGTCGTTCACATTGAAAAGGATGTGCACGAGGCGCAAGCGCTCGGCAGTCGGGAGACTTAGTAAGCAGTCAGCATCGGGTCCTTTGATGACGTGGATGACGGCTGGGATGGTGATGCCGCCATTCGTGAGGGTGGTGTCGAACTTGCCCAGGCATGGGAGTGGTTTCTTTGACATCCAGGTGTATACCCGGACAGGTGCAAAGCGCAGATGAGGTTTAGGGATCATGCGCTCGTGTTCGGCAACGGAGATGTAGTTAAGTGATGCGCCACTGTCCATGACGAATTTTGCTGCATGGTTGCCCACCATGATATCAAGCCGTGGGTAGCGTTTGAGCTGATCGTTGTCAGCAATGTTCACATACTCTGTGGTGTAGGTCGATCGCCTGGATGAGGACGACCTGGACCCTCTTGAGGGAGATCGGCGATCCCATCTGGAACGTCTGGATTCACGACTGGAATGAGATGACGCCGGGGATCGATCAGGTTCACCCTGAACGGCTCTGGCGTGATGCCGTGTGGTCTCTGTCCTTGAAGATCTTTGTTGGCTGGCGTGCCGGTCATTGCCGCCACGTTTCTCTCGGTGGTAGTCACTGCACATGGCTTCGAAGTGATTGGAGCGTCCGCACTTTCGGCAGCGTTGGCCCATAGCAGGGCATGAGTCGATGTGAGGGTAATCATACCCGCACCTGTAGCACCGTCTTGTGCGTTCGGGTCGTCGGTCTCTCCTCTCTGAGTCTCTTGGCCGGTGATCTGTTCGGCGTCTGGGTGAGAATCTGGATCGGCGTGATCTGTCACGCGGGTTGCCTCTGTAGGCCTGTCGTCCATGTCGTCGGTCGGAGACACGGTTGGCATGTTCTCGGCTAGTGCTAGGTTTAACTTCGATCTCCGCCGCATTCTCTTCGGCTTGGTCATATATTCGTGAGTTCTCCTCGATTTCCGCCAACTCTTGTGGCTTCCTTAGTAGTCTTCGTCTCAGTGACTCTGAATGGCATCCTGAGATTATTTGAGACTTGATGGCCGCATCCGGCGAGAAGTTTGTGAAGTCGCAGTACTGGGACTGACGCCTTAGTCGGTGTATGAAGGATGTTAGTGGCTCATCCTTGTCCTGGCGCTGTTGGTGAAATTTGTGTCTCTCATAATCAACATTTCGTTTGTGCAGGAAACGGTTGTTCAATATGTCTTTTACTTTGACATAGGTGTCACTGTCGGCGGTTGGGATCTCTCGCACGATCTTACTGATCTCGCGCCCTCCTAGATTGCGAAGGGTTATTATTTTGTCCTCGTCTGTCTCGATTCTAGAGCCTACGACGTAGTCCTCAAAATCCTCCAACCATTCCTGCCACTTGAGGCCCATGCTGCTCCCTGTCGTGATTGTTAGGGGTTCTGGCGCTCGCAGGTGCGTGCCCTTGATTTCCTTTTTGGCGGGAGCACCCTGTGCGCCTGGCGCGGGAGGGTTGGACATCCTGATGATGAGGTTTCGGTCCTGATGCCTGACTTTGGTCGCAGCTGCTGGTGTCCGCTCCCTTTACTTCTTGCGATAGGTGCCAATGCTTGTTTGTCGTTGGTACACTCGGCGCCAATGCTTGTTTGCTGTTGCTACACTCTGTGCCAATGCTTGTTTGTTGCTGCTGCGCTCACGGGGCACTGATCGCTTACTGTTTGCTCTTTGCTGTACCAATTTGATGCTGTCAGTGCTTGTTTGAAGATTCCGCCTGACTCAAAGATGGCCGCCCTCAATTCTGATAGGGCCTGTCCTTAGAGCTGCCTGACCTTGCAATGGCCGCTCCCTTTGGCAAGACACGTGGCTCCCCCTTGCTCTCTCAGGGCATACACGCGTCGCTGCACCACTGAGCTCGCGCCTGCAGGTGTCTGCCGGTTGCCGCTTAAGATAAGCTCACGCTGTGGGGGCGCTCGGCTGATGGATCCCTCGGCGCTGCTTCCTGGCTACACGCGCGCCGACCTGGCGCTATGTCTCGCGCATCGGCTTCCTGCGCAATGTCACGCGGTGAGTTGGGGGCAATGTCGGAGTGGGCTCCCGACTTTCACTCACAGTTTGTTGCGTCGTCAGGTGGGTCTCGCGCCTCCAGCGCGACCGGCACTTGTCTTCTGGCGCCCTTTTGATCCGGGCGGGCTTCGCGCGTCCAGCGCGAGCTGTCCTCTGTTCTGGCGCCCTCGCTCGGCGCACCGTCTGTTCTCCTGCCCACGCTCTGAGGACCGCCTGGTCGCACTCAGATTTCCCTTTCCACGTCGGGGCTCTTCCGTGGCGCCTCGGGACCACGGTCACAGCGGAGCTCTGGGCGCTCTACGCTGCGGGACGGGGCTCGTTCTGGGGGGGTCACAGTTCCATCCCACCCTCGTCGCCAGCTGTCGTGTCCCCTTCTAATTACTCACACGGACACGGACTGATTCTTAGTGAGCTCTTTATTCACGTGTAGCTCAGTCCCCGTCCCTACACTAACTGACCCTTTCCTGTCTTGACCCCACCTCTTCCCCTCTGCCCACCTAGCTCCTCCCACCCCAACTACTAGACAGTTAACTCCATAACAGTGGCTGCAGGTAGATGTTGAAGAGTAGGGGTGACAAGGCAGAGCCCTGTGGGACCCCGCAGGTGATCGGCGCGGGGGTGGAGAGTAGATCGCCCAGCTGCACTCGTTGTGTCCTACCCTGCAAGAATGATGTAAGCCATGCATGTGCTGTGCCCATGACACCAAAGGATCTCAACCGCGACAGAAGCTGTTTGTGACACACGGTATCAAACGCCGCGGAGAGGTCCAATAGTATCAGGGCGCTCGGTGTTTTTACATCAGCCCGAGTTCTTAGCTCATCTAGAATAGATAGCATGACTAGTTCCGTGCTATGATTAGCACGGAACCCTGCCTGATTGGTCTCCAGCAGGTTGTTACTCTCTAGATGACCCGAGAGTAGAGCTAACACATGCTGCTCAATCACTTTAGCCAAAAAAGGCAACTGAGAGATGGGCCGGAAGTTTTTCAGACATTTTGTGTCTGCACCAGGTTTCTTCAGTAAGGGGATCAGGCGAGCCTCTTTGAAAGCTAGAGGGATCTGTCCTGTGCGAAGAGAAGTGTTCAATAAATGCAGAACCTCTTCCTCTATTCCTGGCATTGCCACCTTAAATATGTCAGGAGGGCAGGGGTCTACCAAGGAACCCGATTTAACTCGGCCTATGATTTTGAGTAATTCTTGTTTGGAAATAGGGGAGAACTCAACTAATGATGGGATGTTTAACGGGGCGATAAGGTCCGGTAGGCGAGGGCAATCGAGGAGTGCGGTTTCCTCAATTTCGTCCAAGATATCGGATATCTTCTTTACGAAGAAATCCTGAAACCTCTGACAGTCCTCCTGAGTGAACTCGGGACTTTGCTCTTTGTTCACCCTGAGCTCCGCCAGAACCCGAAAGATTTCTTTTTGCGGGTTTTTTGCAGCAGCTATTCTTTCCTCGAAGAACGTGGCCTTCCTAGATTGTATGGCTAGTTTGTAGTGGGCTAAGGATGAGACGTATTCTTGTTTGGAGATGGTGTCATATTTTTTACGTTCTTTCTTCCTCACCCCACGTTTCATCTCCCTTAGGGAATCATTGTACCAAGGTGCCCCAGCTCCTCTCGCCACCTTCTTCGTCCTGCGAAGAGGTGCTACCACATCAATGGCACTCCCCAGTTTGTGCTGGAGGTGTCCACATAGAGCATCAACGTTGGCATCCTGCTCTTTTGCTGGAGGGCGGTGTTCTAAGAGGTGGACCAATTTCTCCCCATCCAGATTTCTCCATTTACGGGCCGTTTTCCAGCCCTCCCCAGGTTTGGACGGGGGGCCCTTCAGTATAAGTCTACCCTTTATTAAAGAATGGTCGGACCAAGCACAGGGTAGAATTTCCGTGCTGCCCTGGACTGGCATATTGGTCCAGACTAAATCGAGTACATGACCTTTGTCATGTGTTGGTTCCTTGACCTGTTGAGTAAGACCTAGTGAGGAGACCGCCTCCTCGATCTGTAATGCTTGTCCTTCTTTGGGGGATTTTTCCCAATGATAGTTGAAGTCCCCAACGATCACCAGTTTATCATATCTTGTGCATAGGTCCTGGACCTATTTCACAAAGAGAGTGGGGAAGTCTGACGACGCCCAAGGTGGCCGATAAACCACCAAGAACACCACACAGACCGCTCCCCTCCTGAGCTTAACCCCCATAACCTCTGCTCCTCCAAGGGTTTCAGAGAGGAACCTATCAGCATGGAGGCATGACTGATATAAGAGGGCTACTCCTCCTCCTCTCTTGGCCCCCGCCCTGTTAAAATGAATGGCTAAATAATTATCTGGAAGGGCCGCCACTAAATCTGGCGCTGAGCAATCCTCCAGCCATGTTTCGGTGAGCGCGAGGACGTCTAACTCCCCGTCTTCCAGAAGTGTGAAAACCTCCAACCTATGGCTCTGCAGAGAGCGGGTATTCAATAAACCGTAGCTCAGGGTATGGGTGTTAGAAGAGCGCTGTCGCCCTCTAAAACTCCTAGGTGAGATTAGCAGGCCCTCGCAACCCAACCGATGTATGGTAGCCGGCTCCAGATGGGACCTACCAAGGTTAAGCTGCAGTAAGTCACCTCTTGAGTAAACCACATTCTGGCCAGGGGTTCTGGCCCCAGGCCCCGGATGGTCACGGATGGGCAAAGATGGGCTCACCTCTGGCGAACCTCCGGCGCACCTATGGCGCGCCCGCTGCGCGTATCCGCTGCACGTTTGCTCCATGTGAGCTTTAAATAGGAGGCTGCTGATGGTCCTAGTACAACCACTAGACCGTCAGCTCTCCAAGATGGCCCCCGGAAGTGAGGGTGAAAGGGCTCTGTACCGCGTTAGACACTCCCTCCCTGCAATATACATTCAAGAGTGTAGCAATATACATTCAAGAATGTAGCAATATACATTCAAGACTGTAGCAATATACATTCAAGAATGTAGCAATATACATTCAAGAATGTAGCGATATACATTCAAGACTGTAGCAATATACATTCAAGAGTGTAGCAATATACATTCAAGAGTGTAGCAATATACATTCAAGTATGTAGCAATATACATTCAAGAATGTAGCAATATACATTCAAGAGTGCAGCAATATACATTCAAGAGTGTAGCAATATACATTCAAGTATGTAGCAATATACGTTCAAGAATGTAGCAATATACATTCAAGTATGTAGCAATATACATTCAAGAATGTAGCAATATGCATTCAAGAGTGCAGCAATATACATTCAAGAGTGTAGCAATATACATTCAAGAGTGTAGCAATATACATTCAAGAATGTAGCAATATACATTCAAGAGTGTAGCAATATACTGATAAAAATGTAGCAATAAATACATAAGAATGTAGCAATATACATACGAGAATGTAGCAATATACTTTCAAGAATGTAGTAATATACATACAGGAATGTAGCAATATACATTCAGGAATGGTGCAATATACATTCAAGAATGTAGTAATATACATTCAAGAATGTAGCAATATACATTCAAGAGTGTAGCAATATACTGATAAAAATGTAGCAATAAATACATAAGAATGTAGCAATATACATACGAGAATGTAGCAATATACTTTCAAGAATGTAGCAATATACATACAGGAATGTAGCAATATACATACAGGAATGTAGCAATATACATTCAAGAATGTAGCAATATACATTCAAGAATGTAGCAATATACATTCAAGAGTGTAGCAGTATACTGATAAAAATGTAGCAATAAACACATGAGAATGTAGCAAAATACATTCAAGAATAAGAGCTCAATCTCCATAAGGAGCTTTCATAGCGGAGACAATTTCAGGAAGTGCAGCATGAAGACCAGTTCGTCAGTGCTCCAGTGGGTGGAAGGCGTATAAAGGAAATTAGAAGGACGGTGTAGGCAGTGGGAGAAGTGCAAACATAAAACTATGGGACCTATGATGTAGCACACCAAGCCATCATGATGGGGAGGGTGATGATCACAGTGAAGGACACAACATGTAGGGCCTGACTATAAAGAGCCACAAGCCTGACCTAAGTATTTACTGAACAATTGTTAAGCTATAATATAAAAACAGAAAACTAAAAGTCCCAGAATGCACGTTGTGAGCAACATTCAGTCACACATAACATGGTGAATTCTGGTAGCTTAAATTGATTTTGTATGTGAAAGTAGTTACAGTATCTCAAACTGAGAGGCTGCACTTTCCTGGAGGTAAAGCATGGTGATTCGAAGTAGTGAGGGGTTGGTCTTTTAACTGTAGATGTTCTCATCAAAATTCAAATGGTCAAACGTTTACACTTATCTGGAACAAAGGGGCGTGTTAGCAAGCCATATTGCCCAGCACGGTGAAAGCCCCCTAGGGTCTTGGACCCTAAAATAAGACTCCCTGCCACCCCACTCTTTTTCTTAGATACTGATTGCAGCACAAGTAGGGTGTCCAAAATGCACGATTATCTGTGCTGACATCACTATCCCAGCTGAGCACAGACTTTCACTGGTTTCAGTGACTTCATGAGGTAACTGAACCTGCAGGAGCCTGCGTTGTACAAGAACACTTTTTTTCCACACAGCATTGGAACTGGTTTCCAAAAAAGAGAAAAGTTTGAGAATGCTGATCCCAGAACATTTCCCTCGCTTTGACCTCTGCTCTGTTTTAGGAGAGTCCCAGTTATTAAAGTAAGGTCTAGTTTGGAGGTTGGGGCAATACAACACATGCTTTCTTTATCATTATCAGAGTGCAGGTCATTCCCTGTGTGGCTGTACTCATATTTGGTGTGTTTCTCATTATTGATTGAGCATGGTGGTGCAACGGATGAAATGGCAGTCTCAAAGAAAAGAAGTGGGATTTTAACTTTCATCATATATTCAAGAATTTGCTGTAGAATGTGAATTAAGTTGCAAAAATAATGAGCACATTTATCTGCACTATGTTTCGGATTCAGCATGGATTGTAGACATTTTCAGGTCCCATTTTGCAGCTGGTCCAATTAATGATGTTGTGTGTGGTAACTCCTGCAGCAATACCCATATATGGTGTTATTCATGACACTAATACATTCTGATCCTTGCAATGCCGGAATATATGCAATAAATATAACCCCTCTTCCGGGCCAACCCCAGTGGGGCCCCTTGCCTTTTTCAGCAGTGAGGCGGTGATAGATTGACATGCCTCCATAGACCCTGCCATTGTTCTAAGGCAGTGGTTCCCAACCTGTGGTCCGGGGACCACAGGTTGGAGAACCAGATTAATAAAATGTATATAAAAAAAGAAGCTAAATGTACAGTTGATATTTTTTAAACCTACTGTAAATGTTTAGGAATTTGTAACTGGAGGCTAAAATTGTAATTACTATCCTCAGATTGAATTGTGGGAGCAGTGCAGGTGCATCAAACAGAATATAGAGATCGATTATGATGGCGGACGGATTGCCTCCGCAGGGCTGTCGGGGGAAATCCTTCTGCCATTCTCCCTGCAATGACCGCCCGCCACTTTGAGATGGATGGGGGGGTCTGCGGCAGACGGCAAGACCGTCAGCCACTTTTCCGCCGGCCGTCTTCGCGACCGGCGGAAAAAGTGCTCACATATGGTGGCGGTGTCTGCGAGACACCGCCAACCATATTATGATGCTGGCGGTCCAATGCCTTTCCACAGCGGCATTGCCGCTGTGGAAAGGCATACGGTCTTTTCTTTGAGGGCCCGTTGTGGGCCCCCAGGGTGAAGGTGGGGTGGGGGTGCACATGGGGGGTACCTTAGGTACCCCCCTGCAGTTGCATGCACAATGCGGCAGGCACCACGCGGTGCCTGCCGCTTTGTGCATGCAAATGCACAGCATGCATTTTTAACTTTGTGGCGGGTGCTGCTTGAAGCAGCACCCGCCGCAATTTTCAATATACGGGATGTGACCGCCAGGGTGGCGTTCACATCCTAATTCCTACGGAGGGAACGCCACTGCCCCTGCGGACGGTCCCTCCACCTCGGGGGTGGCGGACGGCCGCAGGTCCTTCCGCCATCATAATCGACCCCATAGTATGGATGAGGTGTGGCCTCAATTGAATTTAGAAAAGCTCCAACTTTTCTATTAAAATTATTATTTTTAAACCTATGTGTTTGTGAATTGAATAACATTTTGACCATTTGTGTATTTGTTTGATGAATGCTATTTTTCTGTATTTTGTGTGTCTTGTTTTGCAGTTCAAATCCTCGACAATGCTTAGGCTGGTGTCGCCGGCTTCCAGTAATGACTCGTGGGGGGGTCCCCTGATTCCAAGAATGATCAAGTCGGGGGTACCGGGTTCCAGTAATGATTAAGTGGGGTCCACATAAGTCAAAAGGTTGGGAACCACTACGGGAGTCCTTTATAGCAGAGAGGTTGGATACACGTGACAAATAGCTCACATTACCCAGTGCATCAGTATACTGGTGGCGTGATGATTTCACCAGTCCACACCTGCCCATAAATTCATGCACCACCGAGTTCTTGAAAGTGCCGCAGCTGCACCTCCTCAGTATTTTGGTCAAAGTTGGCATACCTGGTGGACAACCTTCTATCATCACTCTACAGAAGATTTTGAACAAGTGGGGTCCTTTGCACACATGCAAACCCTTTGTCCATGCAAAGACATAAAACGTTTGTTGGGCAGGGTGGACTGTGAATCACAGAGCACTTCTTTGGAGTTCCATTCCAAACCACCTTGCTCATACTGAGACTTACAATATTTTTTAAAAGACTTCGCTCTAACAAGACATTGAGCTTTTGGAGTTTAATGATTGCCATAGTACATTTTAGGTTCACCCACTCTACCACCTCACCGAGTTAGCATTAACTGCTCACTATTGCTAATGTGGAAGAAACAAGTTACAAAACAAAAACTCTGCTATCCAAGTTGTTAAAAAAGTATCTTATGTCCAGAAACACTAATGATAAACCACACTATCCACCACTGATGCTACTCAGGAACCACCTATTGTCTCAGGACTCACAGAGCTTCATGTCACAGCCATACGTAGAAACAGGCTCGATTTTGGATTTCAGGGCTAATACAAATCTTGATAGAATTTGATGGGCAGGCACCAGCACTTGATATGGGACACTGGCTTTGTGTTAGTCATAGAACTAGAAAACGCACCATCCACTCCTGAGTCTAAAACTTTACCTACATTTGCTGGTAATAAGCCCAACATTGAAAATCTAGCAGTCATTACAATGCATTAGCATTTCTCTAAAAATGGTAGCCCCTTGGACTTGCCATCAGAACCAGGCCATCCGAGGCTTCATCTAGTGGGCAAGTTGGAAATGATGGGACCATCCACAGTTTTGTATCCTGACTTGCTCACCAAATCGTATGCACTTGGGCAATCACTTTTTAAAAAACTTTTTCCTCTGCTCTAACTTTTTGTATTTAGAGTCAGGATCCCAGCTACTAGTCAGTGTCAGATAAAAATACTGCACTAGAAGCCACCACATGCTGGATTTTGCCCTGCTGGATCAGAAGGAGAGTTCGCCCATTGTCAAGATCTAGTCACCAAAATGCGATACAGTGGGGAAGGTAGGACCATTGAATCCAGCATTGTAGTGTCGCAGGCTCGGAGTTCCTACTTTACTACATTGTTTGACCCTTGAGTAAATAATCCTCTTCCTAAGACTCGTCCACTCATCTGCCAATCTGCAACAACTTCAAAACTGATTTAATATCAAGTTTTGTCTTAGCTCTTACATTACAATTACATTAAAGAGATGTAATAATATGAAACTTCCAACATATCCCATAATAAAAAATTGATTCAAAAGATTACTGATGTCTTAAATTAGTATTTTTCTTTTTCACATACTGTAAAATTAGTCAAACTCATTGCTTACCACGCGGTCTCAGTTTGTTGTCTCCAGAGGCTATCTGTTAAGTTAATCAGGGTATTTCAGGGCCTTCGACTCCATTCAATCCTTTGGCCAGTGTCCCCCTGTGGTACAAGTCCACTTGACTCTAGGAGTTCACTTTCCTCCTCTTTAGAGGACACCTGTGAAGGACACCTCTGATGCTGCAGCTCCTTCCCTCAGCCTTCTCCTAAACAAACCTTGGCTGCAGAAAGAAATATCATCAGAGCTCATGATGTTCACAGAATGTGGGACTGAATGTCAAACTTGAGGGACACCCTGCAAGGCTACTCAAGGCCTCCAGCTCGGCCTCTCCGGACAGCATGCCCTCCTGCTTTTAAAACTGTGTTTGCTTTGTCACCTGTGACTGGACAAAACCCCTGCTGTGTGTGTCAATCATTATTGTGTGTTGTCCAACTGAGCAAAAAGAAGCAAAGACTACAACTCCCAGAATGCACTGATTAGATATATGGAAGACAGGACTAGAAATGTGGTGTGTGGTAAATATGTTGTGGTCTGTCAACCCTAGCTGAAAAATTTTAATCTTCATGGTGTTATGACTTTGGGGAAGATTTATCATGGTATTTTGATGGCCTAGCTTCACACACGGTGTCGCAATGGCAACATAATAGTTAAGTTAGGTTTACCAAGCTACGTAAAGTCACCTTGAATAGCCCTGAGTTTTTTTTTTTTTACAGAGTTTTATATAGCGCGAACAAGACCCAAACCGGGTATAAGAGCGCTTTACATAGCACCAGTTACGTTACACAAGGACACACATTCATTTGTGGTAGGCACGGGAGATTAAGTGATTTGCCCAGAATCACAGGAGGTTTTAGCGACATTACCGAGACTCGAACCGGGTTCCCCAGGTCCGAGGTCGAGCGCCCTAGCCTTTAGGCCAGTTGCTTGTTAAATGTGGAGTGGCTCAAGGCAGCGCACGTCACTACCTTGCATTGCTCTGCACCAGGGAGGCGTTCCATGGGTGTAGCATCGGCGTTCCATGGGTGGGGCATGGGCGTTCCATGGGTGGAGCATGGGCGTTCCATGGGTGGAGCGTGGGAGTTCCATGGGTGGAGCATGGGCATTCCATGGGTGGAGCATGGGCATTCCATGGGTGGAGCGTGGGTGTTCCTTGGGTGGAGTGTGGGTGGAGCGTGGGTGGAGCGCGGGCGTTCCATGGGTGGAACGTGGGCGTTCCATGGGTGGAGCATTGGCATTCCATGGGTGGAGCAGGGGCGCTCCATGGGTGGAGCTTCGACGTTCCATGGGTGTAGCATCGGCGTTCCATGGGTGGAGCATTGGCGTTCCGTGGGTGGAGCATCGGCGTTCCATGGGTGGAGCATCGGCGTTCCATGGGTGGAGTATTGGCGTTCCGTGGGTGGAGCATCGGCGTTCCATGGGTGTAGCATCGGCGTTCCATGGGTAGAGCATGGGCGTTCCATGGGTGGAGCGTGGGCGTTCCATGGGTGGAGCATCGGCGTTCCATGGGTGGAGCATTGGCGTTCCCATGCATCCACCCGTATATTTTGCCGCATTCCTGGATTTACCAAGAGCGGTAGACCCGGGGATGCCTCAAAGTGCTCTGCCTTCCCTGGGGAGGTGCAACGAGGAGACATATGTATATTTCTCCTCGTTGTTTTCTCTTTCTAAGTGCGCTGCATTATGTAGCACAGATAGAAAGAGGAAAACACATTTAAGGATTGGTTTTGTGCAGGAAGGTGTTCCTTCCTGCACAAAAACAACTCTGCTTGCAATGCAGGCAACCTTGCACCATGCCGATTGTGTGCCAGTGCAGGCAGGACGCAGGAATATGCCAATCTTCATAGATATGATGCATTTCTGCCCTCTCTCTTTCATGCAACTGGGAACCGAAACCAGCCCTGGCAAACTGCTGGGCCGGTCCCTGAGGGGGTTTGGGGGGGGGGGGGGGAGGGGTGGCGGCCGAGCTGTTTGTTAGGGCTGGGTTTGACCGATTTTGTTACAGGGGGGGCCAAAACTGGCCACACCCTGGTGGGCCACCGGGGAAACGCCCGGTGCCCGCTACATGCGATCCGGCCCTGGCAGCACGTTGTCTTACTGTATTGCGTTGCGTGAAAGAATGATACATCTGGCCCTTTATGTTTGCATCTCAGGAGAGACTTGAAGGGTCCCTGGCAAAGATAATGCCTCAGGAACTGCTGAATGTTGAAAGGAATACATTTTGTACCAGTGAGAGCACTGATGATAAAACTTAAACAAACATGGGCCATGCTGCTCCTTGCCTGCGTCGATGCTTCCTTACCAGAAAGAATAACTTTCTTTTAGAAACATTAGTGAAAAATGCAGATGCAAAATCTGAACTCAAGGGTTAAACTTCTTTTCCTGATGCACGATTCTTGCAGTCCTCTCTCCTTCATACGACTCCAAATCTGAGCATTGCAAATCCCCTCACAACTTTTACAGCCGCAGAAGGATATATATGTAAGGGCAATGAAGCCCAACCGAAACATAACCCAGCTGCACGGTCCTTTGCGCAGATGTTCAACCGGTGTGCAAATTTCACTGCGGGTGAGGGCTCGCCTGGTGTGCACGGGTGGGGCGTTAAAGTTAAAATAACTCTCTCAGCCTACTCAAAGTCTGGGACATGTAACAGAAAGCATAGAAATGAGTCATCTTGAAACCAACCAACGTGTCTTTACTCCCGCAAAGGTATTGAGCATATAATGATCGCACATCTAGATTTTGAATTACTTTTATACATTTTCTTCACATAGATGAAAGAATGAGCCACCTGAAAGAGAATGTAATTCCACATAGTAGGAACTAAGGCAGGAGCCCCTCATTCTCATCTATACTACTAATATAAAGAGAGAGCCCAAACCTTTGAGGCGGGTAAGCTCAAGAACTACAGCACCAATCGGAACACCCAATGCAGCATTGCAAACTACAGTATCAGCAGATGGTCATAGGCTATACAGCAGCCCAACATATACATTACAAGGGGAAAAGAACGTTTTGTGAAAAGTAGTCCGTTGTGGGCGTGTGGTTGTGGGATTCGGTAAAAGAGAAGCGTTCTGTGTGGGGCTAGCGTTCCAATATGAGTGGGTGTGTCCTTTAGCATTGTTGTGGGCTTTGGACGTTGACGCGATGTTGTGCGTCTAAGTGGCGTAGGCTGGAGCAATCAAACACGTTCGGGGATGGAGCGAACACACACATTCGCATATTAAAGAGTCTAACTTCCTCCCTTACACCTGTGAAAACGAGGCTTGGCTCTCACAGGCAAGAAGTCCTGCACATCTTGGCATAACCCAGGAGCACACTTTAAATGTGTTTCAAAACAAAATGGCGTCGATCTAATTGCCGTAATACTATTTGTACATTATCGGGGGCATAAATGTGGGTTGCGGGTGTACAGTGGTGGTGATGTGCCAGTCTCACACCGAGAGATGTTAGCTGAGTCTTACAAGTTGCTCTGTGTCAGCCTCATTGGACTACCAACTTTAAAGGGGTCTCACCCCTCTAACTCCTCAAAGGACATAAACACCATGCAGTGGTTTTATTCCTTGCCCTTTTAGTAACAGAATAGACTTTAGTGGAGTTCACATTTACAGCACAGTTTCATTCCTGACCAGTGTCAATGGTCCCAGAGGCTCTGAATGTGACTCATAGCCAGGCGTGCAGTGTAATTCCTGCTGCCCAAACCTGAGGCGGTAGTCGATCGCCAACATTCATTCATTCAGTGGTCCCTCCTTAGAAAAATTGTATGACAGATTTTAGCTTCCATGCCCGTCAAACCCTTGACTTCTATGTGACAAATACATGAATGCAGCAATAAATGGTACTCCACATGCCCATTCCATCCTTGGCCTCTTTGGTATAATCATACATTTGCAACTCAGAACCTCCCTCTCTCTAGGCCTAACATTTACAATATTACATCTAGCACTGGTTTTGCAAATCATCGTTATTGAGTGCGACAGTCCAGTTAGGTCACCAGAAGCGCAACTCACAAAATGCGATGAATTGTAGTATGAAAACTCAGAGCTAGAAGTGTCGATTTTAGAGTAACAATTGCGATTCCTTAAATGCATGTAAGAAGCACCAACAAAGTGCAATTTGGCCTAAAGGAATCGCAAATTACCACCAACTTCAAGTTGGTGGTAATTTGCGATTTCTTTGAAAAATGCACTTTTTTGCATTTTTTAAAGTGCTAAGTGAAGCACAAACATGCCCTTAAGGCAGAGGTCTTCAATCTGTGGGGCCCGACCCACAGGGGGGCCCTGGGGTCATGGAAAGGGGGTCGCACATTTCCAGGCCTCACTTCTGCTTAGAATTCAAAATGTGCTTTTCCTTTTGGGAAAAGAGAACCGTCTGGCGCTTCATTCTGATTGGTAAAATGCTTCTGCTGGAGTTAGTTGCTGAAGTTAATTGAGTCTTCTGTCTGTGCTGTGAAAAAAAGAGGCTGGGCAGACAGGTAAAGCAATTCTTCACACCAGGCTTGGCTGAATGAAATGCAAATGCAGCTATGAGTGAATCTGCAAACATAAAAGGGTGCTTGTGAGCGGTAATCACTCTAGGCATTACGGTTGCAAAGATTTGGGCTTTTTTCATTGGTAGTAGGAAGAGTTAATACCTGGGCTGTGAAGTCTTGCTTTTAATTGTAACTGTATTTACACAGCGCTTAGTACCCTGAGGAGGGTTAAAAGGACAGTTATGCAAAAAAAAACAAATTGCATTACTTATATACTGGTATTACTAAAATCTAAATTTTGTAAGCTCCATTTTATCCTAAAATATTATTCAAAAAATGACTTGCGCGTTCACAGTGCTTTCTGTCACACGCTGTGACCTCGTAACACAAAAAATTACACAAATCACTGTTCTCCACTGCACCAACCAAATGTAAATCTGTGGCTCTCTGGTTACAGACACAGACCTCTGCAGTGCATTAACTAATAGAGGTTTAATAATGTACTACAGTGCGTTTCCCACTGAGTAACATCTTTTTCAAATGTATTTTTGATTTAAGCTATCCATTATTTTATATGCAACTACCTAATTGTTAAAGTTCTAAAAAACGAACAAAATATTTGGGGGCTTATTTATGAGATGTTTGTGCCTCTAGAGCATCACTTTCTGAAGCTCCGGCTGCGCAAGCGTCTCAATTGTATCTATGTGGTGACGCAAAGTCACCCAGCGTGGCTTTGCATGGCCTCATAGATATGGAGTAAGACAAAGCAGCGCAAGATATTTTTAGCCACAACTTTGACCACACCCCAACGCTCACTGACGTTTGCTATGCTAAACACTGTTTAATATTATTTTCCCACTGTAAAAATGATTTGTGTGGGAATTGGAGGCGTTTATGGTTGTTGATAGTTATCAATGATGAGGAGCATCCAGTTGTAGAAATCTTTGTCAGGAGGGGGTCCTTATGCCGAAAAGATTTTGACAGGGGGTCTCAGCATCAAAAAGTTTGAAGACCTCTGCCTTAAGGCATGTATGTGCGCCACATGTGCACCCATGTTTATTTCAGGGGTGCAACACGGTGTCCTTTTGACACCCGCTGCACCCTTGAAATTTCATTTTCAATTTGTGATTCGCTAATTGCTAATCGCAAATGGAGAGTGTCTTCCCATTCATTCCTATGGGCCTCTAGGCCCATAGGAATGAGTGGGGAGCTATTTTTTAATTGTGAATCGCAATTTGAGATTCGCAATTAAGGAATATGTAGGATTTGCAAAATGTATTGCAAATCCTACATACATAGCATTTTGCGATTCTCAAATAGCGATTCGCAAAAAATCGCTATTTGAGAATCGCAAAATGACTTTTTGATACATATGGCCCTTGGTATTTTGTACCTTGCTACATATTGTGCTAATGTGTTCTTGTTTTACTCACCTTGCCTTTAGAACTGTATGTTTACAGTAGGGACATGAAGGGTCAATGGCCCTTTAACCTGTCTGTTGAGATGCTGACCGCTGAAAGGGATAGTTAGTTCGGTTTGTAAGCAAATCTACAATCCCTGACTTTGGGACACCTTGCCTGCTTCAATGCTCATCTGAATGGGATCTCGTTCTCAAGCTACACCAATGAGTAGCTGCAAGACTAGGATGTGCACAGGTTAAACTCTGTGCCCTTAAGCAGGATGCTTTTCTCTCTCCTTCACCCAATCCACAGCTAGTAACTCAACAGCAAGTTATCACAGTTCCAAAAGCATTTTTGACATGCAAGACGTCCTTTTTATACTGTTTTTCAATAATGATTGAATAATTTTGTATTCTATGAACAGTTAAAATATCTAAATGAATTTATAATATACTAGTTTTTAAAGATATGGCTATTTTTTATAATTACTGAAATGAGGGAAAAATACCTCTGAAATGTACTTTTATGGTTTTGTACACGAAGAAAACAGAATAAAGTAAATTTTGATTTGATTTGATTTGACATGAAAGCTAAAAGACTTACTCAGAAAAACAAACCTAAATATAGCTCTGCAACTGGACCTTCTTTCAGCAGAGGCATCAACTTGCATGCAAATTTTAGGCACAATCTTTCCTAATGTTGCCAGCAGCTGCGCAGGGGAAAGGAGTGGGGTTGGGCTACAGCAGTAATGATGCTTGTTTAGTGCTGACTGAGGATTCATTTATTATACCATTTCTCGGACCAACAAGCGTGTGTATTATCTCATTCTAGACCACAGCTATTTCAGGAGGAACATCTCACTCTAGTTCCCAAATTCGCTTCCTTCCTTGCTTCAGAAGCAACAGTAGCTATCATCACGTGCTTGAGTTAAAGCTTTAGGCAGGCACTTCTCGTGGGAGGCACTTAATTAATAAGTATGTTCCTCATTCCACGTTAGGCCTTTAGTTATAGCCACAGCCACATAGCTCATTTCAGGGCTCCATCCTCTTTGCAGCTCTCAGTTAGGGTCTGGTTAGCACCAGGATGCAGACCCCAAAATATTATGTATCATTACATTGTATTGTAATTGCATTTATATAGCACTTACTACCCCTGACGAGGCGTCAACGTGCTTATTCGGCAAATAGCACGCTGCTCCGGGACCCATAGAGGATTAGTGTTGAATTAGTATAGTGAAACACACAAGTAGATTTTAAGTGGTGGATAGGTTAGTCAGTTATTTGGATTTGGAATGATAGCAGAAGGATAGAGGAGGACAAAGGTTTGTATTTATATAGCGCTTGTTGACGCACGCTATTCAGGAAGCCTACAAAGGATTAGTGGTGAATTAATACGGTGAAATATGAAGTAATTTCAGTGGTGGATATTAGTCAGTTACTTGGAGTGAGGAGGATAGCGGAGGGATAAAAGGGGAAGAACGATTTGCATTCATATAGCACTTGTTACCCCTGATGGGTGTTGAATCGCTTTTCTGGTGAGTAGCACGCCACTCCGGAACCCATAAAGGATTACTGTTGAAAATTAGTATAGTGAAAAAAAAAGAAAAAGAAAATATTAAGTAATTTTGAGTAATGGATATGTTATTCAGATATTTGGGTAGTATATTAGTATAGTTTAATATGGAATTTGAGAAGTGAACATGTTAGTCTGTTAATTTCGATAGTAAAGGATAGTGGAGGGATAAAAGAGTGAAAGTTTTTTATTTTTTATTTATTTTTTTAGGTCTTAGCAATAGGAGGAGGCTAATGGTTCTCACAACACTCAACATATCACAGCATGTGCACAGCGCTCATGCATAAACAGCCATACAACGGGACTACACCACCCCTCTCCTTTTTGGAATCAATTCTTCTGCAAGCAAAGTCATGCACTTCCTTGTTCAAAGCCTGCGATCAATTTCTGATCTCAGTTGGCTAAACAAATAAACAATCAAAAGTCTCAGGACATGTAAGATAGACAAATGCAAAGTTGTTAAGTTCCATCCTAGGTGGGGGTGTCAGGGATTCAAGATGACATTATCTGTACCATGGGCAACTCAGTTGTACAACTCAAGTGACATTAAACCTCGCGAGGGCCCAAATTGACCTCAAGTATGGGAGGGTGGTTTCTCGTTTGGGATATTATGGAGCGTGATAGTTGTATGGGAGAAAGGACTTAGCTAGCGGTAAAGGACAACAGAACATTTTGCAGCACATGCATTGTAAATACACAGGGAGTATTGTAACGTTTAAACATGCATTGGAGTGGGCAAAGAGGGCCCACAGAGGTGGTGCTTCTACCAACCATAATGCAAAGCAGGAAAGATAGACCTCAGAGTAGAAGTTTTCATGTTATCATCCTGACCATAATTATAGGAAGGAGGACAAGAGGGGTGGGGAAGAGTGGGCCTCACAAGTTCTCTCAGTAGCAATCCTTGTCATGTACCACAGGCCTGAACATCCAGGTACCCTACTATCTCTTGCAACCTCTGGGTATTCTCAATGTGGAGGGATAGTCAGAGCAGATTGTCTTGTCATGGACCCAATAATGCCATGATAGGGTGACAACCATTCCTTAAACCTTTAAAATCATCAGGTTTCACGATCATCAATACAACTTATGACATATAAGGGGCACATACAGTGGAAGGGAAGATTCCCCTGTGCTGAGTTTTAGCAGTCAGAGAACAAAGGGTATTATAGTAGTCAACATTTCAATGGACCAGCACATCATTCAATAACAATGGTATTTCTAAAGGTAAGAAAGATCACTTTCAAGCACTGATGGCCTGATACGTAAGCAGCGTCCAGGGATGTGACAAAATGGAAAAGCTCACGGCAGTGGGGGTTATTGCTGCTGGGCAAGTTTTCATTGTTCATTCTGATCCTGCAGGTAGGAAATGTCCTCACTTCTGATCAAATATGTGAGCCTGGTCACTCAGGTGATGGATCAGTCTCTCACATCACGTCAGGACTATTATTTAGAGTTTTTATCAAAAGACGGCAACTGCAAAGTTTCTCAGGGTCCAGGAAGGTTGAAAACTATCTGTCTAATGTCTCTGTTTCTTTTATGTTAGAAGGATCTCTGTTGCAGGTCCCTAGCTCTCCCCGCCGAGGACCTCAGAGCAAGAGAAACAGATGCAGGTAAGGTTACTGTCCTATCTCTTTAATTGTACAGTCCTCCACCAAGTCTAATGTCTCCATTTTCTTTATTCCCAAAGAATTTCTGTTCCAGTTCCAGAGCACTCCCCGCCGAGGATCTCGGAGCAAGAGAAGCAGATGCAAGTCAGTTCCCTGTCCTTTCTCTTTTATCATATCGTCCTCCACCAAGTTATCTCCAAGGTGATGGTGAATGTGAGTGTAATTTACTTTATCGGCGCAGGACACCGGACGCTGGGAAATGGACGCAAGACTTTGTACAGACCGACTTACATTGGGCGAGTAACTCTCCTTGAATGTACGGCGGGAGACTTACAAATCCTATTTGGGAGTAACACAATACTAATTACACCGGCGCAGAACAGGGAGATTGACGAAGGACTTCTTTGTGGATAAACCTCGATTTGGCAGGTGACCCGCTTCTGAATAGACGACAAAAGAATTACTGAATTACGTCTGTCTATGCTTTTGAAATATACCGTTCTGGGAAAAGAAACGCAACCTAGAAATTGCAACATTTAAGTCTAGTAGCTACAAATGATACCGTGCCAGGGATGTGGACGAGGGATATCTACAGAAATTTTGCACTCTTGAATTCTGATCGTAGGACAAGTGCGCTTCACGAAAATGTTTCCTTCATACAGATATTGAAGCCTTGAAAAAGTCGCAAATTGCAACGAAACACGTGTCGGCTGTACCCTTGCTGTAACAACTAGGCAATAAGGGTGAAAATGTATATGCTGAACAAAGTGCTATATGTCTTTTCATTGTGTATATTAAATATTTTTTTACAAATTTTAGTCAAACATATACTCATCTTGGTTGTGCTCTGTCATTGGATTTGTACTGTGTGATGGTGAATAGGTTAGGGAAAATATTTGAAAACAACAGTAAGAGAGGTAGAGGAGGTAGGAAAGGTACTCGTCCTCCAAAACACAATCCAGAAAACCACAGAGAGTCACTCTGTCTTTTTAGATTTTTTTTTTATACCTTACAGATGTTCGGTGAAGTAGAATAATTTCTTTAGATAA
The DNA here is from genome assembly GCF_964263255.1 of Lissotriton vulgaris. Classification (NCBI taxonomy): domain Eukaryota; kingdom Metazoa; phylum Chordata; class Amphibia; order Caudata; family Salamandridae; genus Lissotriton; species Lissotriton vulgaris. Next base: position 1,727,251,069 of record NC_141695.1, read on the forward strand.
CCCTTGCCCACCAGGGTTTCCCCTTGGTGGTATGCTTCCTCATTGGGCTCTTCCAGTTACGAAATCGGTAAAATACCGAATCAGTAAATTTACCGAATCAGTAAATCTAGATGTAGGTGGCACTGAAAACAGTGCCACAGGCCCTTAAAAATTCGCTATTTACCACAAAATAATATTTTGTGGTAAATAACGAATTCCAGTGTACATGCACATCCCTAAGGGCATGTATGTGTGTCACATGGCATACAAGCCAGAATCAGGGGTGCAACAGGGTGTCAAAGTGACACCCTGTCCCCCTTGTCAATTCGGTAATTTTACCGAATCGGTATTTACTGATTCGGTAATTGATATTGATTCCTATGGGCCTCAAGGCCCATAGGAATCAATGGCAATTGCCGAATCGGTAAATACCGATTCGGTAATTACTGAATCATACCAATTCGGTAAAAATTACCAAATTATTTCCTACATCTCATTTACCGAATCTAGAATACCGAATCGGTAAAATTCGGTATTCTAGAGTCGGTAAATGAGATTAACCTACATCAGGCCCGTAGTGCTTTACCAACCATAACAAAAGTATTGATCGCTAGTTTGTTTTGTTTCAAAAAGGATGTGGAAAATATTCACATTCATTGGTGCCCAGCACAGAAATAGCTCTGGGGTGAGTTGGGAGTGGAGAGTGAGTAGGGGAAGTCGACAGACAATGGGATATGCAACATGAATTGAAAATCTTTTTAAAAACCACTTACCTTGCACTAGCCGCACCGCCGACTCAGCACCGCTCTTACCTGTGCCGGCTGCCACTGTGTACATTTGGCATATATTCATGAAAAAGTTGATTGAATGGCACATATTGATTAGCTACAATTTATGGAAAGTGATATTACACTTACAGCATGTAAATTGTTGCCCATGTGTATGTCTTTTGGATTGTTAACCCCATTTTTAGAAATGTTCAAGAAACAATTAATTTCAAGGAAGGCTTACTTAAAGTAATGTAAATAAACGAAATGCTGAGTTCACAGAAATTGAAGCCTGTACTAAGGTTATGAATAATTTATAGATTCATGAAACTACTCAGATGGCTCAGAAGTGCACTTCATGCGGAAAATATATGAATGTAGTGTGAACCAACTGAACAAGGGTGGTGGATAAACTATAACTAAAGAAGTTTTTAACATTGATTTTCTATGAGAAACCAGTTGAAAAATAAATGTAGTACATGACATTTTGTACAATGAAAGTCTTTAGCTCATTTTCATGCTTTGAAATTTGAAAAACAAGTTTAATTTTGGTATTTTGGTAAAGAGTGTTGTCTCTGACCTCTCATGGTTTTTTTAGGGACACTTTCCAATTTTTGTGGATGGCAATGATTTCCACCATGGCCGTAATCGAGCAGACACACTGGGCTTCATATGGCACCCAGTACAGCCTTCATTAAAATGCTTGATACCACTTGAAAATGGAGTACATTTCCCTCCTTGGGGATTCCTCTATAGGGAACTGACTGGTAAAGCTATATCTGAAAGGTCAAATTGGACCATTCAAATCTCCAGAACAGTTGAGAGGAATTTGCTTCTTTTGAGAGTCAACTTTTCTTTGGGCCTCACCCCTTTTTCCTTGCTCTTTGACAAACATTCAACAACCAACCATGATATGGCTTAAAATGGTAGAAGCAGATGCATCGTACTGTCTACATTGACTGCATCCATCTGGCAACCGTATGATCCACATTGATTTCATCCTTCTGACAGCAAAAAACAGAAATCTTGTCATGTTAGAAAGGTAGACATACGCGCTTTCTAAGTCCCCATGGGCGATGTTAAGATTTGTGCTTCACAAAGACAAATGCAGTTTCTACAGTCCCTAGAATTCAGTGCCACCGAGTCAGATGAACTGAAGCCTTCTGTTGACTTAATGAGGCGTACAAAGGAGGTATTATCAGGATTACTCTATGTGAAAGTTCTCTGCCAGATCTTTCACTAGGTTAATCTTGGCGTACTTCGAACTCTACTGATGCTTATTTCTTCAGACCACTTAATGCTCATTGCCATCATGATTTGTAAATGCAAGTGTCAAGATTGGGTCTTACCTCAAATGGTGTCAAACAGAAATCAAAAACCCAGGGAGAATTTAAAATATGGCTTTGTAAAGGCGGATATTTGGGATAGGAGAGCAATCTTTGGGGCACACCTGGAAGGGATTGGAGAGTCAGATGCATGTTGTCTGGATTAGGGTGAAACGTATTGAGTTTGGAAATGTCTCCAATGTGTGGTATCTCTACTTCTTTGGAGAACAAAGAACTGTCGTCCATCACTGTCTCACCATCATGATATGGCAGTATCACGTAGATCAAAAGAGTTTGGATTTAGGATACCATTTCCTGAGTTCAGTATTTTTATGGCAGCCCGGTCCCAAAGAACCAGAACTCACCCAACTGGCCTCTTTGTCCAAAGGGTTTTCCTTGCTTTCACCACTGCTTTTAGGAGCTGGTACCCTTTTTCATCGTTATATTGGGGAAGAGGACGCACCCCTTTACCCATTCCTTGCTCTCCCGTTGTTTTCTACCCTTTTCAGAATGCCTCAGTTGTCAGCCGTTACTCTTTTAAATCTTCTGACAATAAAACAAAACATTAAACAAAGCATGAATACACAATACACATTGCATAGTATTCCACATTTGCCATGTAGGGCAATCATAAAACAAAATATCTATTGCGATTAAGTCTACAAATGGGCTTGAGCAGCCTGGGCGCAAAGAAACAATCAAAAAGCACTGTTAAAGTTCACATGTTTCGAACAAACAGTACATCTTTCAAGGCTCTTCCCCCGGTCTGTTGGGCGATGGACTCCCACCCTCTGCTTCTCCCTCCACCTCCAATCCGTATCCCTGAGACATGGTTGAGCCCACCCCAACCTTCAGGAGTTGGTGTGAACGCGATGAGGAAGTATGTCACTACTAGAGTGAGTGAGGGTTATATAAAGAAAGGGTCTCTTTCTCTTCCCACCCACAATGGTGGGTTTGGTATCACCTGGCGTACTGACCATCCCTCATCTCTTTACCTCTTCTACAGGAACCTTCCAGGTTCTAGAGGGGATACTACTGTATTTTTGAGTGTATTATTTATGACCTCTGTGCTCTGCCTTTGCCCCTGTGTCGTTCAGATGGTGGTGATGCGGGCTAGGCGAGATTGGGCAATATATTTGTTGAACCGTACTGTGAATTTTATCGCACTGCTTGTTTCTTTCCTTGTTTTCTGTTCAGTTGTGTCTGAGAAAATCAATGAAACAAAGTTGATATAAAAACATCTTCTGACTGGACTCAGAGGAGATGGCAAAACAGACTAGAAGTAGAGAATTATTTTTATTCTTAGAAAGTCTGCCCTGGTCAGTTCCAAGATTAGCTAACAGATTAATTAATGGGCAGGTATGGTCAATGTCGAATTGAATACTATATTTTCTGTGAAATGCCTGTCTTTCAATTCTGTAGTTAAGTTCCAACCTGAAAGATGAAATGAAATGAAATGAAAAAAACATTTGGAAAGCGCATGGTTACCCAAGGGCATCCCAGCGCTAGGGCAAAGAACCACATCAAGCTGTGGCAGGTCAGTTGGGAAAAGCCAGGTTTTGAGCCTCTTGCGGAAAACAATGTGGTCCGATTCTTTACGTAACGGAAGCGGCAGAGAGTTCCAGAGTTGGCCCCTAACAATAGGATGTACAACATTCGTATGCAATGCATGATGTTAGACTCGGTTAGGAAAATCTTTGTATTAGAGATTTGTTAAGGTTAGCCTGGATACCTGTCGACATCAAGTGTAATGGAAAGTTGAATTTTGTACATGATAAATGAAACGTTTTTAATTTAAAGTTTTAAATTTTGTTTCATGTTTTTAATAAATACGGCCGGGGGGTCGCGAGGCCCCCCTGCCTTCCAAAAAGTTCAAAAATGTGTCTGTCTCCTACCATTGGGATTGGTGGTGGAAGGGGTGGCGGGCATCCCGGACCATATAAGAAAAGAGCCGTCCGCCACTTCTGGCCCTCTTGATTCTGGGGTCAGACGCCAAATGGAGGTCATTTGACCGTAGCCGTCTGATGGCTTGATAAGGCTGGACAATGGAAGAAATTATAGCAGGTCCCACACCCCCTAGAATTTTATGGGTGGTGCAAAGGGCTTTGAAGTGGACTCTTTCCTTGATAGGAAGCCAATGTAGGGACTTAAGGGCAGGTTTGGTTGACTAGCAGCTTGAAATCCCTTCAAGGATCCTTACGGCACAATTTTACATGGTTTGCAGTTTCCTTAAGACCACACAAGGTGCGCAGAGATAAAGAGCATTTCCATAGTCCAGGCGAGCTAGAATAAGAGCCTAGACCACGAGTTTTCTTGCTTGAGGTGGTAGGAAAGGCAACACTTTGCGCAGCATTCTTAAAATGCCAAAGTAGGAAGCTACAACTTTCCTTGTTTGGGTTCTAAAACTCAGCTCGGAATCAAGCCAGCAACCCAGACTCTTTATTTCAGATTTGGGGACAGACCCAGGACCCATGCATGCTGGCCAAATAGAAGAGACCTCGAGGGGGGGGGGTATTACCGAGCAACATGAGCTCGGTCTTATCCCCATTCAATTTTAAATGGGGTTGGCCACATCCACCTCATCACCTCCTCGAGGCATGGGCCAAGTCCAATAGAGGAATTGCTATTGTGAATATATGCCATCACTAATTTAGTGTCGTCGGCATATGTAATAATATGCACCCCAAAGGGTAAAACGGCATCAGCAAGAGGGGCCATATAAACATTGAAAAGAGTGGGACTCAGGGACGACCCCTGAGGCACTCCACAATGGAGGTGCCAGGGGCTTCAAATGACCTCACCCTCAAAGACCTGGAAGGATCTACCTTCCAGGAAGAAGCACAGCCACTCAATAGCTATTCCTGTCACAACTAGATCTTGGAGTTGATGGATTAGGATATGGTGGTTAGCCATATCACATGCCACGCTAAGATCTAGTAGTATCACGGCTAGAGGACCACCAGCATCAAGAATCCTTCTGGAGTATTCTACGACTGCCAGTAGGGCTGTTTCGGTCCCTTGGGAAGGGCGAAACCCAGTTTGAGATGGATGCAGGAGCTTTCCGGCTTCTAGGTGCATGGAAAGAGCCATGTTGACATGTTTCTCTGCAATTTTAGCGACCCAGGGCAAAAGCGAAATGGGTCGGTAGTTTGCAAGGCAATCAGCATCCAAGCCAGGCTTCTTCAACAAAGCCTTTACCTGCGCCCTTTTCCATAAAGAGGAAACCATCCTAGAAGACAATGAAGAATTAATCACATCTGTGAGAAAGGGATCTACAGAGCCAGCTACAGATATCAACATTTTAGGGGGAACAGGGTCTCTAGGTGATCCACCCTTGACAAGGGCAGAAATAGTTAAGAATGCCTCTTTGTCAAGGGGAGGGAATGCTGTCAGCAGAGGTACCTAATTCCTGGCAGTTTCCCATTCAATAAAAAAGTCTGTATGGGGTTCGGAAAACAAAGTTCGGATAGACTGGATTTTGTTGTGAAAGTATTCCGCAAGTTCATTGCAGCGACCGTCTGTTAGCTCAGAAACATCGGGGGTGGTCGTAACTTGTAAAAGTTTTTTACCAATACGGAAGCTTTCAAGGGATGGGTTGGCTGCACAGGAGATTTTTTCGTTGTAGTAGCAAGCTCCAGCTCCAGCAATGCTCCAGTTATCAGATGCTCCACGGGTTCCTTTTTTGTATTTATCTTCTTAAGGCTCTACATATTCAGTGGTTTGCAGGCTCACCCCAGTGGTGAGAATACAGCAGTCTGTAGTCCTAACACAGGAAGTGCTGCACAGTGCCTCAGCGTTGCATATGAGGTGTGTTAATGGCTTGGTGCCATTTGCCTTCCTTTGATCTACTCGTAACCTGTTTTTGATGAACTAAATCACTATAGGCCCACATGCATCAAGGTATTTAGGAGTCGCAAACGGTGCGAATCGGTAAATTCGGCCGTTTGCGATTCCTAAATATCTTTTTTGGATGCATCAAACATTTTTTGGAAAATCGCTATTTTTAGCGAATTCCAAAAATGCGATTGCTTTTAAGGAATCGCAAATTTGCGATTCCTTAAAAGCAATGCATAATTGCATTTTAAATTGCGAATTCGCAATTATGGGGTGCAAATTACCACGAGGTTGAACCTCGTGGTAATTTGCGAAAAAGTTTAAAAATGCTCAAAATTGCATTTTAACCACTGTAATGTTACAGACACATATGTCCTTAGGTCATGTGTGTGTGAAACATGCACTTAAAAATGCATTTATGGGGTGCAGAGGGGGTCATTTGGACCCCCCCCTGCACCCATGTAATGCATTAACATTTTGCGAATCGCAAATAGAAATTCGCAAAATGTCAATGCCTTCCCATTGATTACTATGGGCCTTTTGTCCCATAGGAATCAATGGGAATTGCGAAATCGCAATTTAGAATTCGCATAATCCTTGCGATTCGGTAAAAATTGCGATTTTCACCGAATCGCAAAAATTATGCGAATAAATTAATGCATCCCATTTTGCGATTCCTTATTTGCGATTCCCTATTTTTCGCAAAGAAGGAATCGCAAAATGTCCCGATGATGCATGTGACAATATAAGAACACTTTGTTAAAATCCAAATGATTTATGTGGCTATAGTATGTGGGTGCAACAGTTTATTTCCTAACAAATTGCAAATGTATCGTTATAGGTTCCCGTGGAGGGTGCATCATAGACACAGAAGTAGGACTACAATTGGCATCGACAATTGGTCAGATAAAAATGTTAATGACAACAATCATCAACATAGGAAATGGACTATCATGAGGTAATGAGTTTCTATTTTACAAACATATTACAATCTGTGTAACTTCAACTTCCTGTTCATCAATTCTGTTATTCAATCCTTCTTGGATACAACCTCATCTCCCTGACCTGCTGTATGCTGCAGCACGGTTCATATGGATGCGGATGAGGGAGCTAACAGCTGTGGTCTTGAAGGATCTGAAAACACTTTGTACATCATCTAGCTACAGACAGCTGGGCACCAAACAATGTGTTATGGTCCCACGCATAAAAGAAGCTCTGTCTTTGACCCACAGTATTCTGTCTCTTCTCATGGTATTAGCTGTTTAGGTCTGTCGTCCCTTGCATTGCAATGTGTGAAGGACTATTTCACATCTTAAGGGTACACTTAGGGCCAGATGTAGGTAATCCCAGATTACCGATTTTTAAATACCGAATCATACCGATTCGGTATTTAAGAACTGGCAATCGGGATTTAGGTAATTTGACCGAATTCATTACAGAATCGGTAAGATTCGGTAATTACCGAATCGGTATTTACCGATTCGGTAATTGCCATTCATTCCTATGGGCCTGGAGGCCCATAGGAATGAAGGTCAATTACCGAATCGGTAAATACCGATTCGGTAATTGGGGGAAACATTGAAGGGTGGCAGTGTGTCACTTTGACACCCTGTTGCACCCCTCAATTGTGCATGGGTGCACATGTTGCAGACATACATGCCCTTAGGGCATGTATGTCTGCAACATGGCACCATTTTAAAAGCAAAAAAAATGCTTTTGAAAGGGTTTTCATTATTTACCACCAACTTCTAGTTGGTGGTAAATAAGGACTTCTTAAACCCCTGTAGCACTGATTTAAGTGCTACCTACATGTCAAAATACAGAATCGGTAATTTTACCGATTCGGTATTTTACAGAATCGGTAAAATTACCGATTCTGTATTTTTTTTAGTTCAAAGAAAAATTTATTAAGATAACTGAATAATGGCAACATAGTATACAGAGAGAAAACAACAGGAATAGCATGAATATGAACTGAGAACATTATAAAAAGCGTGATGAAATAAAATGAGGGGAGGGATAAAGAAAAGAAAGGGAGGGTAGGGAAGAGAAAAAAGAAAGGGAGATAACAATGAGGCTAAAACTTTAAAAAGTACAATCATTAAAACTACATAACATTAGAGGCAGTGCACAAATATGCAGATAAAGAATCATTAATGAATAAGAAGGAACAAAAGGTTATTCAAGGGGGTTTCGAAACTTCTTGTTGAACTGGGGATAAATGAAAGGAGCGCTTGGCACATGCATCTAGGTAGAGGGTAATGGGGAGCCATAATGCATGCCTTTTCGGAGCCAGGGAAGTTGGATAAACAAATGTAGTATCTAGTCTACATGCCCCGACATCTCCCTCTTCAAATACCGGTCGGTAACGGCCGAAATCGGCCGTTACCGACCGGTATTTGGCTACCTACATCGGGCCCTTAATCATCTATTTTACATTGTAGACAATTTTGGAATTTGTATTAGCATAACTATTACTCATTTCAGCCAAGTTTTGTTACTCATGCTAATGTTGCAAAGAGGAAGTTCCTGTGTCTTGCAGATGTTCCCACCACCTGGCTCCAGGGGCGAAAAGGCTAAGAGAGGCTTCCTCAGTTGAAATGTTTCCATAGAATCGCCACTATTTTAAGGTCATTTCTCTGTTTTTCATGAGTTAAGTCTAGACACTGCTTGCATTTTTTAAAAAATAATAATGATGTAACCCATTCGAAACTTACAAGAGGAACTTGCTCCATTGACCTGTGCTATGGGAAGCTCTGGACAGATGACACTGTGATTCACAGACTGCCAATTATTCTTTTGCTTATAAACCCTGTTAGACATTCTCACATGTATGCTAAATACAAATCATTTAATTTTTTTCCTGCAATATCCATTTGGCTAGGTTTGTGTAATAGAAATGCCACATACATACAAGTCTTAAACTTATGAGGCTTCAGGCAATATACAACGTTCAGAGCACCTGGAGGCCCCCTGTCTTTCCGCCATAAGACTGGGGGCCACTTTCATTGCACCTGGTGGCACCTCTTGAACCTGCCCCTTTGCTACTACTGCTGTCAGTGAGCTCAGCATCACCCTCTCTTCCTGGTGCAGGGTTGCTTATAACAAGCATTGGCAAATCCAAGAGTCTGGCTTGCAACCCGGAGCACAAGGCAGACATATTGACTTTACCACTTGTTTAACTGTAGTGCACATGTTTTCTTGACTATCAACGCTGGCAGAGAATGTCGGAACCAGCTCACGCCATAGTTATACATTAGAGAGATTATTGGTGTGGGTACGATTGGAATGTGGGGTGAATTCCCTACAGGTAGAATTTTAAGCATGAGGATTTAGAAGGCTTATTTTTTAAATGTGTTTCTTTTTTTAACTAAAGGTATATGCCACAGAGCAATTTCCAGGTTCCTGTAGAGAAGAAATCGCCATATCCAAAATTTGCATAAGGTTTATTGTTGGGTGAGACGGAACTTTGAAAATTATCCCTGAGAATTGAAACTCGTAACCTGCTACCTGCATGGAGCTATTGCAACAATAGGGGGACCAACATGAAGATGACTTAACATGTGAGGGTGAGTGTTAGAACCAGTGTAAATTTAAGGGTTAGATTTGCCGCAATGACGTTAAATTGTAAATTGTTGCTTTTAATGAGATTTTGTCAGACTTTTTGCCTCAGGTTGGGGGTTCCCATGACACTATGTAGAAGCTTTGAAGCTTTTCTGTGTTTTAGACTTAGTTCAAGAAAAATAATGAATACATTACACAGTGCATACTTTGAAAACCTATTTTCTTTTCTGTCCTTTTCAGATCTCTGTTTGTCTTTTTTTAATTTAGAAATTGAATCCAGTTCAATAAACTTTATTTCGGTCAATATGACCTCAAAAGTACAATCACAATACATGCAAATACATTTAAAAAAAATTGCATCAAAAGACAATTACATGTAATTAAAAAAGATTAAAAAAATCAGTATAAACTAAGTTGGCTTACATGAAAGATAAGAGGATTCCACACATCGTTTAACAATGCCTACAACCTTAAATTGGGTCACAACGAGTGACAAAAGAAACAGAAATCGCAGAGTATTATCCTAGGGTGGTGACGAGGATTCACCTTTGGGAAGTGCATAGTGCAAATGAATAAATAAATAAATTAGATAAAAAAGATTCATAAAAGGGCTGGCCAACATTATTCCCATATGTCAAATGATTTAGTCCTGACACTCGCTTCCCCAAAACTACAGGTCACTTCTAGACAAAAATTTTTACAAAAATTGTAGAAGTAAGCTAACAATTTACCACTTCCCTGTTTCCTGACTGAGGTGCCAGTGAATAGACTCCCTTTGGTCTAATCAAAATAAAAAGACCTAATTTGAAACTATCGGAGGCAACCATGGAGGGATATTATTCCCGGCTATTTAAAAGTAAGATTAAGGCATTTCCATCATAAAGACATCCTAACACTTCTCAGAGTGTTTTTGTAAGAATCCTATGGGTACACCACATGGAAAATAGGAAACCTGCAACTGAGTAAACGATCGGGGTACTGGTGTTGTGCTTCAGTATCCAGAACGCCTCAAAGCAGCGTCTAGTTCCAAGGTTTCTACAAATCTGCACCAGCCAACGTTTTCTTGCTTTATAGTAGCCAGGGCAGATTCTTCGGGGCAATCACATGTCGGGCAATTCGAAACTTGCAAACCCCTCCATTTAAATGTAAAACAGCGGAGCGGGAGAACCCCATGCCTGAGCTGGAGGTAAAGCTTTCTAGCGGCTACTGGTTTGATATCAACTAGAGCCGGCTCAAAGCAAAACCTATCTTTTATTTCTAAAAATGCTGAGGTTAGTTTGCCTATTCGAGGGCAGCTATAAAGCTGTGCCATTCTGTACTCCTCATAGTGGACTTTCAATTGTTTCCTAGGTATTAATGAACAGGCAGACTCAGGATCAGCCCAAAGTTCCCCCAGCCCCATACTGGTTAGCATGTGTTTAATGTGCGCTAACCATGGCAATTTAACAGCCCCCCGCAGGTTCATTACTTCTAACAGTTCCTCCCTATAAGATAAATTAAATGGGGGCGTGGCTTGCACGCCGAGGGTGATGGCGGCGTGAGCCCGGAGCTCCGCGCCCATTCCCCCCGTTAATCCTGCATAAGGCTGCGAGGAGCCCAGCGCTGTGCCTGATACGAAGTGTTTTGGGCACTGAAGCCAAAATGGCGGCTGCGAGGGGGTCCTGATAGCGCCCGGCTTGTCGAGCCGTGGGACAACGCCTGGAGGTGAGGCCGCGACCTGTTGCTGATTGGGGGTTTGGAGAAGGAGGCCCCCCCCCGGGGGCCCCGACACCCTGCGGTGGCCCTGCCTAGAGGCTCCGAGGAGCAGCGGATCTGCCGAGAGCGGCCGGCCCAGGAGGGCTGGGCGGAAGGCGGGGTGCTCCGGGAGGGCTCCGAGCACTAAGGACACCCTGCGGACAGAACCGGCGCGGCTGGAACCCGGCGAGCTAGAGGTACCCTGCGCTCCCCCCCCCCCCTGCCCCCCCCCCAGAGCCAAGCGGAGAGCGAGAAAGCGGGACATTTCGCAGAGGGGAATGGAGGGACGTGGGGGGCGGTAGATGCCCTGGAGTGACCTGGAACATTGCCGGTGAGAGCACACACACTGGGAGAAGACCGGGTGAACCGGCTGGGGGCAGGTCTTACCCTCGGATCGCAGTGGGAAGCCGCGGACGTATTGCTGGACTGGCTGGCGGCGGCCGCGGGGAGGTGACCCTAAGAACCGGCGGGGGAAGGGAATCGGGGCCCCACCATCATCAACCCAGGGAGGCAGGCACGGATCCCTGCATTCCCTAACCCTGGGCAATGCGGCTGGCTGCAGAGGTTGGACGCCCTGACGGCGAGGATTGGCCTTCCATCTCGGGAGCGTGGGCAACATCGGAGAGGCTGCGCGGTGGCGGGGCCCTAGATACTAACTCGGGGATTCACGCCGACCACCATGGGGAAGCCGAGAGGCAAGCAGGAAGAAGCGGCGACCTCAGAACCAGTGGAGGGCGACACAGGGGAGCCCACTGACCTGAAGCGGCTGCAAGATCGTATCCTGGAGGCCATAACGGCGATGAGAGAAGCGCTGCACAATGATATAGCGCAGGTGGCGTCGGGGTTTGGCCTGCTTCGTGCCGACCACGACAAGCTGAAAGACAGGGTGAAAGAGACTGAGGCTGCCCTGAAGGACCTGGCCCCTGCCCACAAAACTCTAGAGGGCAAACTTACGGAGGCTCTGGACCGAATTCAGATCTTGGAAAGGCGTGCAGAGGACGCGGAAAACAGGAGCCGTCGCAGTAAGGTGCGGATCGTAGGTGTTCCGGAGAGTGAAGGGGGGACTGACTTGGTGGCCTACTGTGACACTTGGCTTAAAACTGTGTTAGCACCTGAGGGCCTGTCACCCTTCTTCACCTTGGAGAGAGCGCACCGGGTTCCATCCGGACCGCCTAAACCTGGCCTGCCGCCGAGACCCATCGTGGCCAAGTTGCTACACTACAGGGACAGGGATCTTCTGCTGCAAAGAGCCCGGGAAGCTGGCCCGTTCCAAATTGCGAATAGTAAAGTCACGCTGTTTCCAGATTTCACATTTGAGACGCAAAGGCAGCGAGCTTCCTTTCTGACGATCAAGAAGGAGCTGCGCACAGAGGGCATACCGTACTCCTTGTTATTCCCTGCCAGACTTCGAATTGTGGTGGACGACAAAACGATGTTCTTCAACTTGGCCGCGGACGCTTGGAACTGGTGGGAAACCTACAAAGCGGGCACGGTCCGAGAGGAGCGGGAAAAGGAGCGGGCACCAGACGGCCTGCGCAAATCGCAAAGACTGCGCAAACGGCGGCGCGGGGCTGGGAAACCGACTGCCTCGCAAACGGAGGCTGAACGCAAGGCGGCACTGCAAGCGGTGGCCACGATGGCGAGAACGGAGGACTCCCAGTCCAAACGTGGCACGGACACAGAGACACACGCATCGGCTTCGGGATCGGAGTCGGACCTATCTGGGATCCACGACGTCAAGGGTCCGGTGGTGACGCCGCAAACGGCAGAAGAAATCCTAAACATCTGACTCATGCCTGATGGGTAAAGGGTAGGGCACTTGGGGGTTTCACCTGTTTAGCGGGTATGTTAACTCCAGGCTTGGGCGCTGGGCGACTGGCTGAGCGCTGATCTCAGAAATGGGGGGATGGGTGCGGACCTGGGTCATGTGGCCCCCTCTTGGGCGAGGCCTCGCTCCGTACGCCCTTAAGGCACTTGCGGCTGCGGCCGTGTACTAGTCATCTGGAGGGTTCTCAGTTGAGGGAGTTTGGATGGGGTCTGGTATCTCGATATTGGGGCCTGTTCTGGGGGGAGGGGGAACACCACAGTTGGGGATTGTTGCAGGGTGTTTTTCGCAGACACCGGCCCCGGTTTGCTTAGGGGCTGGACAGTTGGGGGTTTACGTTTGGGGTTGGGGAGGGGCCATCATCCACAGGCGCACGAACACGGGGGAGAGGCGAGACTTTGGATTACGGGACAATGGCTAACTTGAATGTTTTGAAGTGCATAACCTGGAACGTGAGGGGCCTACACACGATGCAGCGTAGACATAAAGTGCATGCCTATCTACTGAGGAGGGGAATTCACATTGCGCTATTACAGGAGACACACATTACACAGCAGGAAGGGGCGGCGCTGCAAAGGAGATGGAGGGGACAGGTTTTCCACACCTCTTACTCGGCATACGCGAGGGGGGCCCTGGTATGGGTAAGAGCGGGGACACCTTTTCAACTGACACGGCAGCTGATAGATCCAGAGGGGAGATTTGTGGTGGTGGAGGGCAGGTTGCGGGGAAAAGATATTGTCCTATGCTGCGTGTATGCCCGAATGTAGATCAAATGGCTTTTTATGCAGGTTTGTCGGGGACACTGGCGCGCTTTCTGGTGGGTCCGGTACTCATGGGTGGGGACTTCAACTCTGTGGCGGAAGTGAGTTTGGATAGGTCACACCCACCTCTGAGTGATTCCCCGGTACACCGCTGTATTGGCAGGGTTTTTGGCTCTATTTAGCAGTGATATAGACTTTAATCTTGCTCACATCTAGGATAGGTATTCTTAGCTTGTGGTGGCCCTTTTAAGCCCTTTCTTCCAGACCTAGAGGAGGCCATCTATTGCCTATTGGCTTTGGCCTGTCATTATTTCTATAGTAGAGGTTGGATCCTGTGGTCCTGACTTTATATTACACATTGGTATGGTTTATGTAGGTATTCTGACAGAGCTAAGGGGTATTTCATCCCTTTCAGGCCTACAGGCCTAGAACTAGAGGGACTCCATCTTGATGGAGCTGAGAGGCTTGCAGAGTAAAGGTAATGTTTATAGTTAAAGCTGTTGTTCACTTGGAGAGAACCGGTCTGGGCCAGCCCTTATCGGTAGGCTGTATTATTCTCTGTGTCGAAGACACCACAAAAGGCTGGCCAGCTGGGTGTGTGTCCTTGATGCGAAGTGGTGCAGAGATCTGGTGGGCGGCAGGCTGATGGCTGGAACTTTCCATGAGGAAACAGCATTCTATATTAGTGAAGTGCAGAGGCGGAGTCAGTCAGTCGAGTTGAGTTGGAGGAGCGGTGAGGAGTCAAGCTGGAGTGGTAGAAGAGTGAGGAGCTGTTGGAGTAGGAGAGAGAGAGGGTTCAAGCTAGAGAGAGTTGAGTTGAATTGGAGGAGCAGAGAGTGTTGGTAGAGTTGGAGGAGTGGAATTGCAAGAGGAGAAGAGACAGAAAATGCTTGGAACAGAGAGAAGACAAACAGACAGTCAGTGAGCTGGAACTGAAGGAAGCAGTCAGAAGCAGTTACTTATCAGGAGGAGGTGTGAATAGCTGGAGTCTGAAGTAATGCCTTTTAGAAGAGACGGAGGAGAGATCGTGGATTAACCTGTGGGAGCAGCTGGAGTTAATTGGACATTGGCACAGAGATCGTATCTAGAAGGAACAAGCTAGTGGAATGAACGAGTATCAGAGCGGCAGAAACCATTAGACTGAAGCTGGAAGGTGGAGACAGTTCGTGGGGGAGAGGAGTCCAGTGCACAGTGATCAGCGCAGAGGTGTATCCAAGAGTGCAGGAGAGAGAGAGTCTGAGATGAGCCAAGACACAGACGAGAGAGGAACCCAGATGACAGCTAGAACAAGACTTCACACTAATCAGGTGATATCGGTCCTGTCGTATTAGTTTACTTTACACTTACATCTTAATCTTGTTCTTATTCCCTAGGCTATTGTATTGCTAATCCTTTTCCTTGCAGCGGTGTGTTCTATCTATAGTCTTTGTCAGTTACATGTGGATGTGTCCATTATAATACAGATCTGTGACCATGTCTATATTGTTGAAATAAAATGAGACCCCAGTTCCTAGCGAACTGACATGTGCCTTGTATTCTTGTACAATCATGGTAACTTTTTCCTTCTAGTTGAGCATTGTTTGCATGAACGGATGTGAAATCCCGATCAGGTAAGGAGTGATCAAGCAAATAGGAAGCGAGGGGACCTTTGATGCCAGGAGCAGAAGGCACATATTATTAATTGGCTAACTCCTAATATTGTAGTAGCAAACCCTTAGTGAATAGAGAGAGAGACTTCCCAACATATAGAGAGAAAACTGAAGGTGTCCATAGGAAAGTGGTTGTCGTTGATATGCGGCGTTAATGAGAGCGCTGGGGAGGATACCAGCGTGGAGGTCTGCCGGATTGTAGACCGTGTGTAAGTGAGAGCGCTGGGGGGGATACCAGCGTGGAGGTCTGCCAGATTGTGGACCGTTTGGAAAATGAGAGCACTGGGGCTGCAGACCCACGTGTGTAGACACGCCAGATTGTGTGTCATATCTGCCCCAGGGTAGATTAGTCTGGGTCTGAGTGGCCGCGAGACTATAAGGTATGAGTGTGGTGTAGGGCATGGATATCCTTAGTAATCAGTGAGTATTCTTAGTATCCCTATAGATTTAGTGGTGTTTCTGATAATATGAGCTTGTATATTGCGAGTTCCCCATCCTCAGGTAGGTACCCAGGTGCCTGGATAGATGGTCCTGAGGAGGGATGTGGTTATGTTCTGGCTGGGTTAGAGGGGCCCCTAGGGGCTGATCCCATCTAAGCAGAAAATCCGGCCATTACATCTGGCGTAGTCGGCATCTTACGAATCCTGTGTGACCTGGCCATGTGCTTAGATTGTTTCCCATGTGTTGTGAGGGAGTGCCCTGAGCGCCAGACATTACATCTGGCGTAGTCGGCTGCTTACGAATCCTGTGTGACCTGGCCATGTGCTTGGATAGTTTCCTATGTGTTGTGAGGGAGTGCCCTGAGCGCCAGTTTCATCTGGCGTAGTTTGGCAGTTTATGTAGCCTGTGTGATCTATGGGCTTGAACAGTTGCAGTGTGAGGAGATTGTACTACATCATGGCATTTGATTTATTCAGGGTGGAAGGAATGGTTTTCGTTTTGGTGTTTGAACTGTCAGGGTTGAAGGATGGCATTACATGAGGGAGCCAGTAACATCTTTGTGATGGTCCAATTGTATAAATGTGTGTAAAAAATGCTTTTAAATTGTCCATTGAATTGCTTGCTGCGTCTGCTTATGCTGTGCAATGTGAAATGTGTTCAATGTAATATGACTTGTGGTGTTCTTTGTATATTGCTCCTTGTAAATATGGCTTGTGAATAGCGCCATGTTAATGTGGCTTGTGAGGAGCATGTTCTCATTTTGACTTGTTGTGTTGCTTGTGAATTGGGCCTTGCATATATTCTTTGTGAGGAGCGTGTCATTTTTTGAATTTGTTGATTTGTCTTGTAAATGTGGCTTGTGAATAGCGCCATGTGGTCATGGCTTGGACAGGGCATGTTATCATTACGTTAGGCGGGAGAGAGCTGGATCTCTCTCGGGTGCTTGGGGATAACGTTTTGAAGATGTGCGTACGTGTTATCTGTAAACGTGGAGAGATGAGTTCATGACTTTCCCATGTACTGCAGTCTTGGGGAATGATTGTGCTTGAGCTGCCAAAGGGTTAATATCTTGAATTGAGATGGCAGTATTTATTTTAACATGCTGTTTAACATGCATGGTTATTTGAGCTGACTCTAAAGGTCAGTGAGTATTTTGATGATTGATGGTTTGATTTGACTTTTATTGGTTCCTGGGTCTGCCTACGTGCTTTGTCAGCTTCTTGAAGGAAAGGTAACATCTTGTGCTGAGCGTAGGGCTCTGTTCATTTAACATTCTTTTTGAAATGCGTCTACGAATTTGTGTGGGTTTGCCTTGGAACGGATGACTTCATGTGTCTGACTCTTAGAGGTCGGTAAGTTGTAAATCAACCAGTCGGATTGAGATAAGGGTTTGCACGGAGAGAGCTGTGTTCTTTTAAATGTGCTACTTAATATGCATCCACAGACGTGTGGAGAATTATTTTTGAATGCATGATTTAAAATGAGTGAAATATTAAAAAGATGGCCCAGTTAGAGTATACGCTACGGGCTGTTTTCATTAATTATTTCTTTGAGGGTTTTCCATCTAGAAAGGAATATGCCAACCGGTGTTTTAGAATGGTCACAGATTGTGAATTATTTTTCTTGCCCAACAGTGCATGGTAACATGTGCTTTTAATTAGTGAAAGGCAACCGTGTACTTTTAAAAATAAATGTGTTCTCATTAGTATTTTCCGTGATGCAAGCTGAACCTTTTTTCAAATGTAGATGTTTTAATATGCAGCAGACCGGCTTATGTAAGTTAACCCACTCAGTTAGAAAATAAATGGCTGTTTGATAATATATGAATGTGGCCCTTTTATAAGGTTGAATTGAATGGCTTGCACGATAAATTATGCTGCAATGCAAAATTACATGTTGCCCCTGGTTGAAAAAAAACAATGCTGGAATGTGTCTGCATTTTATGTCGTTTTAATATTATTTCCCTTTCAACAGCTGACAGTATATATTTTATTTTTTGGATGCTAGTGTGTATAGTTAGGGTGGAGCAGAATATATTGTTAAAAATGATAAATATAACACACTACCATCTTAATGCATTGCTATGTGTCCCTTACATTAGTTTAATTTGCATTTAGTTACAAGGCTCGCCTATGTACTTTGACAAGCTGTTGATAGAAAGGTAATACCTTGCACGGTAAAAGAAGTGTTCATTAAACATGCTGCCTGATAGATATATGTGCAGAGAAATATTAAACCCAACAGTCCATGATAATTCGTTTTTTAAATGCAAAATGCATAGTCTTATGTGCAGAAGCAAATTGCCCCTTTTTGTGTGTTGATCTGCATGCTAAATAAATGCCCATGTTTCAAATGTCTTGCCTTCTAGCTGAATTAGTTAGACAAAAGTCTTTTTAGAAAGTGGAGCTTTTAAGTAGCAGTACATTGTAACAGAATTATTTTTAAAATGCTAGCATATGACTGTGTTACAGATTAATTTGCTTTTTACCACATTTGAATTTGCTTTCGTTAGTTAGAGAATGTGGCCTGGGAACAGCTTACAAAGAATGTGTTTTTTGACCTTGGAAAGTTAGCCTGGCTCAGTCCAGATGTTTTGTAAAGGGGGGCTTTTTCCCTCTAGAGGCTCCGAACACTGCCTGTCTTGTTATGATTGGTTAACATCCAATTTTGTTCCGCGGACGGAATGTTTATGTAAGGGAGGGGTGAACTCGCTCTTCCTTGCTGTCGGCGCAGACA
This sequence comes from Lissotriton vulgaris, assembly GCF_964263255.1. Classification (NCBI taxonomy): domain Eukaryota; kingdom Metazoa; phylum Chordata; class Amphibia; order Caudata; family Salamandridae; genus Lissotriton; species Lissotriton vulgaris. Next base: position 1,727,269,684 of record NC_141695.1, read on the forward strand.
GCTTCATTGCCTCCAGATAAGGGATCCTTGTACATGCAGAGTAGTTGGCAGACTCTTGGCCCTTGGAGTTAGTTAGATACAGTAGGCCTGGGCGGGCTTCCCTGATTAGAGAAAGAGAGGCTTGAACCGAGTGCTTGGCAGCGCCCTGCTCCTGCTATGAGATCATCACTTGGCAGTGATTCAAATTACTTCACACTGTAGCCTGGCTTCTGCGTATTTTTTGGAGCAGATTCAAAACTCTGAGCACGAACATCTTTCTGAAGGGAGGGGCTGTCTCACAGAGGATTAGGGTATTACTAGGCCCTTCTGGATGTGTTTAAAAATTAGATTTTGCTCAAACAAATTTCAAAGTATATGGTTTTAATTATTTCTTGACTTCAGAATAATGTTTTTAATTAATTAGGATATTTTCTTTTCAACAATGAAAAGCACTTGGGGTGCTTTTTAAATGGAAAATTTTATCCTGCAAGATTAATGATACTTGTTTTCTTGTCCTAGGTTGTTGGGTTGTGGTGTTCGGTGTGTGCGTCGGCCCACCCCCCTCCCACTCCCTTTATTATTTTAGTTTTTTACTTTCATGTTTTTATGTTAGTTTATTATTTTTGGAAGATGGAACCAGACCAGACCAGACCGAATTGGTGGTGGATGGCCGCATCGGAGGAAGTGCTTCCTTGGTACCGGATACAGAAGATGCAGGGTGGTGACCTACACTGATGTCCCAAAATTGACTGCCTTGAACCCCAATAATAGGACATTGGACTTACAATTTGCAATTGGCTGAGCTCGTCATGAGCATGGAAGGGGCTCTATGTTGGCTGCCTCAGCGGTCAGGTTCAAAACCCATACAAATAACATTGGATATATTTTTGACAAAGCCAATAGTATTCTACATGAACCCATTTTTATTGGATTTTGATAATGTTTCTCACAACGGGAATATGTTATGTAATTCCTTGGCCTGCATTATTCCCATGTTTTTCTTTGCAATCACTACGAACAGGCCCCACTTAAAAAAAAAAATGTGTTTTCATGGTTTTGATGTTTATGTAGTACTATCTTTGCTTTTTAGGATGCAGTCATCTATTATAGTTTTCCTGTTTTCTGCAAAACAGTATGGAGGAATGAAAAAAAAATGGTGGTGCACACATGTGTTCCACAGTGTGATGAAAACTAGGTGCTAACTGTTTTGTGCTTTTATATATACATAACATTTATATATATTTCTATGTATAGTGCTACACCAGCTATTTTGTAGGAATGGGGTTGTCTTTATTTTCCTGTTATTACACTTTCACTTTGATTGATCAAAGGGTGGTTACCCTAGACTTTAAGTTGTCCTGGGAGGTGTGTGTTTTAGTATGATTATGTCTTACATTTATTATTAATGTTTGCCCAGACCTTGAGAACCGTTTGTCATGTTTACTTCTCAGATTTCACCAAATTTTTCCTTAAGTTGACCAATGTCAGTAGGCCTCATTTAGGCCCATTGTTATTTTTATTTCACAAGCAAGCCCCTACACCAATAGATTTCATGAGTTATTATTAGCTTAAGTTGACCATAGTAGGTAGGCCTCATTTAGGCCCTTTGTTGTTTTTTCATTAGAAGTTGAAACACATTTAGTTCTTAAGTTGTCCGAAGTAGGTAGGCCCCATTTAGGCCCCTTGCTGTTTTCATTCAACATATAAGTCCCTACATCACTAGATTTCATCAGTTATCACTAGAAGTTGAGGCACATTTAGTTTGAGGATGCTTTGGTTAGTTTTTGTTCTTATCAGTTCACATCTTAGATATGTTTCAGCATTCAAGTCAAGGGTGCTTTGATTTGTTTTCAGTTAGTTGTTAGATTTGTATTCCCTACATTAAGTGTCAGGTGGAATTTCCTTAAGTTGTCATTCATTTTAGAGAGTTTTTTGGTTTTTGATTTGTTGATAGATTGTGTTGATGTTTGTTTATATGGATGTTGTTGTTTATAGATGTTCGCAAGATAAAGTCTAAGGGTGGAATGTAATGGCAGGGTTTTTGGCTCTATTTAGCAGTGATATAGACTTTAATCTTGCTCACATCTAGGATAGGTATTCTTAGCTTGTGGTGGCCCTTTTAAGCCCTTTCTTCCAGACCTAGAGGAGGCCATCTATTGCCTATTGGCTTTGGCCTGTCATTATTTCTTATAGTAGAGGTTGGATCCTGTGGTCCTGACTTTATATTACACATTGGTATGGTTTATGTAGGTATTCTGACAGAGCTAAGGGGTATTTCATCCCTTTCAGGCCTACAGGCCTAGAACTAGAGGGACTCCATCTTGATGGAGCTGAGAGGCTTGCAGAGTAAAGGTAATGTTTATAGTTAAAGCTGTTGTTCACTTGGAGAGAACCGGTCTGGGCCAGCCCTTATCGGTAGGCTGTATTATTCTCTGTGTCGAAGACACCACAAAAGGCTGGCCAGCTGGGTGTGTGTCCTTGATGCGAAGTGGTGCAGAGATCTGGTGGGCGGCAGGCTGATGGCTGGAACTTTCCATGAGTAAACAGCATTCTATATTAGTGAAGTGCAGAGGCGGAGTCAGTCAGTCGAGTTGAGTTGGAGGAGCGGTGAGGAGTCAAGCTGGAGTGGTAGAAGAGTGAGGAGCTGTTGGAGTAGGAGAGAGAGAGGGTTCAAGCTAGAGAGAGTTGAGTTGAATTGGAGGAGCAGAGAGTGTTGGTAGAGTTGGAGGAGTGGAATTGCAAGAGGAGAAGAGACAGAAAATGCTTGGAACAGAGAGAAGACAAACAGACAGTCAGTGAGCTGGAACTGAAGGAAGCAGTCAGAAGCAGTTACTTATCAGGAGGAGGTGTGAATAGCTGGAGTCTGAAGTAATGCCTTTTAGAAGAGACTGAGGAGAGATCGTGGATTAACCTGTGGGAGCAGCTGGAGTTAATTGGACATTGGCACAGAGATCGTATCTAGAAGGAACAAGCTAGTGGAATGAACGAGTATCAGAGCGGCAGAAACCATTAGACTGATGCTGGAAGGTGGAGACAGTTCGTGGGGAGAGGAGTCCAGTGCACAGTGATCAGCGCAGAGGTGTATCCAAGAGTGCAGGAGAGAGAGAGAGCCTGAGATGAGCCAAGACACAGACGAGAGAGGAACCCAGATGACAGCTAGAACAAGACTTCACACTAATCAGGTGATATCGGTCCTGTCATATTAGTTTACTTTACACTTACATCTTAATCTTGTTCTTATTCCCTAGGCTATTGTATTGCTAATCCTTTTCCTTGCAGCGGTGTGTTCTATATATAGTCTTTGTCAGTTACATGTGGATGTGTCCATTATAATACAGATCTGTGTACGTGTCTATATTGTTGAAATAAAATGAGACCCCAGTTCCTAGCGAACTGACATGTGCCTTGTATTCTTGTACAATCATGGTAACTTTTTCCTTCTAGTTGAGCATTGTTTGCATGAAAGGATGTGAAATCCCGATCAGGTAAGGAGTGATCAAGCAAATAGGAAGCGAGGGGACCTTTGATGCCAGGTGCAGAAGGCACATATTATTAATTGGCTAACTCCTAATATTGTAGTAGCAAACCCTTAGTGAATAGAGAGAGAGACTTCCCAACATATAGAGAGAAAACTGAAGGTGTCCATAGGAAAGTGGTCGTCGTTGATATGCGGCGTTAATGAGAGCGCTGGGGAGGATACCAGCGTGGAGGTCTGCCGGATTGTAGACCGTGTGTAAGTGAGAGCGCTGGGGGGGATACCAGCGTGGAGGTCTGCCAGATTGTGGACCGTTTGGAAAATGAGAGCACTGGGGCTTCAGACCCACGTGTGTAGACACGCCAGATTGTGTGTCATATCTGCCCCAGGGTAGATTAGTCTGGGTCTGAGTGGCCGCGAGACTATAAGGTATGAGTGTGGTGTAGGGCATGGATATCCTTAGTAATCAGTGAGTATTCTTAGTATCCCTATAGATTTAGTGGTGTTTCTGATAATATGAGCTTGTATATTGCGAGTTCCCCATCCTCAGGTAGGTACCCAGGTGCCTGGATAGATGGTCCTGAGGAGGGATGTGGTTACGTTCTGGCTGGGTTAGAGGGGCCCCTAGGGGCTGATCCCATCTAAGCAGAAAATCCGGCCATTACAACCGCATTACCAAGGGTCGGCGGGATTGGCAGGAGAGCTGGGGGTTAACTGATGCATGGAGGACGCAACACCCGACAGACCGGGATTACTCATTTTACTCCGGGATACATGATCTCCACGTTAGGCTAGACGCGATATTGTGCTCGCGGGCAGTGTTGCCGTGTGTTGCCTGGTCGGAAATCTAACGAGAACGGTTTCGGACCATAATCCGCTCCTGATTCACTTAGACTGGGCGACGGAAAAGCCAAGGGTGCCAAGCTGGAGGCTCCGACCGGAGACTCTGGAGGACCCGCTGCTCGGGGCGGCACTGGAGGAGGGATTGACACAGTACTTTGCCATCAACGAGGGGACCACGGACTCTAGGGCAATGGAATGGGATGCTTATAAAGTGGTAGTGAGGGGACAGTGTATTACACAGTACGTAGGCACGAGGAGAGTGTTGCTGACCGACCTGGAGAAGGCGGACGCAAAATTGCGGGTAGCGGAGAGGGAACGGCCTGGCCGCCCGGACCTTCAGGAGACGGTGTGCTCGGCTAGGGAAGCGGTGGCGGTTGAGGTAGAAAGACTGCGAGCTTACGATCATAGGGCATACGCGCTGTGCTCTCACGTGGAGGGCGATCGATCGGGCACCCTGCTAGCGTGGCTTGCAAATCCCACGAAACGTTGCTCCCCTATTTTGCAACTTGCAGACGAGGGGGGAAATCTGACCTACACCCAATCGGCCATAGTGGACGGCTTTCAGAGGTACTATGGGAGACTCTATAGCAGCACCCTGGGTGACCGGGGGGAGGCGACAGCGACGTTCCTGAGGGGTCTCACCCTGCCGCGCTTGGTGGACGAGCAAGCAGAAGAGTTAGGTAGAGACATTGACTTGGGGGAGATTAGGAGAGCTATCAAGTCCATGGCCCGCAATAAGACGCCGGGGATGGACGGTTTGCCCATCGAATTTTACGGCAAGTATATGGACGCCTTGGCGCAGCGGCTTTTAGCTGTGTACAAGGAAGCGGGGACCGCGGGTCGGCTTCCCCAATCGATGCGCGAAACGATAGTCATTCCGCTACTGAAACCTGGCAAGGAAGGCAGCAGCCCTGCATCTTATCGACCGCTCTCTATGCTAACTGCTGACTATAAAATCTTGAGCTCTATATTGGCGGCTAGACTCTTGCCGCATATGACCATTCTGATCCATGAGGATCAGAACGGCTTTATCCCTACTCGGAACACGACGCTAAATATCAGGAAACTTATCCGACTCATGGAAGATTTGCGGGAGGGGAGCGGCACTCCATGTGCCCTCTCGGTCGACATCGAAAAAGCGTTCGATAGTCTGGAGTGGGATTATTTATACATGGTCATGGAAGGCTTCGGGTTGGGAGCAGGATATATCCGTTGGACGAAGGTGCTTTATGCAGCGGGGGTGGCGAGAGTGCGGGTTGGGTCCTTGGTGTCCCACCAATACCCAGTGGAGAGAGGCACCCGGCAGGGATGCTCCCTATCCCCCTTGCTGTTCGCCTTGGCGATTGAGCCGTTGGCGGCGGAGGCCCGCAGGAGACGTTACTTTGCAGGTGTGCAAGCTAGAGATGGGCGACAGTTTATCTTGCTGTACGCCGATGACCTCCTGCTGTTCCTTGGCAACGACGCTGAGGTTCCGTGACGATTTGAACCCGTGTTTTCAACATTGTTGTAAATACATAATTTCGGTATCAATGAACCGCAAATGATTCATTTAGCATATCCTGGTGTTTTCGCTATGCAATGAGCAAGAGCACTCCTGTTATGAACACATTTCTGATCTACCCATGGCATCCATCTTAGATTACGGCAGCCATTTTGTATTTCTTGCCCTCACATAGTCAATGGACACGCAGTGACCTCTTTCACTTAAGGACACGTAAGCTTTAGCCGGAGATTCACCTTGCTAGTGACACGTGCACCTTAGGACAGAACACGCCATGGCCGCATGACTCGACAGAAGCTGCCTCCTCTGCCTGAGGCCAGTCCTGCTATACTGGTTCTTGTGTTCATTGGCCTGATCATAATTAGGCGGCCGAAGCTGGTAGCCTTGCCCATTTACGACCCACAAACATCTCTTATCCTGCTTTTCTATCTTCTGCACCTGGCTCTGCTCCTTTCCTTCTGGGCCTTTATTAGGGGGAGGTAACGAAATTTACGATGAGGCGGTCCGGCTCTTGAATGAAAAGTTGACATGGGATTATGATGGAACAGTGGGAACCCCTCGTTCGTAATGTTTTGACATCAGATATTGTTGACGATTCCTGTGCAACGCCAAATATTTATTGTTTAGGACACAAAGGTTTAGAAATGTATTAGCATGTAAAGAATTTGCCTCAAGCCTAAAATTTAGTATATAAGGAGCAACCCACTTTGTACAAATCGAACAGGCTCCTAGATACTGCCCGTGTGTAGTTTCTGTGACTTCTGTGTCCCTGCAGTAATAAACCTTTGGTCTTTGACGCCACCATCGAGAAGCCCGTGTTTCTGTTTATTTGTGCACCGAGACAGGTAGAACTCTGGGGTCTTCGGGTGTTATCCCTGACACCTCTGGACGGAACCAAAAAGTCCAGAACTCCAACGCAGCTGAGCTCGACGGCGCGGAGGAGCTGCTGGAACGATTTGGGGGTCTGTCGGGATTGAAGGTTAATTGGACGAAAACGTGCCTTTTTCCGCTGAGGGAGGGCACGACCCGTCCAGACCACCGACCGCTACTCCATTGGGAACCAACCTGTCTCCCTTACCTTGGAGTTTACGTGTATCACACCACGGCGGCTTTGTTTGAGGGCAATGTGGAGAGATGTGTCAGGGGGCTGAAGGGTAGCATGGCCTTCTGGGCCACGCTCCCACTGTCCATAGCAGGCAGGATTGCTCTCTTGAAGATGGTGGCACTGCCGCGGCTACTATACTACTTCCGGACGCTTCCGATCTGGATCCCCAGCTCCTTTTTCCGCCGGCTTCGGTCCAAGCTCACTACTTTCCTGTGGGTGGCGGGCAGGTGCAGAGTGGCGCTGGCGACCCTCACCCGCCCGAAAGATGAGGGGGGTTTGGCGTTCCCAGATTACGAGCTCTACTACCTTGCTGCCCAGCTGCAGGTGTACACGCAAGAGGTGGCCCGCGTTTACCGGGGCCCGGAGGAGGGACGACTGCGAGGCACGCCGCGGCATGTGCTGGCCTACATTGCACTGGGACAGAAACTTGCCGCCCGGGACTTGTCCCTTGAGCAGGACACCTTTCGGCGTTGCTGGAACCGTGCGCAGAAGCGAGCGGGGATTAAGCACCCTTACGCCCCGGAGATGCCGTTGGGCATGCTAACCGCGCTGCCGCACGGAGGCGATTGGTCCCGCCTGCAGCAATGGGAGGAAGCGGGAGTACAGGTCCTGGGGGATCTTTTTGAAAACGGGGAGCTCCTCCCGTTTCTAGTCCTCCAGGAATGTTTCGACCTACCGCGTGGGGGCTACCTCCTCCACGCAGCCATAATAAGAGCGATGCAGAAAAACTGGGGACTGGGACTGGCAGAGCCAGAGACGGCTATGGCCTGTCAGTACACCATGATGGCGGCGGGAACGGTGAAGGCGGTGACTTGCTTGTATAACAGAATGCTCCGTGAGCATTTACCGCCCCTGGATAGGCTGAAACTCAAGTGGGAGACTGACCTGGGCAGGCCCATACCGGACACGACGTGGGCACAGTTGGTGCGGCGGGCGCGTAACAGCACAAGGAACGCCAGATTTCAAATTATCCATTTTTACATACTGCACAGGGCGTACATGACCCCTGGGAGGATCCTGAGATGCTTTGGCGCGACTGACGCGAGGTGCCCCCGCTGCGCGGCGGAGGGAGCGGAGCTAGTGCATATGCTCTGGTCATGCCCGGCCCTGTCGGACTACTGGCAGGCCGTGGGAGAGACGTTGAACGAGGTGACGGACCGGACTGTTGACTTTGACCCAGCGGCGTGCCTCCTGCATTGGTTCCCTCATACCCCCCAAAACAAGCTCTCAAGTAAATTCATAGCTATGGGTTTGATGATAGCCAAGCGTGAGATTACTAGAAACTGGAAGGCGAGGACGGGCCCGACGTATAAGAGGTGGTACAACGAATTTTTGAAATGGGCGGCTTGCGATAGCACATATAGTTATCAGATGGCGCGTAGAACCACTAATGAGAGAGCACTAGAACAGGCGACAGCCTGGGAGATGATGGTGCAGGACCTCAGGGATAGTGGGGTAGTGGATGAAGGGGAGGACCTGGGCGCTACCGGGGGCGGCACATCACAATGACCAGGAGAGGAAAGAACTGATAGATGGAATTGTCTGACGTCCAAGTTTAGCTGTGCACATCGAGAGGCCCCAGTGCGGATGATGGAGATGGGGGGAAGGGTGAAGGGGAGGTTGAACTCTCGGGGATGGGGGGGAGTTGGAGGGGAGTTTTGTTGGTTATATAGATGAGGACCTAAAAGTAGGCACACACACCTTACTGCGAGACGATCATCCTGTGGTAGCTTGACCGGGCATGTGGGAGCTGAGAATTTGTCGCCGCCCGGCCCTCGGGATGTGGGCCAGCAGGCTGTGTAACTTGGAGGGTGTTATACCAGATTGCAGCACTCTGATTGATATTGTATATGTATAACTATTGGCCTGCGTATTGTGTGTCTACAATAAAAATTACTTTAATTTTTTTAAAAAAATAAATAAAAAAATAAGATAAATTAAATCTCATCTACTGATGTGAGAGCATTCGGTGTCACTCTAAAATAGAACGTTCACAAATTTATAGGTAAGCGACTCTCTTTGAGAGATGGTCGGTTTTGGGACCATATTAATAACGAGATACAAACGGGAACAGTTGGTAAATATGAATGATTTAATAGCTAATTTGTGACAAATGTAAGAGAACTTTATAGGATGTGCGCCTTTTTAGACTTAGCATAACTAGGGATAAGAACTGATTATTTCTGCATCAATGTTGGGACAGCAATGTAGGTTTAATATTCTAGGACCACAAAATAAAAATGTCTGAACTATGACCATGGTTGTAATATTTTGGATGTATACTGTTTTATTTTGCTGTTTTCAGTCCTGAACAAGCGGCATGTCCCGCCACGAAACACAATTTGGCTGAAATTGTCTTAAAATATGAGTGAACACTCTGGTTCAAATAGATGTTAATTGTGCTTATACGTGTTATAATACAAAATAGTGTTGTGTTGTAAATTTCTTTTGGTGAAAATCTGTGGACGAATATCTTGTGAAAAAAATGGACATATATTCTTGGAAAAATTCAAATTTGTTTAATTGTATTGGTGCTCCCCACAAAACTTAAAATGAGTAATACTTTTTTAAAATGATTCTTAGGGAACTTTCAAAGTTAGCAGAACGTCTCCCAAATTTGAAGGAATTTTTTACAAGACCACGGAAAAACATAAGATTCAGATTATTTTTACTGTGTCTACTAAACCAATTTACGGTTTTCTTTCTACTTTGGATAAGGCATGTTTCACGTGTGAGAAAGACCCTACTTCAATTTGACATTTTTTCTTTGTCACAGTTAAACCTACCACCTTTAACATTTGTAGAACCTATCTTAAGGTCTTATCTTGGTCAGATTCATTAAGCAATATTTCACCTGGGAAAATAATTACCTTAGATAGACCTTAAAGCACCCTCTGCATAACGCACTGGAACTCAGCCGCTGCTGATGCCAAGCCAAACAACATCTTTCACTACCCCTATAGATGTGATAATGGAGGTAAGGTGTCTAGATCCAGAATGAAGTTCGAGCTAGTAGTAGGCTGTGGTCAAGTTAATAACTGTAAAAATTTGGCAGTACTCTCTAGGTTAAGTAGTTCGTTAATATTGGGGAGTGGGTGTCAATTTGCCCAAATCTTTGAGTTTTAATCTCTCAAGTTTACACCAAGCAGAAGCTGGGCACCCCTTCACCTGATTTATTTACGAAGGCAATGCTTGCTAAACACTCTGAGGCCTCAACTCAGTGCTTATTTTCTGCATCAAATGTTATATGGAACACAAATTATGTATTACTGATTTGGTGTTGCCTTATTTTAATTCTATGCTTTAACAATTTCAAAAGGTCAAGGTCATTGATGCATGCCTCAGGAAATTCACTAGGTCCATATCTCTAAGAGACAGTTCTACTACGAATATTGGGTCTGTTCTATTCGGGTCCCCGTTGGGTGTTTCTAGTCTAACAGACTAGAAGCATGATTATACTCAGATCCTTGTGACGGGGGGGTGAAAATTTGCATTGTCCAGAATTCCGTCCATCAATTGTTTTTTTGCATATGCTGCCCTAAGGATTCAAGCTAGCCTGACTGATGAAGGGTGATGCCCAGAAACCGGTACCAGGATGCTTGTTTCCGGTCCAGGGAGGACCTGGCTTGGCAGTTCGGGCTGGGCTGTTCCCACAAGGAACAGGATCAAGACTGATTTGCATATGGCTGGGTCCAAACTGGGGTGGTGTGGTGAGCAAAAGAATGATGGATTAAACCCAGATCCTTGTGACTGGGGGTGAATGTTTGCATTGCCCAGCATTCCGTCCATCAATTGCTCTGTTTTCAAATGTTATATGGAACACAAATTATGTATTACTGATATGGTGTTGCCTTATTTTAATTCTATGCTTTAACAATTTCAATTGCAAGCATCAGGAAATTCACTACATAGGTCCATATCTCTGAGAGACAGTTCTACTACGAACATTGGCCCACATGCATCAAGCACTTTTTCATTCGCAAACAGTGCGATTCCTTAAAATCGGCCGTTTGCGAATGCAAAAGTGCTTTTTGGGATGCATGAAGCAATTTTAGAATTCGTAACATGTTTGCGAATTCTAAAATTGCGGGTGCTTTTAAGAAGTCGCAGATGTGCGATCTCTTAAAAGCAATGCATCATTAGTTTAAAAAGTGAAAATTCGCAAATAGGGTGCCAAATTTACCGAGTGGTTGAACCACTCGGTAAATTTGGAAAAAGTGTTTTAAATGTTGAAAATGCTTTTTTTTCAACATTCATGTTACGGACACACATGTCCTTAGGACATGTGTGTGTGCAACATGATGCGAAAAATACATTTCAGGGGTGCATGGGGGGGTCCTTTGGACCCCCCCTGCACCCATGAAATTTTCTAAGTGCCACTCGCAATTTGCATTGACTCCTATGGGCCTTTTGGCCCATAGGAATCAATGGGAATTGCGAAAATTAACTTAAGAATTCGGTATTTCTTTGGGATTCGGTAAAAATTGCGATTTTTACCGAATCACAAAGAAATACAGAAAAAAATGATGCATAGCATTTTGCACTTCTTAATTTGCGATTCCTTATTTTTCGCAAATTAAGAAATGCAAAATGACACAATGATGCATGTGGGCCATTGGGTCTGTTCTATTCGGGTCCCCGTTTGGTCTTTCTAGTCTAACAGACTAGAAGCCTGGTTGGCAACATAAACTGTCTAAAGAGTGGCCCTTCGTCTAAAGGAAATAGAGGGTCTTTAATATGCTCCCCTGGATTTATAAACTTTTCCTTTGCAAACCCATCAGAAAAAAAAACTATGCTGTTAATTAAACCATAAGGCAATAATTCATTTGATAGAACCTTAATTACATGGTTGTCTCGTGCAATTTTACAGTTTGATTCTGTGTTACTCTTTACATCGTCCTCAGTCCTATTAACTTGGAGCACAAATTTACTCAGTCCGTCTTCCAGATCCTGTACGTCAGTTGCATGTTTAGTACTAAGCTCTTTGCATGCCCTCACAAAGTGTTCCCTCTTTAGTAAAACTCCCTTCACACAGAAATGCGAGTAAAGCTCGAAGTATTGTTTGGAAGATGAGATGAATTTCCACAATGAAAACATTTTAACCTTAAATTTTGATCTGGACTTCCTAGTTTAGGTAAACTTGTCTCTCGTTTTTTATTTAAACAAACTTTATTGTTTTTGTTTCTTCTTATGTCCATAAGAAACACATACCATGCTTACAGAACAGGGTATACTATTCGTCCTGTGAGGTCTCCATACAAGGAGCAGTATGTTCATCAATATTCATAGTCGGAATGTAAACTTGTCTCTTTAACTTTAGAATGCTAATTGTACTTACCTTAATAATGTCCCTCAACTTTCTTGTTCTTTGCCTTTTTTTCAGAGTTCCTTATGAGAATTCTTTCATTTCCTCAATGTATACCACGGTACATTGAATGCTTCTAGCAATTGTATTCATTTTCTAAGGTCAGAATTTAATACAAAACGTTTTCCTGTATTCTGGGATTGTTTGTACTCCACATTAAATAATCCATGAAAAGTGAATCACACTAGTCACAAACTTTGTAGGTATTGAATAACCACCTCTGGGCAGCAATGTTGGTCACAATCTTATTAGTTCTCTATTGTACATGTCCCAGACACATGTGCCTTTCCAAAATGACATTCATGTGTGTCTCCAAAATGCTCTTCTAGTTTGTTGAAAGTAGCTACAACATATCATCTTTTTCTCCAACCCCATCTACAGACTCCCATATACCTTAATACCAAAATTATGTAGAAGAATGTGTTACTTCCATGTGACTGTTGTGAGGTCATGGATTCTAGGAGGGTGGAAAGTAGAGAGACTGGGTTCTTGGGGGCCCGATAAAGACCTGCTCTAGTGTCTGTTTTAAACTCCTGTCGGTTCTGAGGTCTGGAGGGACAAGGCCCACTCAAAGACGTGTGGAGAGTGCTGTTATTGATGACCTATAACAATATACAATGCAATCTTTAAGGAGATGTTTGTATTATACATTTGTATTGTGATCATGTTTTGTAATTGAAGGGAAAAAGATTGAAGCTGACAGCAATGTAATGATGATACTTGTAAAGCGCACTGTTACCCCATCTCGGGGTGTCCTGGCGCTGAAGACCGCTGGGGAACCCGTCCTGGCTTTCCCTGTGAGATGGTCCCTTCTGGGTATCTCCAAGGTGAAACCAGGCATCCCCGGCATCTGTGGGGGGCCGTTGTAGAGATGAGGCAAGCTTAATGCCCAGAGTTGCCGAGTGTGATCCCTGGTTAGAGTAGGCACCGAGGCGAGAATTATCGAGTCCGTTGACCCTGGTCCACGACCCTGCCGCGTCGTAAATTGAACCCTGGTCCCGGGCCGTTCTCTGCTTCCGGGTCTGCCGCCTCTAACCAGTGAGCCACACCACTCCACACACGGATAGCCGTGGGGTTAACATGGAGCTCCATAACATCAGAGGAACTGTGTCCAGGGCCACGTTGATGTCACCAGTGCATAATTTGTAAAAGACTGATTGCTGGTGCCCAATGCTCTGCTCAGGAGCCTGTGGCCAGTGCAATCATTGTCGGTGCACCAGATATCAAGGCTGGATAGTTACAAATCCACCTCATGCCTCTTAAATCCATCACCAGGCACCCCCTGGCACTTTATGCCACTCTTACATGTTCTTGTTTTCTCCTTATTCTTTCACTTTTGTGTGTTTTTTTATCCTTACTTGCTCGGGGTCAAAGTATGATTAGAAAGAATAAGTGCTAGTCCCCAAAAAAGACTGCTGGTGGACCGACCAGCACCACCGCCTCAAATTCAGCACTGGGCGTTGCCTCGATGTCTAACAGTTTACTTTAAACCTAGTTTTCCATGAAGAAAATTTTTATTATTACAGGTAGTGTTTTGATGAAGTTCAGACAACTAATGGGAGGGGTCTGTTGTAAATAGAAGTTCTCTGGAGTGGTGTAGCTCACTGGTTAGAGACGGCAGACCTGGAAGCAAAGGACGGCCCGGGACCAGGGTTCAATTCCCGACGCGGCAGGATCGTGGACCAGGGTCAGCGGACTCGATAATTCTCGCCTCGGTGCTTACTCTAACCTGGGATCACACTCGGCAACTCTGGGCATTAGCTTGCCTCATCTCCACAACGGCCCCCCACATATGCCGGGGATGCCTGGTTTCACCTTGGAGATACCAGCAGGGACCATCTCACAGGGAAAGCTAGGTCGGGTTCCCCAGCGGTCCACAGCGCTGAGATACCCCTTGGCGGGGTGATACATGCGCTTTACAAGACATCATTACATTACATTCTCTGAGTCAGGTGCATAAAACAGGATAAGTTTATTGAGCTTAGTTCCAGGTTAAGTTCATCAGGATAAGATAGATGGAAATATAAACCCCACCAGGAGCGACCTCCCTGTCGCTCAGCCTGCCTGCCATCAACTGCCACTCCACACACAGGCCAGGCACCAAACGTTACATGATGTCACCAGGCATTTTACCACTCACACTATCTGAGCAACAGGGAAGTTCCAGCCAGGGAAAAGAGAGACACAAGTCAATTTATAACAGGGTTATTTATAGTGTTATTGTTGTGGGTCACCCATCAAAAAGTGGCAGACTCAATGTGCACCAATTGTGTGCTTTGACCCCCACCAACCTGAATTAGAGATGAGTGAACCACTCACTTTCATCTGGCTGAGCCTCTGCTTGCTGCACTAGTGGTGGACGTGCCTTTGGTCAAAGGCTTCTGACAGCCCATTTGCCACAGTCCTGAGGGTCAGTGACATGCGATTGAGTACTGAAATTAGGGAGGTCCTTCTGACGTACATTTTTCCTGTTTGAGACCATAGGGAAAGTCATACTGGGAAACCCCAAACACATTAGGATTACTTAAAACTCATCAATGACATTCATTTAGTATTTTTCAATAACAAGCTGATGCTTTAGAAGTTTGATATTGAAAACAGAAAGCACTGACAAGCCAGCACACCAAACATGGCACCCGCTTAGCAAAGGATCTGTGGCTTCAGGGCAGTTAGAGCAATGCCACTGAGGGCAGAGAAATACTCACCTAGTGGGCATGGATCTATAAATCTGACAGGCAGTCTTCACTAGGAGAATGGCCCGACGAGTCACCCACCAGACTCTAAATGAACTCCTCACTCTTTTACATTTTGCAAAAAAATTAAAGTCTTGTTCATTTTCTCTCTGTGCTGCAAAACGAATTTTAACACAATCACATTTGATTTGGAGATATTTGCATTCATCCTGGCTTAGTACTGAAATGCAATTCACTTTGGTGGATTTTTAAACCACTGAGATGAAAAAGGAATATGCATTGTGGACCAGCATCAGTCGTGATATGAAATTCCATCAACCTTAGATCAATAGGAATTTGATTCATTGCTTTATTAGTTATGGCTTTAGTGTAAATCTAAATCAGAAAAAGGACAAAGACAGTAACAACCATACTTCATGCTCAAATCAACCAGAAATGTCTTCGTCTGCTTCTCTTTTGAATGCAAGTTTTTTCAGAGGTGCAAATGATTGACATTTTCAAGCTAACAAAAGATCTGCATTTCTCCACGTTTGAAAGAAATGTATTGCCTATTATTGTACACTACTTTGCATTTGGTCTGGTAATAATGGTCTTTGAGTTTTAGTGCAGGTAGCCACTAGAAGTAGATTTTTTCCTATATATATTTTATTAAAATTGCCTGTATATTTAGGTAAGAACAAAAAAGAGTAACATCACAACATTGCTGCTGGCTTTAGTCATTTGTAGTTGAATCTTAAATTGCAACTCCTATGATCTGTTGGAGACCAATGTGTGATATCTACCCACCTTTCCCCAAGAGAGCCAATTTTTTAATGCTTAAAAGTGTTTGAAGAAGTCATCAATCTGCAAATTGTTCTCCTATACTGAAGTTATTTTAAGATTTCCATCTGTAGAGTTTCTACTCCTTGTAGGCGCTGTGGAGCGGGTGATATCCTCACTGAATGCGCTCTCGAACACAGCACGCACAGACTTGCGAAGCTTCTCCTTGAAATCTTGCCCACTGAAGACATACAGCACCGGGTTAATACAGCTGTTAGTGTAGGCAAGACACTGGGACAGGGAATCCAAGAAAAACAGTGTTGTGTTATTGTAGTAGAGCAGGAAGACCCCAATGATATGGTAGGGAGCCCAGCAGACAAAAAATGCACTCACAATTATAAAGACTACCCTCAACATTTTGGCACCTGACTTTGAAAAATGAGCACCCTTTACTCTCTGCAGTATGAATGCATAGCAGACTACGATTATGGTTAAGGGGATGGCAAAGCCAAAAATCAGGCGAGTGAAGGTAGTGACAGTGAGGGGTACTGGTGTGGCCAGACCATAGTGCGTGTCTTCCCATTCTGAGTCGTAATCAGTTGGCTGCGGAGTGAAGTCTACAGCAGACGTTCCACCTGGAGTTCTGCTGGAGTCAAAACTCACAAATGACTTGCGAGTTTTCGGTCGATGAGTCATTACTGAGCTAATTTTGTCACCGAATTGCTGTATTTGTGTAACTTTATCCAATGAACTTTGATTAAGAATGTCTTGGAAAGTGATTGCCAATGGTCCAGATGTTGGGACTTTAGCATGAGCCATAGTACTTTCAACATCATTTGTAAGAGCAAATTCAATTAAAGAATTGAAACCGGAAGCAGCCCCTGGTTTTTCTTTTGGGACTACAGTAGAGTTGGTTATAATGTTCAGCATACTGAGATTTCTGATGTCCTCTGCGTTGGGCATCTGTTCTGTAGACCTTGTTAAATGATCCAGCGGAGACTCTTCAGTAGTGGTAGTGAAGTGTTCTAAGTAATCAAAATCAATATAAGATTCATAATCTGAACCATAATTGTAACCACAAACTATTTTGCCCTCGTAATTGGTATATTGTTCTCTGTAGATAAATACAGGAATGCACATGAGAAAGGCAAGGAACCAGATGCTGAAGCACAACCCCAAGGCCATGCCCACAGTCCGATGATTTTGAGACCACACTGGCTTGATCACCAGCAAGCACCGATCCAGGCTAATGGCTACCAGGATGAAGACGCTGGCGAACATGTTGAAGATGATGACGGAGGGAAGAAACTTACAGAGGATGTTCCCATAGTGCCAATGTCCATGCAGGGCTACCTGGGCAATGGAGAATGGCAGGGAGAGGCAGCATAGAAAGTCTGCGACTGCCAAGTTCAGGAACCAGACGGTGTTCACTGTACGTTTCATCTTCAGACCAGTGACCCATATGACTATGGCATTTCCTGGAAGGCCAAGGAGAAATGTGATGCTGAGCATTGCCATGGTGATAATGGATTCTGAAGTAAAGCTTGGTACCACATCTTCAGTCTCATGGTAGTCACTGTCATTATTCCACAAGGAGGACATCTTTGCCGGCTGAAACAGAAGATCACAATTCATATTGAAATGCGGGATAATGTAGGACACAGCTGGCAATGTAAGCATCATTAACTTATCCCTCCAATATATACCCACTTACTGCTTCAAACTACACATTTATTTATTAATTTTGAGAGTTATAACACAAACATGACCCTCGGGTATTAGAGCGCTTTACATAATAAACAATGTATCCACCCTTGAATTGATGGTTACATGTACTATGTAGTTAGCAATAAGTTACAAGTTGCATGGTTTCTGGTATACGCACATTATAATATATACACACCGTAGTATAAATTGTTAGATGTATATCTGACATAAACAATCTTTCTCCCCTTAGTGTATTTGCACCATGGTCTGGTAGGTTACCACAGTGTTGCTTACAAGTAAAATATTTTTCTAATCTTTATATATATCCATACTAATATAATAAAGAGAGAGCCCAAACCTTTGAGGCAGGTAATCTCAGGAACCACAGCACCAATCACAAAACCCAATACAGCGTTGGAAAGGGCAGTTGCAGCAGGAGGACATAGGCTTTGCAGACGCCCACCATATACATTTAAAAGGTAAAAGAACCGTGCCAGCAAAGTAGTCCCTTGTGGGCGTGTCTGCGTTGTGCTGTGAGTGTGTGCTGGGGGCGTGACAAACACTGGAGGCATGTGGTACGTTCCGCGCTTCATGCCATGTCTCATATTGTGTGCTAATCCCACCCTGCTCCCTTTAAATACCCCTGCACCCCATAATCATAACCCACCCTTACTCCTTAAAATACCCCAACACTCTTAAACACTAATCCATCTTAACCCTACAAATATACCCTGCACCCCAAAACCCAAACCTATCCCTAAACCCTAAAAATACCCCTGTACCCCAAAACCCAAACCTAGCCCTGAACCCTATAGATACCCCTGTACCTCAAAACTCAAACCTACCCCTGAACCCTAAAAATACCCCTGTACCCCAAAACCCAAACCTAGCCCGGAACCCTAAAAATACCCCTGTACCCCAAAACCCAAACCTACCCCTTAACCCTAAAATACCTCTGTACCCAAAACCCAAACCTAGCCCTGAACCCTTAAAATACCCCTGTACCCCAAAACCCAAACCTACCCCTGAACCCTAAAAATACCCCTGTACCCCAGAACCCAAACCTATCCCTGAATCCTAAAAATAACCCTGTACCCCAAAACCCAAACCTACCCCTGAACCCTAAAATACCCCTGTACCCCAAAATCCAAACCTAGCCCTGAACCCTAAAAATACCCCTGTACCCCAAAACCCAAACCAAGCCCTGAACCCTTAAAATACCCCTGTACCCCAAAACCCAAACCTACCCCTGAACCCTAAAAATACCCCTATACCCCAAAACCCCTAACCTAGCCCTGAACCCTAAAAATACCCCTGTACCCCAAAACCCATACCTATCCCTAAACACTAAAACTACCCCTGTACTCTATAACCCAAAACTATATCTGAACCCTTAAAATACCCAAACACCCAAAACATATACCTCAGTACCCCAAAACATATACCCCTATACCCATACTTATCTTATCCAAACATAAAAAAAAAACATGCTTTTACCATTCATGCATTTACAACGAATTTCCTTGTAAATGTATGCGTGGTAAAAGCATATAAAATGTAATGCCATGCTTTATAATGGCATTGCGGAGTCATGGTACTTTCGTAATGAAAGTATGCAGAGTGATAGTATGCGGAAAGAAAATTGCGGAATAATGGGTGTTTACCCTCCCCCGGTAAGCACATTGGTGGCACGGCGGCCCACATCTCCAGCAACATACTCATATTTTTTCACCACCCATTTGAAAAATGCACAGGTCTCTCTTATTGATGGCCAGCACCGACAAACACTTTTAGACACACCTCCCGCCACAAGTTCTAGAATTGCGAACTTTAGAGCTGGGGAGCTATGTTCGAATCTCAGCATCAGCTCAACATCCTGTCGTTCCAGGCAAATCGCTTTGTCTCCCCGTGCCTACCACAAATTGATGTGTTCTTCTGTAATGTAAATTGTGCTCATGCCATGTTGTCGAGTTCGATCTATATAATATTGCAAGGAAAAATAATGTAGGGAAACTCGAGTTCACACACTACTGAAGGCGCACTCTTAAGTGCATCAGCAGTGCACTGTGAATCGGAGCGTTTCACAGGCCTGTCACAGATAAGAAATGCTATCAAAATGAAATCCTACAAAACAATGTACTACTGGCCGGCAGCAATTCATACCCGGACAACGTTGGGACGGGCTGCTAGTATATATATATATATATTGGACAAAGCCTTTATAATAACATACCTCTGCCATCCCTTTTCCACTCTTTACCACATATGCCACCTTTCTGCATAATCTTTCACTCAATCACTGAGCGATCTAACTTTTTCATTTAATACAATGACATTTCTATTCTACCATAATGTTGCACTGTTCCATCATCACCCTGTTTCTGCCTCTCCATGCCTTCCGTTCCAAAGCCCGTTCAATACCAAAGCATTTATGAGTTGCCTTAATTTGTATTGACCACACTCATTTAGAAAAAACATATGTTTGGCCCTCTGATTTGTAGTCAGGATCTAGCAGGGGGTGCATGGATAGGTGAACATAATCCATAGACAAGGCTCTCGAACTAAAGAGGCACATGAGGCTTCACTAGGATTGTACTGATACAGCGGTGAAGGAAAAGTACTTCCAAAAAGTGAGTAAGAAAAACTAAGTCACTTCTTTGAAGAAAAGGTGGAGGTATGTGGTATAACTAGCTACCAGATATGTTAGATCAGGTTATTATAAGAGGGTTCTCTTTAGATCAGTTGTGTGTGAATTGGATAACCTGAAAAAAACATGGGCGCTAGATTTCTGGATTACACCCTGCCTTCAGGTTGAACCGAAATGCAATCTGCCTTCTCTTCATTCAAACTTCCAGAGACACTGAGCTGCTAAGTATTGTCACCATGATAAAAACATCTAACTTGCCCCTTCCAAACCTCCTGCCTTTTGGTTCGCCTTTCTCCTTTCTGTTATTCTACACATTACACACATACCAATGGCCTTCTTCTAATCGGGAGATGTACCCAGCCCTTTGTAACAATCCATCATCTTCCCTCAAAAAACAAGTGAATCCTAGATATGGCAAGAGAGCTCCGAGATTACTATGAACTGAATCACTCCCTCTGGGACTTTCAGTTTGGAATTAGAACTTCAGAGGGTTCTGAATCAGCTCTAGCTGTTGTGAGACAAGCATCTCGTTACCTAGAAGAAGCAGTGTAGTCTTAAAGATTTTGAGGGTAGTCTTAAAGATTGTAGGGGCCCCTGTTTGGGGGTAGTCTTAAAGATTGTAGGGGCCCCTGTCTGAGCAAATGATGTATTTATTAGTCATTTTCTGCTAAAAGAAGTCTCATGGTGGCAAACATTATCGAAAAATGTAAGTTAGGTTGAGATAGAAAAACAGACAGAGGTGAGATAGAGAGAAAGAGAAAGTGCTCTTTCCATTGGGCCCTGTGGAAGGTGGGGGATCTGGGCATTGCCCACTTTGCCCAAGCCTTAAAACATATTTGGGAGGAAGTTAAGAAAACAGCCCTTACACTCCTCATCTGGTCTGTGGCCTACAACACTGAAAACCACAAAATATCTGTAGAGAGGTTGCAACAGTGGGTGGGTGAAGCTCGGTCCACTCTGTCATGGGTTCTTTACAACCTCAGCCAAAAAAAAGTGGTATCCAGTCAGGTGAGTCTTTTGTGAGCTAGAAGCCTGTGACTGTCCCTTAGGATCATCCCATTCTCCCTATCTTGTCTGTTATTTAAGGTCTATATTCATTCTGTGGCTCCTTACTCCCATATAAACCAGGTGGACTTCCAAATGTATGCAGATGACATACAAATTCACTCTTAGCTTGATAACCAACTAAATAATCCCCAAAACACAGCCTCATGCTTGGACCACACACACGAGTTGATGAACAGTGCGAAAAACGTAATCCCAGTATTGGGAGAAATTGAGCACATTCTACTACCTTTGTCCTGGCCTTCAAGCTCTAGGAATCCTTGCTTTAACATTCAAAAAGCTTGGAACCTGGAAGATTTTTTTATACTCTAAACTTTTGTTTGCCCAGTTTGGTGTACTTCTTAAAACCCCTTATGTCACAAAGACGATCATCCAGTTGAGCTGAAAAGAACCTTTTACGTAGCACACACGGAACTTCTGAATCATCATCATTTAGATGATGATTCAGTAGCTCCGTTTCATTCAGTCACTTACCTGAGGATGCTGTCAATATTTAATCCACCAAAATGAAAAAACGCAATTTTAAAACTACTAAACCAGCTAGATCCTTCAGAAAGTCTACTGAACCTTTTAGTAGTGTACATCAACAAGGTAGTGTACCAGCATCATCATACTCAAAAGTGAAGACCCAAGACAGTCCCGTACGCAAATGGGTGACCTCAAAGGGAGAAGTTAAAGCCATCATTTCGAGACTATCTGGCTCAGGGCAGGCTCCTGTGCCCATCAATGGTCAAAGCTTTTCTCCCTCTCAAATTACTTTACTACTAGTGTTATGGTGCACCCATCAAAAGATGTTTTGCTTATTGAGGGCTCTCCCATTGTTTGTCCAGCTGATTTTAGTCAACCTGTAAAGGAGGTATAAGTGTCTGTGAGCGGTGCTTTAACAGTAAATACAGCCATAGCTGCATTGGGAGTGGCATCAACATCACAACCCTCACTAAAGTCAATCTTGCAGGCACTATCAGCACAAAGAACCGAGGCGCATGGGCACTACATACAGCTTAGGGCAACCAATGCCATGATTTGTCAGTCACTAACCACAGTAACCAGCAACGTGGCTGCACTTACTAGAGAGGTGATGGAACTACAGCAACGACTGTCTGATAATGAGGATGTGATATCAGATTCTACTAATCTTGTCCGGGACCATGACAGTCAACTTATAGCCTTTCAGGGGAAAATCGAAGATTTGGAAAACCGGCAACAGCAGAATAATTTGAGAGTATTCGGGGTCCCGGAAGGTAAAGAGGGCTCTGATCCACAGGCTTATATTGTTTAGCTATTTCAGAAAGCCTTTTCTGATCTTGCTGATTGGGACTGGGACTCTCAAACTCAACAAGCCCAGAGGCTGCCGATTTTTCTTAATCAAACAGATCAGTCGAACTTACGTTGGCCACGACCGATCCTCATCTATGTAGGTAATTTCCTACTACATCAGGCTATTGTTGCTATCAAAGCCCAACCTAGTACACCGGTGGTTGTTGACTCATTTTCTATTATACTAAGATCGGATCTCTGTAAGATTATGATGGAAAAAAGATGGAGGATGCGACAACTTATTGACTCTTGGAATGCACTTGGTGCCCTGGTCTAGCTACAAGAACCAGCTCGACTGAAGGTTATAAAGGATGGCCGCACACAGATCTATTATTCAGACTAGGAGGCAAAGTTGGCACTTTCTAGATGGCAACAGAATTCTAAAGAATGATATGAATAGACAACATCCTGTGGTTTTTCTGCTTTGCCATTTTATTCTTTCTGGCTCTTTCTATGATCTCTGACATCTGAGTGGAGTTTTCTTTCTTTTATTTTTTTGTCTTTAGATATCTTACTGTATTACTAATTGTATTAAGGAGGCACTGCTCCTCTAGGCTGTCTTATATCGACAGCAGGTTAGTTGGGGTGATTCCTTTTCTAGAACACTGGGTGGTTGGGTGGGGAATGGTTCCTGACCTTAGGGCTGAGGTTGACTTTCAGGGGGTTCGCTGACGGAATACAGGAGGGTACTGGGGGTTTAAAATACAGGGGGTACGGATTGAATCAAATGTAAACAATTTTTGAAACTTTTTTCTCTCTAAATCTCTTAAGGGATAATGTCTGGGGAAAGGCAAAAGCTATGCATAGTCTGAATTGTTATATGCCTCACAATGAAGATAACTAGATGTATCAGCTGAAATGTAGCTGGTTTGAATGCATCATCTAAACGCCAACTGGTTAGGGAAGAGCTTAAGCTTTATAAGCCTCATTTGGTAATTTTTGAAGAGACATATTTGGCTTATAAAGATAGAGGCTTGCTCAAAAAGTTAGGCTTTGAAATAATTAAATATCCTCCACAGAGTGCCGCAATTAGAGGGGTAGCGATCCTTAAGGATAAGCGGCTAGTCTGCAAAAAACTCAAAAACACTTCCGATCCAGGCAGTAGGTTGACCATTGCACAACCTGAAATTTATAATAAAAAATGTGTTTGTTTTAATGCTAGAATTGCTTGACTGGCAAGGAGAAATAATTATTATGGGGGACTTTAATTGTACTTTAAACTATGATATTGATTCAGCTGATAGGTCCGCCTTTCCGAGAATGCGGAGGGTTTGAGAGTCAATCTATGAATTGGCTCGGCTTCATGGTTTGTCAGACTTATGGCGAATGTTACATCCCAGTTCACCAGGATTTACATATTATTCTGTGCCCCACCGACATTACTCAAGAATAGATCGGCTTTCGTTAATAATAGTATTTTAGCAACAGCTCAAATAGAGGTCTGCCCACGAATAACTTCTGATCATAACCCTGTTTTGACCAGTTATACACTGGTAGTTGAAGATAAGAGCAAGCGATCTTTTTCATTTCCTAGATATCTGCTGACTGATCCGGAATTCATAACATATACTCAAGGGGTTCTTACTGAGTTTTTACGATCACATATCGACACTGCTTCTCCTTTCTTTGTATGGGACACAATGAAAGCTTATATAAGGGGTACTACTCAACAGTACATTTGTCACTTAAATAAAACTCATCAGAATAGTGTGATGTCAACTTGCAATACACTAAAAAGATTAGAAATTATGCACGCGGAGGAACTTCTGTCTAGCGGCCCAAATAGCGATCTAATATATGCTTCTCTAATAAACGCGCGCTTACTTCTGAGCAGGAAGTACAAAGAAAAGATAGCAGCCGCCTATAACAAAAATCCTTCTCACCAATATGAGTATAGGGATCAGTTTGGGAGGATTTTGGCATACCAGTGTGCGGATAAAAAAATCTAAAACGCGGATAGACGCGATAAAGGGTAGAGATGGTCGATTACACACTTCCCCTGATTCAATTCTAGAGCAATTTACCCAATTCTATACGGAACTTTACATTCTGCCCGGTACACATAGACAAAATTGCACTAGAAGAATACTTACAACTTGGTGATCCCCTATCTCTGAGTCTGGAGGTAGCTGATTTTCTTCAACAAGATATTACTGATGAAGAAATTGCATCTGCCATAGTCGCACTGCCTTCTGGGGATGATACTTTGTCAATCGAATTTTATATTAAAAAAAAATCTATCCTCCCATTTCTTCATGACGTTATACACCAGTTAGGGGAACGTATGGAAGCTTCCAAATCTTGGGATAAGACTAACATGATCCTTTTTTAAAAAAATGTGAAATCTGTGGATGATTGCGGGTCTTATTGCCCAATATCCCTCATTAATTCCAATGCTAAAATCTTTGCCAAAGTACTGGCTAACTGGCTAGCACCCTCTATGCCGGATCTTGTATCCGATCAACAGCATGTGTTCATAATTGGTAGAGATACTACTGCTAATGTTAATAAAGCCATAACAGCATTTGATATCGCTAACAGGACATCTCGTAAGATGGGAGTTGGTCCTTTTAGATGCTGAAAAAGTATTTGATCGCGTCATGTGGGATGCATTATGGGCAACATTAACTAATAACGGACTACCAGGTAGTTTTCTGAAATGGATCAGTGCGCTATATATCAACCCACAGGCTAAACTTTCATATATCAACTTGCACTCTGCTCCTTTTCCGATACATCGTGGTACCTGGCAGGGGTACCCACTTTCCCCCTTGCTGTTTGCTATATATATTGAGCCATTCATTAAAGCACTAAACGGAATACTCTTATTACTTCATTTAGTAATGGGATGTGTCAACTTAAGGCTCTTGCTTATGCTGATGATATTGTGGTTTTCACATCTGACCCAGTAAAAGCATTGAGTGCAATTCATGAAGACGCGAAAACCTTTGGCCATTTTTCTGGGTATAAACTTAATTCTCATAAAACGCAAATTCTCCATAACTTAGATTTGCCTACACCTATAACTGGTGGCTACGCTGTCGTAATTTACTTGGGGGTTCGGATATCTGCTACTATCGAAAAAATATGGACACTTAATTACAAACCATTACTTCATTCGATCATACAAAAATTGAAGAGTTGGAATAAACTTCCAATAATTATTATTGTTAGGTCCAACATAATTAAGATGACAATCCTGCCTAAGTTTGTATATTTGTTCCAAGCTATTCCTATACATGTCCCCAACTATTTTTCCAAAAATTGGAGGTTGCTATCAACAGTTTTATTTGGGGCTACAAGCAAGCACGTCGAGCTATACGCTTTCTTAAACTTCCCGACAAGCTGGATGGATTACAACTCCCTGATTTCAAACTTTATTTTTGGGCAGCATTTACCAGGCGTTTGCAAAGTTTATTAACTGACAAACAACCATATTGTGGCCTTTCTCTTGCATTGGGCACAGACAGCTACATTTTTTTGTATAGGATTCATGATCCTAGTTATTATAAAAGGGTCCGCTTCAAGACCATTTGGGACATAGTCCGTATATGGGACGATATCCTCGATTATTGCTCACTTACTCTCGAAGATCGCATACTACGTGACTATTTTAAAGTATGGAATAATCCAATCCTCCCAAGCATATTTCATGATCTCACTGCTTGTAGGTGGGCAAGGTATGGAATTGAACGGCTTGGCCAGCTTTATGATCTCAACGGTTTTTGTACCTTTGCATCTTTACAAACTGCCTTTAGTCTTCCACAGCAATCTTTTTTTAAATATTTACAAATTAGAGACTATTTTTTAAAACGACAACGGTTGTAGCTTCCACATTCTCATGAACTACTGACATACTTCTTAAATCTTTCGCTTAAAGCTAGAATTAGTTCCTTATATTTACAACTCTGCAGTTTCAGGAGTGATGATACCTGTCATCTGGAATCCAAAGGGAGCCAGACATTAGGTATCTTTACGGATACTTTGGAGATTGTTTCTGCTTTGGACACTTGGATACTTGGAACAATGTGAAACATTAGCCTGGTAGGTTGCTAAAGAGGCCAGTGTCAAATCCAGGCACATTTTTAGTGTCTCTGGCATTACCATCTGTGATCTAAAGGTCAGGGATTGAGTTACAATGATAGAGACTGACATTATTCATATCTCTCAATGGGAAAAGTTACATTTCTTCAATTAATCTCCTAATGTCACTGCAGGTTTCTCTGCAGATTCTCTTTTACTACTGAGAGGCCTGGTGGGAAGGAAAGAGACACAGGAACTCCTTTCCAGCCTGCACTGTTTCCCAGTGTGGCTTGGGTGGTTAGACAGGGGAACAAGTCTGATCTCTTTCTATCCACACACATCTTTGACAAGTGTCTCAGATTGCACAACTTTTTTTCTAAGAAAAATAACAACTTGATTCGGCTGAATCGAAGTATAACACAGGATACTGGCTTTTCTCGCTTTTTGAAATAATGTCTATACTGATTTAATCCAAACAAGATCATTTCTGTCTTAAAAAACTTACATTGAAATGCTTACATAGATTAAGTCCATACAGAGAAGTCTGTGACACTATGAATCTTTTTTCCAAATGAGTTCCATGTGAATACTTGTTCCAAGGTCTCTTGATACCCATGTTCACATGGACATTAGGGTTGCTCTTGTTCTCGTTTGACCAACTCTAGGCAAAAGTTAAGGCCAGGGCACAGGAGCTGTGTTCCTGAGTCTTCCCACAGAGTGCTGCAAGGTGAATCCGCCTCTACAAGGATGACCAGGGTGGAGCAGTAGCTTAGCTAGACCTTTGGGTGCCCGTGGTGGGCCTTCGTTTGCTGCCCTTCAGCGGCCTCATTGAAGAGCGGAGGGGGGATGCTGGCGATTGCCGCCCCGCGACTGCCGCATTGTAGAGCAGGGTTGGGGGATGGTAAGTGCCACCTTGAGAAGGCAGGTAAGAGCGGGGTGTTGACGCCCCCAAAACTCGTGTCACCTGGGGTGGACCGCTCCCTCCCTTGCTATGCCACTGGGGTGGAGCATGCCTGCATGGTTCTTCGTTGTCTCCCCTGGCCACCGGCACCACTTGCTAAGAAGCATTGACTTGTGGTACATAGGAGAGGGGTGAATACTCCTCTTTTACAGGGTATTGTGAGAGGTAGCATGCTGCTGCACCGACTGGGTGTCTCTGAAACCATGGCAAATTTATAGATGTCAGTGCACTCCTTTCTTATTATGAATCATCAAATGAATCATCAAATGTAATCAGAAATTGAGTGTGCAGTGAGGTATCACCTACTTACCATAGTTGTAACTAGAAGTCGGATTGGCGCTGTTCCTTGTCAGGAGCAGTGTCTCCCCCCTGCACCACTATCCTTCCCAGAAGGGTCTCCTCTGTTGTAACAATCTTGTCAGCAAAATTATCCATCTTGTAAACAAAACAGTGGAATTGTAATGTTGATTGAAATTCTTCTACAGCAATCACTTGCATAGATGAAACTGTTTACTTCAAATACGTTTTTCATATGATAGTTTTATTGCTCTTCAGCTTTTTGACTCATCAGATGCAGCAACATCAAATTACAACTTTTCTCTTTATGTGACAATGCGTTTCGGACACCAGTGGGCCCTTCATCAGGGGTTTATTTCCTTGAGAAAATGTGTCCGTCTTCCTGAGACTAGGCAATGTCCCCAGGATAAGAGAAGGTCTGGTGGAAAGGTGTGGTGAGGTCATACTGGGAATATGAGGCTGCGATGGACATATGAGGATGTATCTGGTCATAGAAGTCTGTTGGTGGTCATAGGAGACTAAACCGTGGAAGCAAAAAATTGATCGAAAGAGAGATGTGGGCAGAAACTGTAATTTTGCTGCGACGTACACACACGAAGACTCGGTTCCAGCATCTGATCCAACTTCCCACTTTCCCACCACTAAGGGCTTTTTATACACTCTCAGAGCTGGCTGCTCTCCGGGAAAAGGAGGATGTGTCTACATAGACAAGGTTATTTCTGATGAAAGCATTGTTTGACAAGCCTCCCATGCTTGAAATAACCTTGGTGGCTTTCAGTTCCTCTGTAGACTTCGTGTGCACTAGACCTGGCACCAGCATCACCGCCTTCCTCAATAAACTCAAAATGTGACTCTTGTTCTACCACAATCTAATGAAAACTCACTCAGGGGCAACCTTAAATTCCCCCAGAGTGCCTCATTTCATCTAATGGAACTGTTGTAGTCATTATTACCCAGAAATTATTGACACTTAATCACCTATATGCAGCATAAAAAACTTTCTGACCATCAAAACTGGCATTATCTTAAGTTAGCCCTGCAGAAATGTGCCTAACTGGTAGATGCATCAACGTTTTCATTTGCGATTCCTTATTTGGGAAAAATAAGGAATCGCAAATAAGGAATCGCAAATGGCAATGCATCATTAATTTCGCAATTTTATTGCGATTCGGTAAAAATCGCAATTTTTACCGAATCGCAATAAAATTGCGAGTTCCAAATTGTGATTTCGCAATTCCCATTGATTCCTATGGGCCAAAAGGCCCATAGGAATCAATGGGAATTACGAATTCGCAATTTGGAACTCGCAAAATGTTAATGCATTCCATGGGTGCAGGGGGGGGTCCAAAGGAACCCCCCCTGCACCCCTGAAATGCATTTTAAAATGCATGTTACACACACACATGTCCTAAGGACATGTGTGTCTGTAACATGACAGTGTTTTAAAATGCATCTTTGGGCATTTTGACACATTTTTGCAAATTACCACGAGGTTCAACCTCGTGGTAATTTGCACCCCCTAATTGCGAAATCGCAATTTTAAAAATAATCATGCATTGCTTTTAAGGAATCGCAAATTTGCGATTCCTTAAAAGCAATCGCATTTTTGGAATTCGCTAAAAATAGCGATTTTCCAAAAATGCTTGATGCATCCCAGACACCTATTTAGGAATCGCAAACGGCCGAATTTTGCGATTCGCACCGTTTGCACTTCCTAAATAGGTTGATGCATCTAGGCATTAGTTTCTAAATTTATTCAGGCAAAATCTAGCTAATATCTCTGAGGACGTTTTGAGATTAAGAGTCAATAACAAGATGTGAGCTGAGTTCCTGTAACTTGGGAAGTTGGTCCCAATTGCCTCTTATCTACTCCATGCTTCCCTATGGGAATGGAGCCTTGTAAAATGTCCTATCCACAAGCATCTGCGCACCCTATGGAGAATTAATATGCAAATTAATGGACTTTCTATAGCCAGAGAGGGGAATAGTTACACACTCTGAGTCTTAGTGGAACTCAGGGTACATTTTTATTGCGCACGTGCACCGATGGTGGTGTTTTTGTACATGCAGTAAGGGCATTGTTTACAGTACATACATGTATGGAACGTGGCCCATAGCCGAAGCTGCAATCTCTCTATGGGGTTATCTATGTGGGACACACAGTTCACAGCCACAGGCCAGGCTCTTGTGTGCCATGTACACGTATTAAATGAAATCAACGATGCAAGCCATGTTTGATACGTTTGCATGTTACACATAGTGCACAGCTGTAGGTGAAGCATTGCGTGAAACCCACACTGGCAGTAAAGATGGTGTGCAGCCACAGGCCGTCCTTTGTGTAACCTGAGTGTGTCACACAGTGTGCAGCCACCGACCAGGCTCTGGTGTCCCAGGTGCATGGAATAAACACAACGAAAAGCACAGGCCATGGTTGATATGTGTGAGTGTTACACACAGAGGTGCCATTGTTTCAGGCACTCCGTGTACTGAACCACACACACGTACTACATCCTGGCTGAAGGCTAGCGCCATCTATGGGGTCCCTTGAGAGGTTCGCCCATACCCTGTGAATGCTACAAAATGTAAAAAGACCCAGTGCTTGACAGCCACACATAAAGAAAAGATGGCTCAACAAAGTATTAGCAGATGATATGATTATCAAAGCACTGATGCAATCACAAACAATATGAACCATGACATTCCTGACCAATGACATCACATTTCAGATCACCAATGATTCCTTTGGTGACCAGTTACGTCATTTCCAGAATGTTCACATCGGCTATCAGGTTGTCAGTCCTCCAATCACAGAAGGGCTCACTCACTGGATTGTTTGCTCTCTCAATCGCTCATTCCCTGGTTCAGTGACGCACACACTCATACATTCATTCACTGAAACACCCACACATCGACTCACACTCAGTAAGTGACAGACAAAATGATGGGGAGACATTTGGATGAATGGAGCGGCAGGTGGATGGATGGATGGATGGATAAACACTAAAGAATTCAGAGACGGATTGATGTCCTGTAGAGACAGTTGGCTGGTGTGGCACACTGACAGATGAGAGGGACGAGGCCACCGGGACACAGATGAATGATGAATGAGGCGTCAGGTAGGGGGCTGTAGATAGATCGATAGATAGATAGATAGATAGATAGATAGATAGATAGATAGATAGATAGACAGATAGATAGAGTGAGGGCGATAGAGTGAAGGCGATAGATAGAGGGCAATAGATAGATAGAGTGAGGGCGATAGATAGATAGATAGATAGATAGATAGATAGATAGATAGATAGATAGATAGATAGATAGATAGATAGATAGGTAGATAGATAGATAGATAGGTAGGTAGGTAGATAGATAGGTAGGTAGGTAGGTAGGTAGATAGATAGATAGATAGATAGATAGATAGATAGATAGATAGATAGATAGATAGATAGATAGATAGATAGATAAGATAGATAGATAGATAGATAGATAGATAGATAGATAGATAGATAGACAGATAGATAGAGTGAGGGCGATAGATAGAGTGAGGGCGATAGATAGAGGGCAATAGATAGATAGAGGGCAATAGATAGATAGAGGGCAATAGATAGATAGAGTGAGGGCGATAGAGTGAGGGCAATAGATAGAGTGAGGGCGATAGATAGAGGGCAATAGATAGATAGAGGGCAATAGATTGATAGAGTGAGGGCGATAGATAGAGTGAGGGCGATAGATAGAGGGCAATAGATAGATAGAGGGCAATAGATAGATAGAGTGAGGGCGATAGATAGAGTGAGGGCAATAGATAGAGGGTAATAGATAGATAGAGGGCAATAGATAGATAGAGTGAGGGCGATAGATAGAGTGAGGGCGATAGATAGAGTGAGGGCGATAGATAGAGTGAGGGCGATAGATAGAGGGCAATAGATAGATAGAGGGAGATAGATAGATAGAGGGCGATAAATAGATAGATAGATAGATAGATAGATAGATAGATAGATAGATAGATAGATAGATAGATAGATAGATAGATAGGTAGGTAGGTAGATAGATGAGATGGAGGTAGATGGATGACTCAGTGACATGCACTTTGCTGCGAAAATATTCGATAATCTGCAGGTCACCCTCTCGCTTCACCGTTTAGCCAATTCTGACTTCAGTCATTGGGAGGAGGGTACAGTGAGCAAAATGAAACAGGGTTTTACCTATGGAGAAAAGCGGAGAGGTCTGGTGCAACGGCCAGGGCAGCTGACTTCAGAGCACAGGGTTCACGGTTCGATCCCCAGCTCAGCACCATGTGATTCTGGGCAATACCTCACTTAATTTCCAAGACGGCTCCAGCACCTTGAGACCTTGTAAGGGTGAGTAGTTTGCACTTCACAAATACGGATATACATTGGAACCTATCATTTATAGCACATAGAACGGGCAGACGTCTGAAGGCTCTACAGCCAGCGGTGTCTCCAGGGTGGCGGTAGGTAAGGTCGGTGTCCCAGCTGCATTTTTCCTGCCTTCCTCTTCTGCCCCCTCACCTCCACAGAGAACCGAGTTATTGCCATAGCAGTAGGGAGACCAGAATTTGAAAGCCAAAAACCGGAACTTTTCACAAAAATAGAAGGACAACAATTCTACTTCAAGCGAGCCGCGCAGAATGACAGCGCTCCTAAGCAGAGAATTACAGAACAGGCAGTAAGAACATAAATAAAATGCAATTTTTAAACCAGGGAGCTTGCCTGTTAATTAAATTGCTTTCGTGAAACTACTAACTATCCCTGCTTTGTAAAACATAAAAAGAACCTCCTGCCGTTTTCAGTCGACCCTCTCTAAAAACCGAGACATGAGCTAAATTTCCAGAAATCTGCTGGGACAACTGGAGGAAAACCGGGTCCGTCTGGGCAAACCCGGGACGCCTGGTCACCCTACATAGCAGCCAACATTTTATAGTAATAACATAGAGGGCTTGGGTTGGTCAACCGAGCCTGTAGAAGGGGGCGGAGCTGAGTGCCCCCCACCCTGTATGGTCTTCCACCGGAAGTTATAGACTACTTAAGAGATGGGGGCGGACAGTAGCCCCCCCCCCCCCTCCCGCCTGCGAAGAGAATGATTTTAGGAGCATGCCAAGAGACAGAGTTAAGTGCCTTTTCTCTAGCACTTTTGGGGCCATATTATCAAGAACGGCGATAACATTATCGCCACTTTAGCGGCAGGAAACTGCTGCTAAAGCAGCGATAAGGGGCTTGATAATATGCCCTTGTGAATTCCCATAGAAGCCCCGCTAAAGTGGCGATAATGTTGTCGCCGTTCTTGATAATATGGCCCGTGGCGTCTGCTCCAATGAGCGCTGACCAGAAGACTGGAGAACAGGAGCACCCTGAGGGGGCGGAAGTCTGTCTGTCTGACTGTGCAGTGCGCCTCAAGCTTGGTGCCCTTGAGACCCCTGACTGACCTTGCCCCCCTCAAGATCATGAGCCCTCGCGGTGGATGCAAGGAAGCCCTCTTTTCACTTGCACATATTTCTATCACGGTGGTTACTGTTAAGTTCCACGCACACATACATGCAGGGCTTTAAGTGGGATGGAAAAACTAGGGGGTCTCTCACAGGGGCGTGGACGATGTAAATAAGGGCGTGGCTTAAATATACGCAAGCTAAAAGTCTGTGCTTGGCATAGTGTGCCCCCAACTGGTATTTTGCTGCTTCTGTCATTACAATCAGATATACATTACTGATACAACAAGTAACATTACACCTATAACAAGCCAGGGCTATCGGCTTTGCCAATGGTTGTTGTTTGTGTAAGATAAATCAACAACAACTATGGCTTCCCTGTATATTATACTGAAAATGGTTCCGTTCTTAAATTATGAGACTGAAAGAACTGTAAGGACTCTCTCTGAAGTTACCTCAAAAGCAGTGGAGGGTGGGACTGCTGCAGAGGGAAGATTTTTTTTCACTCCAAGAGCAACAATCCAGAGCCCGATAGAGATCCGGTTCGGTACCGGCAGTACCCGGCCCACTTAAAGCCCTGCATGAACGTACGCACACTACTTCCAATGCCCGTTATCTGTGGCCCCGCTAGTTGTATTTAATGTTGCATTTTGTGTGCGGGTACTAAAAATAGTTTCTAGAGACACCACTGTGATGCAGCTGTGAAGCATGGATGGACAGAATGGAGGAAAGACTAATTGAAGTTGGGAGGTGAAGGGTAAGTTAGGGGTCACCACAGTATGGTTGGAAACCTTTGACAGATGGATTTATCCACAAATATCTGGGTGGAGCACTGAGGCCAAATAATGCCCTTACGAATGAATGGATGGATCAATAGATGGATACATGGAGTTAGATGTGGTAAGGAAAAAGAGGGGGACAGTTGGAGCGAAAAATGAATGCAGGGCTCATTAAATAGATGAACAGAGGGGTGAGTGGATTAATGAATTAACAGAAGGGGTGAGTAGATGAAGGGATGAAGGGATGAAAAGATGGGTGAGTGGATGAATGAATGAACAGAAGGGCGAGTGGATGAATGGATGAAAAGATGGGTGAGTGGATGAATGGATGAACAGAGGGGTGAGTGGATGGACAGAGGGGTTATTGGGTGAATAAATGAACAGGGGAATGAGTGGATGAATGGATGAACTGAGGGGTGGGTGGATAAATGGATGACCTTAGGGGTGAGTGGATAAATGGATGAACAAAGGGGTGGATGGATGAACAGAGGGGTGAGTGGATGAATGAATTAACAGAAGGGGTGAGTGGATGAATAGATGAACAGAGGGGTAAGTGGATGAATGGATGAATAGAGGGGTGAATGGATGGACAAGGGGGGGGTGGATGACTGGATGAATAGAGAAGTGAGTGGATGGGCAGAGGGGTGAGTGGATGAATAGATGAACAGAGGGGTGAGTAGATGAAGGGATGAAAAGATGGGTGAGTGGATGAATGAATGAACAGAAGGGCGAGTGGATGAATGGATGAAAAGATGGGTGAGTGGATGAATGGATGAACAGAGGGGTTAGTGGATGGACAGAGGGGTGATTGGGTGAATAAATGAACAGGGGAATGAGTGGATGAATGGATGAACTAAGGGGTGAGTGGATAAATGGATGACCTGAGGGGTGAGTGGATAAATGGATGAACAAAGGGGTGGATGGATGAACAGATGGGTGAGTGGATGAATGGATGAACAAAGGGGTGAGCGGATGAATGGATGGACAGAGGGATGAGTGGATGAATGGATAGACAGAGGGATGAGTGGATGAATGGATGAACAGAGGGGTGAGCAGATGAATGGATGGACAGAGGGATGAGTGGATGAATGGATGAACAGAGGGGTGAGTTGAAAAATGGATGAACAGAGGGGTGAGTGGATGAATGGATGGACAGAGGGATGAGTGTATGAATGGATGAACAGAGGTGTAAGCTGATGAATGGATGGACAGGTGGATGAGTGGATGAATGGATCGACAGAGGGGTGAGTTTATGAATAGGTGAACAGAGGGATGAGTGGATGAATGGATTAACAGAGGGGTGAGTTGAGAAATGGATGAACAGAGGGGTGAGTGGATGAATGGATGGACAGAGCGGTGTGTGGATGAATGGATGAACAGAGGGGTGAGCGAATGAATGGATGGCAGAGGGATAAGTGGATGAACAGAGGGGTGAGTGGATAAATGGATGAACAGAGGGGTGAGCGGATGAATGGATGAACAGAGGGGTGAGTGGATGAATGGATGAACAGAGGGGTGAGTGGATGAATGGATGAACAGAGGGGTGAGTGGATAAATGGATGAACAGAGGTGTGAGCGGATGAATGGATGAACAGAGTGGTGAGTGGATAAATGGATGAACAGAGGTGTGAGCGGATGAATGGATGAACAGAGGGGTGAGTGGATAAATGGATGAACAGAGGTGTGAGCGGATGAATGGATGAACAGAGGGGTGAGTGGATAAATGGATGAACAGAGGGGTGAGTGGACGAATGGATGAACAGAGGGGTGAGTGGATGAATGGATGAACAGAGGGGTGAGGGGATGAATGGATGAACAGAGGGGTGAGTGGAAGAATGGATGAACAGAGGGTTGAGCGGATGAATGGATGGACGGAGGGGTGAGTGGATGGACTAAGGTGTGAGTGGATGAATGGATGAACAGAGGGGTGAGCGGATGAAAGGGTGGTGGAATGGTTTAGGGTTGTGTGAACGGAGAGTGATAGAAGAGTGCGGGTGGAGACAGATGCAAAGGTGGATGATGAATGAAAGAATACATGGATTACAGGTGCACAAACGACAGTAAACTCTCACCTGAGATACCGCTATTGGAGAGCAGATGTCCTGACTTCAGAAAACACCAGATTGGCCCTTTGAGGCCGGAGCTCCAAGTCCTTATTCGTCAGGTGAAGTGACCTTGACACACAGCTGATGTTTCCTTCATGGTCTAAAGCCAGGACCTCAGCACCAGGAGCGGGTGATTGATGGCTAGGGCTGAGAGCTTGCTTCTGTCAGAGCCTCTGGTGGACAGTCTGTGGCAGTCAGTGTCAAACTTCTGCTCGTGCCACTAAGCACAGGAAGCGGGGGGGGGCGAAATAAGCAGAATATTTCATAGATCGGCGTTTTGAAACGTCCCTGCCTCCCCAGTTCCTTAAAGTGCTTGCCACCGCGTGTGACTTGCGCGGACTTTCTGTGTGCTTTCTTTTCTATTCCAATGTGTGTCACTGTGTGAAACCACAGGTCTGTCTTTCTCATTCGATCACTTGAAATTAAAGTGATGTGGGTGGGGGAGGGGGGGAGGGAGGGCCCAATCTCTCTATGCTTATCGCTGCTGCCATGTATTCTACTTTAAGACAGTACTTGAAATGGTAAAATAGAAGTGCAGGTACTCTGTAACAGAGTACCTGCTTGTTTCTGAGAAGTGCCGGTACTCTCCAATTAACAGTATTACATTTCTCTCGAAAAGTGCCGGTACTCTCCCTCTCAAAATGAAAAAGTGCCGGTAGTCAGTACCGGACAGTACCGGCCCATTTAAAGCACTGCTTTAAGAGCCAGTAGTTTACCTCGTGCAGGCAAGGGAACTGGACCCTTTGGCTGATGTTGGGGTAGTGAAATACATCAATTATCTGGATTCATTGGGCCCCTCAGGGCTCTGTGATCTGGTGCCACTGCACCTGCTGCACCAATGGTATCTATTTCTCTGTTAAAAGACAAGAATGGGGTTTAGATTCCATGTCACAAAGTCAGTTTGTTAATTGCTGAGTCTCATTAACAATATGAGAGGCCCTTTTGCTCGTCATCCTTGCTGAGCCTGTTTTGTGCATCACTAGGACGTGCTGACACCTTTCACTAATCTCCAAAGGGGCGGATTCCAGGACCCACTCCTTCAAATAACTAATGAACCCAAAACTTGGAAAAAACGTCCGAGGTGCGAAGGTCATTATTTGAGTGTTTGTATTCATCACTGTCACAAGTCTCTCCTGGTGGTGACAGACAGGAGAACAAGCATTTGCAATGCAATAGGTCTCACATTCAAGCAAGTTTGAGATATTAGCATTGTAAATGACAATGCCTTTTATTTATATTTTGGGTTTTAAACCATAAATAAAAGGCATTGTAATTTACAATACAAATAGCTTAACACCTTAACCACGGTGGCAATTTTGCCGTGGTGCGGGCGTTCTGATGAGTGGGCGGGGCCGCGTCAGCCAAAGGACGTGCGCAGTACTATGAAGGTAGTGCTTGCGATGGCCTTCGGCAGCAATGAAACGGTTAAATTCTCGCAAATGCGAGATGTATTGCATTGCAATAAAGGGAATTCTCGACCGCTTGTTAGATAGTAAATATCAGAGGAAGAGACCGGCCTGCGACGTCTTCACAGTAGTGATAAATAGTGCAGTGAAGATGATGTGTAAGTGTTGTAAATTACACAGACACAAAGTGTGAAGTGAGAGTTACATATGATTTGAGCTATAAACACTAACAAAGTGCTCCAACACCTTTTGCTTTCTGATTACACTGTCGCGGCTTAGGAAGAAGAGTGGGATGGGGGGGGGCTATTTCCTGCCCTCTCCGTGATTTGAGTGTTGAGTGTGGCATTGCGTAATGTCATTGCTATCTGTGTTAAAAACACTCCAGCTGTAGTGGGGCCCTGACTTCACCTCCTTGTGCAGGGCGGGCTGTGCTTTATGGCAGGCTTGGAGGGAGGGAGGGGTGGTCTTGGCTGCGGCTTTGACCTCATACAGTGCCCTGCTATTACTAGTGAGCGAGAGGCGCTGAGGTGTTGGTTGTATTTGTAATAGTGGTGGTGGTATTAATAGAGCTGGCATTGGTGGTAGTGGTATTGGTGGTGATATTGGTGGTTGTGGTACTGGTATTGGTGGTGGTGGCATTGATTTGGGGGTGGTATTGGAATTCGTGGTACTGGTATTGGTGGTGGTGGTATTAGTGGTGGTGGTATTGGTGGTGGTGGTGGTATTAGTGGTGGTATTGGTGATGGTGGTATTGGTGGTGGCAGTATTGGTATTGGTTGCGGTGGTATTGGTTTTGTTGGTGGTACTGGTGGTGATGGTACTGGTATTGGTGGTGGTGGTATTGGTGGTGGTGGTCTTGGTGGTAATGGTATTGGTGGTGGTGGTATTGGTGATATTGGTGGTGGTGTTGGTGGTATTAGTGGTGCTGGTGGTATTGGTGGTGGTGGCATTGGTGGTGGTATTGGTGGTGGTGGTATTGGTACTGGTGTTTGTATTGGTGGCGGTGGTGGAATTGGTGATGGTGGTTTTGGTGGTGGTATTGGTGGTAGCAGTATTTGTGGTGGTATTGTTGGCAGTATTGGTGGTGGTGGTATTGGTGGTGGTTGTATTGGTGGTGGTAGTAGCAGTGGTAGTGGTGGTGGTATTGGTGGTGGTATTAGTGGTGGTATTGGTGGTGATGGTGGTAGTATTGGTGGTGGTTGTGGTGGTATTGGTGTGGGTGGTATTAGTGGTGGCATTGGTGGTGGTATTAGTATTGGTGGTAGTGATATCAGTGGTGGTATTGGTGGTGGTATTGGTGGTTGTGGTATTGGTGGTGGTGCTATTGGTGGTTGTGGTATTGGTGGTGGTGATATTGGTGGTGGTGGTGGTGGTAGTATTGGTGGTGGTATTGGTGGTGGCGATGGTGGTATTGGTGGTGGTGGTGATATTGGAGGTGGTGGTATTGGTGGTACTAGTGGTGGTATTGGTGGTGATGGTATTTGTGGTATTGGGGTGGTATTGGTGGTGTTGATGGTGGTGGTATTGGTGGTGGTGGTGGTACTGGTGGTATTGGTGGTGGTTAATCATGGGCGTAATACTACGCTACGCTCGCGGAGCATGCGTAGTTTGCCCTACTTAACGAATTGCACATAGCACAGTGTAAAAACACGTAGCGTAGCAGGCATTATTTGCTTGCTCGCAGTCCTCAACGTCAAGTTGGCGACCGGGAGCGTGCAAAATCAACATCCCGGCGAGACCTTTTCCTCCTTTGCGATCAACAACATAAAGTTGCCGATCGCAAGCGTGGAAAATAAACCTCCCGGCGAGATTCTCAACATGGGGAGGTCAGGTTTCTCAATGTGAGTGGTCGCGTATGCTCGTGATGAGAAACTACCAGCCCGCTATGAGAAAGCTGCAGCTCGAGTACAAATCTACTCAAGCAGCAGAAAACAACCGCTTGCACTGTGCAAGATGCCGTTTGTAATGATTGCACAGTGCGGACAAGCATCCGGCACAGTGCAATCAGTGCGAACAGCATTTCTCTACCGCACTATGCAGCTTGTGTAGCTATGTGTAGCGTGCATAGTGCGAAGTGCACTTCGCGTAACTACTTGTAGCGCTATTACGCAAACTACGCCCAGGGTTAGTGGTGGTATTAGTGGTGGTATTGGTGGTGATGGTGGTATTGGTTGTGGTATTGGTGGTGGTATTGATGGTATTGGTGGTGGTGGTATTCATTGTGGTATTGGTGGTGGGGGTATTAGTATTGGTGGCATTGGTGGTGATATTGGTGGCATTGGTGGAATTGGTGATGGTGGTATTGGTGGTGTTAGTAGTGGTATTGGTGGTGGTGGTAGTGGCCTTGGTAGTTGTGGTATTGGTGATGGTAGTATTGGTGGTGGTGGTATTGTTGGTGGTGGTATTGGTGGAGGTGGTATTAGTGGTGGCAATGTGGTGGTATTAGTATTGGTGGTGGTATCGCCGTTTTTAGAGATCACCGCCAGCTCGCCAGTCATCTATGTTCCTTGTTGCCAGTTCCTCTGCAGGGGCCAAAGGTTTGTTGGATGGCTGCCATTGGTTTGGATGCCCATCCACCAAATATTTTGTTTTTCAAAAACAAATAACTAATGACGCCAAAGCTCAGGGAGTTTGTTCCTTGGGTAGATAGATCATTATTTTAATTTGCTGTTCGTCACAACTAGATTTTCTCTGGTGGTGATGGACAGGATAAAAAACATCAGACAGTCTCCCCTAGATAGGTCTGGCAGTCTGATGCGTTTACAACTATGGCCAGTACTCCATCAAGCCATCCGAGTAAGCTTTCCATTGAAGGAACCAACAGGGGCACCGCTGATGGAAGGATGATGGTCTATCAGACTTATAATAGGGAGGAGGGCCGATAGTTTGATGGACAAGTTACTCCGTCATGTTGTGACGGAAAATCGTGCTCATCAAACTCCAAATTGGGCCCTATTCCTAATTCTGCCAAGTCCCACTGCTCTCCCATAACTTTGTTTTCTGCAAAATGTATTGCCACAGTCATTTAAAGCACATTTACCTTTGGGGATGAATTAAGTGAGTTATTAGGGAAGATAATGATCAAAGCCTTTAGACATATCTTTTCCCTTCACACTTTCACTTATCTTTCACAATTTCACAATGGCCCATGTTGTCCTCTACGCAAAAGTCTCAGAGGTTCAAAGTCTTATCTATATTTTTACCACAATTTGAAATGACTGAAGATTGGTGTGATATCCTTGGATATACCGATTTTAATAACAGAGTAAAATAAAAAATAAACTAATGTAATTTGGGAGAAAATAGAAAGACTAATGAATAGAAAACAGGATCAATTATTTTAATAACACTCAAAGCACACTAAAAACCAGCTGAGGTACATTTTTTGAGGACTGAATGTATGGTCAGAAAATAGGTAATGTCACAATGTTTCTAATAGGGAGATGAATAACTCATTTGTTACCTGTTTAAAGTTATCTACCAAGCCCTGCGACAGTTGACAACATTAATTGTTGTGGCACATGTTCATCACAGAGAAGCCAACAGGACATTATGTTGAATGAAGTGAATGGAAGGATTTAGGGTCCCTCCTTCTGGGTTTTGAACACCAGTTTATTCCCATTTTTGTATTAACATTTTATTATTTTGTTTTAACCAAAAGATTTTCTGAAGATTTAGTAACCGATGCCTGCAGAAGTAGAATTGTACTTTCCAGTTTTTAAATAATATTTTAATTTAAATGTAATTATAATTCTTTGTATTGTGATGATATTTGGTTTACAACAAACATATAGTTTGACTTGCTTTATGGTCTTAGAGAACCCGGTGCTAGATGTACAAAACAGTGGTCGCAAAATACCAGTCGCAATTTGCAACAAGTATTTTAATGACCTGTAAAGGACTTCAAGAACCAACATATGTATTAATACGTGAGTTCATAAAATTCCAAATTGTGGTGGTTGTAATCAGAACTATCTCATGAATAGTAATGAGGTAGGTTGCAAATTGTGACTCTACAATTGGAACCCATCACATGAATAGTGGCCTGCAACGGTCAGAAGACAGCCATGTCTGTAATTGTTATTAATAAAGTATTTTTTTATTGCAGCTCATTTTCCTTAAAGAAAACACTGCAGCATTAAAACAATTTTTTACTTTTTATCTAAAGTTTGAGAGTTGGTAGTGGTCCACTGGACCACTGCTTACACCACAATTAGTCACTTTTTATTAGTTCACAAAATTGAAAAGGTCCCTTTACGACCACTTGCCTTCTGCAAATGCATTACCACCCCAACTCTGGAGTCGGTACATTTTTTTTAATGTCTTGCGACCCGAAACATGATGACTTTGTAGCCCAACCTTGTCATGGGACCAGCCTCACTTACAGCCTTCTTGCCTTCTCAGTGATGGTGAGCACAGTGATGGTTGGATTGTGTTTCATTACTATTGAGATTTGAGTCCCTACACAGCTCATCACACCATTTTAACCTCATCACTGCTGCGCGAATTCCGCCGCTGTGCTGAACATTCCTATCGCGGGCGTGGTCATGACGGCTCCCGGCCATCATCAGCACACGCCCACCGTGACTCATGACGGCCAGGAGCCGTCATCAGCATCGAAGAGGTTAAGGTGTAGGGAGTACATAGAACTGGCAAGGGCATTGTATTGTGGTTGCATTTATAAGGTACTTATTACCCCAGGCGGGACACTGAAGCACATCTGTGTACAGGGAGCATTCTATTTTGTGCGCATTCTATAGGTAGAATTGTGACTGTCTGTCAAATGTCCTATTTGGGCTGTGCTTTGATTTCATTTGCAAGAACCAGAATTATATTCTTACTGCATTTTTTTCGTGGCAGATAGGTGTTTATTGACTAAAAAGGAATTTATTTCATGACTCCTAAACATTGGGTGGTAGTGTATGGATAGATAGACAGGGAGTGAGTGTAGTGTGACCTGTGTGGTAAGTGTTTTGGTGTTGTGCATGTAAGTCAGTGATAGCTTATTCCGACAATGACGATGTAGGCGCACTTAAGTACGGGTGTAGGCAAAGAATATGAGACGAGACATAGCCACGCATGTGGATACCCATCATCCTTGGTGTGGTCTGTATCATACAGATTAAATCACACTAATTATAGAAGAGATGAAAAACACCCAGAGGTAATAATAATAATAATTCCAGATTTGTAAGGCACAAATTATCACTCCTACGGGTATCCAGTTTCTTGGGGCCATCGAGGAAAGCACAATCCGCAGGAGGTGCAATCTTACATCAACTATAGAAATATGATTCATACAACCAGCCATGGCATATGATTTGAAGAGTTCAACAGGAGCTGCAGGAAGCAGCCCATAGGAATGGGCATTATAAGACTAACTAAAGGTAATACTTTAACCCGTTGACCGTGCGGGTGATTTATGACTGGGCGTGGTCCGGACGGCCCCGGCCGTTCTCCGCACACGCCCATCGTGACGTCGGACGGCCTGCAAAGGGTTAAAAAGGTGAATAGCATCAAAGATGAAGAGTGCATTCATTATGAGGTGCAGTCTTCCATCAAGTAGCGGAAGATAAGCCTAAAACAAAGAGTAACTATACAACCAGCCATGTTATGGGTCCTGAGGGGTCCACCCAGGAGTGGCAGACCATAGAGGAATAGGTCACTATGCAACGAGCCATGGTGCACTCTTTGAGACTTCACCCAGGAGCAGCAGATTACCATCCTACAGGAATGAATGCTTTATAAGGAGTCAAGGTTTATGCTCAGGTGGATGTGTGTGCATTCCCCTTGGCTTGATCCAGTGGAACAAAGAATGCAGAGGTTTGTCAAGCAAGAATGATTCAAGCATCATACGATGTGTCCATGCCTCCCAAGGGTCACACTTTCCAGTGTTCTTTATTTTATTTTTTTGTTTAGTCCTCATATCACCGTGGCTTCTGCAAACTCAGCATGTCTTATGATACATGCATTTGCTTTGACCCCACCTCACTAAACTCAAGCACCCACTTCTGTGACCCTACATGGGTGTAAACA
The DNA here is from genome assembly GCF_964263255.1 of Lissotriton vulgaris. Taxonomy (NCBI): domain Eukaryota; kingdom Metazoa; phylum Chordata; class Amphibia; order Caudata; family Salamandridae; genus Lissotriton; species Lissotriton vulgaris. The sequence goes on from NC_141695.1 coordinate 1,727,313,187, forward strand.
TGGGATCTTTCACGTTTCTGGTGCCGTCATACCCCTCCACGTGGAGAAGTCAGCCCATAGCCCTTTCCTCTTGCTAGAGCTACATTCCACATACGTCCGCCAAGTCCAACACACTGCTTTTAACCAGGTCGTAGGAGGAAATTGATCAATCCAACATCTAGAAATCTCCCTTCTAGCAAGAAATATAAGATAGAACAACAAGCCCCGTTGTGGTCGCCTCAACATGCTGCTCAATATCATACCCGCCCTCATCATATTTATATATTATCAAGGTACATATATATGGTGTTAGGTATAGTAAAACTTTGCATACCCATAGAAACTTACCACCACAATATTATTCACACAATATTTTGTTCACACAATATATTTGTCCAAAACAGCCCTACCTTCTGAGCAGAGCAGTCCAAGCCTGTGGATGAGGAAAGCCTTTCTTGGACTAAGAGTCGGGGATCACCGGTACTAGTCCACTTAGAGGCAGGTTCTTTGACCCAGGTTGCTTCGAGGATTTTGGAGGGTCAAATCAGGGTGGCACGAACAGTCACACTCGCTTGTTTGTGTGTATGGCATCTGGTGTGTTGTGTTGTGATGTAGTGAGGTGGGAGCGTTGAGTTTGGGTCAGCGTGGGTGTGTTGCCTTTGGAGGAGGGTTTGTGTGTGGGGGGTGTGAATAGGTAGCACACTCTCTGGTTTTGTATGAGGAGGAATTGGATAGATGGCACTATGATGGTCAGCTTGGGGGCTTGCGGCTTAGGATACGGGGTACTTAGGAGTGAGAGGAACCTTATGTCTGGTATGTCTGGATGTGTCTTTGAGGGAGGCTGTGGTGCCCAGGTGGGTTTAGGAGTGCCTGGATGTGATGAGTGGATTGGTGGGTGTTTAGTGTGCCTGAATGTATACAGAGAGGATTCTTGTAGTTGGATGTATGCAAGCATGTAGAGCCAAGGGCTGTGTGCTTGTGTGTGCTGCATGGGATGGAGAATGCTTGGAGTGTGTAGGTCTGGTGAGAAGTACATTTACGTATATCCGAGTGTGCTGAATAGGGTGTGCATTCTGTTTGGGGTGTACATGTGTACACAGACAGAAGTAATGTGTTTTTGTGTGCAGCTTTGAGTGCAGGATGTTTTAGATGTGTCTATGTATAATGCATGTGGTACAGTGTGGTTGTAAATGTCAGCACTGGTTCAGGTGTAATGAGTAGCAGTGTGTGCTGTATTTATTGCAGTATGTTTAGAAGTGTGCTGAGTGGGATGCAGAACCTCTAAGAGTGTATGAGTGTGCTAAGTGAAGTGCATTCTGTGTTGGTACAAATGAGTGTGCTCAGAGAGAGTCATGGTACTTGCTTGTTTCTGGGTGGCTTGCAGGGTGCATGGTGCTTTAGTTTAGGGATGGCCAGTATGTTTGAATGTGCATGTCTGTGATGAGATGGCTGCAGATTGTTTGGGTGACTAACAAAACCTGGGCTTTCTAGTTTTAAGACAAGAGACCTGACAAGGAACCTGGGTAAGTTACAGTGATATAAACAGCAGCCATTTCTTCGGATGTATTATGCAAGAATCATTCAGGGTTTGGGGTAAAGAAGAGAGCTGTCGATCTCGCATGGTCAAATAATTACAAAAATAGATCGTCAATCTTCTAGTCCGACCTCCTCCACACTCAAAAGTATGGTAATTCATTTGAAAACATTGGTATGGACAAGCAAAAGGTGCATGTGGCACAGCACTCTGGGTAATGTGTCACACACACTAAGATACAGTGCAAGCAAAACATACTCAAAATAGAACATTTGTGAGTAAACATCTGTGGGGTTAAGCTGCGAATCACATGGTTAACACTCTACACCACAATGTGTCATTGGTCCAGAAATCGGGTAATTGGTGTTTCAACCCTTGAGTGTGAATCACCAGGTCATCACCAGCGCAGAAAATAATAAGAGGGATTATGAACCAAGAGGAAAGAACCCTGGGGTCAAAAGGGAATAATTGGCAAAGGTTGTGCATGAGGTCTGTGAGGGTGAAAAAAACATTTCTTTCTGTAGTGATGATGGAGCAGGAACAGGAAGGTCTGTAGCAGGAAACAGACAAGATCTGTGAGTAATCTAGCGAAAAAAGCTGAAACGCCTGACGTGCATGATGGCGATTGCAAGAACACTTACAAGTGAGGTAGAGATAGCAATCAGGGTTGCAATGGAGACCCAGAAAGAGGCCACTCTCTTATCAGGCAGTCAGAAGTCTGAAAAAAAAAACAATTAAAAAAATGCTATTCTATTACTAAATTATTATAAAAGTAATAAACAAATCATAATTTCATGATGGCATGCTTGTAAATAGGATCACTGACATAATATCGACTACAAAAATATAGGCATTTAAAATATCGACTACAAAAATATCGAAGTCCTATCTACAAACAGGTAAGTACAAAAATATCGATCCAAAAATATCGTTTAAAAATATGTACTTTGTAAAAATATCGAATTTATTAAAATTAATGTAACATTAAAAAAATATTAATAATAAATAACTAAAATATACTTAAAAATACTTAAATAACCTTAACATTATTAAATAATTAATTTAAGTTATAAAAAAATACAATTTTATTTGTTAAAACATATATATATATACTAGTAGCCCGTCCCGACGTTGCCCGGGAGCAATTAGGCTTCAGGGCCCTCCCGCCCCGCTTTTGTAACCTGCAGACGTCACTTTTTCCTCCTGTAATTGACTTTGATTCAGGGCCCCAGCCCGCCCTGCTTTTGTAACCTGCACACGTCACTTTTTCCTCCTTTTCCTCCTGTAATGCACTGTTTGTCTGATATTTGTAGTGCACCGTTTGCCTCCTCTTTCTTGTCCTCAGGCTTTCCCGACCGCCGCCCGCCCGCCCTTCCCGTCCCCCGCTTGTCCCGTCCCGTCCCCCGCCCGTCCCGTCCCCCCGCCTGCCCCTACATGAGTGCCCTTACCTCCGCCGGCGCTGCTCCCGCCTGTCCGCTCGCACCACGGCTCCTGCCCTGCGCCATGTCCGCCGCTCCTCCTCCGCCGCCGGTACTCTGCTCCTGACGTCACCGCTCCTCCCCCGCGCCTTGTCCGCCGCTCCTCGGACACCGCTCCTCCCCGTGCTCCTAACGTGACCACGCACGTCGCGGCCGGCGCTACTTTTGAGGGACTACTTTTTTTTTTTAATCCAACATATTAAATAACGTTTATTTTTTTAATTTATGTAGCCAATAACCATCTACACACCTTGACGATTTCAACGGTGTATCGGGTGAGTAGATTGGCGCAGTGGTTCCCGAGTTTACCAGCCTCAAAGCCTGAAAGTTTCTGCTTTATTATAGTAGTATAGATTAACATAATATTATTAAAAAATATACAATATTATTACCGAAGCATAGCAAGAGTGTTAAAATTACTATTCCCACTCCAATGAGTCCAACAGTAGGGAAAGCGTTGGATAGCGTAGCGGTAAAAATCACTATTCCGACTCCAAAGAGTTTAACAGTAGGGAAAGCGTTGGATAGCGTAGGGGTAAAAATTACTATTCCCACTCCAGTGAGTGCAACAGTAGAGAAAGTGTTGGATAGCGTAGGGGTAAAAATTACTATTCCCACTCCTGTGAGTGCAACAGTGGGGAAAGCGTTGGATAGCGTAGGGGTAAAATTACTATTCCCACTCCAAAGAGTGCAACAGTAGGGAAAGGGTTGGATAGCGTAGGTGTAAAAATTACTATTCACACTCCAGTGATTGCAACAGTAGGGAAAGTGTTGGACAGTGTAGGGGTAAAAATTACTATTCCCACTCCAGTGGGTGCAACAGTAAGGAAAGCGTTGGATAGCGTAGGGGTAAAAATTACTATTCCAATTCCAAAGAGTGCAACAGTAGGGAAAGCGTTGGATAGCGTAGGGGTAAAAATTACTATTCCCACACCAAAGAGTGCAACAGTAGGGAAAGCGTTGGATAGCGTAGGGGTTAAAATTACTATTCCCACTCCAAAGAGTGCAACAGTAGGGAAAGCGTTGGATAGCGTAGGGGTAAAAATTACTATTCCCACTGGAGTGGGTGCAACAGTAGGGAAAGCGTTGGATAGCGTAGGGGTAAAAATGACTATTCCCACTCCAGTGAGTGCAACAGTAGGGAAAGCGTTGGATAGCGTAGAGGTAAAAATTACTATTCCCACTGGAGTGGGTGCAACAGTAGGGAAAGCGTTGGATAGCGTAGGGGTAAAAATGACTATTCCCACTCCAGTGAGTGCAACAGTAGGGAAAGCGTTGGGATAGCGTAGAGGTAAAAATTACTATTCCCACTCCAGTGGGTGGAACAGTAGGGAAAGCGTTGGATAGCGTAGGGGTAAAAATTACTATTCCCACTCCAGTGAGTGCAACAGTAGGGAAAGCGTTGGATAGCGTAGGGGTAAAAATTACTATTCCCACTCCAAAGAGTGCAACAGTAGGGAAAGCGTTGGATAGCGTAGGGGTTAAAATTACTATTCCCACTCCAAAGAGTGCAACAGTAGGGAAAGCGTTGGATAGCGTAGGGGTAAAAATTACTATTCCCACTCCAGGGAGTGCAACAGTAGGGAAAGTAAATACTTCATATATTATTTAAAATAATATAAATTAATATCTATGAAAAATTAATTAAATGTAATTACCAATTTTGTATAATATAATAATTAATCAATTTAAATTACAAATTAAAATTAATTATTACAATTACTTACCTATTAATACAAATTAATTACAAATTAACAATTATTTAACAATTAAAAATAATTAACAATTAATTCAAATTAAATACAATTAAATAAATTGAATTATTTAATTAATTATACATAAATTACTTCCCACCCTATTCCCCTATAAACCCACAACCCGCTACAGAAAATAAATTAGTAAAATTAACATAATTAGCAATTAATCAATTAAATAAAATTATTTGGCAATTAAAATTTAACTAATTACCCATAAAAAAGAATTAACAATTAAGTCTAAATAAATACCAATAAATAATTTTACATATTTACTTAATTATAAATAAATTACTTCCCACCCAATTCCCCTATAAACCCACAACCCGCTACAGAAAATAAATTAGTAAAATTAACATATTTAGCAATTAATCAATTAATTAAAATTAATTGCCAATTAAAATGTAATTAATTACCAAATATAAATTAATTATCAATTAATTAAAAATGAATACCAATAAATAAATTTACATATTTAATTAATGATAATTAATTTACTTCCCACCCTATTCCCCTATAGACCCACAACCCGCTACAGAATTAAATTACGCAAAAATTAAAAAAATAAAATTCATTAATTAAAATAAATTATAACATAAATACACACTTTTCACACATATTTTGTTTAAGAAGTTTTTATTAAGCATTGAAAAGTAATACAAAAAAGCATGTCATGAAAAATTAGAAAAAAGTACATATGAATATAATGAGAAATGACATAGTCCAGAGGAATTTATATATGGAAAAGAAGGGTAGAAAGAAGTAGAGAAAGGAAAGAGGGAAAGAGAGAGGAAAGAGGAAAGCAGAAGAGAAGAAAAGAGTAGAGAAGAGAAAGAGGAGAAAGGGTAGGTAACTAGAGGGATCCTGAGGGATGAGGAGCACGCGGTAAGGGAGAAGGATTAGAGGAAAGGTAGGAAGTGAAGGGAAGCCATAGCAGATCGGATTTAATTTTCAGAGGAACAGAGGTAGAGGAAGCAATAGAAATTCTGTGTTCATCACAAATATAATTCCACCATGTGTGGACCGAGAGTTGTGAATTGTCTTTCCAACACGATAAAATAACCTTAAATGCAAGAGCAATAAATAGGTCTAACAATTTAGCAGAAGAGGGTGTAACAATATTAATATCTTCAGATAAAGAACCTAAAAATATGCGTAAAAAAGATAATGTGGAGGAAATAGATAACATTTTCATACATATAGACCAAACATCAGTCCAAAAGGAGAAAACAGGGGAACATTCGTAAAGTTGGTGGTGTAGAGTGCCTGTAACTTGGGAATAGGACCAACATAAAGGAGAAGAGGTTGGAGAAAATTTATGAATAGTAACCGGGGTAATAACAACTCTATGATATAAAAAAGTAAGGATTGAGTAATGCGTGCAGCAACAGAGACTTTGAAAATCCTGGACCATAAACGATCCCACATTACAATGTCAAGGGAGACATCCAGATCATTCTCCCAAGCAATCTCTACTTTAGATTTAGATCGAACAGAAGAATTGGACAGTAAAAGTGAATATACAAGAGCAGCCTTAGGGAATTGAGTAGAAAAAAGAGGATAAAGTGGAGTGACAGGAGTGAAGGAAGAAAAAGAGTCGGAGGAAAAAGGTAGAGAGGATAAGTGAGATTGAATAAAATGAAAATGAAGGTGGTGTTCGGTTTCCTGATTTTGGCTCATACCATTCGGCCTTTTTGATCAAACAATCCTTCTCCTTGGCTTACAACTTCCTAGATGCTCCTGTCCCTAAGTGGGTTCTTTTGGAACGCTCTCTTTTAAAAGATTTCTCCTTTCAGCATATTACTTTTATGCCAAATTGTACTTTTATATCCAAATATCCTATTTTGAAGTATTCCCAATCCCTGTTGCAAAATGTTTTTTCCTCTAATCTTTCCCCTCTGCAATGTTTTTTATCCTCTGTAGTTTGGTATAACAAATTCCTTAGATATAAAGGTAAATCGTTCTATTTTAAACATTGGAAAGAAAAGGATATACTGTTTGTACATCAATTTTTCCTTGATTCCTCTCTTATTTCCTTTCCAGTATTGCAAACCATGTTTAATTTACCTCCCTCATTTTTCTCTGAATATTCTATTATAACATCTGCTATTCAATCTCACTTTTCACACATATAATAACATAAAAACACTATAAAAAATTCGATATTATTAAACATTCGATAATTTTAATAACCTATATTATATACTTCGATATTTTAACTTTCTATATTTTTAACATTCGATATTACATTAGTTACCTTAAAAACGATATTTTTGATGTCTGTATTCTGTCCATTCGATATTTTGAAAATTAACAACAAAAGAGTGTTACTTGGTTGAAGAATACACAAGTAATGGAGCACAAGAGAGAAACAACACCAATTAGGTTTGTTTAGAAAGCCCTCACTCACTGACCTGGTCGGTGACATGCTTCATCATCGGGCCCCACTGGGTGTGACCGAATGTCACCCCAGTGTGCTTCAACGCCAGATTTACTGCGGAGCGGGTAATGTGAAGATGTGAAGGCTAAGTGATAAAGTGAAAAGAGTGACGTGGTGAATTTAAAAATGCCTTGATTGTATAAAAAATTCATTTAATGACTGATCAACAAGGACATATTAAAAAATTTGTTGGTAAACACGGCCAACTAAATTGAATGGTCTGTTTCCAATATCATTACGTGATGGTCAACATGTTTCTGCCAATGTTGGTGTAATTAACCTGGCATTCGTCAGGACCTATTGTGAATAAACCCCGGCGGTATGGACACGCTAAGGCCCACCCTACCAAGGGACGTGAAAGTTAAAAGTCGTCTGTAAAAGTGCAATGAGGAGTGGGCTACACCGAACAAAAAAACGGACATTCGATGTTTTGTCTATTCTATATTTTAAACTCAATATTATGTCCATTCGATATTTGTTACTCGATATTTTGACTGTTTACCTGTAAATAATCATAAGACAACATAATAATTGTATGTTGTTCATACATAAAAAAATCAGCAAGTAATGAACAGCATTCTGGGCTGGAAATATTGTGGGAGTAAGCCATAGAATATACAATTACATAGTTATTAGTACTAGAGACCTAACATAAATGTTTGTGGTAGGGAATTTCTAAGGTTTAAAAAATATTTTTGTTTTTACAAACAAAATAACGGTACAATTCATTAACTTGTCCCATGCCTCCTCCCCATCCCCTAAAAGGAGAGAGTTGTGAGTCACACCATGTGTAAATAAATATAAATCCATACATGACACAGGATCACTTAATTAGCATAATTGGTACTGTTGCATCAAATTACAGCAGATCAGCATCACTGACATATCTAAAGGGTATTAATCAACTGTCCCCTCCGCATCTTGTCCTGGTTCAAGGTCTCCCATTTCCAGTTGTATCTGGACTCCTGCTAAGTCCCATTCCATCCTTCTTCCCTGCCCCACTCCGTTGTAAACCAACTGTTGGCGTACCCCACATTCAGCTTATACCTACCTTGCAACTTCCCGTAACCACTGCTTTCATGTGGGCAGTCGTTTGGACATCCATCTTAGTGCTACACACTTCTTTGCACAGTGAGGCCTACTTCCAACACCTTCTCCACATATTTAGTGTGTTTATTAAGGGTGATTAGTCCCAGTAAGTACATGTGTCCTTAGCTGTTTTTGCAATCTGGTTAGTATTCCTAAAATCTGAATTACTTCACCCTAAAAGGCACTCACGCCCAGGCATGTCCACCACATGTGAATATAGGTTCCCTCTATTATTCTGCATTTGGAACACTGTTCTGATCTGTAGGAATCTGGTCTGTGCAGTCTCTGTGGCGTGACGTATTCCCTATGTTCGCATTTATAATGTATACGTTTCAGTTGAGCATTACGTGGAACTCCCCTGCAGTTATCCAATATAGATGTTCAGTTTCCTTCCCATAACTCCATGCCCGTATCACTTCCCATTTAGTCTTTGGTGTAGTTCTACGGGTAGATGTGTGTGGTCTCAGCAATGAGTACATTTGAGTGATGAGTTTGCCCCTCACCTCCCACGTCTGTCAGGGTCTGGTTTAACAAGTTTTTCCTCTTCTCGTGGAAACCCTGCCCAGGCCTTGCAAACATCCGCTGTCTCTTTTCTCGTGTGTGGCATATATCCATTTTCCTTTCTCAATGTTTTATGCCTGGGGACGCTGAGGACCCCCATTTATGCACTATTCCTCGTTCTGCGAGCAGGAACCCGAAATTGAATAATATGCGTTGGTAGGAGGTTCCATCCGATCCTCTCCAAACCCCCAATAGGGGGTCGCCCCCCAGCCCAGTCCCAGAATCAGAGGCTCTGCTCTCAGCTCAGTCTTAGAGCCAGGTTGTTTTTGTGGTTAGGGGGGCCCTTGGACATCAGGGGCCCCCTGCACCGTGGGGGCTGCGCGGTCTCTTGGAACACCAGTGTGGTTGGGGGCAGCGCAGACGGGGGCCAATTAGTTTACATTTTATTATTAGCAGCAGTGTCACTGTCACGAGGAACCGAAGCTCCGCGAGCAGTCTCTACGCGTTTTATTTGCAGATTTAATGTGCCTCGGCCTGGGCCTGGAGACGAAGGTTCGACAGCTCTCGCGGCAGCACGCTCGCACTGTGCCACACGTGCCTTCCCTTCTGTGCAACGCTTGCACGCAGCGCCGCCTGCGCGCGGTGACCACGCGCACCGCGGTCTTCCAGGTGGGGCCCAGGAGGGATGGTCATGACGCGTGCACCGCGGTCTTCCAGGTGGGGAACTGGAGGGAGGGTCACGCGCGCACCGCGCAGTGGAATTGGAACCAGTACGACCGGAACGAACCGGTGTCTACTCTGGCTCCGGCCCTGCTCATAGTGGTCGGTGAAGACCATTGCAGGCAGAATCCGGTTGTTAGAAAGCTGGAGGGACGGTTAAAGGTATGTTTTGGTGGGGCGGGGGACAGGAAAAGGTGACGAATGAGAGAAGGATGCTACAGTGAAAGACGAAGATGCACAATGGATTATAGATGGAAACTGAGATTGCAGGCAGGGTGGAATTACCAGAGAGAAGGCACGATGAAGTAAGTGGGAATGGAGGAAGGAAAGAAATGAGGGAGGGGGTGGAAGGAAATGTGCTTGAGAAGGATTGAGCGTTTGGAACCTTCTAGACGCCAGTCTAGCTACATCTTTATTCTTTGGGTTATGTTATGTTATGGGAGGTCTTATAAAGCGCTCAGCTACTCGGGCAGAGTGTCCCGGCGCTATGCAGACCTGCAGAGGCTGGGCCGAAAAGCAGGTGAACTACTGTCCAAACAACCAGGTCTTAACCCCTTGCATGCTGATGACGGCCCCCAGCCGTCATGCACTACGGCGCTCGTGTGCTGATGACGGCTGGCGGCCGTCATAATCCCGCCCACTTGCGATTTTGCCGCACAGGCGCAGAATCGCGGTTGCATGCAAGGGGTTAAGCACCTTCCTAAAGGAGAGCAGTTTGTCTAGTTTCCTGAGGGAAAGAGGCAATATGTTCCACAGTTCAGGCGTCAAAAGTCTGTATGAGCGTCCTCCAATGGGTGCTTTCTTCCTCTTGACATTTTCAAGGAGGTTTTTGAGCAGCCCGGTTGTGCAAAGGCATGGGTTTGAAAGTTATGCAGGACAGTTTAAATCTTATTCTGGATACTGGTGAGGAGTGTTCTTTCGGAACTGTGGGGGTCAAACTTTCAGCAGCTTGACACTAATATTGGTCCTGAATGAAGGATAGCAGTGAGTGGAAACAACTGTCACAACCTGAATACATACAACTGAAGGATAGCGACATACAGACCTTGGTCAGCTCAACTCCTGTATCAGGCACCAGGTTTCTGAATGGAACTGTGTATAAGGGGAACAGAGTGTGGAGAGAGACCCCTTCCCGGGCTGATTTCGGTATAGGGGCATAAAGGCTTATAGTTTGAACTGCAGACATAGAGACTTTTTAAGTCATGGGCAAAGTGGACTCCAGCCCAAGGCCCCTGCCTTCCACGGGGCCCCCTGATAGAGCCAGCTATTCTTCAGACCTTGAATATTTTTTGATGACCTTGAATAATTCTTAAATAGATTGTTTTAAATACCGTTTTCCTTGAATTTATTCTTAACCCCTTTGCCGTGGCGCGAATTTCGCTGCGGCGCAGGGGGGGGGGGGGCACACGGTGCTCATGACGGCTCCAGGCCATCATGAGTCATGGTAGGCGTGTGCTCATGACATATGAAAAAACGTGGAGGGTCAAAGGGAATATTTACCGACCTTGCATTGTTATCGTCCCTTATGACTATGAATACCAACAACTAGGATAACAATGGGTCAAAAAACAATACTATCTAACAAATGTCTGTGTGTCTAGAGGGTACAACCGCGAAATCTACAAGGAGTATCTCTTGGTGATACCGGTACAGGTTGGCAATCTGACGGGAACAAATATTTCACCAAGAGATACTCCTTGTAGATTTCGCGGTTGTACCCTCTAGACACACAGACATTTGTTAGATAGTAATGTTTTTTGACCCATTGTTATCCTAGTTGTCGTGTGCTCATGACAGCCTGGACTCGTCAGAACTCCTCCCACTGATTAATTTGCCTGCACAGGCGGGGAATCAATCGCGCATGGGCGGAGCGGCAGAGGCATGACGGCTCCAGGCCGTCATATGCACACAACTACCGTGACTCATGACGACCATGAGCCGTCATGAGCCCCAAAGGGGTTAATGTGGGTGATGTGTGAGAGTCTCTTCCTGGCATTTTGCACAGAAATTTTGTTTTATGTTTCATGCAACATCCATAAAAATTTCTTTTAGATCAAAACAGGACCTCACATAAGTGAAATGGGTGTCACAGAGATTATTTGCAGTAATATTAAATAGCTGCTGCTTTTGTACAATATTTAAAACACTGCACACTTTTTCTGAATATTAGATGTAAACACATTTAGAATTTGGACTAGTGTGCCTGTACACTGTCTGTGACGTGGCCAAAGAGGGCATGAAATATCTGAAATTGGATCAAATATTTAAATCTGTTCCAACAGGGGCCCCCAAAATACATTTGGCCCAGAGCCCTCAAAATCCTTTAGATGCCCCTGCAGACATTGTGCTTCATCTGACCTGTCTTGTTAAAGGCAGAACATGGCGTCTATAACTTGTGCCCTGGCTGAGGACTGTGTTTACTGGGCATACCAGCTCGACAGGAGATAGTGTGTAATGCTTTGGTGGTGCAGGAATTTGGGTTTCCCATCCTGGCCTTCCAAAAAGTGCATTGGACTTTGCCTATGTTATTTATGGTATTGTGTGAGCTTCTCTGTGTATCACCCTACTACGCATTATGGAAAGTGTCTCTGAGCTGTAGATTGGCCTTTTTGTGTACACTGGGTGTTCTTTGTCTAGAGATGCAGGGTTTGGGCCATAAGTATATTTTCGCTTTGCCTCTTTTTGTATTTTAGTGGTGCTGTTCGTGATGTTCAGTCTTGCCACAAATAAAACCTCCAGGTAGAGGTATATCTCAGGGCTGCTGTTGCAGTGTGTTGATTGGCAGACAAATCACACTGTTATTTGTAATGCCTCTGCATTCTGAGCTTGCCCACCCCCTGCAGCCAATAAAGCGTTTTCTTACATTGTTTTCTTGAAACCATACATATACTTATATGTTTGTGTTTATTTCATTTCCGAGTTTTAAAGCAGTATGTCAAAATGGTTATCTATAGATGGCTCTGCTGCATGTCAAGCCACTGATTTGCAGTGTGATATTTTTACTCCTTGTCAATTCATACCATTTGAGGTGTCCCTGAAAGAAATGCTCACTAGGATATGTTTTCTGATGTTACAATGATGATATTTTTGGAGGTTCCCTTTAAAATTGTAAACATGTCTGCATTATTCTGACTTCCCTATGCTGACTGGGTACCCCTTGCATCTCTGATTCTCTTAAATCCACCACTTTTATGTGAGCAAACACAACTAAAAAACAAGCATTGGAAATGCAATAGGTCTCGCATTAGGAAAGTTTGAGCGATTGGTATTGTAAATGACACTTTTTTTATTTATGTGTTGGTTTTGAAAATAGCAAAATTAATAGCTTTGTCAGTTACAATGTCAATAGTTTTAACTTTCGCAAATGTGACACCTATAGCATTTGTAATGCAATGTGTGTTGTATTTACGTGACTTAGATGTATTGATATTACAAATAACAATGGCTTTTAATTTTGTAAATAATTAATACTTAAATAAAAGTTATTGTAATTTATAATGGCAATACCTTAAACGTTTGTAAATAACTTTTGTGAAGATTATGTTCAGAGTATTTTATTGTGACGAAAATCCAAGAACATTGCATTTGCACCTACACACACACACAGCCACACATACACACACACACACACACACACATATAGATGTGGTGGTGGTGGATCTGGGGGATATGGTGGTGGTGGATGCGGTGGTGGATGTGGTGGTGGTGGTGGATGTGGTGTTGGTGGATGTGGTGTTGGTGGATGCGGTGGTGGATGTGGTGGTGGATGCAGTGGTGGATGTGGTGGTGGTGGATGTGGTGGTCGTGGAAGTGGTGGTGGATGTGTTGGATGTGGTGGTGGATGTGGTGGTGGTGGGTGTGGTGGTGGATGTGGTGGATGTGGTGTTGGTGGATGTGGTGGTGGATGTGGTGGTGGTGGATGTGTTGGTGGTGGATGCGGTGGTGGTGGAAGTGGTGGTGGATGTGTTGGATGTGGTGGTGGATGTGGTGGTGGTGGATGTGGTGGTGGTGGTGGTGGTGGAGGATGCGGTGAATGTGGTGGTGGATGTCATGGTGAATGTGGAGGTGATGCTGGATGTGGTGGTGGATGTGGTGGTGGATGTGGTGGTGGATGTGGTGGGGATGGTGGATGCGGGGATGTGGTGGTGGTGGATGCGGTGGTGCTGGTGGATGCAGTGGTGGTGGATGGGGTGGTGGTGGTGGATGGGGTGGTGGATGTAGTGGTGGTGGGTGTGGTTAAAGTGTTGGTGGATGTGGTGGTGGATGTGGTGGTGGTGGATGCGGTGGTGGATGTAGTGGTGGTGTAAGTGGTGGTGGACGTGTTAGATGTGGTGGTGGATGTGGTGAAAGTGGTGGTGGATGTGGTGGTGGTGGTGGATGTGGTGGATGTGGTGGTGGATGTGGTGGTGGATGTCATGGTAGATGTGGAGGTGATGGAGGATGTGGTGTTGGATGTGGTGGTGGTGGATGCAGTGGATGTGGTGGTGGTGGATGCGGTGGTGGTGGTTGATGCAGTGGTAGTGGTGGATGGGGTGTTGGTGGTGGTGGATGCAGTGGTGGTGGTGGATGGGGTGGTGGATGTAGTGGTGGATGTGGTGGTGGTGGGTGTGGTGAAAGTGGTGGTGGATGTGGTGGTGGATGTGGTGGTGGTGTATGTGGTGGTGGTGGATGCGGTGCTGGATGTGGTGGTGGTGGTGGATGTGGTGGTGGTGGTGGATGTGGTGTTGGTGGATGCGGTGGTGGTGGATGTGGTGGTGGTGGATGTGGTGGTGGTGGATGCGGTGGTGGTGGATGCGGTGGTGGTGGAAGTGGTGTTGGATGTGTTGGATGTGGTGGTGGGTGTGTATGTGGTGGTGGATGTGGTGGTGGTGGATGCGGTGGTGGATGCCGTGGTGGTGGAAGTGTTAGATGTGGTGGTGGATGTGGTGAAAGTGGTGGTGAATGTGGTGGTGGTGGATGTGGTGGATGTGGTGGTGGATGTGGCGGTGAATGTCATGGTAGATGTGGAGGTGATGGAGGATGTGGTGGTGGATGTGGTGGTGGTGGATGCAGTGGATGTGGTGGTGGTGGATGCGGTGGTGGTGGTTGATGCAGTGGTAGTGGTGGATGGGTTGTTGGTGGTGGTGGATGCAGTGGTGGTGGTGGATGGGGTGGTGGATGTAGTGGTGGATGGGGTGGTGGATGTGGTGGTGGTGCGTGTGGTGAAAGTGGTGGTGGTGGGTGTGGTGAAAGTGGTGGTGGATGTGGTGGTGTATGTGGTGGTGGTGGATGCGGTGGTGGATGTGGTGGTGGTGGTGGATGTGGTGGTGGTGGTGGATGTGGTGTTGGTGGATGCGGTGGTGGTGGATGTGGTGGTGGTGGATGCGGTGGTGGTGGTGGATGTGGTGGATGCGGTGGATGTGGATGTGGTGGATGTGGTGGTGGTGGATGCGGTGTATGTGGATGTGGTGGTGGATGTGGAGGTGGATGTCATGGTGGATGTGGAGGTGGTGGTGATGGTGGATGTGGTGGTGGATGCGGTGGATATGGTGGTGAAGGATGTGGTGGTGGTGGATGCGGTGGTGGTGGATGCGGTGGATGTGGTGGATGTGGTGGTGGATGTGGTGGTGGATGTGGCGGTGGATGTCATGGTGGATGTGCAGGTGATGGTGGATGTGGTGGATGTGGTGGTGGTGGATGCGGTGGTGATGGTGGATGCAGTGGTGGTGGATGGGGTGGTGGATGTAGTGGTAGTGGGTGTGGTGGATGTGGTGGTGGTGGGTGTAGTTAAAGTGTTGGTGGATGTGGTGGTGGATGTGGTGGTGGATGTGGTGGTGGATGTGGTGGTGTATGTTGTGGTGTATGTGATGGTGGTGGATGCGGTGGTGGATGTGGTGGTGGTAGTGGATGTGGTGTTGGTGGATGCGGTGGCGGTGGTGGATGTGGTGGTGGTGGAGTTAGAGGGAGTAAGATAGAGAGAGAGGGAGCTAGAGGGAGCAAGGGAGAGAGACTATTGACATTGCAAAAGTAGACCTCTAACCACTTATAAATAATGTAGGACAGTGGAAATACACACTTAAAGCCCACTAAGATCAGAAACCGCTAGGAAATATGCTAGAATTAACAGCGCGTGTCGAAATAATAGGAACATTGAAATATTTATCTTCACGAGCATCACTACAACTGATGGTATTCACGTTACTAACACGTCATGGCCAGTATCAGAAGAACACTGATTAATAAATGAATCCTTATGCTGCAATAGATCAATAGGTTGTTTGCATACTGGAGTTATGTTGTCAGTCGAGTTATTAAGAAAGGTGAAGCTAGACACATTTGCACTTTTTTTTTAATTAAGTGCTTTTAGGAGGAATAAGACGAGTGGGATGGAGGTGTAAAGGCGCAACATTTATTTAGAACATTCTACACAGAAGTCATCAAAAGTCCGTTTGTGAAGGGAACGTTTGCCAGCAGCGTGGTTTCTTTGCACTGACAAACTCATTTTAAACCGGCCTCAAGAGATCTTGTTTACAGTGACAAAATCCCGAGTGTTGGGAATAATGCTATGAATATAGGACAATCATTTAACAAGTCAGACATAATGAGAAAGGGGCAAGGAGGGGAAAAGGATATACACGGCTGCAGCCTTCCTACCACAAGCTTCTCCCAGCGTGCGCTCTGTAGCAGGCCATGCAGTGAATAATTAGGGGAGGAGATGTGCCGGCCTGAGTCAGAGCGCACGCTGAGAAGCTTGTAGAACCGGTTTGGTGAAAACAAGAGAAATCTGTGGGCAAGAAACTTGTGTGTGCCTATTTGTACGTTTAAATTTCAAGTCACTTCTGTGGTATTTTTAATAGATCTTGCCGTGTGTATTTGATAAACAACAGAGGACAGACGTACATAAAAAACCTTAGATGTTCTCTAGAAGTCTGACAAGTTGCTGATTTTGTGTTGATTGAACTTAGTTGATCGACTTGGCCCACTGTTATTCATGATTGTTTCTCCCTTTGCCTAAAAACAGATCACAAGTCAGTAATGTACTTTTCAATTATTTCATCGGAAAATGTAAGTCCGCATGAATGTAGTATTAGCACGTTTAATGGTCTGTGTGCCAAAGGATTAACTAAAGAATTGTTAACGGAAAGAAGCCTGTTTTCAAAGTGCCAACTTTTTTCGTACTGAGTTATTTCAGATTTTTCCATTTAGAAGCACTAACATATTGTGGAACTGCTACACAATTGAATTGTTTCTCAATAGCTCAGAAGGTCGAAAGCTGAGTTGGCCTTTCCAGGTTTTGAATATGTGGTCCGCAGCATGCACACACGTCAGCAGTGAGCATTTACTAAGCTAATTTCCCTGCATAAATCATCCATATGCATTTCTTAAGCAGATGTTACCCTGCAGCTTTATTCCTCATGTTAGGACCCTGTTTTTAAAAAGGTGAAGCAACAATTGCCTACAGTGACAAAATCCCGAGTGTTGGGCAAGGAGAAACACGAGAGACGGCCAGCAGCCGTCAAAGTGAAAGTACGGCCGGCTTAAGGCATTGCTGTGGGGAGGGGGGATGAGAAATGCGACACGGCGGGCAAGGGAGGGGGCGGAGCGGGGAGAGCGGCATGAGGGTGTGAAGCAGCAGGGGAGGAGTGCTGCTGGCGATTGACTGGCGATTTGATGATGTGCACGCGCATTTTAGGTCAATGCGCTTGCGCATTGACCTAAAAGCGCACGGGCACAGCATCAAATCGCCAGTCAATCGCCAGTCTAGGTAAAGCTTATTTAAGCCCCTATAGAGCTTCGCCAGCTATGCGCATGCGCACAGCAGGCGAGCCCTAATTACATTTTCATCACAACTGGTTTGATTTTTATGCTGCTGAACTTGTTGTTTCATTAGTCACTTTGAAATATGTGGGCGTTCAAAAAGGGAATTGTTTGCTTAAACTGGTTTGAATTGATGCTGTTGATCTTGTTATTGTTTCACTGGTTACTTTGAAATATTTGTGCCTTGAAAAGGGGGATTGTTTGTGTAAGGGTTTGATTGTTATGCTGCTGACCTTGATATTGTGATACCAGTCACTTTGAAATGTTTGCCTTCCATGCACAAACCAAGGGGGCATACGTTGACTCAACTGGATTTTTTTTATGCTGCTGCCTGCTCTACTTGTTATTGTTTTAAGAGTCATTTTGAAATATTTGCACCTTCATGCACAAACCAAAGGGCCATAGTTTGATTAAACTGGCTTGAGTTTTGTAAGCTGTTGCACCTGTTTTTGTTTGACAAGTCACTTTGAAATATTTGCGCCGTCAATGACAAACCAAATGGGGAATTGTTTGGCTAACCTTGCTTCCTTTTTGCATACTGCTGGACTTGTTTTTATCATGCACTTTGAAAGTATTTTTACCTTGATACAAGAAGAAAAAGAGTTTTACAAAACACATTTGATTTTTGTGTATTGCTGGACTGGTGATTGTTTTGTTATGCACTTCAAAAGTATTTCCACTTTTTCCATTGCTTTACCAACTACAATTAGTATAGAGTCTGTCTTTATGCACTTGCTAATATGGTTTGTTTTTATTCCACATGATGTGCTATTTACTGTGTTGTTTCCACTTGTCTGTAGTATGTGTGACTTAAATCTTGTAATTAGCATTACTTAAACTACAGACATGCTAAATACACACAAACATCTGCATCACTTTTCTGAAGCATCCAAGCAGTTTGCACTCTCAGTCTTGTTTGCCTGCCTGTTTTTGTCCTGCTTACTAAGAAAGCCATAAAGGCAGAAATTGAAATTGCTTCCTCAGTTCCTTTTAAATACTAGAGAGTGGTTATTGTGACCAATCCCTCACAGACGCAAGTGTGTGGCAAGCAGGCCATTCACACCAGTTTATTTCTCTTGGAGCTGGCAGGATACTGAGTTATATGTTTTATACTCCTCGTGTATCTTGTCAGTTGAATCTGTGGAATTGCAGATTTGGGTTTGTCTTTCAAATGTTTAAGTTATTTCCCATCAATGTCAATTCTAATTCAGATCTTGTGTAGTTGTTCTTTCTTCTTCAGCGATAGGCAGCTCTTGAGACATCAGGACCGCTCCTTGGCATTGTTCTGAATGCTGTTCCAGTTAAATAATCTGCTCTTGACCGAAGTGTTACAAATGGCATCGCTTATATGTTAAGAGTGTTTCTCACTTTCTTATTTGAACTTTGAGCAAGACAATATACAGGCATTTCATTAAATGTTGGAGGTTTCAATTCAAAATATACCAGATTCTTTGGCGGTGGCCTAAGTGATAGGTGGTGGGCCAGGGGGACCTCTATGTACTTCGCCACTGCTTGTAATTTTTTTTAAGAATAATGACACAACCCATTCTAAACCTACAAGCTTTTGTGTATAAATGTGTTCACTCAAGAAACTTGCTCTGTTGGCCTGACTAAGGAAAACTCTGAACAGTTGACTCTATGATTAAGACTATTAATTGTTCTTTTGTTAATAAACGCTTTTAGACATTCTCACATGCATGCTACTCATAAATCTTTGTTTTCACGCAACATCTATTTTGTGTTTCTTTTGTGTGAACTCACATGCGATTCCGAACCTGAGACCGCCACCTATTGTCTTTGACATTAGGATTGACTAATTCCAAGACTGCCACTAAATTTCCAGTCTTGCAAGTCTTTGGGTGGCCATTTATCTTTCAGTGCATCCAACGGCTCCATTTCTCCTCACAGCAGCAGGCCAGAGCGCTTTTTAATCTTACTTTTTGGCCACTGCTACTTCTAAGGGGCTCCTTTCAACCTGTTCGCAGGTCGTTATTTGATGGACTTAAGCCAAGTTGTCCCTCTAAAGTCCCAGCTGCCTTTTGGCTGGGTTAGCGCTACAGAAATACCATACATATACTTACATGCAAGTCTCAAACTTGTGAGGCTTCAGGCAACATCCAATTTTCAGTGCACCTGGTGGCCCCTGTCTTTCCGCCATAAGACTGAGGCTCACTTTTATTGTACTTGGTGGCTCCTTTTGAACCTGTCCTTTGGCATTACTGATACCAGTGAGCCAAGCAGCACTTTTTTTCCCTGGTGCAGTGTTGTTCATAACAAGCATTGGCAAAGCCAATGAGTCTGGCTCGTAACGTAGAGCACAAGACAGATATTGGCTTTACCACTTGTTTAACTTTAGTGCACTTACTTTCGTGCTGTCTCTCGAACCTGCAAACTGTACATCCAAAACCCAGGGCTGTCCTGGCAAATTCATGATGTTTGCAACAATATGTGAATGAATAAGTGCAACAAAAAATTACTGTTCTGAAATCACCGACTTATTCTTTTGAAAAGCAAAGCTTTTCCTGCACAATGGGCTGAAATAGGACTTCTCGCTAATCTGACATGAATGTGAAGTGCTCTCATGATATTTTGTTGCATCTTGCAAGGAGCACAGGGCTCTGGGAGATGTAGTTCATTTCTTGACCATGCAATATCTGACATTCAATAGTCTGTTTGCTAATGTACACCAGAACTGCATGCATATATTGTATGTTTTTTTAAAAATTGTATTTGTTTTGTTCACCACTACAGGATCTCCTACTTTTGCAGGATAGGCGTTATCCAATCTTGCTCAGGGAAGAGGCATGCAGAGGTTCAGAAACATTTTAATAGGCCAAGTCACCCAACCATTAGCAAGTTAGGGATTGCAAAAGTCGCGAAGGTAAATAAGGGCGTCCAGTTGAGACGCACTCAGGCGTCTATACCTCCAGTGCAGTCCTTCTTCTGTCCAGGAAGCCCCAAGCAGAAAGAGGTAAACACATGGGTACTGCCATTGATGGCCACACAAACACCTTAAAGGCACCAAAGTGAGACTTCACTCTTTATCACGAGATGTCGCTGTATTATGTCTCCTATTTTGTTCCCATAGCGCCTCTGCACCAGTCAGTATTAGAGTGTTTTACATAGGACCACTGAGGGACATATGTGTTGCCTAGTAAAACATGTTATTCATGGTAGCCTGCAAATAATTTAGAACAAATAAGGCCCCACTCCCGGTCAAATTTGCCAAGCATAGGTCATCTTCCACCTCAGCTATGGAGTGCAATTGAGTCATCAAAAGATGCGTCTGGTAGGACATCTTTTCTCCTTTCCCCCTTTTGCAGGTTCATACCAAAACCAAAGGTGCGCTAGCCATGTTCAGGATCCCATTATTTAGAGACTTTACAAAAAGTGACCACATGTTCTTTCATCTTAACGGTAAAATTAAGAGTTAAAGGAAGTCACCTGCCTCATATAAAATGATGTGCCCTTCTGGGACCAATTTTACACCTCGGAGCAATTTGTCACGTCTGAAACCTCCTCACAAACCTGCACATCCATCACAATGGGTCTGCTCTTCGGCCATCCATTAACTTTACCAAGAGTGCCATCTTTCTTGTCACCTTCCTTCCATTTTGACTACTCTGAACCATCAGTGGTTACTGAAAGGATTAACTATTTGTTTTGTCTCCTTCTCTTCCACATTTTACAGGGGTAAGCAGGGAAGGCAATCAGCTGCTTGGCAGTGTGAGGTGTGTGGCATCCCAACATTTAGTAGTGAAGGCAGGGATTAGATGTTTATGGTCCATACAGACATCAAAAGGTACACCTAACATATAAAACGTAAAATGCCTTATTGCCAATTAGAACATTGGAATGTTGGGAGCTCCATTTAAAACAATGGGGTGCTCTAGGCTTATAATGGTTGGTATACGCCTGGAGCTCCAACATTCCAATTTTTCTTTGTTCACTGCTCTGGGTGTGAACAAAGGCTTCAAGGAGCCTGAGGGGATTCCAATCCCCTCCCGCTTCCAAAAGGCTTTGTTTTTTTTGTTAGAACATTCTGTCCTCATGTGACAGAATGTTCTAATAGCCTTATAGCCCTTCGTAGATCGGCTATACCGCTATTAAAGTCCCTCTCCCTTGTTAAAGGCCCTCGCCTTTGGCTCGGGGCCTTTAACGCTGGAGAGGACCTTTAATAGCTGGTATAGCCCTCTATGTCGGGTTATAAGGCTATAATAGCATGCTAATGTTTTCCTTTCCACTTCAGAATAATTAAGTTTGGCCCTCTTCAACGTTATTAATATAATTACCTTTCATTATTCTTCACAATCTGAGTCAAAGTAGCTCCCAAACCATGAGGACTTACATCAGTAGTCAGGATGGTGCGTTTGTTTACATCAAAACTACCAAGAGTAGAAGAGCTACAAAGCTCTTTTGTTGAATACGTGTTGACAACAACCTTTTCAAAAAGTCTCTTAGGGAAGTTCTTAGGGAACTTTCAATACTAGCAGAATTTCTCACAAATGTGAAGTAATGTTCGACCACAGAAAACTTTAGGCTAACCTTTGTTCTTAAGATTCTTTCTACTTTAGATAAGGAATGTCGCAAGTGTGTGACAGACCCCACTCCAATTTGGCATTTGTCCTTCCTCACAGTTAAACCTAACTCCTTTAACATTTGTAATACCTTTCTTAAAGTCTTGCCTTGATTCATCCATCAATATGTCACCTGGGGGAAAAATTACCTTTAGTAGCCCTTACAGCTTCCTGTGCATAATACACTGGAACTCAGCAGCTGCTGATGCCAAGTCAAATGTCATCTTGTAATACCTACACCCCCTACAGGTGTGATAACGGAGTTAAGGTTTCTAGATACAGAATGAAGGGCCTGATTTAGATCTCGGTGGATGGGTTACTCCGTCACAACAGTAACCGATATCCTATCTGCTGAAATATAAATCCCAGTATATCATAATGGATTTCAATTTGGGCGGGCGAGGTATCCTTCACCATTGTGACGGAGTAACCCGTCCGTTGAGATCTAACTCAGTCCCAGAGTTCGAGCTAGTATTAGGCTGTGTTCAAGTTATTAACTGTAAACGTTTGGCAGTACTCTCTAGCCGTAGTAGTTTAATCTTATTGAGTGGGTGTGAATTCACTGAAATCTTTGAGTTTTATTCTCTCAAATTTACACTAAGCCAAAGCCAGACACTGCCTTCACCTGATTTGTTTACTAACACAATGGCTGCTAACCACTCTGAGGCCTTAACTAAGTGCTTATTTCCTGCATCAAATGTTATATGGAAAATAAATGATGTATTACTGAGATGGTATTGCCTTATTTTAATCCTATGCTTAAACAATTTCAAATGAGCAAGGTCATCGATGCACACTGATCCAAAATTTTCTGGGCCCAAACTATTAACAGTTTAGTTATCTCTCTCTTTTGCATTTAGTATTTCTTATTCTCGGTCCTCCGATGGACTTTGCATTGTGCCACTGAGGGGTGGGGGAGAGGGTGACCAATCTTGGCTATCCAATGAGGACCAGTAATTGGTAGCCAAACTACAAGTTAGTGATCAGGTTCAAATCGATAACCCTCAGGACCATGCTATAAAAGTAAAGGGTGGCAACAGGAATTCCTAACCACCTGAATAAGTTTAAACTGACCAAGATCACACACACTAACTATTCGGGTGTGGCTATTCGAAGCAAAAAGAATAGGTCTAGATAGTCAGTAAACAAATTGGGATTATCCATGTTATTCATTTGAATTCTCTTATTATCATGCACAGTCAATTGGAAAGAACATTAATGATAAATCAAAAGACTCAGTCATTAAAGAGCTCAAGTTAAAGATTTTATCTCAAATTTGGAATGAATGCAATACAATTTTAATCATTAATAGGAAGCTCAGTCGTGAGTCTCAAATAAAGCAAATACAAAAGTAGTATAAAAGTACACGTTAAGCTGAGTCTAGGAGGTTAAGAGTTCTCAAAGTCCACAGAAAGGGGCAAAAAGGGGCAATCATTGGAAAGGGGTCTGTAGGAGGCTCAAAAGGGAAGTTCTGCAGGGCATCTGCAAAAACCCAGGCTCAGTCAAGGATTCCAGGGAAAGTTCAGTCAGCAAGGGTTCTTCCATTAAATGACAGAGGAAAGTCCGCAAAGTTCAGCAATGATGTGGGCAAGGACGGCTCATGGACAGCATCCGATCAGGCAAAAGACAAGTGTGTCTTCGCATCCATCCAAGAAAAAACTGTAAGGTATAGTTCATCAGTCCATAGGTGACACCCATTTTGTCACACCGCCATCATCCGACTGTAATGAGGTGGTCTTCCGCTCACAAGGGGCAAAAAGTAAACAATGCGGAACTGTCCCATGGTAGGCATGGGAAAGACAATTCTGTAACGGCCTCACAGGTTAGTCCACAAGGGCCCATTCATTGTTTAAGCTTCTCTTGAGCCACTAGCAAGAGTCTGGTTCCCAACGAAGTAGCAATACTCTGTTATAATTTGTATCCGTACAATTGCAAAACATGAGACGCGCACAAGAGCTAGGGAGACCGCATACCTTCCCATGACTATAATGGGAAACACAGACCTATAACGTAAGGCTAAATTAAGCATGAAATTCATTATTAAGGCAATTAAACATTTAAATATGTAACAAAAGCATGTGCTAATTAATAAAATCATTGTCAAGTCAAATAATGTCATAGATGATGTCATGGAAATGTTCTACTGTGAGTACAGACTACTGCTACATTCCA
Source organism: Lissotriton vulgaris (assembly GCF_964263255.1). Lineage (NCBI taxonomy): Eukaryota > Metazoa > Chordata > Amphibia > Caudata > Salamandridae > Lissotriton > Lissotriton vulgaris. The sequence goes on from NC_141695.1 coordinate 1,727,337,228, forward strand.
AGACACATACGTGCAACATATAATAAAATATTGGATTTCAGATGTTGCTTTAAGAAATCTAAAACACTTCATATATAAATATCATTCTGATGAAGTTTCAAGATCTTCACTAACAAAATAGAGAATTTGCACCAACTCCTTATTACTCAATGTTGCATTACAATGGAGCACAATAAAAGATGATTTTAATGAAACATTACACATGACTATATTAATTCTTTGCAATATTGCACATATATCTCTTAAATACGCAGTTCGATTCTAATAACAGTCACATTATTAAAATATTAACACTATATCAATTTCATAATTGTAATTTTATTAATAGTGATCAAACAGGGAATAAAGATTCAACTGAATATAGAAATGTGTTAGTACAAATGAATTTCATTTCTCTAATTCTACAACACAAGCATGCTTTTAAGGTGCTGTAGCTATATTTTCCCATGTTCATTGTGTCATGTTAAAACTAAGTGCAGAGTGAACGTACATTTTATGTGTCATTATCTGTTTTTATGTCTTGTGAAGAATGTGCAGTTTCTTCACTGCATTACACCTCACGAAATTCACTACATTTGTCCATATATCCCTAGAGACTGTTCTACTACGGACACTGGGTCTGTTCTGTTAGGGTCACCGTTTGGTGTTTCCAGTCTAATTGACTGGAAGCCTGGTTGGCAACAAAAACATTCTAAACAGTGGCCGTTCTCTAAAGGAAATAGATGGTCTTTAATATGCTCCCATGGATTTATAAACTTTTCCTTTGCAAACCCATCAGAAAAAATCTCTGCTGTCAATCAAACCATAAGGTAATAATTAATATGGTGGAACCTTGATTACATGGTTCTCTGGTGCAATTTTACAATTTGAATCTGTGCTACTATTTCCATTGTGTTCTGTCTTATTAACTTGGAACACACATTTACTCAGTCCGTCTTCCAGATCCTGTACGTCAGTTGCTTGTTTAGTACTAAGCTCTTTGCATGCTCTCACAAAGTGTCCCCTCTTTTAGTGAAGCTTCGATCACACAGAATTGCGAGCAAAGCATGAAGTATTGTTCCCAGGATTACCAGAATCTCCACAATGGAAACCTTTTAACTTTGAATTTTATTCTGCACTTCTTCATATATTTAAACTTGTCGCTTCAACTTTAGAATGCTAATTTGACTTAACTTTAGAAAGTCCCTCAACTTTTTCATTCTACACCTTGTACAGAGGTGCTCATGAGGATTCTTTCATTTCCTCAATGTATACCATGGTACATTAAATACTTCTAGCAGTGGTTGTGGCTTTCTACAGTCAGAGTTTCATACAAAACGTTTTTCCTGTATTCTGGGGTTGCTTTTACTCCACACGAATGAAACCATGAAAAGTAAGTTACGTTAATCACTAATCACAAAATTTGTAGGTATTGACAACCCCCTCAAGGCAGCAATGTAGGCCACACATGTTTTACTTCCCCATTATACACGGCCAAAGAACTTGTGCCTTTACAAAATGACATTAATTTGTGTCTCCAAAATGCCTCTCTAGTTTGTTGAATGTATTCTAAAAATGTAGTCTTTTTCTCCAACCCCATCTGCAGACTCTTTCTTTTATATCTTTCTACTTTTAATACTAAAAGTATGTAGAAGAATATGTTACTTGTTATGTCATATGACCGGTGTGAGGTCAAGGATTTTAGGATGGTGGAAAGAGGTGAGACCAAGGGCTTAGGGGCCTGATAAAGACCTGTTCTAGTGTCTGTTTTAAACTACTGTCCATTCTAAGATCTGGAGGGACCAGGCCCACTTAAAAGCATGTGGAGATAACTGTTTCTATTGATACCAGCTAACAATAAACAATGCACTGTTTTTGGAGATGTTTGTATTATAAACTTGCATAGTGATCCTGTTTTGTAATTGAGAAGTTTGAGAGATAAAAGTTGTAGCTGACAGCTAGCCGTGTGGTCAACATGGTGCTGCATAACATTGGAGAACCACTGTGACGTTTCAGTGTTTAATTTGTAAAGTACTGAATGCTGGTGCCCAAGCTTAGCCCAGGAGCTTGTGGCCAGTGCAATCAATGTTGGTGCACCAGATACCACAGCTGCATAGTTTTAAATCCACTTCATGTCTCCTTAATCCACCACCAGACATTCCCTACAGTTTTATGTCACTCTTAAGGGTTCTAGCTTTCTCCCTTTGGAACGTTTTTTCTGTCTTTCTCTTCCTCATTCTTTCCCTTTTGTGCAGTAGCGGCTGGCAAGGAACGGGGGTGGCGGGGTGAACAAAATATAAATAAACCCATACCTTATCACAGCTGCCGTCTCTCCTCAGCTTCGCTTCCTGACGAGTCCTGGAAGCAGGAAGCACACAGGCTCCCCTAAACCAATCACAACGCTGCAGTGCAGCTTTGGGATAGGTCTGTGAGCAGCGTGTTTCGGCGCTCAGATGGGGACTATGGGCCATATGTATGAAGCATTATTGCATTCGCAAACGCCGTAATCGCCGAATTTCGGCATTTGCGAATACAATTTTGCAAAACGGTATGTATCAAGGCAAAATAAGGAATCGGAAAATTTGTGATTCCTTATTTTGCGATTGCATTTAAGGATTCGCAAATTTTGCGATTCCTTAAATGCAATGTAAGAAGCCAAAAAAAATGCAAATTGGCTTTAAAGAATCGCAAATTACCACCAACTTCAAGTTGGTGGTAATGTGCGAATTTCTTGAAAAATGCAAATATTTGCATTTATCAATGTGCCATGTGACGCACATACATGCCCTTAGGGCATGTATGTGCACCACATGTGCACCCATGCTTATTTCAGGGGTGCAACAGGGTGTCCTTTGGACACCCCTGCCCCCTTGGATATATTCTCAATTTGCGATTCGCAAATTGCGAATCGCAATTTTCCCTTTCATTTGAATGGGAAGTATTCCTTATTTGCGAATTCGCAATTTGCGTATTCGCAATTAAGGAATATCAAGAAATCGCAAAAAAATTCAATTTTACTTGATACATAACATTTTGCGATTCTGAAATAGCGATGTCTTAAAAATCGCTATTACAGAATCGCAAAATGGTTCCTTGATACATATGGCCCTAAGAGCCTGTGCATGTTCCCCACCAGGCTGTGCATTACAATCTGGTGGGGAACATGCACAGGCTCCTAGCCCCCGACTGAGCTCCGAAACACGCTGCTCACAGACCAGATGACTGTTTGGCCAGTCCAAGACGGCCGGCCAAACCGTCAAGCACACTTAAGTGCATGAACCACTCCTCCCCCTGTGGTACCCGCCTCGTCCCACCCTAACCCAGCCCATAGCTCCGAAAAATAAACTGATAATAAGGATGTTATTATTACCGACGCCCCTCCGCCTTAGCAGAGGAACCGGCACTGCTTTTTTTTTTTTTCATGCTCTGGGTCAAAGTATGATAAGAAAGAATAGGTGCCAGCCCCCAAAAAGAGTGCTGGTTGGCAGACCAGCAACCACCAGCTTAAACTAAGCAGCGGACTTCACCTCATTGCCCAACATTTTACTTTAAACTTATTTTTTCATGAATAACATTTGAATTATTATAAGTTGTGTTTTGATACAGTTCAGAGAACTAAAGGGATGGGTCGTTTATAGTTTTGTGGTTGGGGGGCACCCATCAAAAAGTGGCAGACTCAATGTCCACCAATCCACCAATAATTGTGTGGTTTCACCAACCCCCCTCCCCCTCCTTGATTTAGAGGTGGGTGATCCACCCGCTTTCCTCTGCTTGCTGCTCTGGTGGTGGACAGGTCTTCGGTCAAAGGCTTCTGACAGCCCCTTTACCACTTTCCCGAGGCTCTGTGATATTCGGTGGAGCACTTAAATTAGGGAAGTTCTTCTGACATACATTTTTCCTGTTTGGGATCTAACGGCCACATGCATCAAAGTCCGGTTTTGCGATTCCTTATTTGCGAAAATTAGGGAATGGCAAATAAGAAATCGCAAAATGGGATGCAACAATTTATTCGCATAATTTTTGCGATTCGGTAAAAATCGCAATTTTTACCGAATCGCAAATATTATGCGAATTCTAATTTGCGATTTCACAATTCCCATTGATTCCTATGGGCCAAAAGGCCCATAGGAATCAATGGGAAGGCATTGATATTTTGCGAATTGCAATTAGCGATTCGCAAAATGTTAATGCATTCCATGGGTGCGGGGGGTCCAAAGGACCCCCCCCGCACCCCTGAAATGTATTTTAAAGTGCATGTTTCACACACACATGTCCTAAGGACATGTGTGTCTGTAACATGACAGTGTTTAAAATGCTAATTTGAGCATTTTAATAATTTTTCGCAAATTACCACGAGGTTCACCCTCGTGGTAATTTGCACCCCCTAATTGCGAATTCGCAATTTTAAAAGCAATCATGCTTTGCTTTTAAGGAATCGTAAATTTGCGATTCCTTAAAAGCAATTGCATTTTAGGAATTCGCTAAAAATAGCGATTTTCCCAAAACTGTTTCATGCATCCTAAAAACCTATTTAGGAATCGCAAACGCCCGAATTTACCGATTCGCACCGTTTGCACTTCCTAAATATGTTGATTCATGTAAATTTAGTGAAAGCCATAATAGGAAATCCCCAGCACATCAATGACATTGATTTAGAATTTTTCAATAACAAACTCATGCTTTGGAAGTTTGATATTGAAAACAGAAAGCACTGACAAGCCAGCACATCAAACATGGCACCCGCTCAGCAAAGGATCTGTGGCCTCAGTGCAGTCAGAGCAAAGCCACTGAGGGCACAGAAATCCTCACCTAGTGGGCATGTATCTCTAAATCTGGCAGGCAATCTTCACTAGGAGAAGGGATGCTACAACCTGTGTTGACCTGGCAGCCTGATGAGCCACCCACTAGATGAACCCCTCCCTCTTTCACATCTTTCAAATAAAAATCTTGTTTTCTCTCTGTGCTGCAAAACTAATTTTTCATCAATCATATTTGATGTGCATCCATCCTGGCTGAGTACTGAAATGCAATTCAGACAGATATATTTTTTTACCAGGGAGAAGAAAAAGTGATATGCATTGTGAATCGGCATCAGCCGTGATGTGAAATCCCCTCTCCCATCATCCTCAGATCAATAGGAATTTGATTAATTGCTTTATTAGTCATTTTTTGTGTCAATTTAAATTGGAGAAATTGACAAGGACAGTAACAACCCAACTTCAAGCTCAAATCAACCAGAAACCTCTTCGTCTGCTGCTCTTTTGAATGCAAGTTTTTTCAGAGGTGCACACGCTTGACATTTTAAAGAGACATTTTCCAGCTGATAAAAGTGCCCCTTCCTCCTTTTATGAAACTAATGTATTGACTACTAATGTACAATAGTTTGCATTTATTCTTGTAATATTAGCCTGTGGGCCTGATTTAGATCTCAGCTGGTGGGTTATTCCGTCACAGCAATGGCGAATAACCCGTCCTCCGATATATGAATCCTATTATATCCTAATAGATTTATATCTCGAAGGACGGGCTGTCTGTCACCGTTGTGATGGAGTAATCTGTACGCCAAGATCTAAATCAGACCCTTTGTGTTTTTAGGCAGGTAGCCGGTAGAAGTCGTTTTTGCCTGTAGATATTCTATTAAAATAGCCTGTATATTTAAGTAAGTACAAAGAGGAATAACAACACAACATTGCTGCTGGCTTTAATCATCCGTTGGTAAATCTTAAATAATTAATCTTCTATGATCTGTTAGAGACCAATGTGATATCTACCCACCTTCCCCCAAGTGAGAAGATATCCTGAATCTGCAAATTGTTCTCCCACACTGCAGTTATTTTCAGTCTGTAGAGTTTCTACTCACTGAATGCGCTCTCGAAAACAGCACGCAGAGACGTACGAAGCTTCTCCTTGAAGTCTTGCACACTGAAGACATACACTACCGGGTTGATACAGCTGTTAGTGTAGGTAAGACACCGGAACATGGCATTTAACAGAATCAGTGTTGGGCTTTTGTAGTAGAGCCGTAAGACCCGAGTGATATGGTAGGGAGCCCAGCAGACAAAAAAGGCGCTCACAGTAATGAAGACTACCCTGAACGTTTTGGCACCTGACTTTGAAAATTGAGCACCCTTTACTCTCTGGAGTATGAATGCATAGCAGACTACGATTATGGCTAAGGGGATGGCAAAGCCAAAAATCAGGCGAGTGAAGGTGGTGACAGTGAGAGATACTGGTGTGGCCATGTCTTCGTACAGACCATAGTTTACGTCCTCCCATTCTGAGTCGTAATCAGGATGGCTGGTTGGCTGCGGAGTGAAGTCTACAGCAGACGTTCCACCTGGAGTTCTGCTGGAGTCAAAACTCACAAATGACTTGCGAGTTTTCGGTAGATGAGTCGTTGCTGAGCTAATTTTGTCACCGGATTGTTGTATTTGTGTAACTTTATCCAATGAACTTTGATTAAGAATGTCTTGGAAAGTGATTGCCAATGGTCTAGATGTTGGGACTTTAGCATGAGCCGTTGGACTTTCAACATCATTTGTAAGAGCAAATTCAATTAAAGAATTGAAACCGGAAGTAGCCCCTTGTTTTTCTTTTGGGGCTGCAGTAGTATGGGTTATAATGTCCAGCATACTGAGATTTCTGATGTCCTCTGCATTGGGCATCTGTTCTGTGGACCTTGTTAAATGATCCAGCGGAGACTCTTCAGTAGTGGTAGTGAAGTGTTCAAAGGAATCATAATCAAAATAAGATTCAGAATCTGAACCATAATTGTAACCACAAACTATTTTGCCCTCGTAAGTGGTGATTTGTTCTCTGTAGATAAATACAGGGATGCACATGAGAAAGGCAAGGAACCAGATGCCGAGGCACAACCCTGAGGCCATGCCCACAGTCCGATGATTCTGAGACCACACTGGCTTGATGACCAGCAAGCACCGATCCAGGCTAATGGCTACCAGGATGAAGACGCTGGCAAGCATGTTGAAGAGGGTGACGGAGGGGAGCAACTTACAGAGGATGTTCCCATAGTGCCAGTGTCCATGCAGGGCTACCTGGGCAATGGAGAATGGCAGGGAGAGGCAGCATAAAAAGTCTGTGACTGCCAAGTTCAGGAACCAGATGGTGTTCACTGTGCGTTTCATCTTCAGACCAGTGACCCATATGACTATGGCATTCCCAGGAAGGCCAAGGAGAAATGTGATGCTGAACATAGCCATGGTGATAATGGATTCTGGAGTGAAGCTTGGTGCCACATCTTCAGTCTCATGGAAGTTGCTGGAATTATTCCACAAAGAGGGCATCTTTGCAGGCTGAAACAGATGATCACATTAGATACTGAAATACAGTATAATATATGAAATGGCTGGCAATGTAAGTATCATTAGTTCATCCCTTCAGTATATATCCACTTCTTCAAAATACACATTAATTTATTTTGCAAGTTTTATATAACGCGAACACGACCCTCGGGTATTCGAGTGCTTCACATAATAATGTATCCACCCTTATATTGATGATTACATGTTTTGTGTAGTTATCGATGAGTTACTTACAAGTTGCATGGTTTCTGGTATACACATATAATATATACACTGTAGTGTACATCGTTAGTGTTATGTCGGACTTAAACAATCGATCCACCCTTAGTGTGGTGGCATCATAGTCTGGGAGGTTAGCACAGTGTTGGTTACAAGTTGCATACTGTTCTAGTCTGTATATATATTGTTGATAACATGCATCTGCCACCCTTTTCCCACTCTTTACTTCATATGCTCCCTTCCTGCATAATCCTTCACTCAATCACTGAGCGATCTATCCAACAACTTCTTTCTCATTTAACACAATTACATCTCTATTCTAACATACTGCTGCACTGTTCTATCATCACCCCGTTTCTACCTCTATCTGCCTTTCCAGGTCTTCCACTCATAACCTATTCAATCCCAAAGCATTTATGAATTTTCTTACTTTGTATTAAACCATACTCATTTAGAACACAAATATGTGTTTTGCCCTCTGATTTTTAGACAGGATCTAGTAGTGGAAGGGATGCTGAGTCAACATCATTCATAGACAAGGCTTTCCACCTAAAGGGGCACATGAGGCTTCATTATGGTGGTACCAATACAGCTGGAAAGGAACACTACTTCCAAAAAGTGAGTACGAAAAACTGAGTGACTACTTGGAGGGAAAGGGGGGGGGGGGTAAGTGGTGCAAGATATGTTCTATCGCGGTGATAAACTTAGGTCCAGAATCATTATAATCACTTTGTAAATGGGTTCAGTTTAAACCAGTTGTGTGTGAATTGGATAACCTGAAAATTTAGCATGGGACCTAGATTCCTGGGATGGACCCTGTAATCAGGTTCTAACAGAAATGCAATCTCATGTATGGCACCATACTACAGGTGTGTAAAAACTTTGTAAGGCCTAATTCCGTTCTCCGGGTAAGTCAGTCTATATTTCAAACATAATTGCAAAGACCTACTTGTGTTACTCAAATCAACAAATTCAAAAACCCCAACTCAATCTCCCAATACACCAGAACAATGTCTCTTCTGACACGCTTCACCACTGTGATAATCTGCCTTCTCCTCATTCAAGCTTCTGGAGACACCGAGCTGTTAAGTTTTGTCACAAGGATGAAAGCATTTAACTTGCTCCTGGACCCGTGCTCAACCTCCTGCCTTTTGGTTCTCCTGTCTCTATTCTCCCTTCTCATATAATACATGTTACACACATAATAATGGCATTCCTCAAGATGGGAGATGTATCTAGCCCTCTGTAACATACAATCATCTTCCCTCCACTAACAACAGTGAATACTATACACAATCATTTTCTTTTGGGGAAAACATGGCGGCAGTCGGCTGACTGCAGCAGTGCTCCGCTCTGTCTCGCTCCCAGATGCCTGACCGTTAGCGGCTCCGACTCCGACTTGCTCATCTCTTTGAGATTAAGCAGCAGCATTAAGCACTTTCTCCTCGAGACTCAAGAATTTTCTTACTTTCCTATTCTTTTCTTCGTGCTAAAGCTTAAACAACCGTGATAAAGCATAAACAACCAAGCGATTTCTTCGCTCCTACCTCGATGTGCCGTGTTCCTAACGCAAGTCTCAGCGCTCAGGAGGGAAGACGCAGCGGATCCACGAGTTCGACCAGCTGCAGCGGAGGCGAACGAGGAGGTGAACGCCCTTCTCGAGCCGAGCCCTCACCTGCGCGGTTACGGTGGGAACAAGCCGCCCTGGAGCTCCGCAGAGCCAGGCGGATTCAATGTCTCCTCAGGGTTTCCAGTACTAACGGAGCCTCTCACAAAAACAAGTCGACATCTGGAGTTAGAGCTTTACCGGCCATAAAATCAGACGGCGGTTTTGTTCTCCCGTGTACAAGTGCTTCACATAAGGGCGATACCAATGAATCTTCCACAGTAAGTGAAAACCACGTTAATGAGGAGATAAACAGCAGAAATAATCGCAAATCCACAAGCTCAACTTTGGCACACATGAGCGCTGCAGAGTCTGCTAGGAAGTTAAGAGGTAAGAGCGCAGCAAAGGGCTTGGTGGGGACCAGTATATCCCGTAAAAAGAAAGCAAAAAGCGCGTTGCAAGCTATTGAAGAGGAGGCTGGCAGGGAGGTTTTTGAGCTAGGAAAAAGCCCTCAATCCGGCGCAAAATTAAATCCAGATCAGGAAACATCCTCTTATCTTTCGACTGAGGTTAAAGCAAAAAGGGGTAGGAAACGCAGTAAAGCGAAACCCCCTACAGCTCCCATACCCAAAATTACCCCATCTCTGCGCTCATATTTCAAGGTGGTTCCTCAAATCTTGAATATTGGAAAAGAACATTCCCAATCTAGCAACAATATTTTCAAACCCGGTTCAGAGACCATGGAAACCAATGGGCAAGTTCTGTCCCCCGTGACTGAGACCTCAGCCAACTCTTTAGACAATCAGCTTCAAACAGCTAGTATTGACTTCTCTCATACATTACGACCAGAGGAGAGACCATCTAATGAGGTTGAGGTAGAGAGTTTAATGCTTAAAAATACAGCAGACCAAGCTACAATAAACTCTGATATGTTAAAGGCAGTGGATGAAACGGCATTACCCTCTGTACCAGCTGATGGCTGTAGTGATCCCATCAGTGTCCTTACAGTTAACATTGAAGATAACTTTGAGGCTGGAATATTTTCTGAACCCCCTTTGAAAACACCCCAAGAATTAAGTGATGCTGTCGGGTTATGTTCAGAAACTATCTCTGTAGCCTCAATACAAACTATGTTTGCAGCATTATCTGCGGAGATTAAGCAAGGCTTTGCTGAGTCAGCCTCCAATCAGAGAGAGATAAGGAGTTTTTGCGAGTCTCTTGATGAGAGATTAGGCACCCTGACGCTGAGAACCCAAGCATTGGAGGAAACTGTGGGCCAAATATCGATGAGGGCCGAGGGCATCACGGAAGATATCGCAAGATTAAAAAAAGAAGATCTAGCCCTCTCGGAGAGAATGGAGATTTTAGAAAACAACGCAAGGCGTAGTAATATACGCATCTTTTTTTTTTTTTAACATATTTTTATTAAGTTCTTGGCAGAGAAACAATGACATAATGATTACCAAATATCCGACATGTAAATCTAAACATACTAAACTGAAAATACACTGAAATTGCCCGAGATAGGTACAGATCAAACAAAAGATTGTATTTAAACAAAAACATACTGTCCCAGATCCCGGATATCCAGCGTTATACGCTTTTCTCAATCAAAGTAATCTTTCCAGATTTTAGTAAATTTACGTAGAGCTCCAATCCTTTTTGCATACCTCAATTCACTATTTCTAACTCTCTTGATTTTTTGAAAACATTCATCTGCAGTTGGAATTATTTCTGATTTCTGGCGCTGGAGAGACTGACTTCTGGCGCTGGAGAGACTGACTTCTGGCGCTGGACGCTACGGTGGAGCTCCACGCCTCCACGTAGCCTGAGCTCCTGTTCCTGACTCCTCCCCCGCCTCGAGGTCAATGGCGTCTACTGCTGCTGCTTCGGCGTGCCGTGCTGAGTGCCTCCGTGGTTTCTAAGGAATACCTGAAATTGCTGAGGGGGATTAAGCCTCTACGGCGGACTGAAGCCTTCCGCAATTGAAAATCGGCTTTTTAAAGAAATGCGAATGGAGCGAGGTGAGCGGCGCTTTAATTCCAATGGACACTGTTTTTGACGAGAGATACAATGTGTCCGGATAGAACAACCTCGGCTGCGCAATAACGCTGTGCTCGCTTCAAGTATCTCTTCATTTGCTGCCTGCCTGCTGCTTTGATTTACTTTGATTTACTACTGCAACAGGCATTGACACTGAAATTGCATTCAATTTGGAAACGGCCGTAGTGTGGGTGTATACACCCTGTTTCCACTTTTCTTGTACATATCAACTTTTGAGCAAGCACTCTGAGGAAATTTGATCAGTGCACTATAATACGTTTAAAAAACAAAAAAAAATGTGAAATCTGCCTGAACTCTGCCTGATCGGTGTGCAAGCTGCGCGCTGGGATTCCTGACATGAGTCCACTGTCATCGCACGGTTAATTGAGCAAACAGACACTGCTGCCGGAGAAGTCAAGGACGTGGATCGCTAATCGCCTTGGAAAGGTACACGCACGCTTGCTGCGGAGCCACCTGGGAGGCGTGTGCTGTTTATTTCACTGAGGACACATGCTGTTGTTTCGCTGAGGATACATTAACCTTAACTACCGGAGGCTGCAGAAGTGCTTGTAGTGCATCATAGCATATCATCTAAAGGGGTGAAATAAACGGCGACTTTGCTAGGAAGAAGCGTGGAGCCTGGTTTAGAACACGCAGTGCTTGGCTTGTTTCTTTGGCAGGGCCCTGGAAGAATGCTTTCCAATTAAAGACTCAAATACTATTCAGAGCCTTTTTTTTTTTTTGCGACCCCAATCCAGCCTAGTGTGAGCACAATGGGGAAACTGCTTAACGCTCGTCTCAAAGCCAAACAACGGCGACAGCAGGCAAAGGAGGCAGCTGCTAAATTAACAGAAGGAAACTCTCTGAAGGATGATGACTCAGTACATTCATCTGATAACTCTGAGGTTGGTTGGGAGATAATTTGACTGAAGCTCCCCTTGATGATGTATCTCATACCCTTGACTCATCTCATCCACCTCCACCTCTGCCGCCTCCGCCTATTCCTTCGGCGGCTAAGCAGTTCCCCCTTTTCACAAAAAAAATCAATCAACTGGCATAATCTCTGCAAAGGATCCGTGTATAGCAGCGACCCCTTCAAATTTGGTATCTCTCACTAATTCTGCTCATGACTCAAAGCAAGCATTCGATACCTCTACCTCTAAAGACAAAACAATAGATACATTAAGTGCAGCAACGGTGCCACTTCAAGATTTCGATATGGAAGCAGGAGGGGGGGCAAAAGGGGGAGCGGCGGACCACCTTGGGCCCTTGCTTGAGATGAATACGGAAACAGAGGGAGAGATGCGAATGTCTGTGAAGGATATGCTCAACCTGATTCTCGATGAAGTTAGAGAAATAAAAAGGTCGCAAAATGCAGAACTTTCGGCAATCCACCAGAGACTGGATAAAATGGACAAAATCGAGGAATTAGTATCTACTTTCCCAGCCCGCTTAGTGGAAGTAGAAGAACGGATTTCAACACTGGAAGATCAAATGGTCGAAGTTAAAAAAGACACTAAAGGGACTATAAAAACCACAAGGGCTCTTGAACTAAAACTTGATGAGTTGGAAAATTATAATAGGAGGTCCAACCTACGTATTGTAGGAGTTCCGGAAGGAATTGAGGGGTCAGATACATTGGCATGGGTAACCTCTTTTCTTCAACAAGGGGTGATACCGGAATATAAAGGAGACCTCACTATAACAAGAGCCCACAGAGTTCCTGCTCGACCATTTCCGAACTCTACCCTTCCGCGTACTATTGTACTAAATTTTGCAGACGTTAGGGTAAAGGAACAAATATTGTCTAGGGCTATCAAACAAAGACAATTTCCTGTGAATGCTACGGTGAAATGCCGAATATTCTCAGATATGTCAGCTATTGCGGCCAGACGCAGGAAAGAATTTGTAAAGATGCTCCAACTGTTTAAGGCTCAAGGGGCTCAGGCGATGATAGCACAACAATCTAAACTTAGAGTTCTGATTAAGGGTAAATTCTATCTACTATCCGATATTGAGGAAGCACAGGATTTGCTGCACGAAATACAAAGTGTATAATAGTGATAGAACAGTTTAATTTTTTACTTCTCTTTTGTTACTCTTAAACGCCATTATGGCTATACTCTTTGGTTTTGGGAGGGGAGGGAGGAGCACGGGTCCAGGGGTTAGGGGGTGTTCTATCACTACACCCCAGGGTTAAAAGAAAGGGTGCTGTGGCAAGCGTGGGGGGAATGGATAGTGAGTTAGGAGGGGGCCACAGGCAAGGGGGGGTAGGGGGGAAAAAAACTTTAAAAAAAGTGTTCTTGGTGGAGAGACGTTGCATTGTGCTATTTTTGTTTGATGATTAATATATTTTGTAAGCACAGTGTGGATGGTTCTAAGAAGTTTGGGGAAATAAGGGCTGAAATGCACGCTATGCACTTTAATTATATGTTTGAACTATGTCTAAGTTGGGTCTGAAAATTATTTCTTTTAATGTTAACGGTCTCAATAATAAGAAGAAAATGAGGGCAATAGAGGCATGGATTCTAACAGAGAACCCTGCAGTCATTATGATACAAGAGACTCATATTGCAATTTCTAAGGCAGATACATTTTCTATGTTTAAAGGATGGGCCGACTATCGAGGTTTCTCTTTCTTTTCAGAGTCCCAGCGGGGGGTTGCACTATTCTTTAGTAAGAAATTAGAGGCAGAAATAATTCTTACCGAAGCAGATACACAGGGCCGTTGGTGCTGGGCTAACTGTAAACTTAAGAATAGACCATCTCCCATTACTTTTGTGAACTTCTATGCTCCCATTAACGATTGCCCTTTAATATATGAAGAAATGTTTCAATCTCTCCTTATGGTCAACGGAGATATAGTTATTGGAGGGGACTTTAATATATTGATGAACCCACAATTTGATTCAACTCTGGGCGGAAAAAAGCAGTCTAAACCTAAATCTTATCAGATTATTCTTAACAATATTAGGACTTTAGATCTAGCTGAGTGTTGGCGGTTAGCAAACCCTCATAAAAGAGAATATACATGCTGGTCGGGGAGGCACAAGTCATTTTCTCGTATAGATTTTTTTCTAATTTCCTCAATACTTACTAGTCGAGATCATAAGTTTTTACATAATGGCTTCTCCGATCATGCAATGCTTGTCCTTGAAATTGAGCTAGATGCAAGGACTAATGTGGTGAAATGCTGGGTCTTTAATAAATCCTATTTGAATGATGAACCTTGGGTTATGTCTGTCCAGGCAGAGATTAAGGATTTTGTAGAACGAAATATGGGGACAGCACCAATTCATATTATATGGGACACCTTGAAGGCGTATATCCGGGGCGTTATTATTAGTAGGGACGCAAGGGAGGCAGCTATATTTCGTGATACAAAAAACCAGCTACAGCAAAAAATACAAGCCTTAATACATCAAAAATATTATAATCCCTCAGTAGAGTTAAAAAACCTATTAAATGCAGCAAAACGTGAACTGAGTGCTCACTATTTCTTAAAAAGTGAGGAAATCTTTTATAGGCAAGCGCAGAAATCCTATGAGAATAGCAACTTTACTGGAAAATTTTTGGCATGGCAAGTAAAAGAACAAGCCGCAGCCAATCTGATTCATTCTCTAAAATCGCCTACCACCGGAGAAGATACCTCAGATCAGGCGGAAATAGGAGCAATTATGTTAACCCATTACGAAAATATCTATTCTTCTTCCCATATTTTGGATCAAATTAGTTTAAATGTATTTCTAGATAAATACTCTCTTCCATCACTTTCCAATATGGATCAAGAAGTAATGGCTTCTCTTTTCTCTATTAAAGAATTGGAGCAGGTAGTTAAAAACTTGCCACATGGTAAGGCTTGCGGCCCAGATGGTTTTCGAGCCGAATTTTTTGTCACCTTTTTTGGCTCTCTTTCAGAAATACTTCTTTTATTAGTAAATTCAATGCTTCAGGGGGGACCAATCCCGACATCTTTCTATGATGGTACAGTGGTTAGCTCTGTGAAAAAAGGAAAAGATGCAAAAGACCCAAATTCCTATAGACCTATAACTTTATTAAACTCGGATTACAAAATCATGACAAAATTGCTTTCTATTTGTTTCAATAAGGTTGCGCCACAGTTAATTCATACAGATCAGAATGGATTTATAACTGGCCGCCAACTGCTCACTAACACACATTATTTAGCAGAAGCACTAGATTTTTTTGAAACTCGTAAGGTATCAGCTTTAATTCTTCTTTTAGACGCAGAAAAAGCTTTTGATTTAGTAGTTTGGGACACTCTTTTTTTTATTTTATATCGATTTGGTATACCTTCTCAAGTCATCACTTTGATTAGAAATTTGTACCAGGGAGCAAAAGCCCATATTCTAATCAATAAATTGATGGTTGGGTCTATTCCTGTTCAAAGAGGAACGAGACAAGGTTGCCCTCTCTCCCCCACTCTTTTTGCTTTTTTTATCGAGCCTCTAGCATCTGCAATAAGAAAAAATAAAAATATTTCTCCACCGATAGATGGTATGGATAAGATCAAACTGTACGCAGATGATATTATGCTTCTGTTGAAATTCGATATGCAGTCACAAGAACAAGCCTTTCTCATTTTTTCACAATTTGAAGCATTGGGGGGGGGTATCGTATTAATAAGCGGAAAACTGAGATTATTATCAGCGGGAATAACAACCCGGACTTGCATCCAGATATTCAGAGATGTATAACTAATAAACCCAAAAGATACCTAGGGGTTTATTTTTCATCTACAGTACGTGATCTATACACGCTTAATTTTGAACCCTTGATTAGGAAACTCCGTGCTATGTTCCTAAGATGGGATACACTTCCTTTATCTATCTTGGGCCGAGTAGCATTAATTAAGATGTCAATACTCCCACTTTTCAACTTTTTGTTTTCAACCATTTCTTGTTCCCTTCCTGGCCTTTTTTTTTCCAAGATTGAATCTCTTTTTTCAGCCTTCATTTGGGCAAAAAAGACTCCAAGATTAGCTATAGAAACCTTATGTGTAGATAAGGATCACGGTGGATTGGGCCTACCAAATTTAAAAGACTATTACTATGCATATTTTGTGCAGTATCTTTCGAGATTTAAATATCCAGCACTTGGAGATGTATTGTTTATTAATTTCTTTTTTGACTTAATCTGCAAAGAATCCAAAATACCTTCTCCTCTCGCGATTTTTAAATCCCCCAAATTAGTCAGATACAAGACTTTGCGTTGGTTTCTTAAAAAGCGAGATGTTATGCTGAAAAGGTACTCACTCTCTCTCCTGTCCCTAGTAACTCCATTAAGAGAGGCTGTTTTTGGATTAGGGACCAGATTAGAATTAGACATTACACTTACCTGGGCAAGATATGGGTTTGTTAACTTATCAAATTTTATTAAATTTGGAGTCTGGTTGACTCCCGATGAGATGGCAGTGTTAATAAGCGGTAATTTTCTTCTTATGGGCTCATATGTAGCGCTGTATAGGTTACTGAGTATTATTGATATAACACAATTAAGCCAGATTTCTAATTTAACGAACGATATCTTTTGGTCCCCAGTATTCAAGAGGGCGGAAACATGAAGGAAAAGTTTGGCAGAAAATAGGGAGGAGGATCTGAGTGCCAAAGCGATAAATAAATGGCAGAAACATGAAAACTTCAATTTAAAGGAAATACACTGGACAACACTAAATAAATTAAACTTTACGGTCCTTAGAGGGGCAAACTGGAGACGTATGCTTTTCTTTAGCAAATGGCTATTGTATTATACACCGGCAACGATGTCCAAAATGTATAGTAATGCAACGTCTAATTGTTTTAGATGCACTCAACCTGATTTGGCTAATTGGTCCCATATTATTGCCTTTTGTCCCAAAATCAAGGTTTTCTGGGAAAATATGTTTTTTATATTGTCTCAATATTTACATTTTAAGATCGATAACTATAATAATTTGATTATACTTGGGGTTGATCCAGAGCTTAATTTGGAAGATTCCTTGGTGAAGCTTTTGTACATCATTGTTGCAATTGCCAGATCTCTTATTCTTAAATATTGGAAATCAGAAGTAATATACGCCTCTTGAATGTTCCTGAGGGAAGTGAAGGCTCGGATATTAAGAGTTACATAATCACTCTACTTAAAGAAACTTTAAACCTTTCCCAATCTATTGAGGAGTTAGTAACGGACATTCAACGCATACATCGGGATCCCTTTAGACGTAACCCTCAGCGGACGAAGCCTAGGAAAATTCTTGTAAACTTTCATACCTATTCCTTGAAGGAACATATCTTAAATCAAGCACTTAAGCTTAAGTCACAAACATTCAAAGGCTTTAACTTTCAGATTCGCTCAGATTTGTCCCACTTCACCTTAGATAAACAGTGGGAGCTTGGCCAAAGGATGGACGCTTTTCGTAAACTGGGCGCTACAGTACAGATGGGTTTCCCTGCATCTCTTAAGATTATGCTAGACAACAAAATGTACAACATTAGATCAGTGCAGGCTGCAGATGATCTCCTATTATCCTTTGGCAGCAGGAGACAAAGGGAGTAATACTGAGATGTGTTGAAACAACCAAAAATGAACTAAAAAAGAACGCCATCAACTCTTAATCCCTGAATGCCCAATGCCTAAACGCCTAAACGCTTAAAATGCATTGATTTAGGTAATGTTGAGAAATTATACTATGAGTAAATCTAGACGTGAATTCACCTTGGGTAATTTAAAAAAAAAAAAAAGAGAGAAATAGTGAGGAAAAGGGAAAGAGTAAAAAAGGAGACTATAAAGGGAAAAAGAAAAGGGGAAAAAAAAGGAATAAAAAGGTATAAAGTGAGGGGAAAAAAAACCCACAATAATACTCGCCCATAAGATAAGCATAAAGTCTAAAGGCGAGTCACACTATAAATACTAGAGGCACATGGGGTCGAGATGGGGAAGAGCTAGGGGCACTTACTTCCGGAAATTTTCCGGTTGGTGAGTACAGGGTTTTCCCAGGGTAGGGAGGGGGGGAGGGGAGGGCATGGGGGGTTTGGGGGGCACGACCACACTTCTAAGAATGAGCTCCAATCTTTTTGTGTAAATAAGTTTTGGAATACTATGTTCTTCACTCATCTCAAGCCAAACGGCAATAATCTACATAAATTGTCACATAATTTTTTCTTTTTATTGTCAGTCCTACCAAATAACTTAAACTTACAACACAATGAGTAAACTCAAAATATTATCCTGGAATGTTAATGGTCTCCGCACCAAGCCTCGTGCTAATAAAATCATGCAATATCTTCGAGATACCGATGCGGGAATCATTATCCTCCAGGAGACACATTTAATTGAAAGTGAGATACTCGAGTTGGTTCGAAGGAATAGATGGATAGAATCCTTGATTTCAACAACACAAGGTTCTAATACACGGGGGTCTCGATTCTTTTCAAAAAATCCGTTACGTTTAAGATAAAACAGCAGAAGGTAGACTCTGGAGGGAGATGGGCTATCGTAGCAATAGAATTAGGAGACATCAAGTTAACACTTGTGGGATATTATGGTCCAAATATTGACGATCCCTCAGCACTGAAAACCCTCTTCAACCACTTGCTTAGTTTCCCAGACCCCGTGATTATTGCAGGGGATTTTAATATCACTTTGAATCCACTTCTGGACAAATCCCCCAACAGTAGACAAAAAACCGTTTCTAAATCCAGAAATTGTCTTCTAGGTTTAATGAACCAATATGACTACATTGACATCTGGCGGTTTAGAGAGGGTCAAAGGCAAGATTTTTCATTCAGGAACTCGAAATATAGACATAGATCTAGAATTGACTTTATTCTCACTAGTAGAGCTCTAGCTGAGGACACTACCTCAATACACTACACTCCAATGCATCTCTCTGACCATTCTGCAGTTGAGTTAGAACTAAAACTGGCTACGACACCTCTTAAAAGAATATGGTCCTTTGACAGGTCTCTACTCTCATCAATAGAGGACATTGAATTCTTACAATCAGAAACACGCCACTCCTTTAATACCAATAAAGGTACAGCCTCAATAGGAACTATATGGGATGCATTTAAGTGTACATTAAGAGGTCTCATTAAAAATAAAGTAGCCTATCGAAGAAGACAGTATACAGACGAAGTAACCTCCATTGAAAGTAATATTTTGGCAGTTCAGAATGATATTGACAATACCGCTCTAACAGATAATCACAACCTTACCGCAAAACACGCAGAGTTGGACAGGCTAAAGTATTCATTATCTGCAATTCTAGAGAAACGTGTCATGCAGAGATGGGAGGCAAGTAAACTCTCGCATTTCCAATATGGGGAGGGGGCAGGGAAATTACTTGCCTGGAAAACAAAATCTGACCGGGTCCGTAACAATATATCTTCTGTTACATCAGCGGGGGGCACCTTTTCTAGGGACGATGAAATCAGGGTAGGTTTCAGAAATTTTTTTCAATCCATATATCAGGACGACCTTAATCTTACTCAGAATGATATAATTAGTTGGCTCGAAGGTATCTCTCTTCCATCTTTAACAACAGAACAGTCCTGTTCTTTGGATGGGGAAATAACTACTACAGAGGTAGAGGAGGCTATAAGGAAAGCAAAGAGTGGAAAGGCTGCAGGCACTGATGGTTTGCCATGTGAAATTTACAAAAAACTCATCACAGAGGTCTCTCCAGTCCTGGTTACTCTTTTTAACCAAATTCTAAGAGATGGCGAGTTGCCACCGAATCATGGAATAATGCCTCCATAACCCTCATCCTGAAGCCTGGTAAACCCTCCTCAGATTGTGGTTCCTACCGGACTATCTCTATATTAAACGCTGACTACAAAATCTTTACAACGTATGAATTACTAGGCTCGATAGATATTGCTATAAAAGAGGCAATCCCTCTGGTTGTCCTCACGTTGGATGCCACCAAGGCTTTCGACAAGGTGAATTGGCTGTACTTGTCGGAGGCCTTGAGGAAATTCAACGTGGGGGACAGATTTCGGAGAACGATAAATCTTCTATATCGAAGCCCATACGCTTCACTGTTGATAAATGGAGGCTTGACGGAGCCCTTCATGGTCACGAGAGGAACTAGACAGGGTTGTCCCCTGTCCCCCCTCCTCTTTGATATATATATAGAACCCTTCGCTCAAACCCTAAGAGACAGTATACTCATTAAACCTTTTATTTATGGTGGCTGGGATAAAAAGGTGGCACTTTATGCAGACGATATTATGATTTTTTCTACGAGTTACGACGAAGCATACCCAGAGATAATCGAACAGGCCCTCAAATTTGGCAAAGTGTCAGGGTATGAAATTAACGCCCTAAAGACAGAGTCAATGTCCTGGAATATTAATACAACTGATAATAACGGGACATCCAAAACCCAAATTCGTTATCTGGGGGTGAACATAGTTAAGGATATCAACTCGATTGCTTCTCTTAACTTCAACAAAGTAGCTGCAGAGTGTCGGAAACTTATGAGAGACTGGTCTCATCTTCCGCTCTCTGTTTTGGGTAAGGTTAATTTGGTGAAGATGAGTATCCTACCGAAAGTTTCGTTTTTGTTTAACTCAATTCCACTTTTTTTGATCCAAAATTAATCTCAAAACTACAGAGCGCGATCACTAGCTTTATTTGGAACAGTAAAAGTCCTAGAATCTCGTGGAAAAAAAATAGGCGTCGCAGGGAGAAGGGTGGGCTGGCTGGACCAGACCTTCAAATATACGCATGGGCGTTTCAGCTATCGCACACGCGTATGCTGCTTAAAACCCCTACATCAACAGGGATGGGCCTTCTTTTTTCCACATTATTGGAATGCGAAGGAGTAAATCAAGCTGGTTTTTTGTTTAAATTTGGTGACCCCAAATTCTTTAAGAAGATAAAATTGAAAGTTTTACAAGGGATTGTATCTACTTGGTACAAAGTTAGGCAAGCAATAAAGGTTGGCTACTATTCTGCGAAGGCTCCTATATGGAACCTACCCGCTCCCCCCTTATGGACAACAGATGCCCTTAATAATCTGCTAATAGAAGCTGGTATCAATAGTTGGGATGACTTGTTTATGGATGGGTCTTTACTTCCATGGGACTATTTAATTAATAAAGTAGGCCCAAGTCTGTCGAGATTTAAATATATCCAGATCTCCAGCTGGTCACAGTTATATAAAGAGCAGCCAACACGAAGTAACAAGCAGCCTATAGGTGGTTATAGCGATTTGGTAACTTGCCTTTTAGACAGCCCAGTGGCAAAGAAAGAAATTTCGCGTTGGTATAATAAAATAATAGATGAAATAGATGTCAACTTTCAGTTACCGACAACACTGTGGGCTGAGCTAATGCCAGGCTTAGATGTGGAAGAGCTCTGGACTGCTTCTTGTTCAACGCTTTGGGACCTAGTTAAACCCTCGTGGCTTCGTAGGAACCACCTCTTCACCATACATAGGGCATACTATTCCCCCCATAGGTTAACTAAGTTCTCGTTAACAGGCCCAGTCCTATGCCCTAGATGCGGGTCAATCGCAGCCTCGGATATACACATTTTTTTAAAATGTCCAAATCTATCGGATTATTGGGAAGCCATCAGGAATAACCTATCACAATCTTTGGGTGAACATGTCTCTATAGACCTCGCTCTTGTTATCTTTGGTCTTAAAAGTAAAACCTGCAACGCAGCAACCAATTTGATATTTTATTCCATTCTAGCGGCACGTAGGGAGATATGTAGACACTGGAAAGATGCTCAACCGCCTACAGTACATGAATGGCGAACGTCACTCCTTCAAATCTCCAAACTAGATCTAGCCAGAGTAGGAAATCCCAATAGGAGAGCTTTTTGGGCTATGCTTGGATAGCAGTGACAATACCTGGGTTTTTTTTTTTTTTTTTCCCCCAGGTCCTATGATTGTGTGCATTGCCTATCCTAGTTACCATGACTAACAGTCTTGGTGCTAAAGGGGTCTCGATAATTCGGGCACTATCTACTAAGGCACCGCCTGAAGCAAGTTTATGCTTGGTCTGTGTATGGTGCTGACGGGAATTGGTCTTCCTCCTTAT
This sequence comes from Lissotriton vulgaris, assembly GCF_964263255.1. Taxonomy (NCBI): domain Eukaryota; kingdom Metazoa; phylum Chordata; class Amphibia; order Caudata; family Salamandridae; genus Lissotriton; species Lissotriton vulgaris. The sequence continues at coordinate 1,727,359,454 of NC_141695.1, forward strand.
CGTATGAATTCCCCTACCAGCTATAAGCTGAGATAGCACAGAACACGACCATTCGCCTCTTTGCTCTGTGGTAGTTTTTTCATGGTTTTGATAGATTGGAGCTATGCACGCAAATGAGGATTAAAAAAAACAAAAACAAAAAAAAAAACAGTGAATACTATATTTTTTCGAACTCTCCTCAAATCTCTAAAATCCCCTTTTCACTAAAATCCAAGAAAAGGACATAGCAGGCCAAGTGCAAGATTACTATGAACTGAATCACTTCTTCTGTTACCTTCAGTTTGGACTTAGAACTTCAGAAGGCTCTGATTCAGGACTAGCCATTGTGAGACAAACACCTCGTTGCCTGGAAGAAAGAGTGTAATCTTAAGATTTTTGGAGGCCCCGGGCATGACATATTTTAGGGGCCCCTGTTTGAGCCACCTTTGTATTTTATTAGCCATTTATGCTAAATGAAGTCTCATGATGGCAACCAATATCGAAAAATATATATTAGGTTGAGATGGAAAAACAGAGAGAGGTGAGATATAGAGAGAGTAAGTTCACTTTCCAAGGGGCCCCTTGAACGGTGGGGGCCCTGGGTATTGCATACTTCTGTAGTAGGGGATCTCTGTGTATAGTCATAATCTAGTGAATAGTCCCGCCCATGTGCGTGGACCCCGGCAATCAAAAATAATCTCTTAAGTTGTCAAAATAATGCAGAAACTGCAAGACACTTAAGAGAGAATTTAAAGACAAATAATGCAGCCTATATCCACAGGCTACACTGTCCAGTACTTCAACTAGAAATTCCACCAAAAATCACCACACACAGCTCAGCCTGCTAGTTTCTACCATAGAGAAACCTGCCTCCCCCAGTCAAAGACTCTGGAATGATAGAGAGGAAGGTAGGGACAGACAAGCCCCATAGGCTGCCATTATGTGGCTTAAATAGGATACTGTGCCTTTAAGAGAACTTTCCAGACTTCTCCCAGTATCCCAGAATGCATAGCAGGTCCAACTTACTTTCAGTTCTTTTTTCCGGCTCCTGCTTACAGGACCCTGGCATTGAGCTCTCCCTTTTTCAAGGGTTTATTGAATTCGTTTTTGCACTTTTTGACTTTTAAAAGTGTTGCAGTTACTGCTTGGTGTTCTCTTCTCACTTTTGTGCTGTTTTTTAGGCGTTTTGGGGCTCCGAAATGCCTGGCCTTTTTGTTAAGTGCCCAGCATGTGAGAGGAAGAAGGCCAAAAGCGACCCCCATGATGTCTGCATCGTGTGCCTTCCAGAAGATCATGGCCCTGAGGAGTGTGTTATCTGCCAGCAACTTTCTGCTAGGACCCTCAGGGACAGATTGAAGATCAGGCTGGCTGGCCTGGAGGATAGGCGCCAACGTGCTGCAGGTGGGTCTGGGCAGCCTGGGAGGGATCCCTCTGCCTCTGCTGAGGCCCCTGGGGGGCTCCCCGGGGGCAGGAAGTCCAGCCAACGATCCCATTCTCCGTCGACGTCGAGGGCTTCGACGACGGCGTCGAGAGGGATGACGACGGCGTGCTCCCCGTCTCCCCGGGGCTCCGGGTCGAGACGGCGTGACGGCGTGACGGCTCGACGGCGAAGGAGAAGCCGACGTCGAAGCCGCCGTCGACGTCATCGTCTTCGTCGACGTCGAGGTCTTCATACCGACGCCGAAGGCGCAGGGACGTGTATCGGCGCTCGCCGTCGAAGCGGCACCGACGCTCGCCGTCGAGGCGACACCGTCGGTCGTCGTCGAGGCGACACCGCCGATCGTCGTCGAGGCGACACCGCCGATCGACGTCGAGGGGCTCCTCGACGTCGGGGACATCAAGGCGACGACGACGAGCGACGTCGAGGGCGGACCGCCCGACGTCAAGAGGGCGACGTGAGAGGTCGCGCAAGAGGGGATCGACGTCGAGGAGTCGACGATCGACGCCGAGGATGAGAGGGTCGACGTCGAGGGGACGACGTTCGACGCCGGAGTCCAGGAAGCGCCGTTCGACGCCGGAGAAGCGCCGTTCTGCGTCCAGCAGACAGCGGACAGCGTCGAGGAGTAGATCTCCCTCTCCCAAACGACGCAGAGGGGGCTCTAGCCCCAGGAGTCACGCCACTTCCAGTGGTCGCAAGAGGAAGAGGTCGCCTGCGGATGGGGAGGGCTCTCCGCAACCGTCCCCTAAGGGGTCACCGGGCTCGGTGTACTCGGAAGTGTACACTCCATCTCGTCCCAGGACTCCTACTCCTCCACCCGTACCGAAGGAGGACCCTCCGCCCATACCACCACTTCCTACGGGGGATCCTGCTCCACCTCCGGTCCCACCGCATGGGCCCACCCCGCAGCCGGTGGTCCCTCCGCCGAGGTCCACTTCACTGCCGTCACTGCCTGCTCCTCCCAAGGGGACCCCGAAACCGAAGCCCCGGGAGGATCCGAAGAGTCCCCGTGAGAAGCCACGGAAGACCCCTCCTCGCAAACCGAAGGAGCGCCCTAGAGCTGGCAGGTCTCTTTCTCGCTCTAGGCGCAGATCTTCCACGAGGTCGAGACACCGCCATAGGAGGCGCGAATCTCGCTCTCGCACGAGATCGTCTGGGACCAGGGACTATTCACCTACGCTGTCGGGGTCGCCGGACACCAGAGTGTCCCCGATAGATGACCTGGTGGCCTTTCAAGACGTCCTGTTGAGGGGCGCGGCGAAGCTAGGCATTACACTGACAGTGCCTACTCCGAAGACGTCCGTCATTTTCGAGACTCTGCATCAGAGGCACATGTCTCGTCCCCTCCTGCCCTTGGTGCCGGGCTTGGAAGAACCGGCTATGGCGCTGTTTCTCACCCCGGCTGTGACGAGAGCGGCCCCGTCCAGGCTACTAAAGAAATACCGGGCTCCCGACTCGGATCCGGCCTTCTTGAGAGCGGAGCCTCCGCCTGACTCCGTCATCGTCACGGCGGCCCGCAAGCAGCACGCCACCACTCCGACCTCCACGGTCCCCCCGGACAAGGAGTCTAGGTGGATGGACTCGGCGGGGCGAAAGATCTGTGGGACTTCCGCGACATCCATGAAAGCGGCGAGTGCCACGGCTCTGTTGGGGCGTTACGACTGCGCCCTCTGGGACTCCCTCGAGCGCTTTGCGGAACATCTACCTCGGGAGCAGCGTGAAGACTTCATGGAGGTCCTGAGTGAGGGGATGCTGGTGGCCAACCAGATAATCAGCGCGGCTGCGGACTCTTCCCTGTTGGCTGCTCATGGGTTCTGCCACGGGATCAACCAACGGCGCCACGCCTGGCTCCGGCTGACGTCCCTGAAACCGGACGCGCAGCAGAGGGTGGCCAATCTGCCGTTTTCCGGGGAGACCCTCTTCGGGAAACACGCAGATGATGAAATGGCCCGCATGAAGGCGGAGGCCGAAACGCTGACGGCTGTGGGCCTGGAAAAGCCCAAGGAAACCAAGAAGCAGTACCGCCCTTTCCAACGGCGGTTCGGAGGACAAGGCCGAGGACGGGGACAGGCTTCGGGGCACTCGCAACAGCAGCAGCCGTTCCGTAAGGCGTTCCAGAAGCGGCAGAAGGGCAGAGGAGGCCAGCAGTCGGCTCCGGCGCCCAAGGGCCAGGCGGGGTCTAGGCCCTAGGAACTTACTTCCCCCGGATCCGTTACCCACTCCGGTAGGGGGAAGCATCCAACTTTTTCTGGCAGAGTGGAGAAAAATTACTCAGGACAAGTGGGTGCTGAATATTGTTTGCAATGGATACAGTCTTCGGTTCACCAGCCCCCCTCCAGCGATTCCCCCGGTCAGCTCGCAGTTCCAGCTGCGCGAGCTTCAGGCGGAAGCGGATATCCTGTTGAGGAAAAGGGCGATAGAAGGCGTACCTCTGTCTCAGAGAGGAAGAGGTCTGTACTCCCGGTTCTTTCTGGTTCGCAAGAAGGACAAGAACGAGTTCAGGCCCATTCTGGATTTGCGACAGGCAAACAAGTGGATTCGCAGAGAAAAGTTCCGCATGCTGTCGTTGCACCAGATCTACCCTCAGTTGCAACAGGGAGACTGGCTTTGCGCTATAGACCTACAGGATGCTTACTTCCATGTGCCCATTGCACACAAACACAGGAAGTTCCTGCGGTTCCAAGTCGGCACCAATCACTATCAATACACAGTACTCCCATTCGGACTGAAGTCTGCGCCAAGGACATTCTCGAAATGCATGGCGGTGGTAGCGGCACACCTGAGGAAGAACAAGGTGTTCGTCTACCCGTACTTGGACGATTGGCTGATCAAGGCATCCTCCTTCTCGGAAGCGCGAGCACACTTCCAGAAGACGTGCGTTCTCTTGAACAAGCTGGGGTTGCACGTCAACATGGCCAAGTCTGTCCCGACTCCGGTCCAATGCATACAGTACTTGGGAGCCTCCATCGATACGCTGTCAGCAAGCGTGTCTCCTTCGGAAGAGCGACGATTATCACTCCTTCGGAAGGCTCAGGCTCTTATGACGACTCCATCTACAACAGTGAGGACGGTGTCTTCTCTACTGGGATCGATGGCCTCTTGTATCTTCCTGACGCCACACGCACGGCTGCACATGAGACCGTTGCAGGAGTGCTTGGAGGACCAGTGGGATCAGAGGAAAGGATCTTGGGACGACAAGATTCGCCTGTCGCTGCATGCTCTTCAGTCCCTGAAGTGGTGGTGTTCGGCGGAGAATCTCCTCAGAGGGGTTCCCTTTCACAAGGACATTCCCACGCAGACTGTCGTGACGGATGCGTCTCTTCTGGGATGGGGAGCGCACTCCGGGACTCTGCAGATTCAAGGCACGTGGTCACCGATGGAGGCCACGTATCACATCAATTTCCTGGAACTCAGAGCTGTTCACTTGGCGCTGAAGGCCTTTCTTCCGTCCTTCCGGACCAACTCTCTGCTTGTACAGACGGACAATACCACCACGATGTATTACCTCCACAAGCAGGGGGGGTCGAGATCGCGCACTCTGTCACAGGAGGCGCAGGCGATCTGGCACTGGCTCCTGGCCAGAGGACTGACGATAACGGCCACCCATCTACCAGGTGTGCAGAATGTTCAGGCAGACGCACTGAGCAGACTGCTTCAGGAAAACCACGAATGGGTCATAAACGACGAAGTACTAGGAGAAGTCTTCGCGAGGTGGGGAACTCCAGACGTAGATTTGTTCGCCACCGCCGAAAACAGCAAGTGCAGAGACTTCGCCTCCAGGTACTTCCAGCAAGGGACGCTGGGGAATGCGTTGTGGATCGACTGGACGAACAACTTTCTGTACGCCTTTCCTCCCATTCCCCTGATTCCGGCGGTGCTCATCAAGCTGGCCCGGTCCAGGGCTCGGATGATACTCATCGCCCCGGAGTGGCCCAGGCAGTGGTGGTTCACGGACCTACTTCACCGGTCTCTCCTTCCTCACATTCGGTTGCCGTGCAGGCCGGACCTTCTCACGAAGTTCGGGGGACGGATGTTACACCCCAACCTCTCGTCTTTGAGTTTGGCGGCATGGCTCCTGAGATAGTGCAATATGGCCATCTGAATCTGCCCGATGATTGCATGGACATACTGAAGGAGTCTAAGAGACCTTCCACTCGGACTTCATATGCTTACAAGTGGAAGAGGTTTTGTATCTGGTGCCAGTCTAAGAACCATGATCCTACGACCTGTAAGGAAGATGTCATCCTTCCTTACCTTTTACATTTGGCGCAGTCTGGCCTTAATGTGCATTCCATTAAGGTTCATCTGGCTGCATTGACTGCCTACAGGAAATGCCCTTCACAGACTTCCTTTTTCCAGATCCCTGTGATCAAAGATTTTCTGGAAGGATTGAGGAAAGTATTCCCTCCTGTCAGGCTTCCCTCGCCTTCATGGGAATTGAATGTGGTGCTGTCCAGATTGATGAAGGAACCTTTTGAACCTATTCATAAGGCTTCGTTGCAGCACCTGTCCTGGAAGGCGGCGTTCCTCGTGGCCATTACATCGGCCCGCAGGGTGAGTGAAATTCAAGCGTTGTGTTGTAATGAACCTTATACTGTATTTCATGCTGCTAAGGTTGTTATGCGTACTCACCCTAAATTTCTTCCCAAGGTTATTTCTGATTTTCATGTCAACCAGACTATAACTTTGCCTACGTTTTTTCAGAACCCTTCATCCCCAGCGGAGAGGTCTCTCCATTCCCTGGATGTTAGGAGGGTGTTGAAATTTTATCTGGATAAAACCAAAGATATTCGTAGGTCTGACCAGTTGTTTATCAATTATGGATCGGTCAGGACAGGTCTTGCGACCTCCAAACAGTCCATCTCTAGGTGGATTGTGTCCTGCATACAATTGTGTTATCAGAAGGCTAATAAGACCTTAGGAGGTAAGCCTAAGGCTCATTCCACCAGGGGCAAAGCTGCCACGACGGCTCTGCTCCGTAATGTGCCGATTGCTGTAATCTGCAAGGCAGCCACTTGGAAGTCGGTTCATACCTTTGCTAAGCATTACTGCCTGGACACTGACGCCAGGGCAGACGCTCAGGTTGGACAGGCTTCGCTGCGGAATTTGTTCGCACAGTAGTGGCATTATGTATTTACTCTCCACCGCCGCTTTGTTGTGGGGATGGGCTTGCCATTCTATTCACTAGATTATGACTATACACAGAGATCCCCTACTACAGAAGGAGTAGTTTCTGTCCTGTAACTCCAGTTCTGTAGTAGGGGTATCTCTGTTATAGTCATAAGCGCCCTCCCTCCTCCCCGGTGGAGAATTCTTCATGTAAACAATGCTGCAGGTCTGGCGTTTTATACGCCTTCAAAAAGAACTGAAAGTAAGTTGGACCTGCTATGCATTCTGGGATACTGGGAGAAGTCTGGAAAGTTCTCTTAAAGGCACAGTATCCTATTTAAGCCACATAATGGCAGCCTATGGGGCTTGTCTGTCCCTACCTTCCTCTCTATCATTCCAGAGTCTTTGACTGGGGGAGGCAGGTTTCTCTATGGTAGAAACTAGCAGGCTGAGCTGTGTGTGGTGATTTTTGGTGGAATTTCTAGTTGAAGTACTGGACAGTGTAGCCTGTGGATATAGGCTGCATTATTTGTCTTTAAATTCTCTCTTAAGTGTCTTGCAGTTTCTGCATTATTTTGACAACTTAAGAGATTATTTTTGATTGCCGGGGTCCACGCACATGGGCGGGACTATTCACTAGATTATGACTATAACAGAGATACCCCTACTACAGAACTGGAGTTACAGGACAGAAACTACTCCTTTGCACTGCCTTAAACAATGTTTGGGAAGAAATTAAGAAAACATCCCTTCCACTCTTCATCTGGTCTGGGGCCTACAACACTGAAAACCACACAATATCCATAGAAAGGTTGGAACAGTGAGTGGGTGCAGCTTGGCCTGGTGTGTCATAGGTTCTTTCCAACCCCAGCCAAAAACACAGGCTCCAGTCAGAGGAGTCTTTTGTGAGCTAGAGGCCTGTGAGGGACCCCAAGGATCATCCCTGTCTCCCTCTCTTGTCTATTGTTTAATATCTAGATTACTTCTGTGGCTCATTAAACCTATAAATACCAGGTGGACTTCCAAATGTATGCAGATGACATGCAAATTCACTCTGGGCTAGGTAATCAACAAAATAATCCAAAAGCACTGGCTCATGCTTTGACCATAGACTCCCTGCAATTATGAGCATAGTGAAAAATGAGATCCCTGTATTGGTTAAAACAGAGCCCATTCCACTACCTTTGGCTGGCCCATCAAGTTCTAGAAATCCTTGCTTTAACTTTCAAAAAGCTTGGAATGTTGAAGGTACTTTTTGGCTCTAAACTTTTGTTTGCCCAATCAATTAATCACAAACAAACCAGGTGATGGACAGAATGTGGATCAATGTCACACATTCACCCCAGTCCAAAGATCTGGGCCCAAATCCATCGTTTTTTTGCACTCCACACCACCCTGGGTTAGACAATGGCGATATGCAAATCAGCTCTGACCCTGTGCCCCATGGGAACAGTCCAGTCCGAACTACAAAAGCCATGTCCTTCCCAGAACGGAATCAAGCATCCGAGGACCGGACCGGTTTCGAGGTAACACCTCTCATCAGCCCGGCTAGCTTGACTCCAGTGGTGTGGAGTGCCTGGGACCCACGTCTGAGCATCCCCAGCGCACTTATGGCGGCAATTGCAAACAAAACAGGTGATGGACAGAATGTGGATCAATGTCACACATTCACCCCAGTCCAAAGATCTGGGCCCAAATCCATCGTTTTTTTGCACTCCACACCACCCTGGGTTAGACAATGGCGATATGCAAATCAGCTCTGACCCTGTGCCCCATGGGAACAGTCCAGTCCGAACTACAAAAGCCATGTCCTTCCCAGAACGGAATCAAGCATCCGAGGACCGGACCGGTTTCGAGGTAACACCTCTCATCAGCCCGGCTAGCTTGACTCCAGTGGTGTGGAGTGCCTGGGACCCACGTCTGAGCATCCCCAGCGCACTTATGGCGGCAATTGCAAACAAAACAGGTGATGGACAGAATGTGGATCAATGTCACACATTCACTCCAGTCCAAAGATCTGGGCCCAAATCCATCGTTTTTTTGCACTCCACACCACCCTGGGTTAGACAATGGCGATATGCAAATCAGCTCTGACCCTGTGCCCCATGGGAACAGTCCAGTCCGAACTACAAAAGCCATGTCCTTCCCAGAACGGAATCAAGCATCCGAGGACCGGACCGGTTTCGAGGTAACACCTCTCATCAGCCCGGCTAGCTTGACTCCAGTGGTGTGGAGTGCCTGGGACCCACGTCTGAGCATCCCCAGCGCACTTATGGCGGCAATTGCAAACAAAACAGGTGATGGACAGAATGTGGATCAATGTCACACATTCACCCCAGTCCAAAGATCTGGGCCCAAATCCATCGTTTTTTTGCACTCCACACCACCCTGGGTTAGACAATGGCGATATGCAAATCAGCTCTGACCCTGTGCCCCATGGGAACAGTCCAGTCCGAACTACAAAAGCCATGTCCTTCCCAGAACGGAATCAAGCATCCGAGGACCGGACCGGTTTCGAGGTAACACCTCTCATCAGCCCGGCTAGCTTGACTCCAGTGGTGTGGAGTGCCTGGGACCCACGTCTGAGCATCCCCAGCGCACTTATGGCGGCAATTGCAAACAAAACAGGTGATGGACAGAATGTGGATCAATGTCACACATTCACTCCAGTCCAAAGATCTGGGCCCAAATCCATCGTTTTTTTGCACTCCACACCACCCTGGGTTAGACAATGGCGATATGCAAATCAGCTCTGACCCTGTGCCCCATGGGAACAGTCCAGTCCGAACTACAAAAGCCATGTCCTTCCCAGAACGGAATCAAGCATCCGAGGACCGGACCGGTTTCGAGGTAACACCTCTCATCAGCCCGGCTAGCTTGACTCCAGTGGTGTGGAGTGCCTGGGACCCACGTCTGAGCATCCCCAGCGCACTTATGGCGGCAATTGCAAACAAAACAGGTGATGGACAGAATGTGGATCAATGTCACACATTCACCCCAGTCCAAAGATCTGGGCCCAAATCCATCGTTTTTTTGCACTCCACACCACCCTGGGTTAGACAATGGCGATATGCAAATCAGCTCTGACCCTGTGCCCCATGGGAACAGTCCAGTCCGAACTACAAAAGCCATGTCCTTCCCAGAACGGAATCAAGCATCCGAGGACCGGACCGGTTTCGAGGTGACACCTCTCATCAGCCCGGCTAGCTTGACTCCAGTGGTGTGGAGTGCCTGGGACCCACGTCTGAGCATCCCCAGCGCACTTATGGCGGCAATTGCAAACAAACCAGGTGATGGACAGAATGTGGATCAATGTCACACATTCACCCCAGTCCAAAGATCTGGGCCCAAATCCATCGTTTTTTTGCACTCCACACCACCCTGGGTTAGACAATGGCGATATGCAAATCAGCTCTGACCCTGTGCCCCATGGGAACAGTCCAGTCCGAACTACAAAAGCCATGTCCTTCCCAGAACGGAATCAAGCATCCGAGGACATTGATCCACATTCTGTCCATCACCTGTTTTGTTTGCAAATTCCGCCATAAGTGCGCTGGGGATGCTCAGACGTGGGTCCCAGGCACTCCACACCACTGGAGTCAAGCTAGCCGGGCTGATGAGAGGTGTTACCTCGAAACCGGTCCGGTCCTCGGATGCTTGATTCCGTTCTGGGAAGGACATGGCTTTTGTAGTTCGGACTGGACTGTTCCCATGGGGCACAGGGTCAGAGCTGATTTGCATATCTCCATTGTCTAACCCAGGGTGGTGTGGAGTGCAAAAAAACGATGGATAAGGGCCCAGATCTTTGGACTGGGGTGAATGTGTGACATTGATCCACATTCTGTCCATCACCTGTTTTGTTTGCAAATTCCGCCATAAGTGCGCTGGGGATGCTCAGACGTGGGTCCCAGGCACTCCACACCACTGGAGTCAAGCTAGCCGGGCTGATGAGAGGTGTTACCTCGAAACCGGTCCGGTCCTCGGATGCTTGATTCCGTTCTGGGAAGGACATGGCTTTTGTAGTTCGGACTGGACTGTTCCCATGGGGCACAGGGTCAGAGCTGATTTGCATATCGGCATTGTCTAACCCAGGGTGGTGTGGAGTGCAAAAAAACGATGGATTTGGGCCCAGATCTTTGGACTGGGGTGAATGTGTGACATTGATCCACATTCTGTCCATCACCTGTTTTGTTTGCAAATTCCGCCATAAGTGCGCTGGGGATGCTCAGACGTGGGTCCCAGGCACTCCACACCACTGGAGTCAAGCTAGCCGGGCTGATGAGAGGTGTTACCTCGAAACCGGTCCGGTCCTCGGATGCTTGATTCCGTTCTGGGAAGGACATGGCTTTTGTAGTTCGGACTGGACTGTTCCCATGGGGCACAGGGTCAGAGCTGATTTGCATATCGCCATTGTCTAACCCAAGGTGGTGTGGAGTGCAAAAAAACGATGGATAAGGGCCCAGATCTTTGGACTGGGGTGAATGTGTGACATTGATCCACATTCTGTCCATCACCTGTTTTGTTTGCAAATTCCGCCATAAGTGCGCTGGGGATGCTCAGACGTGGGTCCCAGGCACTCCACACCACTGGAGTCAAGCTAGCCGGGCTGATGAGAGGTGTTAACTCGAAACCGGTCCGGTCCTCGGATGCTTGATTCCGTTCTGGGAAGGACATGGCTTTTGTAGTTCGGACTGGACTGTTCCCATGGGGCACAGGGTCAGAGCTGATTTGCATATCGCCATTGTCTAACCCAGGGTGGTGTGGAGTGCAAAAAACCGATGGATAAGGGCCCAGATCTTTGGACTGGGGTGAATGTGTGACATTGATCCACATTCTGTCCATCACCTGTTTTGTTTGCCAATCAATTAATCAATCAATCAATAAATCAATCAGGATTTATAAAGCATGACTAATCACCCAATAGGGCATCCAGGTGCTTGCAGGTCCCAGAGGCTTATTCGAACAGCAAGGTCTTGAGGGACATTTGGAATTCCGGAAGTGATGTGATGGTCTGGAGGTGTGTGAGGAGGCTGTTCCAGGTCTTTGCCGCTATGTGGGAGCTGGAGCGTCCTCCAATTCTACTTCAGTAGATGCGGGGAGGATGGGCAAGTGAAAGGGAGGAGGAGCTTAGTCTTCTCAACAGTTGGTGGAAGTTCAGGCGGAGGTTAATGCATGTGGGTCCTTGTTGTGTAGAGCCTTGTTTGCGTGGGTCAGCATCTTGAATTGCCATCTCTTCTGTACGGGGATCCAATGGAGTTTCCTGAGGTTGGGTGTCATGTGGGTTTGTCGGGGAAGGCGGAGGATAAATCTGTCTGCAGCTTTCTGTATGGTGTGAAGTCTCTGTAGGAGGTGTGTTGTGATTCCTAAGTAGAGAGCGTGGCCTTAGTCCAGTCGGCTGGTAATGAGGGCCTGCGCCACGGTGCATCTTGTGTCTAGGGGCAGCCACTTGAAGATCTTGCATAGCCTGCCTAGAGTGAGGAAGCAGGCGGAGGAGACAGCGTTGATCTGTGATTTCATGGTGAGCTTGTTGTCAATGATGATTCCGAGGTTTCTTGCATGGTCGGAGGGAGTGGGTGCAGGCCCTAGGTCTGATGGCTACTAAGAGTCGTTCCATGTGTTGCTACTGATGACAAAGATCAGTACTTCAGTCTTGTCTGTGTTCAGCTGCAGGCATTTGTTCTTCATCCAGTTGGCGACGTTTGTCATGCGTCTGTGGAAGTTGGTTCTGGTGGTGGTGGGGTCGTCGGTGAGTGAGAGGATGAATTGGGTGTTGCCTGCATATGAAATTATGTTGAGAGAGTGGGATATGATGAGTTTAGCCAGCGGGGTCATATATGCATTGAAGAGCATGGGGCTGAGGGATGAGCTATGGGGGACACCGCAGGTGATCTCCTTGGGTCCAGAGGTGAAAGGTGGGAGATGTATCCTCTAGGTTCTTCCAGCTCTGTGTACTTCTTAAAATTCCCTTACATCACCAAGCCAATCATCCACTGGAGCTGACAGGAAACCTTTTCATGGCACACACTGGGCTACTGAAATATCATCTAGATTGATAGCTGAGCGTACAGGGCACCAGATTCCAGAATGCCCTCAACCTCATCTGATCTGAATCCAAACTTTTCAAATGTGCTTTCTAAATGAACTCACAGATTTAGGGATTGAAACTGAAGTATGTCAGACATGTGCTCCAACCTTCTGATTGGACTCTAACATTGTTGTCTCTTAACAAATCTGTAGAATATCATCTTCTTCAGGGTATTGTGGAAGGTAACATTCTGTTGCATTGACTCAGTGACCCCTAAACCTTGTCAGTCTTCCTGAGATTGGGCAATGTCCCCAGAATAAGAGAAGGCTTGGTGGACAGGTGTGGTGAGGTCATACTGGAAATATGAGGCTGTAATGGACAGATGAGGATGTATCTAGTCATAGAAGTCTGCTCATGGCATAGGAAACGGCATCGGGAAATGTAAAAATTGAGCGGAAGAGATATGTGGACATAAAATATAATTTTGCTGATTTATATGTAAATGAAGTCTGGTGTCCAGCCTGAGCAGCCTTTGGCAGCATCTGATCCTACTTCCGACTTTCCCACCACTGAGGTCTTTTTATACACCCTCGGGACTGGCTGCTCTCAAGGATAAGCAGGATGTGTCCACATAGACAAGGTTATTTCTGATGACAGCATTGTTTGACAGGCCTCTCATACTTGCAATAACCTTGGTGGCTTTCAGTTCCCCTGTAGACTTAGTGTGCCAAAGACCTTGCACAACCGTTGCATGACGCTTCACCTCCTTCCTCAATAAACTCAAAATCTGACCTTTGATCCGCCGCAAGCCACTCAAACCTCACCCAGAGTCAACCTTAATTTACACAAGACTACCTCATGACTTCTAATGGAACTGTTGTAGTTATTATTACCCAGAAATTATTTACACTTAATCACCTATGTGCAGTGTAAAATACTCTCTGACCATCAAAACTGCATCCGCGAATAGTGAAATTTTGTGCTTATCTCCTCCAAAGGGAAATTCGTTTAATCTCTGGAGTCTCTTGTATACGCATTGTCAGCAGTTCAATGCTTAGAGCAAACAACAGGGGCGATAACAGACACCCCTGTCTAGTCCCTCTAGTAAGGGGAAATGTGGCAGACGTAGTCCCATTGACCTGCACTTGAGATCGAGGCTGTATATAGTTGGCCCTGATCATAATGATAAATTTGTCCTCAAAGCCAAAGTGCTTGAGCGTGCTAAAAAGAAACGACCAGTCCATCCTGTCAAAGGCCTCTCGGCATGCAGCCCCACTGGAACTGCTGGTATCTTGCGCTTAGTTACCATCTCAATCAGATGTACTGTTCTACGTATATTATCGTGGGTCTTCCGGCCTTTTATGAAGCCTGACTGATCAGGGTGGACAAGATCTGGTATCAGATCATTTAATCTCTCTGCCAAGATAGCTGAATACAGCTAAGCATCCAGATTTAAAAGTGAAATAGGTCGATAGGAAGTGTAGAGGTGAACATTTTTCCCCGGCTTAGGTATTACCTTCATTACCGCCTCAGTAAGTCACCCCGACATTTTCAGACATTTTATTAAAATGTTGTGTGAGGTGTGGGTTGATATCCTACACAAAGGTTTTATAGAAATGGGCTGTCAGGCCATCCGGACACGGGGCCTTGTTGGGCTTAAGGTATTTGATTGCTGCGCTCTCCTCCTCCTGTGGTATGGGTGCGTTGAGGATATCATTCTCGGCCTGAGAAACCTTAGGGAAGTTCAGTGTCTCCAGGTACCTATTTTGTTCATCCATTTCCCGTTTCCCAGTGTGTATAATCTTCCGTAGAATGCCCCGAATATTTTGGCCTTTCCTGTATCTAAGTACCCTCCCTATCCAGTATACTTCCAATGTATTCCTTTTCTCTTTTTTTCCCTGAGTTGTCTGGCCAAGTGCCTACCAATTCTGTTCCCTTGTGTATAGGATATCTGGCGTAGCTGCAATAAAGTATACTCTGCTCTATTGTCATATATCGCTTTAAGCTTACCTCTAAGTGCAGTAAGTTTACGTTGTGAACCTCTTGTGGGCATGCTCTTGTGTTCTTTTTCAGCCAGCTCCAGTTCTGCCTCTAGTTTCTCTCTCTCTCTTGGGTGTTCTGTTGATACCTGTGCTCACTGGCTGTCTCGCCAGGAGGCGCATAAAGCTAAGGATATCTCCCCGCGTCGCGGGAAGCGCGCGGGCGGGCCGTCTACGGCCGTCCAAGGACGACCAGGGACGGGACGGGCCACACCCCTAACAACATGGGTAAGTGAAAACTAGCAACACCGGTGCTGGGTGAAGTGAAAGCCAAGGTTCCCAAGTACACCACTAGTATAATCACATATTTGACTACAAAAGTGGATGAACTATCTACCCAGATTACGGTTTCTGAGCGAGAGCTGGGCTTGGATACGACTCCTGTGGACTCAAGCGCCTCGAACACTTCTCAAATTAATTGTATACCACTGGAGCCGAGGGTCATTATTTAACCATGTAGATCTAACATGGCCCAGTCCCCCACTGTTCTGCCCATTCCAGAGCTGCCAGTTACAGTTATACCTTCCATTCCTTCCATACCCGTGGGCTCTGGTGACAAAGAGAGTATAGCAAGTCACCAGATTAAAGATCAACGCGCTATGTACATCACTGAGGAGGGAATCTTGTCTTTATTAGAGAAACTTTTTGCAGATAGACTTGAATCCGCCTTAAATTCAGATAGCGACTGACATAACTGAGACTTTGAAGGATTGTGTTAAAGACCTGTTGAAAAAATGTGATCGCATTAACGACTTTTTAAACAATCAGGTCCTTGCTTCGTCAATACAAATGCCGCTATGTCCCCTAGTTCAGCAGGTTTCTGCACCCAAGGTTAATGGTCCCCCGACTAACACAGTTACTAAATCGCCCATTGAAAACCCGGTGCATAATAAAGGGAAAGTTGTAAATGGTAGATACACGCCTATTCCGGAAGCTGTGTCAAGACCAGCTTTATTGGAAAGGCCTCGTGGTTTACAGGGAGAACGGGCGGGTAGGGTACTTCCGGTACATTTACCCCCAGATGCAACTCCCTTTGTAGAAGTGCTTGTAACTGTGCCTAAACTTGCTGAAGGGGATGTAGAACACTATGAAACCCTTCTTAACCACACCAAAAAATGGTGCAATGCGAATTGTTCGGGGGAAAGTAACATTGCAGACAATATATTGATGGGTGAAGTAGTGTGGCTCACTGGTTAGAGGCGGCAGACCCGAGAGCAGAGGACGGCCCCGGACCAGGGTTTGATTTCCGGCGCGGCAGGTTTCTGGACCAGGGTCAGCGGACTCGATAATTCTCTCGCCTCGGTGCCCACTCTGATCAGCGATCACACTCGGCAACTCTGGGCATTAGCTTGCCTCATCTTCACTAACGGCCCCACCAGACCACCGGGGATGCCTGGTCTCACCCTGGAGATACCCATTAAGGGACCATCTCTCAGGGAAGCCAGGAAGGGTTTCGCAGCGGTCGAAGCGCCTTGGGACCCTACGGGTAAGTAGTGCGCTATATAAATGCCAATACATTTACATTTACATTTACATGGGTAGAAGGGTCAACTGGGTGGGCAAAACTAAGAAATGTGTGGCAGGGGATTGTGTTATAGTCAATTTTAAATCACGTGATGTCACAAGCCGCCTTTTCTGGGATGCCTCTCCCTTGGATCCAGTAGGTAAGGGTGTGCGTGCTATGCCTCTGGGTTTTTTCTATCCACCTGCACTCATGTCAATCGGCGGAGGGAATACTAGGCCGCAGTATAATAATAATGTTTGGGTAGAGGATAGACAAACTACACCTCTTCAAGGATACAATTGGGTGACAAAGAAATCTAGGGGTGGTGGGTCAGCTAATACCGCAAGGAATACTCCCATAGATGTTTTAACCCTGTCCAATAGATTTACGGGTCTTGCCAATCAGGTTGTTACTGACTGACTAGAGTATAATCAAACAAACAAGATAGCAAATGGCCAGGATGATAACACTATCACTATTTTACCCTGTAATACACTATCTAGTAACGGGGATGGTTCAACAGTTCTGGGCAGGGGAAATGTCAAGGTACTATCCTGGAACATCGCAGGATTACGTGCCAAACAGGATGACCCGATCTGGTTAAAAATGTTAAAAGAACATGATATAATAGCCATACAGGAAACCTGGTCAAGGGATAATGCTTTTTGGCTGGATGGATATTCTTCATTTTTTCTTAACGCTCAGAGTTCACCGGGGGGAAGGGATAGATGGGGCTTGTTGTTCCTGGTGTCCGTTAATATAGCTGGCAGTGTAAGGGAAATTCCCAGCTCCTCACACTATTTTCAGCTCCTGGAAATCCTCCAACCAGATAAAAACAAGACAGTTTTAATTAACTGTTATAATTCTATGCAGGGGGGACCCCCAAATTTTGTTTTAGAAAGTCTAACTTTGTTTTTAACTGATTATATGTCAAAACAAACCACTTTTGTACAACTCATATTAATGGGTGATTTTAATGTTCATTTGTGTGGGTTACATTGCCAGATCAAGGATGCTGATGGTCCTGATCTTACGACTCTTCCTCATTTTGAGCATAGCTCAAAGGGTTCAGCTATGGAAGATCTGCTATCAGCAAACAATTTATATGAACCAGGCTTTTTTGATTTAAATGACCGTGTGGTCACATACAATGCGAGGGGTAGTGAATCGATTATTGACTACATTTTCATGTCCCTTGGTCTCCTCCATTTTGTATTGTTTTATAATGCCATAGTTAGTGGGTTTAGTGACCACAATCCGGTGTCTTTAGTTTTGGACGGGTCGCTTGGTCTACTCCAAGTGGCCTTGTTGGCCACCTCTGTGAAGAATGTAAAGAGTAAAGATCAAGGGAGGCGACTAAAATGGTCTAAAGTCTGCCCAGAGGACTTCTTAGGTCTCATTGAACAAGAATTGGCAGTGGAACTTGAGACATGTAGAGACCCAGACATGGGGGGGAAAGAGAAAGTTGCCGCTTTTGAGGCTATCTGCTCCAGAGTGGAGGAAGAGCTCACTCTGAGTCCAAAGAGGGGGCCTACCCCAGTTTTTGGTTGGTTTGACCACACATGTTCCAAAGCTCACTCTGCATTGTTGAAAGCGCTTAAACATTCTCCCAGAAGTAAGACTTTGGTAGCTCAATTGAGGAAGAAATATGCTGAGGCGGTGAAGACACGAAAAAAAGTTATTAAAGAATAAGCCTGGGACTCTTTAATGGATTCTACCACCCTCAAACAAAGCTCTAAATTCTGGTCAATAATAAATAACCCTTTATTTGCCCAATCACGTAATCTAGACCTTGAAGTAAATATTCCGGAAGCAGAGTGGCTAAATCACTTCTCAGCAATATATGGGAGCAATGATGTCTTTGAGATATTTTATACACCTTGCTACTCTGACTCACTACCCAAATTAGAATTTAACGTAAATGAAGTTGAGGTTGCGCTAAGTGGTTCTGCAAAGAATAAAGCTCCGGGGCCAGATGGGGTTCCTTTGGATTTGTACAAATCAAAACCAGAGATGTGGGCAATGATTCTAGCGAATGTTTTTAACTGTGTACTTGTGGGGGGTTTCCCAAAAACCTGGTCTTGCTCAATCATAGTCCCTATTTTTAAAAAAGGGCTAAGAAGTGACCCCAAATGTTACCGCCCTATATCTTTGTTGGATTCCTCTATGAAGATCCTGGGTAAAGTTTTGCTTGCCAGAATCAACAAGTGGACACTGGAAAATGATATCTTGTCCAATGCCCAGTATGGTTTCCGTTCAGGTAGAGGGAGAGAGGACCAATGCTTAAATCTGCATATGATTATCTCAAAATATACAACGGCTAAAAAGGGGGCAATTTTTGTTGCTTACATGGATTTATCCACAGCATTTGATTTAGTCAACAGAGCAAGGCTGTGGTCCATGTTGCTAAAATTGGGATTGGACCCTCCTCTGGTCCACTTTTTAGCTGAACTCCATAAAGATTTAAAGGCATCCATCAGAATGGATCAGGAAGGAAACTGTACAGCTTGGTTTAAATCGGGCAGGGGTGTGCGGCAAGGCTGCATCCTTGCACCTATGCTGTTCACTTTATACATAAACTCTTTGGAGAAGAATCTTTTAACTGCCACCGTGGACACACCGCGTGCAGGAGATACTCGTATTCCAGTACTCCTGTACGCGGATGATGCCGCACTAATAGCCCGGACACATTTAGGTCTCCAGAGGCTTTTGGACGCATTTAGTGACTTTATGTCCTCACTTGACCTAGTGGTAAATAATTCTAAATCGCACGTTATGGTATTTGGGCCTGTTAAAAATAATATCAAATCCTTTTACTGTAATGGGGAAGCGATGTAAATGTGTGTGTCTTGTAAAGCGCACTGCTACCCGGAGGCGTCCTGGCGCTATAGACCGCTGGGGAACCCGTCCTGGCTTTCCCTGTGAGATGTTCCCTCCTGGGCATCTCCAAGGTGAAACCAGGCATCCCCGGCGTTTGTGGGGGGCCGTTGTGGAGATAAGGCAAGCTAATGCCCAGAGTTGCCGAGTGTGATCCCTGGTTAGAGTAGGCACCGAGGCGAGAATTATCGAGTCCGCTGACCCTGGTTCAGGACCCTGCCGCGTCGGGGTTTGAACCCTGCGTCGGGGATTGAACCCTGGTCCCGGGCCGTCCTCTGCTTCCGGGTCTGCCGCCTCTAACCAGTGAGCCACACCACTCCACGATCACTAGTGTCAACGTTTTTACCTACTTTGGTGTAATTTTTGATTCTAAGGGCAGCTGGTTTCCACAAATAACAGCCAAAACTAAAGCGGTGAGGAGCTCGGTAAATGCTATCCTAAGCTTCTCAAGGAGACTGGGGGGGAAACCGAGCGGTGCATTATTAGCCTTGTACAGGGCAAAAACATTGGCTATAGCAAGGTACCGAGCTGGTTTGTGGGGTTTTGTGAAAACCGAAACTATCCAAAAGGAGGTTAACAAGTTTTTTCGGTCTATGCTGGGGCTTCCTCAGTCGACAGCCACCTTCTCAGTCCATCAGGAGCTCGGAGTAGGGTATATTACCGATATCCTCTCTATGGCACCGATTCTTTTATGGATTAGGGTTTGGATCAATAACAACTTAGGTCTAAATCATAAAATATTGTTGGACTGTTTAAAACTTGATAAATATAAAGATATTGCTTGGCTGTCATATATTTATAAGTGCTCAGTAGTACTTGGTCGCCCCAAGATATTTTCCTCCCCTCAGGGTTTAAAAAAAGCAGACCTAGATTGGGTCAAGCTCAATTTTTTAAAACTGAAGAACCTGGAGAGAGAGGAAAACCAAATAACAAAATCTACTGTTAGAGCCCATTTTTTGACAATTACCTGCATTGCCATTCAACCGTACCTCACCATAGTAAACATTCGATTTCACAGGTGGCTTCTTGTTAAGTTTCGATTTAACCAGATTTATATGGTGCTCGGTGATAGCCAGGGTTGGTACAAGCCTGAGGATGCACCTGTATGTATATGTGATAAATTTTCCCTTCAAAACAATATGCATCTAATGTTGTTCTGTCCTTTCTACATTATTCCAAGACAGAAGTATTTGGTACCTTTATTGACAGGGAAAGCTTTTTTACAGGCAAAACCAGCCCTCCTGTACTTACAAATGTTAGAATCTCCTTTGGTGATGTTTAGCGTGGCAAATTATCTTGTCGCTGCTGTTAGGATTAGGAGGAGGAAATTGCAAATGTAACATTGGGGTCGGGGTTGTAGGCCAAAACACTTCCCCCTTTTTTTATACATGTTAATTTTATTCTTGTCATTTTAAGCTGTTTTAAAAATTGTGTATATTTACTGTTATTGTACTGTATGGAATTTTTATGAATTTGGACTGTCTTTTAATTGATTGTAGTATGCTTTTATGATTTTTAACTAAATCGAATAAAGTGGTTTTTGACTTGACTTGACTTCTCTCTCTCTAGTTCCTTGCTTGTTCAGGGTAGCGTTGAGCTCTAGGCATTTTCCCCTTATGACTTCTTTGAATGCATCCCAATTATTGAAGGCTGAAGTGTCTTGGGGTGAATTCAAATTCTAAAATTCCGTAATCGCTCCCCTCAACTCATCCCTTAGCAGTTTATCCCTTGTAAGGGAAACCGGAAAATACCACCTGGAGGACCCAGTGTGACGCGACTCCAGCTGAGACATATCAAGACAGGGCAGTGATCAAAGATCGAGAGTGGGAGAATCTTTGCTTCCTGAAGAGAGCCCAGCAGGCTTTGATTAATAAAAACATAATCAAGCCTGAAGTAGGTGTGATGAACATGTGAGAAAAAAAGTGTAATCTCTGGTCAAAGGGTAAAGCGTGCGCCAGGCATCCCTAAGACCGAGATCATGTAGTGTCTGTTTACCACTTGTGGGAAAGGAGCTTGCAACTGTTAGCTCTGCTTCCCAGGTGAGATTAAAATCCCCCAGTAGGATGGTCGGCCCTTCCGCAAACTCTCCCACCTGATCCAAAAGTGTTGTCAGAAAGGGGGTCTGGCCCACATTGGGTGCATAAACTGCAATAAAAGTACAGAGTCTCCCTCTCAGTGTACCCTTCACCATGACCATCCGGCCCTCCTTGTCGGATTTATCACCCTCTGGTTGGAATTTAGTCGAGCTATGAAAGAGTAGCACCACGCGCCGCTGTTTGGTAACTGCTAAGGACCTATAGATACGTGGATATTGTTTATGGTGTAATCTCATCACTTCAGCCCTTTTTAAGTGTCTCCTGAAGAGCCTCTATATCGAAATGATGGTCCATGCGGTATTTCCAGGTATTTTGTCGCTTAAGCGGCGAATTTAAACCCTTAACATTCCATGCTACTATGGCGATCACCATGACATTATATCATGTCCCCTTTCCTCCCATCCGCTCTCTGAATCCTCATAGTCCGTATCAGTTCTTCGAGTTCTAGATATTGATCCTCCTGGTCTTACCCCCCTCCTGCAATCTATATGGACAAGAATGTGCACCTGGATGATGTACCCTGTTAGCCGCCACCATACTCCTGATTCCCTCCCTCCCAATAAAAAGTGGAAAAAAAAAACACAATACCAACATCAATGAGTGTTGGAAGGATAGTCGAACACCGGCTGTGTGAGTTACAACACGTCTAGGCATGTTGGTAGATGACTCGACCGGAGTCCCTGTCCACGCCCGTCCTATCTGTTCAAAGAGTTTGCCGTCTATTGGTTCACATCTGTGGGTGTTCAAAGGCTTCCTTCAATGCATCTCTGTGCATCAGCCATTTGTCCCCTAGGAGTTCGCTATCCATATGTGCATGCCTTCCCCTGGAATACACCGCTCCCGCGTCAACTGGTAGGTCTTGTCGTAAGTCGCCTCAGCCAGTTTGGTCATTTATGGCCTCCCTTAGTGCTGTGCTCCATTTCAGTTTTTTATTGCCGCCTCGATCTGTTCCCCTTGATGCGTCTTGTGTGTTCTTGTCATCATTAAGTGGGAGGCCCAGCACTCTCAGACCCTCTTCAAGTTCTGTAATGTTCAAAGCTCAGTCCGAATGGATATGTCCATCTGTATTTTATATGGTCTTAGCGGAGCTTCGTGGTAATTGGCCTGAATTGCTGTCTCCTTGACAGTGTCGCGGATGCTAGTTCCTGGTTATGCTACATCAAAATCCTTGAAAGGAGATATCGCCCTTTTCCGGACCTCTTGAAGAATATCCTCCTTCACCTTAAAGGAGTGGAATTTGTTGGCGAGGATATCCTGTGTCCGACGGCGTTCTCTAGCTATCTGATCCACTTCACGGTGCGCTCGTTCCAACTTAATCTTGAGCTGTCATGGGCTTAGAACTCCGCAAAGAGACCCTCAAGGAAGGCCTCCAGATCTGGCCCCTCCGCCCCTTCCTCCAGGTCCCGGATCCGAATGTTCTCTCTCCGGCATCTGTTTTCTAAGTCTTCTGATTTCAGTAGGGCCAGATGCAGTTGACTCTGAAGATCGTGTATCTTTTCTTGCGTGTTCGTGGTCCGCTTGTCAAGCTCTTGGGTCTGTGTTTCTAAATCAACTACTCTCGTGCCCACCAAGTCCACATCCTGCTGGAGCATTGCCATGCGAGTGTTTAAGTCTGTTTTGAGTTGCTCAATGGAGGCTTTGATATCCTGATTAAGCTCAGTGCGTAATTCAGTTTTAAATTCTCGCAGGGATGCCATCAAATCTTCCTTCCTGAGGTCCATGGTGTCAGTGGGTTCGCCTTGCTCTGTTGGTTGTCTTTTCTCCTCAGGAGCAAAAAAGTTTGAGACTTTGTTTGCCCCCTGCTTCGGGGGCATAGGTGCAGGCACAGTGGCTCCCCTGTGTTTATTCTTGCAGCGTCCACTGTGGAGAGTACTCGCCTCCCCCTCCACAAGCTGTTCAGATCCGCTGACTGTCGGTGGTGCCAATACACCCCGCTCAACAACACACTGGGCCAGATATGCGGTATTATCAGTCTCTAGGGGCTAGCTCTTAGAACAGGGTGCCCACTGCTGAGCGCTATCAGTGCTTGTTGGACTGTGGGAAAGGCACAGGGCCTCTCCTTCCTTACATCTCCTGTTGTGCTGAGGTGCTTGATATCACCGGGGCACTAACTTTGAAATCCCCCTTGTTTAATCAATTTTCGGCTGGATGCGGGCCGCCATTTTAGGGTCAGGCACGGTCAGGCAGGTTTCCGGTTTGCTACTGTTTTCTCTCCGTAGTCTGGCTGTCCGGTGCCGAGATTGCTCCGCTGCCCTTTGACGACACCTGGTCATTTGATTGCGACCCCGCCTCACCAGCTTGAAGTATTGCACCCTCCAGGGGACCACAAGTCTGCACTGGTGGTCCCAGGCACGTTCCTCTGGTTTGCAGCCCTTCCGATCGTGGTATGCAACGTCCTGCTCACCACTTGTTCAGGGGACACGACGAGGGTGCAGGCGCCACAAGGTTCCCACACCGCACCGATAAGGCGCATAGATATCAGCAGCCCTTCCTCCCTCCGAGCATGGCGGCCTCCATTTTGCGTCGCTCCGCTGCAGAACTCACGGAGCGCCGGCTAGGCTCAAAAACGGTTTTATCCCGGTCCGCAAGGCACCCGCGCAGCCTCTACTGAATCAGTAAAATTTTTGCAGCCTTTGAAGTAAGTTTGGCGATGTTTGACGGCACTTATGCGCTCGAGACACATGCACCGACCGGGAGCCGAGGTGAATCACGTCCACCTGGCCATCTTGCCCGGCCACGCCCCCCTGCTTCCTGTATCTTACTCAACATTTTGTACCTTTTTTTATATAGAGTTTATAGACATCAGAAGATATGACAATCTCTTCTTGTCTCTTTCCCTCTTCTTTCTTCACTTGCTAGGCTCTGTATGCCACAATTATTTGTGTTTCATACCCTGGACAGAGGAAAGCCTCAAAGGAAATAGAGATGACAGGGGTAAGTCACTTTTCTTATTTAATGAATAGGAGTATGCTACTCCTGAAAGATTTCGATACCTGTGATTTGAATTTTATAGCGTGCCAGAAATGAGAAATAAAGGAAACAGCATGTCAAGTGAAGATAGACTTTGTTAACTGTCACAAAGTCGTTAAAGGAAAATGGTAAATCAGAGTTGTAAACCGAGCTAGGTGCAGTATATTTTCGAAGGCTGCCTCTGATACCAACCCGAGGGTGGTGTCTAGAGAAGGAAACAATTACTGTGAGAAATCTCAAGAAACAAAATTCCCAGTCAAACCAGTATTGGCCACTTAAGTGTCCCTTTTCTCCTGTTTGCCCCAGATCTGGCCCTGTACCTGACTGAGTCAAGTTACATGGTGGGGCTGTGTGTCCAACCAGGGTTTCAACCATGAACTGTCTCTTCCGTCCGATCGAAGAGACGGTGGTCCTTAGATGGTGCCGGCCTTTTCTTTTTCTTCTCCTTGAGTGAGCTGCGATGTGTCCTCTGGGCTAGGTTTTGAAGTGGAGAACCCTTACATACCTTCTCTTCTCCACTCCTGAGAGAGGAACTAAGTCGGTCTTGGTTTCACTCAAAGCGCTGGGATGCCCAAGGGTAACTGCGCGCTATATAAAATTTTAATAATAATAATACTTTCTTCTCTGTAGTCACTTCCGGGTTTTGGACCGTAGTCATCTCTCTTCCTGCTTCTGTATCCTGCCTTTTAAGGGGGTCGCTCTGTATTTCTATTGGTCCCGGAGTTACCTCGTGATCGGGGTCATTGGGTTTTTGTCTTGTCAGATGCTGTTCGACAGATTCCTGTGAAACAGAGTCAGCGCCAGGCTGTGGCTGCGGGGAGAAAGCACTTTCTTCAGGTGAGGGACACCAGGGTGTATGGATGACATGCCATGGGATATCTTCCTCCTCCTCTATATCCTGTACCCGTTCACAAGTCCCAATAAAAATTACATCTCAATAAAATAGATCCATTTTATCTCTATATCGATCTAAACCATACAAAAGACAGTTTAAGATCAAGGGCACACTGAGTGTGCAACGCTAATCGAGGAAAGGAACATAAAGATGGCATTTATTACAGAAGCATGGACTGACGAAGCATCTGGCCTGATTTAGTGAAAGCCACCCCATCAGGGTTCCTATGCCATACTTTAAACAGGCCTAACAGGAAAGGAGGGGGGATTGGCAGTTATCTGTCATAGCTCAATTAAGGCAATCTTAAGGCAATCTTTTGCTCCTCCTCAAATTCAGCCTGTGAGGCATTGTCTTTTAACCTTAGCCTATCCCACCATCATACCTTTAAAGGTATCTTATTGTATAGACTGCCTGGAGCTAGGAACCCCTTCATAGCATCAATTGGAAATTTGCTGGAAGTAGATCTCTGCACTTATGCCTATACAATTATGGGAGTCCTTAACTATTATCTGGATGCTCTCACGAACCAGATACAGCGAACCTTATCGATATGATGAACAGCGCGGACCTCAGGCAGCATGTAATAGGCCCTGCTCATGTGGAAGGACATACCTTAGATGGTATTTTTTCTAACCACCCTTGGCTCTTGCTTACTGGTTTATTGCCTCTCGTTTGGACAGATCATGTCACTGTTCAATTTGAGCTGGCAATTACAGACCAGTGCACGGGTGGGGAACGTCTACAGAGACAGACAGAAATCAGAGCCTGGAATAAAGTTGAGGGCACTGCTCTACATGAACTCCTCACCACAACGGTGGGCCAAATGCCTTCGGGAATGGGTGGAGCAAGCCTGTTGCAAATTAGCCCCAGTAAAAACTCTTTCTCCCAAAAGATTACAACCCTCCGCCCCATGGTTTATGGAAGAATTGAGAATTCAAAAACTCACATGTAAGCGCCTTGAGTGGAGCTGGAGGACAGGCTACAAAGAAACAGAGAAAAAGCTATTTAAAAGCTTTATAAAAACAGCCTCCTGATTTATAAACAACTCCTTTTTACCGCGAAACAAAAATTCTACGTAAACGAATTGATTTAGCAAAAAATTCAGCGAAAGAGCTCTTTAGAATGGTATCTAGCTTGGCCTCCCTGTGCCGAGCTAAAATTCAGTCAAGTCAGGAAATATGCGAAGACATCGCTAAGTTCTTTTTGAATAAAGTGGAGATGATTTTCTCGGCGTTTAGTGTCCCAAGTGCAGTAGGGATGGCTACGGTAAGAGAGGAACATAAGTCTACTGAGGTTTACCCCATACCTTTGATAAGTTCGCAACATTATCCACGAACGACACTCTCAGGCTCCTCATGGCAGCAAGATCAGGGTCGCCCTATGATCCATGCCCGGTCACTGTGATCAAACTGGCTTTGGGTCTGGTTGCCCTATCACTCACATCTATCTACAATGCTATGTTTGAAACAGGGCAGTTCCCTAAACTCTGGAAGGTGGCCTCGATACTGCCCCTTCTAAAGAAGCCTAGTCTGGACCATAAGGACCCAAATAACTTTCGCCCAATTTCGAGTCTTCCACTTCCAGCAAAAATGACTGAAAAACAATGAATCTACAACTTAGAGCCTTTTTTCGCAAAACCCAAGCCTTGGATCCCACCCAATATGACTTTAAAGAGGGACATAGTACTGAGTCAGCTCTCATCAAAGCCACAGACGAGATTAGGGAAGCCGTGGATTGGGGTGGCAAGTCCGCCCTGATCTTACTGGATCTGTCCGCGGCCTTAGATACGATCCATCATGACCTGTTAATGGATCGTTGAAAGGCATGTGGGATCCAGGCTAAAGCATGGAAACTTTTAAAATAATTTTTAACAGACAAATTGTATCTGTGGGTGAATACCACTCCAAATCATTTTCTCTGTCCTGTGGAGTCCCGCAAGGTCATCACTGAGCCCTACACTTTTTAACGTGTAAATTTCATCTCTGACCCCTCTTATTAGTGCCTTTGGTTTTGGCCTCACCTCGTATGAGGATGACACCCAAATTGTGGTGTCTCTGCTACCAGGACAGGAGGTGGGGATGGACAAACACTTTAACCCCTTCCACGCTGATGACGAGCTAGGCTCGTCATGGCGTAGCCTCCTCGCACGCTGATGACGAGCCCAGCTCATCACGTAACATGCAATTTAAAAAATCTCAGCGTGCGAGCGGAATTCCGCTAGCGCGCATGAGGTTAAAGACTGTATGGAGTCAGTCTGGAGATGGATGTCAGAAAATTGCCTAAGCTTAATTCGGGCAAAACGGAAGTGTGGAGTTGTGGGCTGGGCGGACCGGAATAACAGGCTGGGAGGCCCAATGTAGTGAGCTATGGTTAGGGATTTATTGTTCAGTAACGTACACAAAGTCCTGATTGACAAAGGTATAGGAAGGAGTTCTGGAAGGAAGTGCAGAGCCGGGTGGGTTCGGATGAAGGGTAGATGCCGTGGATGTAGTCCTCTGCTGGGCTGGTGTCGTCAGGTTAATGTCGGGTGCTGGTGCTCCTCGGAGATAAGGGAGAGAGAATACAGGGGTTAGTCCAGTCCAGCAAGGACTACCGAGTACTTCCACCTGCACCGGGGAGTGAATGGACCGGAAAACGAAAGTGGGGAAGGGCCGGTTGGGTAGGAGGGGACAAGACGAATAAGAGAAGGGAAGGGATAGAGGGTGGTTGATGGTGTCAGGGATTAGTGCGATGGAGTATAAACAGTGCCCGTGATACTTCACTATTTCTATGGCTAGTGCGAGGTGCTTCGTGAGGGTCTATATACAAAGCTTACAGGTATTTACACTATTTACACCAGGGAACACGGAGAAAGGATAGAGGGTACTCACGTGCCCCGCCGCAACTCTCATCCGAGTTGCGGCCGCTCTCCAGCCACCTCCGGAGGTCGCCACCAGTCCTCCGACCACAGGTCCTCCTCCTCGTTCTCCTCTCCGCTCTCCTGCTTCTCTCCGCTCTCCTCCTTCTCTCCGCTCTCCGTCGGGGGTTCCACGCCGATCGCTGTCTCCTGCCACGAGTCCGCTGGGCTGAACGTTTCTCCGTCTGTCCTCACAGCTTTTCTCTGTTCCCGGCGGACTTCAGTGGATGCACTTCCGGTTCCGGAAGGGTTGGGTTCCGGGTCACCTACGGGAGCTTCACTTCCGGTATCCCGTTTGACCACTTCCGGGTCGTCAGTCCGGGAGGTTGTTGTCGGGTCCTGTGGGCGAAGAGAAAGAGAGGAAGTCCGATGGGTAAGGGACGCTGTACGTCCCGTTGTTGGGGAAAGGGACCCCTGTCGGGAACGCCATCCCGTCGAGGTAGGTACGACTGCTTCTCCACATCCCCTTTCCCTAGCTGTCTTACTAGTAGGGCTCGAAGGAGACGGATAACGTGAGAGGTAATCAGCATTGCCCTGGTCTAGTCCCTTTCGGTGTAGTGTTCTGAAACGGAAGGGCTGTAGAGAGAGAAACCACCGAAGGACCCGGTCATTGTGGCCCCGGTTGCGGGCCATCCACTCGAGTGGGGCATGATCCGTATACAAGAGGAACTCACGGCCCTCTAAATAATACCGGAGACTATCCACAGCCCATTTAATCGCTAGAGCCTCTTTCTCGACAACCGCATAGTTCTGTTCACGTGGAAAGAGCTTCTGGCTGAGATACAGGATCGGTTTTTCTACCCCTCTTGAATCTTTCTGGGACAGGACTGCCCCCAAACCCTGGTCGGAGGCGTCCGTCTGAAGGATGAATGGTTGTGAATAATCAGGACTGATTAACACTGGTTCAGACAGCAGGGACTGCTTGAGTAGGTCAAATGCGTGTAACAGTAGGGGAGTGGGTTGCTGTAACTTCTCTTCGGTTCTAGTGGTTTTTTTCAACAGGTCGGTCAAGGGTGCTGCAGTTTGGGAAAAGTTGGGAATAAATCTCCTGTAATACCCCAGCAACCAGAGAAAGGCACGAAGTTCCCTCTTGGTGTGAGGGAAGGGTATGGACTGAATGGCCTTGATCTTATTGTCTTGGGGACGGATGACCCCTTCCCCCAACAGATAACCCAGATATTTCACGCTTTGGGCCGCCAAGGTGGTCTTGGCGGGGTTGATGGTAAAGCCGTGGTTACCAAGTGAGTGCACTACTGATTGCAAATGGTGTAGGTGTTGTTCCCAGCTGTCGCTATAAATGACTATATCGTCTAAGTACGCCCCGGCATATCTGGAACGGGGTCGTAAGACCCGGTTCATAGCCCTTTGAAAAGTTGCCGGGGCTCCATGAAGCCCGAAGGGCATCACCCTGAACTGGAACAAACCCTCAGGGGTTGAAAACGCCGTTTTTGGCTTGTCTTCGGGTTTTAAGGGGATCTGCCAGTATCCCTTGCACAAGTCAAGGGTACTGATATACTTGGCTTTGCCTATGCGCTCCACCATCTCATCTACTCGAGGTAGGGGATATGAATCAAAGGCAGAGATCTTGTTTACCTCTCTGAAATCGATGCAGAATCGAGTAGAGCCATCGGGTTTGGGGACTAGAACGATTGGGGAATTCCAACTGCTGCTGGAGGGTTCGATGATACCCATCTTCAACATCTGGGTCGTCTCTTCTTTTATGACAGCTCTTCGTGCTTCAGGGATACGGTAGGGTCTTTGTCTTACTGTCTTCCCTGGTTTGGTGTGGATTGCATGCTCCACTATGGTGGAGTGTCCAGGTAGGGAAGAAAACACTGA
This sequence comes from Lissotriton vulgaris, assembly GCF_964263255.1. Classification (NCBI taxonomy): domain Eukaryota; kingdom Metazoa; phylum Chordata; class Amphibia; order Caudata; family Salamandridae; genus Lissotriton; species Lissotriton vulgaris. The sequence continues at coordinate 1,727,389,121 of NC_141695.1, forward strand.
TTGAACAGAGGATAAGACCCGTCTGAGGTCTTGTTTGTTCCTTTCAGGGAGATCTGTGTCCATACACCCTTCAAAAGGAAGGGAGGGAGTGCTCGTCAGGACGGGGAGGGGCCCCTCCCATTTCTTTAAGAGGTTTATATGGTAGATCTGGGTGACCCCTCAGGTGGCATCCATTTCGAGTTCGTAGGTGACGGGAGACACCTGTCTTAAGATTGGGAACGGGCCCTGCCACTGCCCTAATAGCTTATGGTCGGATGAGGGTAGAAGTAATAAAACCAGGTCTCCAGGTGTAAATGAACGGGCCTTGGTTCCTTTGTCATACTGCCGTTTCTGGGTGCCCTGTGATGCCACCATATTCTGTCTCACTATCTCTCGGATTTGTGTTAAATGGGTTCGGAGATTGTCCACATACTCAGGGAGGGGACGGGTACGATCTGGCTCAGCCTCCCAGGCCTCGCGAGCCATGTCTAACAGGGTCCTGGGGGCTCGTCCATATAACAATTCATACGGTGAGTACCCGGTACTACTTTGCACTTTGCAACGGATGGCGAAGAGGGCAAGGGGAAGCATCTCCTCCCACCTTTTGCTCTCAAGACCCAGGAGCTACTTGAGGGTGGTCTTTAGTGTAGCATTATAACGTTCCACCAACCCATCTGTCTGGGGGTGGTACGCCGAAGTTCTTATTTGTTTAATTCCCAGATGGGCGCATACTTGACGCATGAGGGAGGACACAAAAGGCGTACCTTGATCTGTTAGGATCTCCCGAGGGAACCCTACTCTACTGAAGATGGAGATGAGGGCCTTGGCGATGTTTTGGGTAGGGGGTTGTTTCAAAGGGACGGCCTCCGGGAACCGGGTAGCATAATCCACCAACACCAGGGCGTACCTACACCCCCTCCGAGAGGGTAGCAGGGGTCCTATTAGGTCCATACCCACTCGGGAGAAAGGTACATCGATAAGGGGAAGGGGCTGGAGAGGAACCCGGGGGGGACGATACCGGCTGTTTCTCTGGCAGACCGGACACTCCCTGCAGTACTGTTTTATTTGACCGTGTACGCCCGGCCAATAGAACTTCTCTAGGATTGTTTGCCCCGTTTTTTCGTCGCTGAAATGCCCTCCCAACAAGTGACTGTGGGCCAGATATAGCAATTTGTCCCGAAACAATCCTGGGATAACTAGCTGGGTTGGGAGCTGTGGCCCCCCTTTTCTGTAGAGGAGTCCATTCTTTCGAAAGAAGTAAGGACCTACTTTCAGTGGGTCCTCATTGTCCAGGGCACGATTCCAGGCTTCCTGCAAAACTGGATCCTCTTGCTGGGTTGCGCGGAATTCCTGGTCGGTTTCCCATGGATGAACCTCTATCTGAGCCGGGTACACACTGGTAAAGGTCCTTTTCTCTCTTTTCTTTTGGTTCTTGGTCTTCCCCGGTTTTGAAGGAGAGTCCGTGGAAGGAGACCCATGGGGGAACGGGGCTTCCGCCCACCATTTCTTTAGGGAGTCTGTAGTGTCTTGAAGGAGGTGGAGAAGACCACTATAGTCGCTACCTAAAATGGCTTGTTCAGGAAGATTGGGAACCAAACCGACAGTTAACATACTTCCCTCGTCTGAGAGTTGTTGCACCCGTACTTGGGCCGTCGGATAACTCCTGGTGTCGCCGTGGACACATTTGATAGCGACCGTTCCAGTCACTGGTCCGACAGGATGGGGTAGTTCCTGGGGTCGTAGGACGCTATGTCTACAACCCGTGTCCGCTAAAGCCATCATGCGGTGTCCATCAATCCTTACCGGTCAGCGGAAAGGCGGCGGGGTAACTTCGTTGGTGAGACAGACATAGTTCCTGGCCATTCCTATGTCCATGGGCTCTTCCTTTTGAGGACATACGCGAGCTATGTGTCCATACCCTCCGCAGTGATAACACTGAGGACCCGGTGGGTGGGGTCGAGGCATAACTGGGTAGGGTATCAGGGGAACCGGATCCGGTCTTCTGGCCCCGGGAGGTGGTCTTTGGGGACGGGAATGGCTGCCATGTGGGATACGTGGATGTGGTTCCTCTTTGACCCGTTGGGACTCTTGGGCTCTACTGTAGGCACTGGCAATCTCCACAGCACTATCAAGAGTCAGACGGGCGTGTTGTCTCACCCACTTTTGGGTGGCCGGATGTAGGGATGCTAGATACTGCTCCAAGTATATTTTTGATAGGATCTCCTCCTTAGTGGCGGTGGCCGGTTTCAACCACCTATTCGCCAAGTCCTGTATACGGAACGAGAGAGCCCGTGGCGTTTCTTGGGGTCCCTCTTTGGCCTGCCTCAGACGAACCCTGTATGTTTCGTCGTCAATCCCCAATCTCTCCAGAATGCAAGTTTTAATGTCATTGTAGGGAGTCTGGCCCTGTATATTGGCCTGCTGATAGGCTGCCTGCAGTTCACCAGTCAACAGGGGACCCAGATAGTGGCCCCATCGTTCGGGAGGCCAAGCCGCAGCCTGGGCTAGGCGCTCGAAATTAGTGAAGAAATAGTCGGGATCTTCACCTGACACATACTTTTGCAAGACAACTGAGGGCAAGGAAGTTACGGGTCTTTGTTGTCCCATGACGGTGGTCAGTTTCTCGAGGGCTTGGTCCTGTGCGGTCCCCTGTCCTTTTAGGACGTCATGGAGTTGTCCTCTATCATCTTCTGCAGTTTTAAGAAAGCGTTCCATCATTTTGCCAAGCTGCTCCTGGCTCTCCGCGAGGTGTTGGACTGCGGCCTCCATGCTTCCGGTGGATCCCACTTCTGACACCACCTGTGGAGTTGTGGGCTGGGCGGACCAGAATAACAGGCTGGGAGGCCGAATGTAGTGAGCTATGGTTAGGGATTTATTGTTCAGTAACGTACACAAAGTCCTGATTGACAAAGGTATAGGAAGGAGTTCTGGAAGGAAGCGCAGAGCCGGGTGGGTTCGGATGAAGGGTAGATGCCGTGGATGTAGTCCTCTGCTGGGCTGGTGTCGTCAGGTTAATGTCGGGTGCTGGTGCTCCTCGGAGATAAGGGAGAGAGAATACAGGGGTTAGTCCAGTCCAGCAAGGACTACCGAGTACTTCCACCTGCACCGGGGAGTGAATGGACCGGAAAACGAAAGTGGGGAAGGGCCGGTTGGGTAGGAGGGGACAAGACGAATAAGAGAAGGGAAGGGGTAGAGGGTGGTTGATGGTGTCAGGGATTAGTGCGATGGAGTATAAACAGTGCCCGTGATACTTCACTATTTCTATGGCTAGTGCGAGGTGCTTCGTGAGGGTCTATATACAAAGCTTACAGGTATTTACACTATTTACACCAGGGAACACGGAGAAAGGATAGAGGGTACTCACGTGCCCCGCCGCACCTCTCATCCGAGTTGCGGCCGCTCTCCAGCCACCTCCGGAGGTCACCACCAGTCCTCCGACCACAGGTCCTCCTCCTCGTTCTCCTCTCCGCTCTCCTGCTTCTCTCCGCTCTCCTCCTTCTCTCCGCTCTCCGTCGGGGGTTCCACGCCGATCGCTGTCTCCTGCCACGAGTCCGCTGGGCTGAACGATTCTCCGTCTGTCCTCACAGCTTTTCTCTGTTCCTGGCGGACTTCAGTGGATGCACTTCCGGTTGCGGAAGTGTTGGGTTCCGGGTCACCTACGGGAGCTTCACTTCCGGTATCCCGTTTGACCACTTACGGGTCGTTAGTCCGGGAGGTTGTTGTCGGGTCCTGTGGGCGAAGAGAAAGAGAGGAAGTCCGATGGGTAAGGGACGCTGTACGTCCCGTTGTTGGGGAAAGGGACCCCTGTCGGGAACGCCATCCCGTCGAGGTAGGTACGACTGCTTCTCCACATGAAGTCATACTGTTTGGGAATTATGCCAATTACTGGACCCCAAACTGGTGGCCAGACTCTATGGGCACTCTTCCTATGCCCACAAAAAAATTCAAACATTTAGGAGTAATAGTGGATGAAAGACTTAACTTTGGTGACCAAGTGAATGCAGTGTTATCGACAACAGTGTATGTTCTCAAAACAGTCAAGAAAATTCTGCCTTTTCTACTACTTGTTAGCCGGCAAACAGTGGTTACTGCACTGGTCATGTCAAGGCTGGATTATTGTAAAATGTAATAGTCTTTATTTAAATATTCAAAAAGGTTTTATGAATAAACTCAAAATGCTGCAAAATGCAGCCGCAAGACTACTTACTGGTACGTCCAAGTTTTCTCTAAAGAAATTAAAAAACTGCACTGGCTCCCTGGGGAGGAATCGAGTGCGTTTTAAATCTCTCTGCACCGTTTTTAAAGCCCTTCAAGGAATAGGACCTGACCATTTAAAATGATAGTTTCAATGGTACATACTCAAAAGAACTCTTCATTCGCTGGGAGCCAAGTTGGTTAGAGTACCATCCACAAAAAAAAGTAATGTGGGGTGGGAGAAGCTCTGTCTTCTGTGTGGCAAAAGCCTGGAATGACATTCCCTTTCACCTGAGAAATGCCACTGATCCCTTGGCTTTCAGGAAGGGATTAAAAACCTGGCTTTATAATAAGTAAAGCTTCCGTTTATTGCTCTTAGGATAAGTAACTAGCGCCAGGACACCCTTGGGTAACCATGCGCTCTAAAAATTTCTATAACATAACGTAATACAAAAGTCTTTTCTTTACATGAATAGCTTTCAGAATAAAAAGAGCCACAATATAACTTAAAGGGTTTGCATAGAGCAATCAAATATTTCATAGCAGCTGTTTTTGATCTGATATTTCATCTCAGAAAATAGGTTTTAGGTAGATTAAGAGCCAATAACAAGATGTGCGCATAATTCCCATAACTAGGAAAGTTGGTCACAATTGCCTCTCATCTACTTCACGCTTCCTTATCAGAATGTAGATTTATAAAATTTCACATCCACAAACATCTGCGCACCCTATGGAGAATTAATATTCAAATTAGTGGACTCTCTATAGCCAGAGAAGGTTACATTTTTATTGCACACTTTGCACAATGGTGATGATTTTGTACATACAGTCAGGACATTGTTTACAGTTAGGCTTTCCTGTTTTCAGTTTCTATTTTTGGTAAATTCTGGTGGTGTTTTCTCAGTGTTTTCCAGTGATTTCAAAACTTCAAAAAAACTGTGCTTTTCAGTGGTTACTAATTTTCGCGCCATAAAAAACAACTGAAACAGTGTTTTACCGGTGTTTACGGAACGCTTTGCTTTTATTATTGCTTGCTTTCTTCATCAGACCCCAGCCATGGTAAGGACCACACTGTATGGCATTTAAAGTGGATAAGAGGGTGATCATGATGTGTGCTGAAGAGATGAATGCCAGAATGTCACAATCTGACCAGACCAAGCAGTGTATATAGGTACAAAATACAGAGAATCGTTTCAACCTCAGAAGATGAAAGGCTGAGTGGATGGATGTGTCAGGATTTGAACTAGGTTCCATTAAGTCAAACACGGGTCCCTACAATGGGTGTATTAATCCACGGAGCAACCAGCCCTGGATATTTTTTATTTTATGTTTTTTTTCTACATTTTTATATTTTGCTAAACATTGATGATATGCATATATACCTCTAGGGCCTTAACCTTAAAAATGTTTTTAATTTTTCTTCAGAAATTGTACATTGCTCTACATTTCAGAATATTAATACAGTCATGAAATACTTTCCATTGTCCTTTGATTCTACAGCTCAGATTTAACAAGCATTTGCAATGCAATACGTCTCGCATTAATGCAAATGTAAGCTATTGGTACAGTATTTAAAAACAAAAACAAAAATAAAGGGCATTGTTATTTGCAAATAATGTCAATAGCTCAAACTTGCGTAAATGCGAGACCTATTGCATTGCAAATACTGTTTTAAACGAAAGCGTGAATTGGTCACTCAGCAAGTTGAAAGTTACAGTCTGTGTTCCAGAGTCGCCACCCCTCTCCTGCTCAGAGAGTGTTGCATTGCATTGTATCATCAATATAGCGCCCTCACACGACTTGTGTGTGTGAAGCACTGTTTGGTACTTCAATTGGGCCATATGTATCAAGCAAATTCGCATTTCCAAAGGCAGAAATTCACAAATTTCGGCCTTTGCGAATGCGAATTTGCTAAATGGTATATATAAAGCAAAATCTGGTGCAACTTATTTTGCAATTGCATTTAAAGAATCGCAAATTTTGCGTTTCCTTAAATGCACTGTATGAAGCAAATACATTTTGCAAAATGTCCTTAAGGAATCGCAAGTTGGTGGTACGTTGCAAATTCCTTGAAAAATGCAAATTTTAGCATTTTTCAAAGTGCCATGTGACACACATACATGTCCTTAGGGCATGTATGTGCGCCACATGTGCACCCATGCATATTTCACGGGTGCAACAGGGTGTGCACCCTTGAAACTATTCTCAATTTGGGATTAGCAAATTGCGAATCGCAAATTGAGAATAACTTCCCACTCAATCCTATGGGCCTCCTGGCCCATCGAAATGAATGGGAAAGTATTCCTTAATTGCGATTCGAAATTTGCTAATCGCAATTAAGGAATTTTAAGAAATTGCAAATAAAATGCGATTATGTACATACATACCTATTTGCGATTCTCGAATTGCGATTTCTTAAAAATCGCTATTTGAGAATCGCAAATCAGGTTGGTGTCTTTCAAATTAATGGCTCACAGCGCATATATTACATTTTCTGCGTTGTTTACGCGTGGGTACCATTGGCCAGCTGTGCCATAGGATCCAATATCTAAATATGGTGCCCCAGCTCACATACAGCCACAATACCTTCGGGTTGAGTTCCTGCTATATCATACTGCCGTGGCTGCTGAAGTTAATGGAGCGTGAGGTCTATTGCAACTGCGAGGTGTACATGTTCCGTGAATGTGCATACGGCTTGCACTGCTGTACTTAAGCTGTGCCTGTGCCTCTTTTGTGCGTGCAACGGAAGGTGCATGGCTGTGCTGTTCCTATTGTGTGCTTGATAGACTCTTGCACTGCTGCTGTCTGTTATTTACCGACCCTAGGCGGCGGAAGCTTGCTCACCTAATGAGTGAACTGTTTCAGTTCTAGCACCTGTTATGTAGCTGTTCTGTGTGCTCAACTCGAGTGACTTTCTGGTGTCTCTCCGCTGTACTTTCTGCTTGTGAAAAGAAAGTGTGCTTTGCCTGTTTTATCTGTGTGAGGGACGCTTGTTCAGCGGCTGCCTGTGTTTAATCTGAGCCAGTGGCTTTCGGCGCTCGGCAGAATTGTCAACATCGACTCTTATGACAGTCTGCCACGCTAGTAGTCTAATTTAGAAATTAATACAAAAGTGTATTATTAAATGAGATACATTAGAAACGACGAATACCTCTGCTCAAGCCATTCTAACAGCGTTGGGTATCTGGAATGGCCTGACTAATCGCACTTGTAGCAGTGTGATGTTAATAGTTCTGCTGGTACTGTCATTGGCTGGACTCGCAGGGGCAATAAGGTAGCTCAAGCTACAGTGGCCTCCTGACAAAGCCCTGGCCCTTTTTTTTTTTTTTTTACAAACTAAGCACTTCTGCCTGCGCTGTATCTATTTACAGCAGGATAAGGAGGTTACACCGCTCCTGCCTGTGCAGTGCCTGTTCTCAGTACCCCGTGTGTGAGTAGGGCAGTCGGCTCCGAAGGTTCCAGTTCATCTTATAAACACAAGATTTTTTTGAGATGCCTTCGGTTCTTCACAAAAGCTCTACCCAAACAAATTTGATAATGAAAAAGCATGAATGTGGCACTTTTTTGTAAACAAGGTCGGCATGAACAGTTCATTGTGCTCATTCGGCGCTTTGAAGCAGCAGGACGGAAGCATGAGGCGCTTTAACTGCAGTAAATAAATACATGCAGTACTGCACACTGCTTCCGCCGCCCCTTCTCACACAGGGCTAACATTAAGAAATGCTACGAGGAAGAGGTTTACTTCCTAATTGTTTCAAAGCTCTGCCATTTATAAAAGCGCAAACAATAATAAAGATTTGACTAACGATAGCAATTATCAATGCTAACGCTGGTGACTCACCTCTTGCACGTTTACAGCAGGCGCTGCCATGTGGTGTGACCCCCCCCACCCCCCTATAAAATCGTACAAGGTGTTAATTTTTGAATCTCCTTGGAATCTCGGGTGAAAGAACAACAAAGCCTTGTGAAGTGTTTAAACAGGGGGTGTAAAGCACACCTTGGTACCTCCTGTGGTGTATGTAGCCAGTTCCTCCTCAGGGCGCAGACACTGGCGGCAAGTCACAGTCCCACAGTTAATACAAAAGGCAGACCCCGTGGGACTGGAAGGAGCGGACACCCTAGGCTTGAAACTCTGAGCTTTGGAGGAAGTTGCAAATTTATGGAGAAGACCCGCCTTCTTAAATAAATGAGTTGCAGAACAGTCCCAAATATTTAGCACGAAGGGGATGATAACTTTTAAAAATAAGGCTCACAGCATTGTTACTTTAATTAAAACCAGGGCGCTGAGATTAAAGGACACTGGCGCTCGGGGTTTAATTTAAGCCCCGGTGGAGACCTACACTACAGCGGGGAGGGGCACAGAATCATCGCCGAGTGCAAAACGCAGCGCCCATTTCAAGAGCACCGCCCTAAAAGTAAAAGTGTGCTTAAAGGCCATGAACAGCGGGAGGAGGCTGAAATGTTTCATGAAATTAACGATGCCTCGCTCGGATGCTGCGGTTGTACTGCTTTGGCTCCCTCAAGTGGTCAAAAGGTGCAAATGGCCAAGTGGTCAAATAACTGTGAATAATTCAGCGATACTCGGTTTAAACTGGGTCAGCTGATTTGCAGTCGGTATGGTAATATCGGGCAGACTCGGTTTTAACCGAATTCCGAACAGCCTATTTACAGTACATACATGTATGGAACGTGGCCCATAGCCGAAGGTGCAATCTCTCTATGGGGTTATCTATGTGCGACACACAGCCACAGGCCATGATCTTGTGTGCCATGTACATGTATTAAATGAAATCAACGATGCAAGCCATGTTTCATACGTTTGCTTGTTACACATAGTGCACAGCTGTAGGTGAAGCATTGCGTGAAACCCACACTGGCAGTAAAGATGATGTGCAGCCGCAGGCCATCTTTTGGGTAACCTGAGTGTGTCACACAGTGTGCAGCCACCCGCCAGGCTCTGGTGTCCCGGGTGCATGGAATAAACACAACAAAAAGCACAGGCCATGATTGATATGTTTGAGTGTTACACATAGAGGTGCCATTGTTTCAGACACTCAGTGTACTGAACCACACACACGTACTACATCCTGACTGATGATGAATGCTAGCTGAAGGCTAGCGCAAACTATGGGGTCCCTTCAGAGGTTTGACCATACTCTGTTAATGCTACAAAATGTAAAAAGACCCAGTGCCTGCCAGCCACACATAAAGAAAAGATGGCTCAACAAATTATTAGCAGATGATATGATTTTCAAAGCACTGATGCAATCACAAACAATATGAACAATGACATTCCTCACCAATGACATCAAATTTCACATCACCAATAATTCCTTTGGTGACCAATTACATAATTTCCAGAATGTCCACATCGGCTATCAGGTTGTCTGTCCTCCAATCACAGAAGGGCTCACTCACGGGATTGTTTTCTCTCTCATTCGCTCATTACCTAGTTCAGTGATGCACCCACACATACAATCATTGACCTAAACATCCACTCACTCGTTCACACCCAGTAAGTGACAGACAAAATTATGGGGAAACAGTTGGATGAAATGAGCAACAGGTGGTTGGGTGGAGACACAGATAGATAGACAGGAAGAAGATGGAGAGACAAATGGGTGGATAGAGAAACAGACTGAAGAATTCAGAGACAAATTAATTAAATGTATGGATAGTTGGATGGTGTGGCAGACTGACAGATGAGAGGGATGTGGCCATGGTGACACAGTTGAATGATGAACAAGGCATCAGGTAGATGGCTGCAGATAGATAGCTAGATAGGTAGATAGACAAATCTATAGATTGATGGATTACAAAGGTGGAGGGAGAGAGAGGTGAGGATAGATAGATAGATAGATAGATAGATAGATAGATAGATAGATAGATAGATATATAGATAGATATAAAATGGGGAACAGGTGAGGATAGATACATAGGTACATAGATAGATAGACGGTGAGCAAAATGAGATTGGGCAATCGTTTTATCTATCAGTTATAGAGCATAGAAATAGCAAATGTCTGATATAAAGGCTGTACAACCAGCGCTGTCTCGAGGGGGGCGCTAAGTGTGGTGGGTGTCCCAGCGGTATTCATCCTGCCTTCCCCTTCTGCCCTATCACCTCCACAGAGAACTAAGTTATTGCCATAGCAACCAACATTTAAAAGTAATAAAATAGAGGGTTTGAGTTGTTCAACTGAGCCTCCAGAAGGAGGTGGAGCTGAGTCGCGATTGCTGAGCTAGTGCGGAGATCGTCCTTTATTGATGATTTAAATGTAGCTCAAGGCTGCTCTCACCGCTGGTTTCTGCCTCTGGTAAATGTCTGTGACCAGCAATCTCCAGGACTTTGTTTGTTGAGGCTTGGTTATTTAATTTTCATGACTCTCCTTCATTTGGTCTTCCACCAATGAGCTCTCAGAGGGGCGGAGTCAGTCTGTGGAAAGGGCACAGCTGAGGCCTAGAATATCCCCTCGGCTAGAATTAGCTGCTGCACTGCCTCGTTTTGCAACTTCTACTAGCCATCTTCTTTAAGTATTACTGCACCTATCATAAATACAAGTTTTTCTTGATATGGAATGGAAAAATGTTCATGTAATGCCTAACACGGGTAAACAAAATATTTCTCCTCCGCCCGTTAAGTCAAAATTGATAGAATCAATTAAACCTTCTGTATCCACACTACTTGACGAAATACAAGCTGTTCGTTCTAACACAGATAACACTGCGTGAGAAATAAGAAAATATGAGCAAGGACATGGTTGGTCTTTCTATGAAAGTGTCTGTCAATTCCAAGATAATAAAGCCAAAATTGACAGTTTTGTGCCTTTAGCAGCAAAAATAGAATCAATTAGTAAATTACTCCTCCGTTTAAGAAAATTGTAATCCGCAGTACAACTTGCAAATATTTAATTTACCAGAAGATGTTGGAGGTAATGACTGCAGGTTTTATTTGGAAAATGTACTACCTGGTCTTTTTTCGTATCAAAATTGCAGACAAATTTGAAATACACAAGGTGCATAGAATTCCTTCATATCATAGTCCTCGACAGAATAAACTTTGTCAAATAATATTTGAAGTCCTGCATCATTGTCATCTAGTATTAATATGGAAGGCAGCAAGAGAAGTTCCATCTGTAATGGTGAATGGCAGTAACACATTCCTCCACCAAGCCTGTTAAAATTTGCAAAGAGTTCACTGATATTCGCCAAGACTGCGAAGCTATGGTTATAAATATGGCCTGTTTGATCCTTCTAATATGCATATTTGGATGGATGGTTTTAGAAAGTCATCATAGCTTCCTGAAGATCTTCGTCTCATCTTAGATCACTAACACAACTAGTCATGGAAGTATATGATTCTGCAACTTGAGCATAAGCTTAATTTTCCAAGTTTCCTCTAACACATTTTTGGTCAGGTCAATCTTGTCATGCATGTGTATGATTCAAGAGCATTATTTACGTTTATATGCTGTCTATTTTGTGTTTGTCTGCTTCTTTCCTTTTTCTTAGCTTTTGAGCTACTTCTTATTCTCTCAGTTTTACTGGTTCTATCTTTTTACTGTCTTCATTTTCCTCTGTCAATTAATAATATTAAAGGTATTGAAATGGTTTCATTTAATGTTAAAGGCTTACGCCATCCTGTTATAAGGTACTAAGGTTTTGGATTACTTAGCTAGACATAAAGCAGATACATGTTTATCGCAGGAGACTCATATAGATGGTACTATTTTATCCTACATGAACAAAAAATTGGTTGGTGTTATCTTTTCCTGCTCTCAATAGGAAATATGCAGTTACTATTCTTTTTGCAAAGTTTGCAAAGAAATTAAAGCTTCAAATATTACATAAATATTCTAAATCTGATGGTCGCTATCTCATAGTTAAAATCAAAAGTAATACTACTGTTTTGCATCTAATTAATGTGTATGGTCCTTCAAATGATGATCCAGATTGTTGGTTAATTTTCACATCAGAAATGCTAAAATTGGGTAATGATCTTGCCAGCGGAAACTCCTGGGGATTGAGACTGCGTCAACCCTTGCACCAGCGTATCTTTTGTTTAAACGGGACCAGTGCCCTGCGCCCTGCACCGCGAGTCCTCCCGCCGCCGCTTCTGTCACTCTAAGCGGCCGCCGAGCGGAGGACTCACATTCCCGTGGACACCTGCGGCGGCGCACCCACACGCCGTCATTGGAGCGCCTGGAGGCGCATTTAAAGCACTGCCACCCCCGGCAGAAGCGGGCTTACCTTGCCAGCGGAAACTCCTGGGGATTGAGACTGCGTCAACCCTTGCACCAGCGTATCTTTTGTTTAAACGGGACCAGCGCCCTGCGCCCAGCACCGCGAGTCCTCCCGCCGCCGCTTCTGTCACTCTAAGCGGCCGCCGAGCGGAGGACTCGCATTCCCGTGGACACCTGCGGCGGCGCACCCACACGCCGTCATTGGAGCACCTGGAGGCGCATTTAAAGCACTGCCACCCCCGGCGGAAGCGGGCTTACCTTGCCAGGGGAAACTCCTGGGGATTGAGACTGCGTCAACCTTTGCACCAGCGTATCTTTTGTTTAAACGGGACCAGCGCCCTGCGCCCAGCACCCCGAGTCCTCCCGCCGCCGCTTCTGTCACTCTAAGCGGCCACCGAGCGGAGGACTCGCATTCCCGTGGACACCTGCGGCGGCGCACCCACACGCCGTCATTGGAGCGCCTGGAGGCGCATTTAAAGCACTTCCATACTCCGGGACATCTGCCATTCTTTACCCGACTGCATTCTTTCTTTGCTAAACTCTTCTCTCTCTTCCGGTACGGTACCTGGCTCCTTCAAGGAGGCCGTATTGGTGCCCCTTTTGAAGAAGCCAGGGGCTGATCCCGCCGTCCCGGCAAACAACCGTCCTATCTCTCTTCTACCTTTCTTTTCTAAAATCCTGGAAGCCCACGTCACCACCTGTCTCTCACAGTTTATCGAGAGTTCCAACTTTCTCGAGGCTAACCAGGCCGGCTTCAGACCCGGCCACTCTACGGAGACAGTGATCTTGGCCGTGCTGGATGCCCTGAGAGACGGTGTCGACAAGGGTACCCCCCAGGCCTTGGTACTACTAGATCTGTCAGCCGCCTTCGACACGGTGGATCATAACATCCTTCTCCACCGTGTCGAGCAGGCTGGCATCCAAGGCCTGGCGTTGGCCTGGGTCAAATCCTTTCTGACCGGCAGGTCTCAGACCCTCAGCCTGGGCACCTTTAGGGCGCCTAGGGAGAACTCGCCCTGTGGGGTCCCCCAGGGTTCTTCTTTATCCCCTCTTCTTTTCAATCTCTATCTTCGCCCCCTTCTTTTCTCTCTGAGTCAGTGGGACGTCACCGTGTTTAATTACGCGGACGACCTGCAACTCATCTTTTCTCTTAACTCCCCCTCTGCTATTTCTAACTTTCAGGCAGTTATGTCCCACATTCTTCAGTGGATGGGCCAGAACCAGCTAAAGCTGAACCCCGGTAAGACGGAGCTCCTCCTGCCTGGTAGGAGCGCCACCTTCTGGGGGCCACAATTCTGGCCGGTGGAACTCGGTCCCTCCCCCATCCCTGTAGCCTCGGTGAAGAGCCTGGGGGTCACAATTGATTCCGGCTTGTCCCTCGGGCCGCAGGTGGGGACGGTGGTCTCGTCCTGTATCTACCAGCTGCGCAGGATCAGGAAAGTGGCATACCTTCTTACACCCGATGCCCTCCTGCAGGTCATCATGGCCCTCGTTCTCTCCCGCTTAGATTTCTCTAACGCGATCTACCACGGTCTGCCCAAAACATCGGTGGCTAGACTGCAAGCGGTCCAAAATCAAGCGGCGAGACTGGCCCTAGGGATCCCGAAGTGGCAATCCACCAGGCCCCTCCTTGCCAAACTCCATTGGCTTCCTGTCACCTCCAGGGCGGCCTTCAAGATCGGCTGCCTTATCTTCAAGTCATTAGCTGGGCCCTGTCCCGCCTTTGTGAAATCTCTCATCAGACCCTATTGCCCATCCCGGAATCTGAGATCCTCTCACCTTCACCTTTTGGCTGTCCCCTCTTACAAGCTTTGTAGATCTGGAGGCCGGAGATTTGCTTACCTGGCCCCCAAGCTTTGGAATTCTTTCCCCCTTTTTCTTAAAACCTCTAATTCTCTGACTCTTTTTCGTAAATTCTTAAAAACCTGGCTCTTCCCTCACTCTGGTTAGTCCCTCTGTTCCCTATACATCCAACCAGCGCCAGGAAACCCATGGTGTCAGTGCGCTCTATAAGCACCCCTTACAATACAATACAATACAATACAATTGAGACTGCGTCAACCCTTGCACCAGCGTATCTTTTGTTTAAACGGGACCAGCGCCCTGCGCCCAGCACCGCGAGTCCTCCCGCCGCCGCTTCTGTCACTCTAAGCGGCCGCCGAGCGGAGGACTCGCATTCCCGTGGACACCTGCGGCGGCACACCCACACGCCGTCATTGGAGCGCCTGGAGGCGCATTTAAAGCACTGCCACCCCCCGGCGTCACGGGAGCGCGCGGGAGCGCCCGGGGCTAAGCCCGGGCAAAGGGCGGGCCCTCTTAGGCCCTCAGAGGCCTGAAGAGACTGGGCTGGGCCCGAAATTCTGGTCCAATTGACGAGTAAGTAGTGCTTCACCTACCACTATAGCCCCTCTACTGCTACCACATTATGATGGCCACAACTGCTACTAGCCCTGCTATTGCTGGTTCAGACAAAAACGGGGGCACGTTAAATCGAACCCTGGATGACTATTTCCCTAAAGTAGCTCCCGAGGGAATTAAAGAATTACTTTTAGCAGAGCGGCGGGCAGATCGCCGTCGTTCTATTGAACGCATCAAAAACAGGACCCTATCTGAGCCCATTTTTTCTGTTACCTTGGACAATGATCATAATACTACAATTTTAGATACTATATCACCAACCGCTAGTGTGCCTTTATTACTCAAGGAATGTTTAGCACCAGCTATTTCCTCTACGCTAACCCAGTCAGAAACCCAAAGTATCATACATGACCCCCCTAGTACACCCAATCCACCCAATCCACTTAAGACCATGATTTCACCTACAGCTAGGCCGGGGAAGGTAGTAAGAGGTAAAAATATGAGGCCCTTGCCATATAAAATACATGGGCCTCCACCTTCCAAAAAGAGACGGAAGAAAATGGACATAAACAAGCCTAGATTAAGCCACACTGAATTTGGGAAGAAGTCCAATTCTACTATCAATGTGGCTATGGGAGAACTGGTTGGTAAACAAACAACAGGAACTGCATTAACTCCCCCAACACCTGTGTTACCATCTTCCCAACCAGTTACAGAGTCTGACATCGTCCACGTTACAACGGTTGAAGGGCCTCAACCAGCCTCCCCTAAAACTCTCCTGGACAATATAGAATTGATTGTGCGAAGCTATATGTTGGCCATAGCTGAAAGACTCAAGGGACTAGAACTAAGGTTGGGGAAAATAGAGGTGGATCTGACAGCATATGGGAATTCCATCAGGTCATTAGGGCCAACAACAGTATCACAACCTCTTAAAGCTCCTACTACGGTACACACTTCCTCATCAGACGTAGTGGTTGTAACTCCCTCTGCTTCCACCATACATAACAACCAGAAAGTAGCTACCTCAGTTGTTTCTAACCACTTGTTCACAGGAGCACCATCTGTTAGTAAACATCCCACTAAACCTAATTTAAAACAGTCAAAAACAACCATGGGTAGACCAATTGTAACACCGAATTGTATTCCTGATATCCCAGCTAACATCCAAGTAAGGGAAACAAGTATCCCTCCGAACAGACCCTTAAGATCGGAGGAGAACGAAACTAGCCACGTAAGAGGGGGCCAGGGCAGGAGACCACCCACTGAACTCCCGCCATATGTGGTGGTACTTACTGGTGTTCCGGAACTGTCAAGTGGTAAACGGGAAGGCTTCTTTCAACTAAAAAATAAAATAATGCATTGGCTGTCATTGTATAGACCTAAAGCCAGCTATGTAAATGGTGAAATAGTCCATGTCCGACGCATGTCATGGTTGGGGGGGAAGATCTAAGGACATAGGGGGAGATATTGTTGTTGTAAACTTTAGGGATAAAAAAGCTGTACAATACATTCTGAACTGGCCTTATGGCAATGAAAATAATTGTATTGTACCGCGCCCTTTGACCTACTTTTATCCAAGATCCACAGTATTTCCCCCCCAATATTTAACCAACAATGTCCCCTTTGCCAACCATTTTTCTAATATGGAGATTGCCAGGAATCCCGCCTATATGCATCAATTAGCTCCAACTCCTGCGATACATGGGTGGAACACTATACCCACCAGTCACAACACAGGTGAACATGGAAAAATGGCTCATTTGATGCCATTTACACCTTTAGAGTTATCAAACAGGTTTGATGTATTTAACGGCATGGAGGAGTGCGATTGAAGTTTAAAGAACAGGGAGGATGATAAGGGGGGTGAAAATGTCTCATGCATTGAGGGGTTTAACGAGGAAAAAGGGACTAGATGTCCAAAGGTAGGCACACGTACTGTTGTAATTGGTGATGAAGCTAATAGTAGTTTGCCTCTATCTACATCTCCAGTGCCCCTTGGGACAAATGAGGGATCTTCCTTGCTTTCACTTGTTTCATGGAACATAGCAGGGGTGCGTGCGATCCGGATTGGATTAAATATATGAACACTTTTGATATCTGTGTGCTGCAGGAAACTTGGGCCACAGTGCAGAGGCACAGGGTTGGTTATAAATCCTATCAAGTAGAGGCCGTGCCTTCATTGAGAGGTCGCGCATCTGGAGGTCTACTAATATGGATCAGTGTATCCATTAACATTGGCATAAAAATGCTTGACATTGACATTGATTCTCCAGACATTCTTGGTCTGGAAATAACCACAGTGGACAATAGGGTGATCTACCTCTTTAATGTGTATAATAGTCCCCAGTCATCCTACAAGGAGTCACGATGTATAGGGAAGTTAGAGGCATTCATGGATACATTAAAAACAGATGCAAGTGTCATCCTATGTGGGGACATGAATTGTAATTTTGAACCAATTATAGGCATAGCCCAATTATTTGAAGATGAGGATACCGCCAATGGGATACCTGCCCTGAACGAAAATAGAACGGTTGTTGGTACTACACTGGCTCTTCAGATCACAAGGCTGTTTACATCTCATGGCCTGAGAGCATGTAACGGGCGTATGCCATCCGATAGTCCGAAAGCACCCACCTTTAAGAGGCGACATTATGAAAGTAAATTAGACTATGTCATTGTCTCCTTTGACCTGTGGCCATTTACAATTGACTTAAAGGTTAAAGAGAGATTTGATAGTGATCATTGCCCATTAGAAACTAGTTTTCTTCAAAGTTTATTAAAGGGGCCGGGAGATACTGAGGGAGGTTACAGTCTAGCATCCTTACCTATAATAGATAATATCATCCTCAGTAATAACCGTAGGGCTGTTAAATGGGCTTACATATTGGAAAGAGAGGATCTACTGGCTAACATCTACTGCACCTTTGCAAACACTTTTGATTCATATTGTCCTCATAGATGCAATTCTAAAGAATTTATTAAATTACACAAATCCCTCTTTAGTAAATTACTAGAACTTCTTACAAAAAAACCCCAAAAAGGGGCTGGTACGACAAATGCAAAATCGATAGGTAAACCTTGGTATAACAAGGAATGTCGCCTGGCCAAAACTGCACTGATTGATGCTGTTAAAAGGAAAGGTCCAATAGAAATTAGAGATAAAAGGAAGTCATATAACAAAACAATATTAAAAGCAAAATCCTCTTGGTATGAGGAAATATGGCTTAGTATGTTATCAGCTGCTAAAAACAAGGACCAGAGACAATTTTGGGAACTTGCGGCCAAGGGGAATAAACGCGAAAAAGGTTCTAGGGAGGTTTTTCTGGATGAGGATACATGGGTTAATCATTTTACACTGTTGTATGCAGCTAAAACTTCAACTGATGTTGTGATAGATGAACCTACTGTCACACTGCCAGATAACACCCACCCGTTGGTAGTCTTTGACTTACAAGAAACAGAGACAGCAATTGCTACGGTAAAGCAAGGGAAGGCGCCCTGGCTCGATAAAATTCCGGGTGATCTTTATTTGTACAATGTCGATGTTTGGGCACCCTATTTGAACCATTTATTTGAGATTGTTGCGGCAGGTGACCATATTCCGGACACATGGAATGGCGCAGAAATCATTACTATTTTTAAAAAGGGGGACCGTGGCGATCCAGCCAACTATCGTCCCATCAGTCTTTTAGATATAACACAGAAGATATATGCCAGGCATATTTTAAATCGAATAAATACGTGGTTGGAGGATGAGTCAGTTTTATCTAAATATCAGGCGGGGTTTAGGGAAAAAACGGGAACCATTGACCAGGTACTTAGGCTATGCTGCTTGTATTGGAAATACGTTATTATCCGCAAAGGTCACTTGTATGTGACCTTCGTAGACCTGCGAGCAGCATTTGACCTAATTCCTCGTGACTTACCTTACTCTGGAAAACTCTGAATAGGCAGGGGCTTCCAGGTGAATTGCTAAAACTTGTGATGGGCTTGCATTAGGAGAATTATGCTAAGGTCAGGTGGGGCCCAAATGGGGAACTTACAGACCCAATCCCCATAAAAAGGGGAGTACGCCAGGGATGCGTATTGGCCCCCACACTTTTCTCCCTTTATGTCAACGATATTGCAGCCTACATGGAAAATTGTGATAACGACTCGCCCCGATTGGGGGGGGAACGTGTAGCGTCCCTCCTCTTCGCGGACGACACAATTTTAATTTCACAAACGCCACGCGGCCTACAGACCTTACTAGACAGGTTCCAGCAATATTGTACTTTAAAAGGATTAGAAATTAATATGAAAAAACCAAAATACATGGCACTAAACCCGCACAAAAGTTTTAAAAGAAATTTAATGTTAAACGGCCAAAAACTAGATTATGAACATAGTTTTACTTACTTGGGGGTCCTGCTAGACTCGTCTATGGGATGGTGCCCACAGCTAGAGAAATCAAAACTGGTGTTTAAACAAAACTGTTTTCCAATATTACAGAGATACAATAAAAGTGTGAATAAGGCAGTTACCCCTGTATTAGAGCTATTTAGATATAAAGTCCAATCTGCCGCCCTGTACGGGGCGGAAATCTGGGGTCCAGTATGTAAGAAGACCTTTGAAACACAGGAGAATAAGTTTATCAGGGGACTTTTAAAAGTTCCTAATAATACCCCACTGATACCCTTATTCCTTGATCTAAACGTCAAACATACTGATCATCATGCAATGCTGAGACCATTATTGTTGTGGGTCCCTTTGAACTAATCGATTACAAAAATGGTTTGAAAGAAATCCTTGACCTTGACAGTGGCAGTAAAATTTTCTGGTTCAAACACGTAAAAACCTGGTTAATTAAGCTAGGATTAACACATTTTTGGAATGAGCCGGAATCTTTAAATTCTGCCTCCAAGAAAATAGTCAAAATGTCTTTTTGGTCACATGTGAGCCATGATTCTGTGTATATAAGAACGCACGGTCCTCTTACCGAAAAATATCTTATGGTAAAATATGAGGCATCTTTTGAACAATTTCTCGATGAGATCCAGCCACCCTTGGCCAAAACATTGTATTTAAAATTCAGATATGGAACCCTGAGGACAAAGGCCATTGAGAAAAGATGGAGGAAGACAAACAATGATTACTGCACTTTGTGCACCAATAATCAAAGGGAGGATGTTCTACACATATTGTTTTTCTGCCCTAGCTATGGTAACGCAAGGAAAAAATGGATAGTTCCCTTGTGTCACAACATTGGCTCTACTTCCCATAAGGAAGCTGGCAGGATCTTAAGTACGGACACCAGTCAAGTAATTGTGTTCGGAATCAGTAAATTTTTATTGGCCGTAAACTTCATTAGACAGAAAGTAATTCTTTCTTTTAAAAAAAATGCTTATCCTGGACTTGTTTAAACCATGAATCATGTTTAGCTAGTTGTGTGATCTTAACTGCCTGGCTGTTATAAATCAATGTAATGCTTTTTTAATGTGATTTTTAACATTTTAAATATTTATTTAACTTCTGTGATAAATTCCAACCACAATATTGTGTCTCAAATATGATGAAATGTAGATTTAATAACAGGGTGCTCAATTATAATGAAATGTAGTATTGATTATTGTTTTTGAGCATTATTTTGTATTGTATTTTACTGTTATCTTTTATGTTGCAAAGCAACGAAATAAAGATTGCACTTGACTTGAGGGTAATGATCCACTTATTGGAGGTGATTTTAACCTTATATGTGATCCTTTACTGGATAGAACTTCTCAAGCTAAATTTCTTCTTCCAAATGCTTACTTTGCTTTGAAAGGCCTTTTAAAAAAATACTAAATTGGTAGATGTTTGGCGATTACATCATCCAACAGCAAAACAATTGACTCTTTTTTGTAATCCTCATAATTCTTCTACAGAAATTATAATTTACTGATATCCTGTCACTTAATGCCTCCAGTTTTTGATCCTACTATCAAGAATATTGAAATTTCTGATCACGCGCTTCAATCATGCATTTGATGTCCGCACTCCTCCCAACAATCTCAAGATCGGTGGGGCATGAGTACCAATGTTGCTCTTAATGAAGATAGCAAACCAAAAATGTTAATAGCAATACATGATTATTATCCTTTCAATCCTGAAGTTTCTACTTCAATTGTTAATCGATGGGATGCATTTAAGGGGTATGTCAGAGGGGAGACAATTTCTATTATGGCACATAATAGTAAATGCTTTAACTCGAGAATCAAGGAATTGGATAAATTGCTAAATATGACCGTCTTTTTATTAGATCTAATCACATAAAATATAAGATACAATTCCAAAAGCCTTGTTATGATTTAAATTCCATAATAAGTAACAGGTCAGCCATCCAAATTTCTAATAAAAAGCTTAATTTTGTTTAATGCTAATAGATCTGGAAGATTTGTGGCCAATTATCTCCGTATTAACAAAGACAAAAATCAAATGAATACTATCCAGAGTTCTAATGGTCAACTTGCTCTTTCCCATAAAGAAATTGTTAATGAATTTATGAATTATTATTCACCTTTAAATAATAAACCTCCTACTCAGGATAGGTTACATATTGATAATTTTTGGAGAGGTTTGGTCTACCTTAAATTTCTCCATCAGTTCAAAATAAGTTAGAGTTACCCTTAACTTAGAGGAAATTCATTTAGTTATTAAATCTTTTAAATTACATAAATCTTTGGGCCCACATGGTATTTCTGCAGAATTTTGGTAATAATATTCTCCTCACCTTTTACCTCATTTATTTAGTCTATTTACTTACTTTAGTTATACAAGATCCACTTCTCGGTCCTTTACTGAAGCTTTGATCATTGTCCCCTAAAACCTAATAAAGATCCTGCTACTCTTTCAAATCATCTGAGCTGATTAATATAGGCAATATGGAGAGTATAAGCTTCTGTATTAAGATCTTGCCAGCTCTCTCGTTTGCAGGGCTACTGATATATAGACTGCCTGATTGTTCTTATGGCTTCATACCAGAACTATGCAATGTCATCGCCCAGTTATCACTACACTATGCTAACTTTACGGTCCTAGATGATTTCTGTCTCCATCTAGATCAGGGGTCTTCACACTGTGGGGCGCGACCCCCAGGGGGGCCGTGGAGTGGTGTGAAGGGGGTCGCGCATTCACAGTCACACTTCTGCCCTGGCCTCCAGGGCTTCAGCCCCCCTCTTCCCCCGTCCTGTGTCTCAGCCTGTGCTGCTGCAGTGAAACTCGAGCTGCTGGGGGCTTGGCTTGGCAGTGTCTGGAGTCTTATCACTGGCACGCCCGAGTTTTTCACAGGTCTTTAAAGACCATTAGCATATTTACATGCCTTTGTAAACTGGTTACAGAGGAGTAATGTTTTTTATGGTTCCAGTACCCCCTGGGCCCCCACTCTGCCTATTCCTTACATTTGTATTTTTACACTTACTGCTGTAGTGTGAGAATGCATTTAATGAAAAAGAATATAAAGTTGGGTTGCCAAAAGAAAAATGCCTGCTCTTGACACTAAATAGAGTTATACATAAAAAGTATGTATTAATTAGTTATGTGACTTTCTGTCTTTGTTCTCTTTAATTTTCAGTCATGGATCATTGAGGCAGCCCTAGAACACAATTAAAAGTGACACAATTAAAAGTCCTTTCTATTTATATTTGCTGTTCTAAGTATTCACAGATAAGTGCTAAAAATACAGCTTTAGGTGACTGCTTATTTCTGGGCCATCAAAATATTGAGCTGGTAACCCTAATCATAAGACTGGACGTTTGTTGCAGGATCAGCACATTATTTATTTTCTCCCCCCTCAATCCCTGATTAATGCCTTTATAGCAATTTTTCAACTTATATCTGAAACCCCACACTTCAAGTTTCTGGGAATGCACCCTGCTTTCAGACAACTCACTTCTCATTCTCGCCTTCACTTTCATGCTCACCCTGCACTCGCAGCGATCACAATGCACTCACACTGATCACCATGCACTCATAGCGATCACAATGCACTCACACTTATCGCCATGCACTCACAGCGATCGCCATGCACTCACCGCGATCACAATGCACTCACACTGATCACAATGC
This sequence comes from Lissotriton vulgaris, assembly GCF_964263255.1. Lineage (NCBI taxonomy): Eukaryota > Metazoa > Chordata > Amphibia > Caudata > Salamandridae > Lissotriton > Lissotriton vulgaris. Next base: position 1,727,411,983 of record NC_141695.1, read on the forward strand.
ACTCACACTGATCACCATGCACTCACACTATTCACCCGCTCACCCTGCACTCGCACCGATCACCGTGCATCACACTGATCACCATGCACTCACACCAATCACTATTCACTCACACCATTCACCCGCTCACCCTGCACTCACAGTGATCACAATGCACTCACACTGATCACAATGCGCTCACAACATTCACCCGCTCACCCTGCACTCACAGCGATCACAATGCACTCACACCATTCACCTGCTCACCTTGCACTCACAGTGATCACAATGCACTCACACAGATCACAATGCACTCACACTGATCACCATGCACTCACAACATTCACCCGCTCACCCTGCACTCACAGTGATCACAATGCACTCACACTGATCACAATGCACTCACACTGATCACCATGCACTCACAACATTCACCCGCTCACCATGCACTCACAGTGATCATAATGCACTGACAGTGATTACTATGCACTCACACTGATCACCATGCACTCACAACATTCACCCGCTCACCCTGCTCTCACAGTGATCGCTCTGCACTACAAATGTGCTTGCATTTTTCACTCTGTACCTCACCCTGCAGTCACACGAGCACACTTCTCATCCTGCACTCATGTGACACTTCACTCACCTATCCCCCCTTCACTGCTCAATCTGTAGCTCACTCAAACAAGGCCATCACTAACCATGCACTAATTCGTCCCACTCTGCACTTACAGCCGAACCCAAATTCATATGGTCACCTCACTCAACCTGTAGTCCTTTTACCCTACTCTCACACTGTTGCATTGCTCTCCGTGCTGTCACATAGGCACTCTTGTCACCCACACAGTGCAGAAGGTTAAAGTACCTGGTACACAGAAGATGTACCATTCACATCACAGAACTGAGTGTGAGTAAACTATGAGTATTTTGTCAGACAGGTGCTATAGAGAGATGAGGTGTTTTGTTGGTGAGTTGTAGTGAGGGAATTCATGGAGAAGGTGGAAAGACTGTTGCACCGTGTGCGACCAGTGCTAGGGCCATCACTAACCATGCACTAATTCGTCCCACTCTGCACTTACAGCCAAACACAAATTCATATGGTCACTTCACTCACCCTGTAGTCACTCCTTTTACCCTACTCTCACACACTTGCATTGCTTACTGTGCAGTCACATGGGCACTCTTTCACCCACACAGTGCAGAAGGTTAAAGTACCTGGTCCAAAGATGATGTACCATTCACATCACAGAACTGAGTGTGAGTAAACTATGAGTATTTTGTCAGACACGTGCTATAGAGAGATGAGGTGTATTGTTGGTGAGTGGTAGTGAGGGAATTCATGGAGAAGGTGGAAAGACTGTTGCACCTTGTGCGACCAGTGCTAGGGCCAACCCTGGCTGGGAGTGTTAAACCCTCCCGAAGTTCGGGTCTAGTGGATCCCCTGCTTCTGCCTAATATTATTTACATTTGTAGTTCGCTACTGTTACCAAAAGGTGTCCTGGGGCTAATAACCATCTGCCTGCAATGTGAGAGAGGGATCCGGGGTTGGGAGAGGAGAGAAGAGAGGGATGGAAGGATGGGGTGAGAGGAAAGGGGCATGGTTAAACTGCTTAAATCTGCATAAGACCGCCAGGGTTTGAAGGGACCCTTGCTGCTCCCGGCCATGGCCAGTTGAGCTTCTAATATGGCAGCGCGTATTACTGCGGAGTGGGAGGCCCTTCACAAAGTTTGACTAGACATCTTTCTGATGTTAATTGCTGTATTTTGGTTGTAAACTGGTACTGATGGGGTGAAATCTTTCCTCAGTGTTACTGTGTTTAAAACATTTCTAAATAATAAAGCAATGCTATCCCAAAATACGCAGCATCACAGAACATTATTTAAATGTTCAACTCACACAATTTAGTCAAGCCTGTCGCATAATTTGGTCCTCACCTGCCTCATAATTCCAGTAGCCCTGCCTAGAGGTTTAGAAATTTTTGTCAGTATGCCTTTAAATGTTGACAGGGGGGTCTCGGCATCCAAAAGTTTGAAGACCTCTGATCTAGATGATCCCAGTTGCTCCCAGGCTTCTCAGCTAATCTCAACACTCATTGGATTTAACCTCACTCAGCTCATTGCCTCGCCCACTCATAGAGCTGGCCATACATTAGATCACATGTTCTCGAACATCCATAATCTTGAAGTGTAGGCACCCCTTCATATGGTTTGAACTGATCATTTACTTGTACCTTTCTCGTTCAGGCTGGAGACTAAACAGCCGTCGAGGGAAAACGAAGTGAACTAAAGAGGAATTGGAAAAAGTAAAGAGTTGACACCCTGGGGTCAGCGTTACAAGCAATGGAGGCACAGCTGTTGGGCAATTCCGTCATTAACTCCTCCTTGTTTAACTCGTGGATCTCATCCACTTTAGATACAGTGGCACCTATTAGGCCAGTCATGACCCCCCAGAGGGCCCCTCTCTACCCCTTTTTTTCATTTGACCTTGGAATGGAAAAGAGTAGGTGCGAGAGGTCAGAGCAGTGCTGGAGGAAAACTAACACTCCAGCAACAAAAAATGCGCTGAAGAATTTCCACAAGCTGATGCAGGCTACTGAGAGAGAATATTTGGTCAGGCGCCTAGAGAGTTCGGAGTACTCGGTAAAGGAAATATTTAAGATCGTTAGATCTTTTACCAATCTGTCTGCTTGGGAGGGTATTATCCACCCTTTCCCTTCCCAGTGCACAAGTTTGTCGGACTTCTTTGAGGAATAAATCGTAGAAGTGTATTCCTCATTTCCAGCTGGGGCTGAGGTCTCGGCTATTCTGCAAACTGTATGCTCTAACTCCCATGGTTGCTTCTTGGAATTTCTCCCTATAACTCTCGAGGAATCCCTAACTGAAATCCTGAGATGCAAATCAGGCTCCCTGGAGGATCCCTGCCCTCCCCACCTCTTTAGATCTTTGTCCAACCTGCTATACCCTGCACTGTGAACCAGATCTGGAACACCTCGCTAAAAACCTGCACTTTTCCGGATATCTACAAACAAGCATTTTTACTACATTTACTGAAAAAATCTATTGCGTATCCGGCTGTGCTCAGCAATGTTCGACTGATTTCCCTTCTGCTGGCAGCAGCAAAAAATCTCAAGAAACTGGTGCAACGTCAGCTAGCCAAATTTATTGAGATGAACAACCTCCTGCATGAATCTCAATCGGGATTTCGGTCGGGTTACAGCACTGACAGAGCTTTGGTTGAAGTGGCAGAATCCGTGAGAATGACTGTGGATGCTGGTGCTTTTGCCATACTAGTATTGTCAGATCTGTCAGCAGCATTTGACAGGGTAGCACACTCAATTCTACTGGATAGACTGAATCAGCTGAGTATTTGTGGTGGCACTCTCCTGGATTTGGTCCTATCTTAAAGACAGCTCCCATCAGGTTTACTTTGTCAATTTCGATCTGCATCTAAACCCTTATGGTGTGGAGTACCTCTGGACTCTGCTTTGAGTCCATTGCTTTTTAATATCTACCTGGTGCCACTCTTTACTCTCATTGCTTCATGGAGGTTGAAAGTAGTTTCCTATGCGGACGATGCCCAATTGGTGTTCCCATTTATTCCGAGGCTGCCTTCCTCAGATTCAAGCAGTGCCTGAAGGACATATCTAGATGGATGAAGAAAAACTGTCTGAAATTAAATGCAGACAAGACGGAGGTCCTGTTCTTTATTCAGGCTCCTCCTCTCCCTGCAGGCCTCTGGTGGCCCGTAGCACTGGGCTCACCGCCAGCCCCAGCAGAGACAGCAAGAAATATTGTCATCAAGTGCGAAACAGATTTATCTTTCTCGGCACAAGTAAATCAGATGTCTTCAGTGTGCTTTGGGAAGCTGAGAATCATAAAGAAATTCCTTGACCTACTGCCGGAGGACAGCCGCAGGACCATTGTTCCTCCGGTGGTGACTTCTCAATTGGACTATGCCAATAGTCTATATCTGGGGCTGCCAGCCTACCTGATTTATAGACGATGGATGGTTCAGAACACGGTGGCAAAACAAATCCGCCATCATATTTCTCCACATCTGAGGCAGCTACCCTAGCTCCCGGTGGCTAGGATAATAGAATTCAAGGCACTGACCTTGGCTTTCCGAGCCGTTCGTAACTTGGGCCCAGGTTACCTCAAGCTTAGGCTCAGTCCTTAGCGTCAGGAATGAACATTGAGCTCTAACTCCCAATGTCTGCTCTGTGTCTCTCGCTATGCTAAGTCTCGACTTGGGGGAACATCTTTCGCGGTCAGGACCTCCAGACTTTAGAACTTGCTGCCATCTCATTTGTGCCAGATAGAGTCAGAATAGGAGTTCAGGAAGACCCAAAAAAGCTGGCTCTGTAATCTAGGGTAGCTACAGGTTGTTGGCTAGCCCTCTTCTGCAGTCTCTGCGCAGCACCGGGTCACCTCTATTTGCGGTAGCTGTATGCACTATAAATGCATATTGATATTAATATTGATTATCTTCCCATTTATTTAATTATTCAGGACTGTACACTTTATGCAAAAAGTCTTCAACTACGTTGGTTACTGTGCTTCCTAACATCGTGCACATTGATCAATAGGGTTTTATGAAAAATAGACACTCAGTGAATAACATACGATTTATTATTTCATTCGATTGAAGCTGGATCGTCATTACATCAACTAGCTGATGTCCTGGCTTTAGATGCGGAAAAGCCTTTTGATAAAGTCCATTAGTAGTATCTTTTCAGTACCATGTATGTATTTAATTTTAGACCTTTGTTTATTTGTATAATTTCAGCTTTATATTATGGTCCGTCTGCCAAACTTTATATCAATGGTCACATTTCCAATAATATTTTCCTTTTTAACCCCTTCCCTGCTGCTGTCAGCCGTTGGCCGTCGCAAGCACTACCTCGCTGGTGCTGGGAACGTCCAATGGCCGACGCGGCCCCGCCCACTTTTTAAAACCGCTGCACTGCTGCGAAATAACAGCTGCGGTTAAGGTGTTAAGGGTACTAGACAGGGTTGCCCCTTATGTCCTTTGCTTTTCCCAATTCCTATTGAACCTTTAGTAATTGATATTAGAAATTCTTCAGATATAGAGGGCTTCGCTATAATTAATGTTCCTATTAAAACATCAGCTTATGCTGAATATGTTCTCCTATATATTGGTAATCCTAAATCTTCCATTCCTTCCTAACTAGATTTAATCAACACTTATTCACAGATTTTAGGATATACACTAAACACTAATGAAACAGAATGTTTTACTTTAAATGTCCATTGTACTCCTGATATGCTAGCAAACTAAAAAATTATTTGGCAAGCAGATAAACTTAAACATCTTGGCATACTTTATCACCACTCCAAAAACAACCTGTCTTTAAAGTGGGATTCTATTCTAGATCATATTAAAGAGACATTTCTAAAATGGGCACCTTTACATTTAACTTGGTGGGGGAAAGTTGACACTATTAAAATGGTTATTGCTTGATATTGCTGAGAATATGGACAGATTTCTTTTATAATTTATTTGAAATAATAAATATCCTTGTTTAAGTTATAAAAAATTTAAATTTGCAAAGTGCAGCGTGTTTTTGATTTACCGCATTTTCTTAATTATCATAAAGCCATTATTTTAAAACAAAGCACCTGATGCTTCCATCAAATGGTGTTTACTAACTCACCTTCATGGCTTCGTATTGAACAAAGCTTGATTTCACCATTTCCTTTACCTGTTATGCTCACTATGGCTAATTCAGCTACTCTGCTAAAGAGATCTATTATTCTGAAGTCGACTAAATTAATACTACAAGATTTGGATTTTATTATTCAATCTCCTTTGTCACGTACACATTAAACTTATCGCTATGGTATAATCCTATGTTAAAGTTATCTCGTTACTCAAAAGTTTGACAATCCTGGATTAAAGCTGGTATTTTATTTTTAATTGATGTTTATCATAATACTTTTTAAACTTTTCATGAATTACAGCCAAGATTTAAATTACAGCCATCAGATATTTATAAATATGAAATCTTATGTAATTCCATCCTTGATTCGTTTCCAAATAATTATCCTCATGGTACTACCTCTGATTTAGAATTGTATATTCAAATAATTGCTTCATCATCCCATGCTGTGACATTGTTATATATAGTATTAAATGATGATGCAGGTGTTAATATTGACTTTTACTCTTCATTTTGGAACGCAGAACTAGATATGTTGTTATCTCCAGATATTTGAAGGAAAATTTGGTTGAATAATATCTCTGGATGGCTGCGTGTTTCTCTATACCAAAATAATTCCTTTATATTATACAATTGTCTTTGGGCTCCGCTATTTAATGCAAAACATTTGGATTCCCTGAATAGTTGGAACTGTTCTTTGAATATTGGATTGTTAGGATATGTTCCTTATGAGTGTCATATTATTAGGAAGTTTTGGACCGAGGTTTGGAAAATAGTTACTAAAATATTGACTATCTCAAACAGGTTATCAAATAAATTATTAATTTGTAAGTCAGCTTCACTTACTACCAAATTATCTGTAATAGCAAACCTTTCGATTTTTTTGATTACCGCAGCTTTAAAATCAAATATTGACAACTCGAAAAATGCCTCATTACTATCAAGTAATGCATGGTGACATTGGGTAATTTATACCACAAAAGAAGCAAATTTGACTTTATTAGGCATAGTTCATACTAATAAGTATCAACTGTTCTGGAAACCAATCAATGATTATTTTGCATTATATATTTAAATAGATTCTATTAATAATGGTTTGTAGTTTTTTTAAGTATATTGGTTGAATTTTGTAGCTCTTTAAATAATTGTTTGTATTGATGATTATATTTACTCTACTTTTTCTGTTTATTGCCCAAGTATAATTGTTATTGCGTTGGTACTATATGAGATCGCTTATAATTTTATCTTACATTATATTGTTTTATAGTCCAGATAATACATTGATATAATTTATTATGTACTTTCTCCGGTACCCTTTTCTGTATTGTCTTTTTGTATGTCATTTTCCATAAATTAAATAAAACATTTTGAAGACAAAAGAAGGAGGCGGGGCTTAGTTCCCTCCACCCAAACAATGCCAGTATGGTTGTCCACCAGACGATATAGGTCCCTTTAGAGATAGGGGTGGTGAGTAGCCCACCATCAAAGAGAATTAATTTTGCAACATACCTAGCGACAGAGTTAAGTGCCTTTTCTCTGACCCTTTTTTCTGTCTTCTCCTGTGAGCTCTGACCTGCAAACTGGAGAACAGGGACACCCTGAAGGGGACATAAATCTGTCTGTGTGTGTGGTGTGCCTGAAACTTGGTGCCCTTGAGATCTCTGACTGACCTTGTCCTCCTCAAGATCATGGGCCCTCGTGGTGAATGCAAGGAAGCCTTCTTTTCACATGCACAAATTTCCATCACGACGATTACTGTCAAGTTCCACATATACACACATGCACGCATGCACACATGCATGCACGCACACTACTCCCAATGCCCCTTGTATATGTCCCCACCAGTTGTATTTGTTGTTGCCTTTTGTGTGTCCCTAGTAAAAAAAACTTAATGAAACACCACAGTGATGAAGATGAGAAGCATGGATGGGTAGAATGGATGGATGGATGGCTGTTTGAATTTGGGGGAGAGGAGTGAGTTAGGGGTCATCAGAGTATGGTTGGTAATCTTTGATCAATAGATATATCGACAGATAGCCTGGGTGAATGAATTAGTGGATGGATGGATACATGGAGTTGGATGTGGAAAGCTGGAGGTGAGGGAGTGTTGATGGAAAAAGGTAATGAAAAGATCAATGCATGAATTAACAAAGGGGTGAGTGAATGAATGGATGAACAGAAGGGTGAGGGGGGAAACGGATGAACATAGGGGGTAAGTGGATGAACAGAGGGGTGAGTGGCTGAATGGATGAAGAGAGGTGAGTGGATAAATGGATGGACAGAGTGACGAGTGGGTGAATGGAAGAAACAGAGCGGTGAGTGGATGTATGGATGAACAGAGGAATATGCGATGTTACATCACATGTGCCACATTGCATGTGATTACAACGCGTTTGTTACATCTACTGTGTTGTTACAACGCAAACCACAACATCGCAAGTAGTTTCTACGACTTGCTGTAGGGGGCAAGCTGGGCTTAGGAATAGTGGGCCTGATTCACAGGACTAATCTGAGACAAAATCCTAAACTTACTACTTTTGGTATTCACAGAAGTCATTTAGTAGTAGTAAAGTTACGATTCCTAACTTTACTACTGCTAAATGCCTTCTGTGAATACCAAAAGTAGTAAGTTTAGGATTTTGTCTCAGATTAGTTATGTGAATCGGACCCAGTATAATTTACTATTCCAACTCCAGCATGTGCAACAGTAGGGAAGGTGTTGGAATAGCAAATTATACTATTACTTAATTTAGCCCAACCCCTACAGCAAGTCGTAGAAACGACTTGTGATGTAATGGTTTCCGTTGTAACAACGCGGTCGTTGTAATCACATGCGTTGTAGCCCATGCGATGTTAACGCTGTTTCCCTGAACAGAGGGGTGAGTGGATGAAAGGGTGGTCGAATGGATTAGGGTTGTGTGAACGGACTGTGATAGAAGAGTGCGGGTGGAGACAGATGCAAAAGTGGATGATGAATGAAAGAACAGATGGATTAGAGGTGCACAAACGACAGTAAACTCTCACCTGAGATACTGCTATTGGAGAGTAGATGTGGTGACTTCACAGGACACCAGATTGGCCCTTTGAGGCCTGAGCTCCAAGTCCTTATTCGTCAGGTGAATGAACCTTGACACACAGCGGATGTTTCCTCAACGATCTAAAACCCAGGAACTCTGCACCAGGAGCGGGTGACGGATGGAGGGCTGAGCTGGCTGATGAAGTCTCGTGATAGCAGCCTCCGTTCACGGAGCTACCGTGGTCTGAAGCATCTGGCTAGTAGTTACATGCAGTCTGTGGCAGTCAGTGTCAAACCTCTGCTGATATCACTAAGCACAGGAAGGAGGGGGCTGAAATAAGCTGAAGATTTCATAGAAGGACGTCTTGATAAACTCCCTGCCAGGTGGGATGTGTGCGTCACCCAGTTTGCCACATTAGATGATAACAACAAAAAATTTAAGTGTGACCATGCAGCGCGTTGGGTTGTAATACAGGTCCCCTCCCACCGGGCCAGGTGTCTATCTCTCCAGATATCCACCAACTTCCCCTCGGAGATTTGGTCACGCAGGGCCGCTCCCGCCTGGGGATGCAGTGGGTGTGGTGAGCCCTGCCTGTCTAGGTGGTCGTTCAGCACTGCATTGAAATCACCTCCCCAGATTATCGAGTCACATTGGGTAGCTACAATTCTAGACGAGACATCTCTAAAGAACCCAGGGGAATCAATATTCGGCCCATAGATGGCCACCAGGACAACTCGTCTGCCTCCCAAGAGGCCATGAAGGACTGAATATCTATCTTCTTGATCAATGTGAACCTCTAGGTCCCTCCAATCCAGATTTTTGCGTATTAATATGGCCACCCCCGTGCATAGTTGAAGTAGATAGCAGAGTGTATTGTTGCCCAGTTCGCATGTTTGAGTCTGGGTGATGGTGTAACATTAAGATGCGTCTCCTTTTTCTGTTTATTGCCCAAGTATAATTGTTATTGCATTGGTACTATATGAGATTGCTTATAATTTTATCTTACATTATATTGTTTTATGGTCCAGATAATACATTGACATAATTTATTATGTACTTTCTCTGGTACCCTTTTCTGCATTGTCTTTTTGTATGTAATTTTCCATAAATTAAATAAAACATTTTGAAGACAAAAGAAGGAGGCGGGGCTTAGTTCCCTCCACCCAAACAATGCCAGTATGGTTGTCCACCAGACGATATAGGTCCCTTTAGAGATAGGGGTGGTGAGAAGCCCACCATCGAAGAGAATTAATTTTGCAACATACCCAGCGACAGAGTTAAATGCCTTTTCTCTGACCCTTTTTTCTGTCCTCTCCTGTGAGCTCTGACCTGCAACCTGGAGAACAGGGACACCCTGAAGGGGACAGAAATCTGTGTGTGTGGTGTGCCTGAAACTTGGTGCCCTTGAGATCTCTGACTGACCTTGTCCTCCTCAAGATCATGGGCCCTCGTGGTGAATGCAAGGAAGACTTCTTTTCACATGCACATATTTCCATCACGACGATTACTGTCAAGTTCCACATGTACGCACATGAACGCATGCACACATGCATGCACGCACACTACTCCCAATGCCCCTTGTATATGGCCCCACCAGTTGTATTTGTTGTTGCCTTTTGTGTGTCCCTATTAAAAAAAACTTAATGAGACACCACTGTGATGAAGATGAGAAGCATGGATGGGTAGAATGGATGGATGGATGGCGGTTTGAATTTGGGGGCGAGGAGTGAGTTAGGGGTCATCAGAGTATGGTTGGTAATCTTTGATCAATAGATATATCGACAGATAGCCTGGGTGAATGAATTAGTGGATGGCTGGATACATGGGGTTGGATGTGGGAAGCAGGAGGTGAGGGAGTGTTGATGCAAAAAGGTAATGAAAAGATCATTGCATGAATTAACAGAGGGGTGAGTGAATGAATGGATGAACAGAAGGGTGAGGTGGGTAAACGGATGAACATAGGGGGTGAGTGGATGAACAGAGGGGTGAGTGGCTGAATGGATGAAGAGAGGTGAGTGGATAAATGGATGGACAGAGTGGCGAGTGGATGAATGGAAGAAACAGAGGGGTGAGTGGATGTATGGATGAACAGAGGAATATGCGATGTTACATCACATGCGCTACATTGCATGTGATTACAACGCGTTTGTTACATCTACTGCGTTGTTACAACGCAAACCACAACATCGCAAGTAGTTTCTACGACTTGCTGTAGGGGGCAAGCTGGGCTTAGGAATAGTGGGCCTGATTCACAGGACTAATCTGAGACAAAATCCTGAACTTACTACTTTTGGTATTCACAGAAGGCATTTAGTAGTAGTAAAGTTACGATTCCTAACTTTACTACTGCTAAATGCCTTCTGTGAATACCAAAAGTAGTAAGTTTAGGATTTTGTATCAGATTAGTTCTGTGAATTGGACCCAGTATAATTTACTATTCCAACTCCAGCGTGTGCAACAGTAGGGAAGGTGTTGGAATAGTAAATTATACTATTACTTTATTTAGCCCAACCCCTACAACAAGTCGTAGAAACGACTTGTGATGTAATGGTTTCCGTTGTAACAACGCGGTTGTTGTAACAACCACGTTGTAATCACATGCGTTGTAGCCCATGCGATGTAAACGCTGTTATCCTGAACAGAGGAGTGAGTGGATGAAAGGGTGGTGGAATGCATTAGGGTTGTGTGAACGGACTGTGATAGAAGAGTGCGGGTGGAGACAGATGCAAAAGTGGATGATGAATGAAAGAACAGATGGATTAGAGGTGCACAAACGACAGTAAACTCTCACCTGAGATACTGCTATTGGAGAGCAGATGTGGTGACTTCAAAAACACCAGATTGGCCCTTTGAGGCCTGAGCTCCAAGTCCTTATTCGTCAGTTGAAGTGACCTTGACTCACAGCTGATGTTTCCTCCGTGGTCTAAATCCCAGGACCTCAACAACAGGAGCGGGTGACGGATGGAGGGCTGAGCTGGCGGATGAAGTCTCGTGATAGCAGCCTCCGTTCACGGAGCTACCGTGGTCTGAAGCATCTGGCTGGTAGTTACATGCAGTCTGTGGCAGTCAGTGTCAAACCTCTGCTGATATCACTAAGCACAGGAAAGAGGGGGCTGAAATAAGCTGAAGATTTCATAGAAGGACGTTTTGATAAACTCCCTGCCAGGTGGGATGTGTGCGTCACCCAGTTTGCCACATTAGATGATAACAACAAAAAATTTAAGTGTGACCATGCAGCGCGTTGGGTTGTAATACAGGTCCCCTCCCACCGGGCAGGGTGTCTATCTCTCCACATATCCACCAACTTCCCCTCGGAGATTTGGTCGCGCAGGGCCGCTCCTGCCTGGGGATGCAGTGGGTGTGGTGAGCCCTGCCTGTCTAGTTGGTCGTTCAGCACTGCATTGAAATCACCTCCCCAGATTATCGAGTCACATTGGGTAGCTACAATTCTAGACCAGAGATCTCTAAAGAACCCAGGGGAATCAATATTCGGCCCATAGATGGCCACCAGGACAACTCGTCTGCCTCCCAAGAGGCCATGAAGGACTATATATCTACCTTCTTGATCAATGTGAACCTCTAGGTCCCTCCAATCCAGATTTTTGCGTATTAATATGGCCTCCCCCGTGCTTAGTTGGAGTAGATAGCAGAGTGTATTGTTGCCCAGTTCGCATGTTTGAGTCTGGGTGATGGTGTAACATTTAGATGCGTCTCCTGTACAAAACATATGTCTATCTTGTGCCGTGTCAGATAAGCATGCATAAGTCTGGCTTTCCTATTATCATTTAGACCTCTAACGTTCCAAGTTAACACATTAACCTTCATGTGCTGTAGTTAGCCAAAAATCTGTATAAACAAAATTTGAATGTCTCCCCAAAATAATATGGTACTTCAAGCGTGACATCAGAAGAAGCCAAGGTTGTGCGGACCAGAACAAAGAAACCAAACGTAACCTACACCACCCCCCACCCACTCCAACCCCCCAAATAGGTTGTGTAAAGCCCCACCCCTGCCCGCTAGTTAAACGGTCTAACATGAACAATGGGAACTTTCCCTTGAGGGCGAGGGTATAGCGGCACACTCCCCGTTTGCACAGGGTGGTTGAGAACTAAATCAAACGCCAACCCGCGGAGGCGCGGTCAGGCCAGCCATCGAGACCCAAAGTGATAATAACAACAAACCCGCTTCTAAGTTAGCGCAACACAGACATCCCATCAGCATATTTCAAGAAAAGAGAGTGGCAAGTAGTATAGCATTGTCAGTACAGTGGCGGCAGCATGAGGAAAAACATCAAGTGACAATGAGAATAACAGCGAACAACATCAAAGCAATGCAAGTGGAATATATTCCGATTAATCATTATCACTCAGCCGATCAGCTTGCAGTTCCGGCCCCCCTCCATCTCTCTTTGACTTTGGACCACATATGTGTTTGGCAAGTTTGAGTGCCGATTTGGCATCTGCAAAGAAGTGAGCTGTACCATCATAGGACACCATACGTTTTGCAGGATAGAGTAAAGAATATGGGATCTTCGCCTGCAATAACAATCTTTTAGCCTGGAGAAACTCATGACGCGCAGCCTGTACTGCGGGTGTAAAATCTGGATAAAATGAAATATTGTTCCCCTTGTGGACGATGCTACCTCGTTCTCTCGCCAGTCTTAAGATGGTGTCCCTGTCTTGATAATTCAGGATTTTGGCAAGGATGGGTCTAGGTGTACCACCAACCGGCGGCTTTGGGCCCAGTGCCCTGTGCGCCCACTCCACCGCGAATACCTGAGAGAGGTGCGGGTCAAAAAGTTCATGGAGTAAATCTGCAGCAAAGATCTCCATCTTAGGCATAGCCGTGGTCTCCGGAATACTCGTGAGTCTGAGGTTGTTTCTCCTTGATCGCGCTTCAAGGTCATCGTTCTTCTCCCTTATGACCGTTAAGAGTTTATCCATATTTAGGAGTTGTTCTTTTGTCTCTTTTTGGAACTCATGAAACTCGACCTGCCTATTTTCAAGTATATCCAGGCGCGTTTCGTGCGTTGTGACCTGCGTTTTCACTGTCTCTAATTGCGAGGTCAGGGTATCCAGTTTCGCATCTATGTTCCGTAAGCTGGATCGCATTTCAAGCATTAGCGACCGCAGGTCTCCTTCTCCTTGGTCCGATATGCCCTCCCCACCAGTCGCATCTGGAGCACCTGGGTCTTGGTCAGGTTGTCTCTTGGTTCTTCTGTTCTCAAAGGTAATTTTTGGTTGCTTTGCATCTACTCTGCCCATGGCGGTCTCACTATACAACTCCTCCGCACCTTATACCAAGGGCACTGTGTTTCACTGGACAGGAGCACTGGGCCCAGGAGTATCAGACCACCACAAACGGCCGCAGCAGGGGGGTATCAAATCCCACAGGATCCTTTGCCACAAGGGGATATGAGCCCTTAAGGTAACTGCAATAATAGCGTGCAGTGCACGTTCGCCACCAGAATACAGTGAGTGAGGTATAGACTGTTGGTCGCACCCAGATGAGTCAAACCTGCCTCGGTCAGTGCCTCCGAAGAATGATGGTGCCGCTTGGTCTTCTAGTCCGAGTATTCTGCTGCGCACCTGCTGCCCACTCCAAGGGCTCACCGCTTACGAGCTAGGGCGTCTGCTCAAAACTCCATGACCAGCGGATTCCGCGCCCAAGATGGCGACCACTTGCAGCGCAGGTGTGTTTGTAGGCACCCACCATCGGCTCAATGGGAACTCTAAAGTGAGAAGGACACCTTTTGTAAGAGGACAGTACAGGCTTTGGGGGCACCGCAGTAAGACCTCGCAATCAGCACCTTGACCCAATCTGCGCAACCTGGTAGCATCACGTGGAGCTCAGTGTGCAGTTCAACAGGGAATCACAGCATAGCAGCCCAGGGGGGACACCCATGAATGCCACTATCTCCTAACTGTAGTTTCCAAGTGTTTTCCACCCTGGTGACAAGAGTGGGGGAGGGCAACACTGGTCGCGCGAGTCCCTGGTTATTGCCATTTTGTCCGCCTGTTGGGTGAGGAATGGCAGATCAGCACCACAAAATGGCCTCTCGGGCGGCCGCCCACCGCTCTTCCCCGTAGCGGATCTACGAGCGCAGGAGGAGTCTGGGCCCTACAGAGGGCTGCCGCAGCAAGCACTCACCGGCCGCAGCAGAGGAGCGGAGGAATGATGGGTGAGTCTGGTTCCGTCAATTCTCCGCGGTGAGCTGGGGCAGGCCGATGTCGCCAGGCAGGGCCTATCACACATCGGGTTAAATTTTAGGTCATCCCCGAGACCCTGGATCCCGCCTCCAGTCCGCCATCCGTCCCCGTCTCCGCACCTCGGGACGAGTCAGTGTTGTGGCCGCTCTTTCTTAAGTCTTTCTTAAGCAGCGCAGCCAGCCGCACCTCCACAGGAACGCCAAATTAGCAGGATAAGTGCAGGATGAAGGTCTCAACCAGCGGAGCTCCCTCAAGCAGCGGCCATTTCGCAGCCCTGCTAGCCACGCCCCCCCTGGCAAACAGATCAACTTAAACATCTTGGCATACTATATTACCACTCCAAACACAACCTGTCTTTAAAGTGGGATTCTATTCTAGATCATATTAAAGAGAAATTTCTAAAATGGGCACCTTTACATTTAACTTGGTGGGGGAAAGTTGACGCTATTAAAATGGTTATTGCTTGATATTGCTGAGAATATGGACGGATTTTTTAAATAATTTATTTGAAATAATAAATCTCCTTGTTATAAAAAATTTAAATTTGCTAAGTGCAGTGTGGTTTTGATTTACCACATTTTCTTAATTATCATAAAGGCATTATTTTAAAACAAAGCACCTGATGCTTCCAGCAAATGGTGTTTAGTAACTCACCTTCATGGCTTCGTATTAAACAAAGCTTGATTTCACCATTTCCTTTACCTGTTATGCTCACTATGGCTAATTCAGCTTCTCTGCTAAAGAGATCTATCATTATGAAGTGGACTAAATTAATACTACAAGATTTGGATTTTATTATTCAATCTCCTTTGTCACGTACACATTAAACTTATCGCTATGGTATAATCCTATGTTAAAGCTATCTCGTCACTCTAAATTTTGACAATCCTGTATTAAAGCTGGTATTTTTTATTTAAAAGATGTTTATCATAACAATGCTTTTTAAACTTTTCATGAATTACAGCCAAGATTTAAATTACAGTCATCAGATATTTATAAATATGAAATCTTATGTAATTCCATCATTGATTAATTTCCAAATAATTATCCTCATGGTACTACCTCTGATTTAGAATTATATATTCAAACAATTTCTTCATCATCCCACACTGTGACATTGTTATATATAATATTAAATGATGATGCAGGTGTTAATATTGACTTTTAATCTTCATTTTGGAACGCAGAACTAGATATGTTGTTATCTCCAGATATTTGAAGGAAAATTTGGTTGAATAATATCTCTGGATGGCTGCCTGTTTCTCTATACCAAAATAATTGCTTTATATTATACAATTGTCTTTGGGCTCTGTTACCGCTATTTAATGCAAAACTTTTGGATTCCCTCAATTGTTGGAACTGTTCTTTGAATATTGGATTGTTAGGATATGTTCTTTATGAGTGTCATATTATTAGGAAGTTTTGGACCGAGGTTTGGAAAATTGTTACTAAAATATTGACTATCTCAAACAGTTTATCAAATAAATTATTAATTTGTAAGTCAGCTTCACTTACTACCAAATTATCTGTAATAGCAAACCTTTAGATTTTTTTGATTACCGCAGCTTTAAAATCAAATATTGGCAACTCGAAAAATGCCTCATTACTATCAAGTAATGCATGGTGACATTGGGTAATTTATACCACAAAAGAAGCAAATTTGACTTTATTAGGCATAGTCCATACTAATAAGTATCAACTGTTCTGGAAACCAATCGATGATTATTTTGCATTATATATTTAAATAGATTCTTTTAATAATGGTTTGTAGTTTTTTTAAGTATATTGGTTGAACTTGGTAGCTCTTTAAATAATTATTTGTATTGATGATTATATTTACTCTACTTTTTCTGTTTATTGCCCAAGTAAAATTGTTATTGCATTGGTACTATATGAGATCGCTTATAATTTTATCTTACATTATATTGTTTTATGGTCCAGATAATACATTGATATAATTTATTATGTACTTTCTCTGGTACCCTTTTCTGTATTGTCTTTTTGTATATAATTTTCCATAAATTAAATAAAATATTTTGAAGACAAAAGAAGGAGGCGGGGCTTAGTTCCCTCCACCCAAACAATGCCAGTATGGTTGTCCACCAGACGATATAGGTCCCTTTAGAGATAGGGGTGGTGAGTAGCCCACCATCGAAGAGAATTAATTTTGCAACATACCCAACGACAGGGTTAAGTGCCTTTTCTCTGACCCTTTTTTCTGTCCTCTCCTGTGAGCTCTGACCTGCAACCTGGAGAACAGGGACACCCTGAAGGGGACAGAAATCTGTCTGTGTGTGTGGTGTGCCTGGAACTTGGTGCCCTTGAGATCTCTGACTGACCTTGTCCTCCTCAAGATCATGGGCCCTCGTGGTGAATGCAAGGAACCCTTCTTTTCACATGCACATATTTCAATCACGACGATTACTGTCAAGTTCCACATATACACACATGCACGCATGCACACATGCATGCACGCACACTACTCCCAATGCCCCTTGTATATGGCCCCACCAGTTGTATTCGTTGTTGCCTTTTGTGTGTCCCTAGTAAAAAAAACTTAATGAAACACCACTGTGATGAAGATGAGAAGCATGGATGGGTAGAATGGATGGATGGATGGCGGTTTGAATTTGGGGGCGAGGAGTGAGTTAGGGGTCATCAGAGTATGGTTGGTAATCTTTGATCAATAGATATATCGACAGATAGCCTGGGTGAATGAATTAGTGGATGGATGGATACATGGAGTTGGATGTGGGAAGCTGGAGGTGAGGGAGTGTTGATGCAAAAAGGTAATGAAAAGATCAATGCATGAATTAACAGAGGGGTGAGTGAATGAATGGATGAACAGAAGGGTGAGGGGATAAACAGATGAACATAGAGGGTGAGTGGATGAACAGAGGGGTGAGTGGATGAATGGATGAAAAGAGGTGAGTGGATAAATGGATGGACAGAGTGGCGAGTGGATGAATGGAAGAAACAGGGGTGAGTGGATGTATGGATGAACAGAGGAATATGCGATGTTACATCACATGCGCTACATTGCATGTGATTACAACGTGTTTGTTACATCTACTGCGTTGTTACAACACAAACCACAACATCGCAAGTAGTTTCTACGATTTTCTGTAGGGGGCAAGCTGAGCTTAGGAATAGTGGGCCTGATTCACAGGACTAATCTGAGACAAAATCCTAAACTTACTACTTTTGGTATTCACAGAAGGCATTTAGAAGTAGTAAAGTTACGATTCCTAACTTTACTACTGCTAAATGCCTTCTGTGAATACCAAAAGTAGTAAGTTTAGGATTTTGTATCAGATTAGTTCCGTGAATTGGACCCAGTATAATTTACTATTCCAACTCCAGCGTGTGCAACAGTAGGGAAGGTGTTGGAATAGTAAATTATACTATTACTTAATTTAGCCCAACCCCTACAGCAAGTCGTAGAAACGACTTGTGATGTAATGGTTTCCGTTGTAACAACGCGGTCGTTGTAACATCCACGTTGTAATCACATGCGTTGTAGCCCATGCGATGTAAACGCTGTTTCCCTGAACAGAGGGGTGAGTGGATGAAAGGGTGGTGGAATGCATTAGGGTTGTGTGAACGGACTGTGATAGAAGAGTGCGGGTGGAGACAGATGCAAAAGTGGATGATGAATGAAAGAACAGATGGATTAGAGGTGCACAAACGACAGTAAACTCTCACCTGAGATACAGCTATTGGAGAGTAGATGTGGTGACTTCACAGGACACCAGATTGGCCCTTTGAGGCCTGAGCTCCAAGTCCTTATTCGTCTGCTGAATGGACCTTGACACACAGCGGATGTTTCCTCAACGGTCTAAAACCCAGGACCTCTGCACCAGGAGCGGGTGACAGATGGAGGGCTGAGCTGGCTGATGAAGTCTCCTGATAGCAGCCTCCGTTCACGGAGCTACCGTGGTCTGAAGCATCTGGCTGGTAGTTACATGCAGTCTGTGGCAGTCAGTGTCAAACCTCTGCTGATATCACTAAGCACAGGAAGGAGGAGGCTGAAATAAGCTGAAGATTTCATAGAAGGACGTTTTGATAAACTCCCTGCCTCCTCCGTTCCTTAAAGTGTTTGTCACAGCGTGTGACTTGCGCAAACTTTATGTGTGTTTTCTTTTTGTTTTGCCACTGTGTGTCACTGTGCAAAATTGCTGGTCTCTCTTTCTCATTCGATCACTTAAAATGAAAGTGATGGGAGGAGATGGGGGGGGGGGCAATCTCTCTGCTCATCGCTGTTGCCATGGATTCTCCTTTAAGACCCAGTAGATTAGCAAGGATACCATGGCCCTGGTGTATTCAAGGGAACTGTCCCCCTTTAGCTGATGTTGGGGTAGTAAAATACAGTAATTATCAGGATTCAGTGGGCCCCTCAGGGCTCTGTGATCTGGTGCTACTGCACCTGCTGCACCAATGGTAGCTATTCCTCTGTTAAAAGTCAAGAATGGGGTTAATGTTTATGGGATTTATAGAGGGTATTGGTGGTGCTGGTATTGGTGGTTGTGGTACTGGTATTGGTGATGGTGGTAGTGTTATTGATGGTGGTGGCATTGGTGGTGGTGGTATTGGTGGTGGTGGCATTGGTGGTAATGGTATTGGTGGTGGCAGTATTGGTATGGGTATTGGTGGGGGTGGAATTGGTATTGGTGGTGGTACTGGTATTGGTGGTACTGCTGGTATTGGCGGTAATGGTGGTATTGGTATTGGTGGTGGTAATGGTGGTGGTACTGATGGTGGTGGTATTGGTGGTGGTATTGATGGTGGTGGTAGTATTGGTGGTGGTTGTGATATTGGTGGTGGAATTGGGTGGTTGTGGTATTGGTGGTTGTGATAATGGAATTAATAAGGAAAGCGCTATTGGATAAATTACCAATAGTGCCAAATGTATATTTTGTGTGTGGTAAAAGTGCTTATATGAAATTGCCAAAGAATTGGTATGGTACGTGTTATTTGGCTGTGGTATTTCCTAAAATCTTCCATGTGGATGATTATTGGCCTTTGGAAGGAAAAAGATCTCACAGAGGAAAACGTGATGTAAGTGCAGGAGAAATTGTTGGGGATCTATTTGGCACCATGATACCTAGCTTGGGTGTGATTTTGAATGATGTGAAAAGTAGAAAATTGGCAACGCTGGTGGATAAACTATCTGTTAATACGGCCCAAATTGTATTACTTGTTGATGGGGAGTTGGTTTCGATAAGGGCTATGGTTCTTCAAAATAGACTTGCATTAGACGTGTTATTAGCAAAAGCCAGAGGAGTCTGTAAATTATTGAAAGTTCAACAGTGCTGTACTTATATTCCTGACAATTGTCGGGATATAAGGAAGTACATTAGTAACAATTCAGAGATACATCAAGATTCACGTGATCTGGCTGCCGAGGGACTTTGGGAATGCATTTGTAAGGGATTGGAAAGGTTGGGAGCTGGTTTGGAGGCCTGGGTCAAGGAATAATGGGATACATCTCGAAACCTATCATAATAGTTGGCATTTTTATAATAGTACTATTGGGAGCCATCAAGGCTTACAAATGGCAAAGAGCACGTCATAAGGAAAATGCTTTGAAAAAACGAGAGCAGCAGTTGGAACGACTGCAGGACAGTCATTATCTGCACCTTAAAGGGCTAGAAAGATTTAGACATGGACAGCAAGCTACAACCTCTGTTTAGGTCGGTCTTTTCTACAAGGAGAAAACTTTGAGACGGTAGAATATTGTCTGGGGAACTGATAGAGTGCTTACAGCACTCTTAATTATATGGGTGCACTATACTCATGGTTTAAACACATACATGTATTTTTGTTTTTTGCAGTGTTTAATGATTATTGAGATGCATGTATTCAAAGTTATATTAGCATTAAAATGTAGTGTACACATTTAAGTAGGACTTTCTATGTATTAAAGAAACCTATAATTCCTGTATGTATAATGTGCAGGATGAAATACTACTCGTGCAATGTAATTTGTGTTTAGTTTAAGTTGCCTGAATTGTAGGCCCAAACTGCAGGTTGTTTTGCGTTTCGTTTCTCCTCGGTTGCTCAAGAATTATAATTAAATGAATCCTTTTTATGCTCGAAGACAGTTTTTTCTCATCCTACTGCAGGAATTCGACCACGTTATTCTTAGATTTAAGGAGATACCCTGAATGTCTTTGAAGAAGGCTGGAAGGCGAAAATGGAGGTCGCCTTTCGCGCCTGGCATTTCTGGAAACCAAGGCCACTGGAAGAAGAATCAAATTAATTAAAGCTTCTGTGGAAACTTACTGAAAGATGTTGCAAATGGAAAATTTTACCTTGTGACGTATTGTGGGTTGAACATTGCCTTTTTGTATGATGTGCAGGGACAGATTCGAGAGACTTCTGCATTTTTCGGAGGAGAAGAAGCATCTTAGAATGAGCTCCATAGCTTTGAGCTATCAGACCCATTTGATGTGAGTACTTCTTAGGAAGTCAACACGTGCTGACACCTTTGGGATAGGATATCGTAGAAATAGGTTGGATTTTAATGTAGAGCAGAGTAGGGAAAGACACCTTTGTTCTCTTCTCGAATGAAAAGAGAATTGGACTCAGCTTCTATTCTTTGTTGCATTTTGATTTTGGAGTTCATCATATTATGCCTTTTGTGGGAATGAATTATATTCGTAGACTAGGCTCTGTATTGATTGTACCTATATACTCTGATATTGAGGTGTGTTTATATTCAATTATTTTTGGCCTTATAATTATTCCACAAAACTGGAATTCAGAGTCTGTGGTCCTTTACAAGCATGACTAAATTGAAAGTATAATCTTGAGTTGTTTTACCCCCTCAACACTTTTAGCAGGCGATAAAAGACCATCTGCCTTGAATTTAGTAGGGAAGGCAAGGAGTAATATTTAGCGTAATCAGGTCTATCACACTTATAATAGGGAGGAGGGCTGATAGGTGGAGAAGTGTGGCTCAATGTGGAGAAGTGTGGCTCAATGGTTAGAGCGGCAGACCCTGATGCAGAGGTCTAGCCCGGGACCAGGGTTCAATACCCGCCTCGGCGGCTCTTGGACTCAGTTTCCTCGGACCTGATAATTCTCGCCTCTGTGCCTATTCTAATCATGGGTCCCACTCTGCAACTCTGGGCAATAGCTTGCTTAAACTCCACAACGGCCCCAACAATGCTAGGATGCCTGGCTTCACCTTGGGGGTGCCCAGGAGTGAGCACTTCACAGGGAAAAGCCAGGAAGGGTTCCACAGCGGTATGCGTACAAGCGCCGAGATGCCTCATGGGTGATTCGTGCGCTATACAAGTACTACACATTTACATTTTTTTTTTATATAGTTTGGTGGACAAGTTACTCCATCATGTTGTGACGGAGAATCCTGTTCACCAAAATCCAACGTGGGCCCTATTCCTAATTCTGACAAGTCCCACTGCTCTCCAATAACTTTGTTTTCTGCAAAATGTATTCCCACAGTGATTTATAGCACCTTTACCTTTTGGAATGAATTAAGTGAGTTATTAGGGAAGATAAGGATCAAAGCCTTTAGACATATCTTTTCTCTTCCCACTTTCTCTTATCGTTCACAATTTCAATTAGATCACTATGGGCTCTTTTGCCCTCTAAGCAAAATTCACCTAGATTAAAAGTCTTATCTGTATTTTTACCACAATTTGAAATGGCTGAAGATTGGTGTGATATACTTGTGTATACAGATTTTAAAAACAGAGTTCAATAAAAAAATAAACTAATGTCATTCGGGAGAAAATAGAAAGACTAATGAATGGAAAACAGCATACATTCCTTTAATAACACTTGAACCAAACTAAAAACCTGCTGCTGTCCATTTTTTAAGGACTGAATGTATGGTCAGTAAATCAGATAATGTCACATATCAAATAGGGAGATGAACAACTCATTTGTTACATGTTTAAAATTATCTATCAAGCCCTTCGATGGTTGACAACGTTCATTGTTGTGACACCTGTTTATCACAGAGAAGCCAACAGGACATTATGTTGAATGAAGTAAATGGAAGGATTCAAGGTCCCGCCTTCTGAGTTTTGAACACCAGTTTATTCAAATTTTTTTATTAAAATTGTATTACTATGTTTTAACCAAGAGATTTTCAGAAGATTTAGTAATAGATGCCTGCCGAAGTAGAATTTTACTTTCCACTTTTTTTAAATAATATTTTAATGTAAATTTAATTGTAATTTTTTGTATCATGATGATATTAAATGGTTTACAACAAACATATAGTTTGACTTGCTTTATGGTCTTAGAGAACCTGGTGCTAAATGTACAAAAAAGTGGCCGCAAAATACCAGTTGCAATTTACAACAAATATTTTTGTGACCTGTGAGTTCATAAAATTCCAAATTGCAGTGGTTGTCATCAGAACTAGCTCGTGAATAGTAATGAGGTAGGTTGCAAATGGTGACTTTACAAGTGGAGTCCATCACATGAATAGTGGCCTGCAATGGTCAGAAGACCACCACGTCTGTAATTGCTTTTTAATAACGTATTTATTTTCATTGCAACTCATTTTCCTTTAACCACATGGCTGCTGGGCGTTTCCCCCCCTCCTGTGCTGGAAAATGCCATTTTGGTGGCACCATGACGAGCTCAGCTCGTCATCAGCACACGACACCCGTGGGTGATGACGAGCTGAGCTCGTCATCAGCATCGAAAGGGTTAAGAACACACTGCAGCATTACACATTTTTTAAACTTTTTTATCTAAAGTTTGAGAGTTCTTAGTGGTCCACTGGACAACTGCTTAAACCCCAATAAATATTTTTTTATTATTTCACAAAATTGAAGTGGTCCCTTTAGGACCACTTGCCTTTTGCAAATGCATTCCCACCCCAACTCAGGAGTCGTTAATTATTTTATTTGAATTTGAATTCGAATTTGTATAGCGCGTAAATCACCCATAGGTCTCATAGCGCTTGCAGAAATTCAGTGAGAAAATTGGGTAGGGGGTTGACCAAGGTCTAGAAGAGCCAGGTTTTCAGGTGCTTGCGGAATGTGTTATGATTCGGATCAATTCTAATTGATAGGAGTAGAGCGTTCCATGTTTTTGGGCCTATTTTAGAGAAACATCTGTCCCTGTTTCTGACCGTGCGAACTTTTGGGACTGTTAGAAGGTGTTTGTCTGAGGATCGGAGGGTTCTAGTCGGGCAGTAATCATAGAGTTTTCTTTCCAGGTATTTTGGTCCTTGACCATTGATATTTTTGTGGACCAGGCAGCATATTTTAAATTTGATACGTTTCTTTATGGGGAGCCAGTGTAATTTCCTAAGACAAGGGGCCGATGAAGTGCGGGGCAGAAGATCAAGGACCAGCCTGGCCGCTGTATTTTGAAGGGTCTGGAGTTTGGTCAGGAGACTTTCATTGATGGCAGCAAGCAGTGCATTCCCGTAGTCCAGGCGACTTATGATTAGGCCCTGGATTAGGGGCATACGGGACGATATGGGGATCCACTTAAAGATCTTTCTGAGGCTGCGAATTAGTCCTAAGCTGGTGTGTACTACTTTGTTCACGTGAGATGACATGGATAGTTTATTATCAATGGTAACTCCCAGATTCCTAACTGAGTTTTTCGGGGCAGAGCAGGGGCCAAGTGTTGGTGGCCACCATTCACTTGACCAGTATTTCTGCGCATTTCCAAATAACATAATCTCAGTCTTTCCATCATTAAGCATCAGGTAGTTATTGGCCATCCATTCTTTTATAGAGGTCATGCATTGTTGGAATCTGGATTTAGCGTCTGTGGGGTTTGGGCCTAAGGTGATTAACAGCTGAGTGTCGTCAGCGTAAGACACAGTTTCAAAACCGAAATCTCTGATTACCTTTGCCAGAGGGGATAGATATAGATTAAAAAGAGTGGGACTCAGTATTGATCCCTGAGGTACACCCTTGTCGTTTTCCGCATTAGCTGGAAAAAAATGGTCCAAGTTGGACCCTCGATTGCCTTTTGGTCCAGTAGCTCTGGATCCAGAGTAGGGCTGAGCCCTCGACACCAATCTCAGCCAGGCGCTCTAAAAGAATGCTATGTGAGATGGTGTTGAAAGCCACCGACAGGTCAAGCAGGATCAGGATGGCTGATTGTTTTGCGTCGATGGACAGCCGAATGTTATCCACAGTCTCAAGCAGGGCAGTCTCAGTGCTGTGGAAAGCTCTGAAGCCTGACTGGGATGGGTCCAGTAGCTTGTTTTCTTCCAGGTCTTTAACTAACTGTTTATTTATTAATGATTCCATGATTTTCCCAAAGAGGGGTAAAAGGGAGTTCGGGCGGTAGTTTAGGGGTTGTTTTGGGTCGGCGTTGTTTTTATTTGTATCGGTATGATTATGGCCTTTTTCCATTGAGTGGGGACCGTACAGTGAGCTAAGGAAAGATTCAGGGTTGCGGTCAGTTCAGTGATCATGGCCGGACCAATTTTAGCCAGGATTTGGGCGGACGCTGGGTCTGCTGGAGACCCTGATTTGATTTTCCTTATTGTAGTGCCTATTTCCTCCTCTGAAAATGTGTCAAATTCTTTTAGAGCATTATAAAGGGGAGGTTGTTCTTTGGGTGATTGGTCGGTTAGCCTTTTGCCTATAGCTGGCACAGTCGGTTTAGGGAATAGTTTATGTATGTCATTTATTTTGTCCGTGAAGTAGGTGGAGAGGACATTAACCCACTCTTGAGACTCTATGCTGGAGGTTGGCAGGATAGGGGGTTTGTGAATTCTTTTACTATTGAGTACAGTTGTCTATGTGAATTCCCTGCTTGGCTAATCCTGGTTCCAAGGTAGACTTTCTTTGCTGATGCTATCTTGTTCATGTAGTCTTTATGTAAGGATTAATACTGTTGTTTATCGGTTGTGTTTTTTGTTTTTCGCCATTGTCGTTCGGCTGTTCTAGCCGCCTGTTTAGCTATTTTTAGGTTAGAGGTGAACCAGGGGGATCGTTTGTTGGGGCATTTGGATGCCTGTTTCGGGGCTATAGTGTCTAAGGCTATAGTGATGGCCAGATCTAGGTCGGCTGCCGCCTTATTAAGGTCGGTGGACTGAGTTATTTGAGGGGAGATGAAGTGAGTAGAAAATGAGTCAAGGTTGATCTTGTTCCAAGGGCGGCTCATTATTACTTCCTTTCTATGACGGGGTTGGATGAGGTTCACTGAGATGCTAAACTTAATTATGAGGTGATCTGACCATGTAACAGGGAAGAGCTCATTGATCTGAATTCCCTGAGAGTTTGTGGATATGAGGTCTAGGGTATGTCCTGCATTGTGTGTGGGACCGGTCTTTAATAGTGTCAGACCTAGCGAGTTGATACTAGTAATCAGCTCAATCGTGTGAGGGTTCTGTAGGAGTTCTGCGTGAAAGTTGAAGTCCTCTAATAGGAGGAAATTACTGCATGCCAGGATATGAGGGGCTATAATTTCAATCAACTGTGTAGCAAAGTTGGTTTTATTGCCAGGAGGTCTATAAACGAGGGCTCCTTTCCATGATTCTTTATTATTTAGGTCTAGCGAGAAAATGAGGAGTTCGCCCCAGGTTGCTGTGTGGGTATCTATTGTATGGATTTTAATGTGTGATTTATAAATAATTGCTGTGCCCCCGCCTCTCTTTCCAGTCCTATCCAGTCTGGAGATGTTGTAATCGGTGGGAAGGGCTACCGCTATGTCAGGGGTAGATGATTCTTGAAGCCATGTTTCCGTGATAAAAAAGAAATCGGGTTTTTCTAGAACTAACAATGCCCAGATTTCAAGCGAATGTTTGGGAAGTGAACGGGCATTACCATATAGACATTTGAGCTGTTTGAGTGGCTGCGGAGGGAGCTTATTGTGGTTATGTTTGTCAATGTCATGAGAGGCAGTATTTAAGGAGAGGAGCTCCGATCTGGTATATTTCAGAGTAGCCATATCTGACTATCTGATTTGAAACGAAAAGGGGGAGTGGCGACTGGCGACGGTGGAGCGCGGACGGGCGCAGACGGGTTTGCCTTAGGTGCGCCGCTGCGCGCGTCTGCTCGGCGCACTCACTTTTATCCCTGAGTGGGCGGGACCGCTGGCAGCAGTGTGTGGAGCGCTAACCGGTTTTTCTAACTGGAAGTATGACTGGTTGGTGGTTTAGCCACTCCGTGCAATCGGCACATGCTGTGACGGACCAGGGGGACACCAAGATGACAGGTAGGCAAGTTATGCAAGGAGTTTCTTTCTTTAAAAACTTCTAATCGAATGTACATGCGGCGCAAGTTTTAATAATCTGACAGGTCAAGAGCTACCTTAGTATTGCTTTCACGTTCTCGATCTTGTTTCTGTTTCTGGCTGCGCGCGTCCGCTTGGCGCACTCGCTTTTATCCCTGAGTGGGTGGGACCGCTAGCAGCAGTTTGTGGGGCGCTAACCGGTGTTTCGAACCGGAAGTATGACTGGTTGGTGGTTTAGCCCCTCCATGGAATCGGCACATGCCGTGACGGACCAGGGGGACACCAAGATGACAGGTAGCCAAGTTATGCAAGGAGTTTCTTTCTTTAAAAACTTCTAATCGAATTTACATGCGGCGCAAGTTTTAAAAATCTGACAGGTCAAGAGCTACCTTAGTATTGCTTTCTCGTTCTCGATCTTGTTACTGTTTCTGGCTGCGCGCGTCCGCTCGGCGCACTCGCTTTTATCCCTGAGTGGGCGGGACCGCTGGAGCTACCTTAGTATTGCTTTCTCGTAACCCGAAACATGATGACTGTGTGTAGCCCAACCTTGTCATGGAACCAGCCTCACTTTGTGCTCAAAGAACTTACATCCCCTTGCCGTGGTATGAGTCTTCAGAATACTTGAAACATTTTTTCCTTCATTTATTCTTTTATATTATTTTCGAGTACAAGCGGGTATAGATCATCCAAAGATCTTTTTAGAAAGAGCACCACTATTGTAGGTTGTGTGTGCTGATATTCTATGAGGTTATGGTCGCCCCAAATTAGTACAAGGACAAGTAACTATGTGGTCCGAAGTCCGGGTCTGAAGAATCACGCCAGCTGGGTCTTTCTAACAAGATCTTTGGGTGATCTATACCCGCTTGTACACAAATATTCATAATTTACAACAGTGGTGTGCGCTTTTCTTTTACTAAGAAATTCACTTGTGCCAAGGCAACTTGATTTGTTATGAACTGACGTTGTGTACTGTTATTGTGGACTGCATAAAAACACAAACAGCCTTGAAGAAATCCCTTTGGGACGAAACGTGCCGCGTCGGCTATGAATTTTGTACTGTGTTTTTAAAAAAACGAAGTCTGAAGAAAAATAATATAAAAGAAGGACATTTTTTTCAAGTATTCTGAAGACTCATTGAATTAATTTGGTAGATCTTTTCTTGCTCACTAATCATTAATTAGGATATTTCCCTGTAGTCCTTGTAACTGAAGTTCTTGACCATAGGTGTGTGCTGAGCTATCCTGTACGTTGTGTTTTTGGTTTTCCAAATTTGTGGGGACATAGGAAGGTCACGTTCCCAGCTCTTTGCACCACTATCCTTGCCTAAACTATCCAATACTAAACTGACTGGTGCAGCCTCTGAGTGCCCTGACCTGCTGCCTTTTGTCTTAACTAACAAAAGTGAATGCTTTAAGCAGGTGAATAACCATCAAAGATGAAGAGTGAATCCACTACAAGGTGCAGTCTTCCACAAAGTGGCAGAAAGTAAGTCTAAAACAAGGAGCAATTATACAACCAGCCATGGTGTAGGCCCTGAGGTCTCCACCCCGAAGTGGCAGACAGCAACCCATAGAGGAATAGGTAATTATGCAACTAGCCATGGTGCTGTTGGGAATGTATTCTTGTTGACTCGAGATTGATTTCTGAATCTGATGTTTCGGGAGTTGTGCATGAAGAGGAGTGTGAGGTTGCTTTCAGTTTTAAAGATGTCAATTCTGTGTGCAGCGAACGTTTTTCTTTACAAGAGGATGTTTGGATGGAAGAGATGGATAAAGATTTGGAGTTAAGCAGTGTAAAGAGGTACCTCATACAGGGTTGGCCTGAACAGAGGAAGTTGTCTGGGAACATGATGGGTTTTTTTAAGGTTCAGGAGGAACTTGCGGTGGAAAATGGTTTGATTCTTCGTGGCGACAAGATTGTTCCACCTTTTCAACTTAGGAATTCGCTACTTGAAATTGCGCATGAAGGACATTTGGGGATTTCTTTTACCAGAAGGCGTTTGAAGGAGTCTTTCTGGTGGCCAGGTATTGACTCGTGTGTAGAGCATTTTGTGCGGAAGTGTACACAATGTTCTAACAGCGATAAATCAGCAGTTGCTTTACGTCCTGAGCCATGTCCCATTGATTTACCCTTAGGTCCCTGGCGGAAATTGGGGTTAGACATCATTGGGCCTTTCAGTTGTTTACCAAAGCAGGAGGCTTTCGGCATTGTACTCATAGACTATTTTTCTAAATGGCCTGAGGTCAAAATGGTTAGGGAAGTTACTTCGAATCAAGTCATAGAATTCTTAGATGAGACCTTTTGTAGGGAAGGGATTCCCCAGGAAATTGTGACTGACAATGGCCCACAGTTTGTGAGTAAGGAGATAGAGCTTTTCTTTGCTAAATGTGGTATTGTCCATAGGAAGATTGCAGTTTTCCATCCTGAAGCGAATGGTCAGGTTGAACGCTTCAACCGTGTGGTCAAAGAAGCCATACAGCTTTCTATTAAAGGTAATTTAAACTGGAGGAATGCCTTGCAATCCATGTTATTGGCTTATAGAACTTCTCCCAATTCTGTGACCTTGGTTACTCCTTTTGAGCTTCTGAGAGGGCGGAAGCCCAGCACCAAGTTAGTCCCTTGGTGGTTAAAAAAAAATTTAGCTGGTTTTGAAAATTGTTCTAAAGTTGATTTTGAAGCTGTTCAACACAGGGTTCAGTCATATAAGGAAAGGATGAAACGCGATATGGTCAAAAGGATTGGTCCTACGTCTATTCGTTCCATCAAGGTGGGCGACCTCGTTCGCATTAAAAAGAAAGAGGGTGTGAGTAAGGGTTTTCCTGTTTGGTCAAACCCCAAGAAGGTTGTTGAAGTTTTTAGAAATGCGGTCAGGCTTGATGGTGGTTCTGTCTGGAACTTGAGCAGGGTTTCCTTGTTTAATGGTCCCTTTCAATCGGTGGAAGATTCGGACAGCAATGTTTTTTATGATGTTGGAAGAATGAGTGATAATGGCGAATGTCCTCAAGCTGTGTGTGATTCTAACAACACCAGAGCTGTACGCTCACATCGCTTACCTGTTAGGTTTAATGATTTTGTGATGAATTGATTTTTTTTTTTGTGTTTTTTTTGTTTTTCTTTTAAGGGGGGAAGGTGTGTTGGGAATGTATTCTTGTTGACTCGAGCTGTCACGAGCGTTCAGGCATGTCTGGCTGCTCGTGACAAGCTCGTGTTGTTGTACCATCTTGTTATCTTTTGAAACTCCTAGAATGTTATCGTTGTACCACATCTGTTGAGCAGGCATTACTAACCTGAACCTTAAGACGTGAGCACCTAATAAACTCCGTCTCTGACTACGACTTCTTTTGTGTCCTGCTTTGACTTTCCTACAGGTGCACTCTTTGAAAATTCACCCAGGAGCAGCAGATTACCAACCTACAGGAATGGGTGCTGTATAAGGAGTCATGGTTTATGCTCAGGTGGATGTGTGCGTTCCCCTTGGGTTGATCTAGTGGAACAAAGAATGCAGAGGTTTGTCAAGCAAGAAAGATTTAAGCATCATAGGATGTGTCCATGTCTCCCAAGGGTCACACTTCCCAGTGTTCTTTATTTAATTTTTTTGTTTAGTCCTCTTTTCACCATGGCTTCTGCAAACTCAGCATGCCTTATGATACATGTATTTGCTTTGGTGCCACTTCACCAAACTGGACTGAAGCGCCCACTACTGTAACCCTGGGTAGGTGTAATCATGGGACCTTTCACGTTTCTGGTGCCGTCTTACCCCTCCACCTGGAGTAGTCAGCCCATAGCCCTTTCCTCTTGCTAGAGCTACATGCCACATACGTCTGCCAAGTCCAACACATTTCTTTTAACCAGGTTGTAGGTGTAGGAGCATATGGATCAATCTAAAATCTAGAAATCTCACTTCCAACTAGAAATATATGATTGAACAATAAGCCCCGTTGTGGTCTCTTCAACATGCTGTGCCCGAAAAGCCTCCACCAACTTTTCCATCCTGGGGATAGTCTGGATGAGGTCTGATATACACAGAATTAGATCATCCGCATAAAGCACTATCTTTTTGCATTAGTAAGGAGAGTGAGGGCGAACATTTCAATATAGGGAGTGGACAGAGGACAATTCTGCCTTGTTCCCCTACAGATTCCAAAGCTCTTTTTAAGAGAGATATTGAATACATTCAGGATGACGACTTCGTGTACAACCTCGGAAGGGTTGCAATAAAACAAGCACTAACAAGCTTCCAGAACATTCCATAGGTAGGCCCAGCATACACAGTCAAAAGCCTCGGCAGCATCTATCATGACCACTAACAAAGGTATTCAACAGGTGGTAGCCAAATCAATTGGCCCAATCATTTGCTGAGATAGCATTCATCTGCTTTATTGGAGCTATCCCCCTGGGAATTAATGATCAACTCCTTTATGGTGTTCCTAGACCTCTCAGTTCTCACCTTCCATGCCAGACGTGTGACCGATAGTTCACCATACTCAAGCTGATTCATGCACCTGGACTGTCATCTTTACCTACAGTTGGTGCCAAGCTTGATCTTAATTTCAGCTGCACCTCTTCCAACTTCCTCAATTCCTGCTCTCTACCCAATCAGGTGTTTTGTGCCCTTAAGGTCGCCTCTAACAGCCCAAGTGTTAGACCTGGCCTCGTGGCGTGGTACCCCCCAACCCTCAGCGCCCAACAGTTGCCCCTGTACAGCAGAAACCCTGATCGTCCCATCTTCTGTCCGCCCCCGCTCCCTCCATGACGCTACCGATAGGATGACCATCCCCATATCCCGCCATCTATCTTCCCGGTACCGAACGCCCCCAACCCGCATCAACCCCGAAGGCCTCCTGTAGCCATCACCCTTCCCTAAGATTCTTGACTCCATAGCCCCCTGCATGACCCCGGCCCCAGCGAAACACAGGCACCAGACGTGCTATGTGCGGCTGGGGGGTAGAGGGCCTCCTCTGAGTGAGATAGGGTGGAGTAGTTTCGATCACACCTCTGGCCTCCCCCTGAAGACTGGTTTCGATCTCCCCTCCGGTCTCCCCGGGAACTGGCCCCATTCCCTGCTGGGTGTCTGGAAACCCCCTGACCCATCTTCAAAGGATCAAAGGGCCGGATAGTGGGAAACTCCGACAATCAGCCCCCGGGCACCAGATACCCGCATGCGAGGGCTAGTTCTAGCTCGTGGATTCTGCTTCTCTCTCGGTCCGTCAGCTCCTCGGGGGACAGGCCACTCTCCGAGGTGCTACTCCGTGCTGGGGGGTCAGTCCTTCCCCTCTCTAGGACGCTGGGTTCGTTCTGTTGTCCCTCCTCCACGCCGTTCCCTTCTGTTTGGGGGAGGGGGCCCCGGACTCCGCCCAGTCCTTCAGGGCTGTCGGCTCCCGAGGCCATTCCCCTCCGAACGGTGACGGCCCCCATAGTGGGGCGGGCCCTGATGGGGATCTTCTCCTGGGTGGGATTCCCGCAAGAGGTCGTGAGCGACCGAGGAACGAACTTCATCTCAAAATATATTAAGTTTCTGTGGCAACAATGTGGGGTGACCTACAAGTTCACCACCCCATACCACCCCCAAGGTAACGGCCTGGTTGAGCGATTCAATGGGACCCTCAAAGGAATGATCATGGGCCTTGAAGATCCCCTGAGGCGCAAGTGGGACATCCTCCTACCCTGCCTCCTGTTCGCCTACCGGGAAGTCCCCCAGAAAACCTTGGGGTTCAGCCCTTTCGAGCTGCTTTACGGACACCCCGTCCGGGGACCCCTCAGCCTGGTCAAGGAGGGCTGGGAGGCAGCGCCCCGAGATCCTCCCCCAGATGTGTTTCGATACATCCTGACCCTCCGGAATCAGACTCGGAAGTTCAGGGAACTCGCAGAGGCGAACCTGGAGGCGAGCCAGGAGGAAATGAAACGCTGGTATGACCAGAATGCCACTCTGGTCGAGTTTCAACTGGGCCAACATGTGTGGGTGATGGCCCTGGTAGAACCCTGCGCCCTCCAGGACAAGTGGACCGGGCCTTTCAAAGTGGTAGAGCGCAAGAGCCAAGTCACCTGCTTAGTAGATGTGCAGTCCCCCTGGAACCCGCTCAGGGTCCTCCATGTGAACCGCCTCAAGCCTCACTTCGTGCGGTCTGAGCTGAGTTTGCTCCTAACCACCGACGATGGAGCGGAAGAGGACACTGAGCCTCTACCCGATCTCCTGTGTGCTAAGGAGAAGGATGGCTCCGTGGAGGGGGTGAGTCTCTCCTCCTCCCTCACCCCAGAACAACGCGAGGACTGTCGCCAGTTACTGGGACAATTCTCCGACCTGTTCTCCCTCGTCCCCAGTGTCATCGATTGGTGCGTCCACGACGTGGACACTGGGGATAGCCCTCAGGTACAGCACAGAGCCTACCGCGTCCCGGACAGAGTCCGGGCCTGCATCAAGGCAGAAGTCTCGAAGATGTTAGCCCTGGGGGTGGTCGAGTCCTCTGACAGCCCGTGGGCCAGCCCTATGGTTCTGGTCCCGAAGGCGGCCGCTCCAGGCACCGCCCCGAGCTGAGGTTCTGTGTGGACTACCGTGGGCTCAATGCGGTCACCCGAACTGATGCACACCCTATTCCCCACGCCGATGAGCTCATTGACCGCCTAGGGTCCGCCCGCTACCTCAGCACCTTCGACCTGACCTGTGGGTACTGGCAAATTGCGCTCACGGAGGTGGCAAGGGAGAGATCCGCCTTTTCCACCCCAGATGGACACTATCACTTCCGGGTGATGCCCTTTGGAATGAAAAATGCCCCTGCCACCTTCCAGAGACTGGTTAACCGGGTACTGGCAGGGCTGGAAGAATTCAGCGCCACGTACCTGGACGATATCGCGATGTTCAGCTCCCACTGGACCGAACACCTGCGGCACCTCTGGGAGGTGTTGATGGCCCTGCGTCGAGCGGGCCTTACCATCAAGGCCAGTAAGTGCCAGATTTGGAAAGGCTCAGTGGTCTACTTAGGACACCAGGTCGGGAGCGGACAGGTAGCCCCCCTCCAACCCAGGATCGGCGCAATCGTGGCCTGGGAACCCCCCACGACCCAGACGGAAGTGAGGGCCTTCCTGGGGCTCACCGGTTATTACCAGAGATTCATCAAGAGATATGGCAGCCTAGTAGTCCCCCTCACGGAATTAACCTCCAAGAAACAGCCGAAGAAGGTGCGCTGGACCCCCTCCTGCCAGGAGGCGTTCAAAGCCTTAAAGACCGCCATGTGCACCGCCCCAGTACTCCAGGCCCCCGACAACTCTCGGGAGTTTGTAGTCCAAACTGACGCCTCCGAGCATGGCATCGGGGCAGTCCTATCCCAGCTAAACGAAAAATGCCTAGATCAGCCAGTAGCATTTATTAGCCGGAGGTTACTACCCCGGGAGCAAAGGTGGAGCACCATCGAGCGGGAGGCCTTCGCAGTGGTTTGGGCCCTGAAGAAGCTGCAGCCATACCTGTTCGGAACTCACTTCCGGGTCCAAACCGACCATCAGCCCCTCTGATGGTTAATGCAGATGAGAGGAGAGAACCCCAAGCTGCTGCGGTGGTTTATTTCCCTCCAGGGGATGGATTTCACCGTTGAGCACCGCCCCGGTGCTAACCACGCCAACGCTGATGGCCTGTCCAGGTTTTTCCACCTCAGTGAAGAGAACCCCCAAGGGGATGGGTAGTTCTCCTTGCCTTTCAGCTGGGGGAGACACGTGTTAGACCTGGCCTCGTGGCGTGGTACCCCCCAACCCTCAGCGCCGACAGTTGCCCCTGTACAGCAGAAACCCCCGGTCGTCCCATCTTCTGTCCGGCCCGCTCCCTCCATGACCCTACTGATAGGGCGACCATCCCTGTATCCCGCCATCTATCTTCCCGGTACCGGACGCCCCCAACCCGCATCAACCCCGAAGGCCTCCGGTAGCCATTACCCTTCCCTAAGATTCCTGACTCCATAGCCCCCTGCATGACCCCGGCCCCAGCGAAACACAGGCACCAGACGCGCCATGCCCGGCTGGGGGGTAGAAGGCCTCCTATGAGTGAGATAGGGTGGAGTAGTTTTGATCACACCTCTGGCCTCTCCCTGAAGACTGGTTTTGATCGCCCCTCCAGCCTCCCCGAGAGCTGGCCCCACTCCCTGCTGGGTGTCTGGAAACCCCCGGACCCATCTTCAAAGGATCAAAGGGCCAGATAGCGGGAAACCCCGACAATCAGCCCCCGGGCAACAGATACCCGCCTGCGAGGGCTCGGACTTCAAAGGGAAACAGGACTATAACCAGGGCCGCTCTGGGACTAGCGAGAGAATAATCCTGGAAGAAGAGAGCCTTGCTGACCTGGTCGCGGCTCAACCATCTCATGGAAAGATCGCTACCCGAACTTTGGAACCTTGGTGAGCCCTGCTGACTTGGTCGCGGCTCCCTCGAACTTTGACAACCTCGGCGTGAGCCCTGCTGACTTGGTCGCTGCTCCCTTAAAAATCGACCGACCTCTGCTTGAGCCCTGCTGACTTGGTCGCGGCTCCCTTGAAACCTCACTACTCTGCAACAACCTCTGCTTGAGCCCTGCTGACGTGGTCGCGGCTCCCCAAGAACTGAAGGACACTCCGTTCACTCGTGCCCGAGCCCTGCTGACCTGGTCGCGGCTCGAGGAGTACTCTGGTCTGGCTGGACCGACGACGCTACCGAAACAACTTAACTCGAGGAGGGTGAGTGGAGTAACCAGTGCGACCGACGCCTTCAACAGCCCGTATCCCCCGGCTCGAGGATTGAGAGCCGTGCACCGGATACGCGTCGTACTGGCCCCAGTACTGTGACTGTCCCGCTTCCCACACCCCTGCAACCAAGAACTTACGAACCCTCGACCGAAATGTAAATATTTAACTATTTGACCTGAAAGTACCTCATAACTACTGCTTGATAAAGACCCTTTTATTCAGAAATCTCTGTGTGGTGTCCATTTATAGAGTGGTGGAATCTTACCGTGTACGATCCTAAATACGAAGCCCTCTCCTGGAGGGCCTCACGCCTGTGCTCGGCAGCGTTCCTGGTAGAGGCGGGTCACGGGGTGGTCAGGAGAACGACTTCTGTCCCCCCTGGATCACCCCTTCTAACACCAAGCTCATGCTTCAGCCTAGTCATTTACACCCTTGCCGATTTGTTTTTAAAACATACCGGACTCTGCAATGCTCCCTGTATGAATGCTTATAAGTATCCCAGATGGCAGCCGGGGAAGTTGGGCCAGCATTATCCAAAAATAATACTTCCTAGCATTCATGTGGCTCAGTGTCCTTGTCTCTTGGTTTCCAGGTCTCCCAGTTTCTCTGTTTGATAATCTTCAGAGTCTCCTGTGCCTGTGTCTCCCATGGGCCATGTCTCACAATGCCTGTTTTTCCCAGTTCCTGTGCCTCCCTGTATACATGCTTTGGTGTTTGTATACTTCCTTACCCAGTGCCTCAGTGCTGGTATACATTCATTGACTTTGAGGTGTTTGTCTCCTTTTCCCACTGCCTTGGGTGCTCTCACTCAATGTCAGTGTGTTTAATGTCCCAATGGACTAGCTTTCAGTTTCACAGCCATAGGTTGGATAATTGCCCCCCATGTTCATGTCTCCATTTCCCAGTGCTCTGCTGCCCACCGATCCACTGTCAATGTGTTACCAATAGTAATGAGTGTGTTTCCTATGCCATTGTTGATGGCTGTGCTTTTACCGATGCTAGTGTCCCCAGTCCTAAAGAGGCTGTGTGTGTTCCCCTGTGTGTTTTCATGTAGATGCGTGTGCAGGAAGTGTTAGCAAGAGTACTCATGTGGGGTTAATGGTGGTTGGCATTCCCTTCACTGGTACAAGTACAAGCAGATAGCATTGCCCTCACAGTAGGCACAAGACACTGATGGTCGGGACCCGCCTACGGATCACTGAGAAAATATCGAGGACAAAAATATTGTGTGGACAGAACATCTTGTCAAAAATATCGAGGACCTAAATATAGAGGAGGTAAGTGCATATAGGTAAGTATTGATTTACTATTAACTCCACATCTACATACCTTGAAGACACATATATCATCAAGGCACATATTTATGGAGTTAGGTATAGTAAAACTTTGCATACCCATAGAAACTTACAGTCACAATATTCTTGACACAATATTTTGGACTCAGAATTTTGCCCAAAACACCCCTATCTTCTGAGCAGAGCAGTCCAAGTCTGTGGATGAAGAAAGCCTTTCTTGGAGGGAGTTTTGCTGGACTAAGAGTCGCGAATCACCGGTAGTACTCCATTTAGAGGCGGGGTCTTTGACCCAGGTTGCTTCGAGGATTTTAGAGGGTCAAATCAGGGTGGCACGAACAGTCACATTTACTTGTTTGTGTGTGTGTGTGTTATGTGGTGTGTTGAGGTGTAGAGAGTTGGGAGCATTGAGTTTGGGTCAGCGTGGGTGTGTTGCATTTGGAGAAGGGGTTGGGTGTGGGGGATTTGAATAGGTAGAGCGCTCTTTAGTTGTGTGTGAGGAGGAATTGGGTAAGTGGTATTATGATTGTCAGTTTGAGGGTTTGTGGCTTAGGATATGGGGTACTTAGGAGTGGGAGAAACCTTATGATTGGGTGTGATGTGTCTTTGAGGGAGGCTGTTGTGCTCAGGTGGGTTCAGGAGTGTCTGGGTGTGCTGAGTGGAGTGGTGGGTGTTTAGTGTGTCTGAATGTACACAAAGAGGAATTGTGTGGTTGGATGTATGCAAGCATGTAGAGTGATGTGCTGTGTCTTTGGGTGTGCTGCTTTTTGGGTGCGCTGCATGGGATGGAGAATGCTTGGAGTGTATAGGTCTGATGAGAAGTACATTTATGTATATCTGAGTGTTCTCAATAGGGTGTGTACTCTGTTTTTTATGTGTACACAGACAGAAGTAATGTGTTTTTGTATGGAGCTTTGAGTTCAGGATTTTGTAGATGTGTCTATGTATAATGCACGTGGTACAGTGTGGTTGTAAATGTCAGCACTGGTTCAGGTGTAATGAGTAGCAGTGTGTGCTGTATTGGTTGCAGTATGTTTAGAAGTGTGCTGAGTGGGATGCAGAACCTCTGAATGTGCAAGAGTGTGCTAAGTGAAGTGCATTCTGTTTTGGTATAAATGAGTGTGCTCAGAGGGAGTCATGGTACTTTGTGTTTCCTGGTGGCTTGCAGGGTGCATGGTGCTTTAGTTTAGTGATGCCAGTATGTTTGGATGTGCATGTCTGTGATGAGATGGTTGCAGATTGTTTGGGTGACTAACAACACCTGGGCATTCTAGTTTTAAGACAAGAGACCTGACAAGGAACATGGGTAAGTTACCTTGATGGAAACAACAGCAATTTCTTCGGATGTATTATGCAATAACCATTCAGATTGTTGGGTAAAGAAGAGAGCTGTCGGTCTCGCATGGTCAAATAATTACAAAAATAGGACATCAATCTTCTAGTCCGACCTCCTACACACTCAAGAGTATGGTAATTCATTTGAAAACATTGGTATGGACAAGCAAAATGTGCATGTGGCACAGCACTCTGGGTAATGTGTCTCACACACTAAGATACATCGCAAGCAAAACATAGTCAAAATAGAACATTAGTGAGTAAACATCTGTGGGGTTAAGCTGCGAATCACATGGTTAACACTCTACACCACAATGTGTCATTGGTCTAGAATCGGGCAATTGGCGTTTCAACCCTTGAGTGTGAATCACGAGGTCTTCACCAGCGCAGAAAATATTGAGAGGGATTCTGAACCAAAAGGAAAGAACCCTGGGGTCAAAATGGAATAATTGGCAAAGGTTGTGCATGAGGTCTGTGAGGGTGAAAAACAAGTGAAAAAAACATTTCTTTCTGTAGTGGTGATGGAGCAGGAACAGGAAGGTCTGTAGCAGGAAACAGACAAGATCTGTGAGTTACCTAGCGAAAAAAGCTGAAACGCCTGACTTGCATGATGGCGATTGCAAGAACACTTCCAAGTGAGGTAGAGATAGCAATCAGGGTCGCAATGGAGACCCCGGAAAGAGGCCACTCTCTTGTCAGGCAGTCAGAAGTCTGAAAAAAAACCAATTAAAAAAATTTCTATTCTATTACTAAATTATTATAAAAGTAATAAACAAATCATAATTTCATGATGGCATGCTTGTAAATAATCATAAGACAACATAAAATATGTATGTTGTTCATACATAACAAATCAGCAAGTCATGAACAACATTCTGGGCTGGAAATATTGTGGAAGTAAGCCATAGAATATGCAATTACAGCGGGCGTGGCTTGGACGCCGGGAAGAATGGCGGCGTGATCCTTCGCTCCTCCAAGCAGAAACAGCATACCAATGCTGGGAGCTGCAATACTGATGCTTTCTCCGACCTGAAAAGAGATTCAGGTGTCGGAGTGTACCCCTTTTATGCAGAGCGAGTTTGGGCCATCTCCGATCCAGGAGAGTTGAGAAAACGACCACCTTCATTCTACCGCTTGCGAGTGCGGGAGGAGACGGAACTCGGCGGCGGCAGGAGCAACGCGGCTGCCGATCGTGGTGGATCCCTTCACTACACCCACGGTGGCAACAAGGGACTGAGGACCAACAGTACTGTGCAGTCATGGGCAGAGAGTTATGCATGCTAAGCCGCGTTTGAACTTCTGAAGGGGATATACTGCGCAAAGAACTTTTTCAAAATGGCGGGACGACTGTTTTCCCCAGAGTGAATGCACCGTGTGTGGCCAGCATCCCCGCTCCTGTGACCCAGGTTTTGAGGCATAACACAGGCAAAACCAACAGCAAAGCCAGTCCGCTGCTCCCCGAGTCTAGCGATCCTTAAGTGATCACCGCTAACCGAGCCACATCGTGCTTCAGGCACCGCGAGTGCAGGCAAAGAAGCGAAAACAGAGGTGGTAGTATTTATTGAGTGGGGCGATCTTTATTTGAGCACCGCTTCTGAGCCACACTGTGTTTTCAAGCACCACGAAGGCAGGCAAGGAAGCAAAAATAACGGAGGCAGCATTTATTGAGAGTGGCGATCCTTTAATTGAGCACCGCTTACTGAGCCATACCGTATTTTCAAGCGCCACGAGGGCAGGCAAGGAAGCGTAAATAGCGGAAGCAGTGTTGCAGTGATACTTGGGGCTAGAATCTGTTGTCATACTACCGAGGCCTGCTGAAAGTTACCACTGCCAGCGAGGCCCCTTACATGGAGTCGAATAACACGAGGTCTTGCAGATCCCCCATTTGCCTGCACACAAAATGGCGGCCAGTGTTGTAATACCCATGACCCTGAGCACAAAAGTCGGCTGGATGGTACACATTGACATAGCCTTGTTATAATGTGAAAAAGATATACTGCTGGGAGGAGGAAATTGGGCCACACACAGCTGATATTTTAAACATTATATGCAGCAGTTCTCTTTGGCTGAATCTCACAAATGCAGCGTAATCCACGTGTGGGCGAGGGTTACCAGTCCCTTAACTACTGCGCAATATATAATGTGAGTGTCCTGGCCTGACCTGATTAGATCACAAAAGCGTTCACTGAAAGGATGGTTACGAGCAAATATGACACACGTGAGCGCTGTTTAACACTGAAAATGCTGAATAAAGTTGCCTTGGAATAACGCAGATCTGTAGTTGATCCACATGAGGCATAAAGGCTTTCTGTCTGAATCAGGGTAATGCTAGATCACAGCTATCAGGTAAAGTGTACTGCAGAACAAGGCCATGTGTTCTAGTAAGACTGTCAGATTCTGCCACATTAGAGAGCACTATTGAGGACATTAATGCGCGGCAAAGCTGGAAGCAGTGTAACGAGGAGAAAATCTGTCAAGTCAAAATAAGACCCATAGGCGAGATAACACGATGCTTTTGTACTGCCTGGTATGAATGTGAAGTAGGACAGTGTCCGTGATCGTTCCCACAGGTGTGTGTGGAGCGGCGGTACAGAGGCACACACGAGGTATGTGATATAGTGTGGCATAAGCAAACACTAGTGGGATTGTGACCTGGTAGCACACAAGGGCGGCATAAGATTAAGCATCACCCCATCACCTATCCTCAAAATTGGAGATAAAGAAAATGGAAAAACTTCTAAGCGCCTAAAAGCAGACCCACCAACTCCGATTTCACCATTTAAAGGGAAAAAGATTTTAGTGAAGCTATGGAAATCATTTTAAGTAGATTGGAAGAAGTTAAAGATCTGGCCAAATCCACTAAAGAGGAAGTAGTTGTGGTATGGCAGGACATCAAAGATATTAACTCTAGGCTGACAGAGACTGAAAGCAGAATAAGCAAGTTGGAAGACTCTGAAAACAAAACCTGCGGTGCTATTAAAAATCTCACTTTGAGTTCTGACCACTTCTCAAGGAAAATGGCGGAATTGGAAGATAGAAATAGGAGGGGGAACCTGAGAATTTTTGGTATTCCAGAAAATTCAGAAGAATCCCAAGGTTCTTGCATTACCTTCCTCGAGCAATGGTTTACACAGGCCACGAACCTCACCTTCGCTCAACCATTGGAGTTCGACAGGGCACATAGAGTTCCTGGAAGAATAACAAAAAATCAGAAGGGCCCAAGAGCTATAATATGTAAACCACTGAGATTCCAACATGTTGAACAAATTCTTGCATTTGTCCGTAAACATAACCATGTTCTGTGGAAAGGTCACAAAATATATATATCACAGGACTACAGCAAAGAGACTATGGACATCAGGAAAGCATTTCTTGCGCTGAGGCCGCAACTGAAATCTTTGGGTCACCAATATGGGTTCATAGACCGAGCTAAATTTAAAGTGACAATACAAGGTGTAACCCATGTTTTCTCCGAACCACAAAATCTCAGACGCTTAATACATAATCAGGAGGAAGGCTGTATGGAAGTTACCTCACCGGAGTTGGTGGGAGCGACTGCCTCTGGCTACAAGTGACTACCCGCTACCGAAACCTCATAGCACCTTCAACATTGATTCTGCACTGTTCTCCTGCGACCCGGTCACCAGCTAAGTGATATCAAATGCGTGAATCCCATTGTCAGCTGACTCTGTCTTGTGTTATGGTGCTATATATTTGGTCACTATATGTTGATGCCTAAATCAATAGCGACGTGGTAATGATACTTGATCACACTATGTTTTGCCACTACTAGATAATATGTTCAGCACTCTCTTAATTACGTAATGTTCCTAAATCTACATGCACAATATTAGCCTTGTAGAGGTCAGATATGGTTACAAGCTAGTACAGATGTACCTGGTATGTTAACGGGTTGCTTCAGTTTGTCCGTTTGAGTGATATTGACATGTAGTTACAAGATGCAAATGTTAATATTTGAAGATGGTCCATAAGGACCCCTATTTGTTCTACATTCATGTTCAGAAATGTATTTGCAGTTCCTAAATCGTATTAGAGCTGAATAAGTTGCTTGGAGGCGGTCTCGCGGTCGTTCCCAAGTCGCCATGTTCTGTTTCTACAATTGGGGTGGGAGGG
Source organism: Lissotriton vulgaris (assembly GCF_964263255.1). NCBI lineage: Eukaryota > Metazoa > Chordata > Amphibia > Caudata > Salamandridae > Lissotriton > Lissotriton vulgaris. The sequence continues at coordinate 1,727,454,524 of NC_141695.1, forward strand.
GAGGGATGAGGGAGAGGTTGGGGGCTGAGGGGAGGGCCCAGGGGCAGGGGATGGGATTGGGATGTTTTGTTCTGCTTTCTTTTATGCTTTCTACTGTACTTTCTATTTTGATTTTGAAATCAGCAATCATTCTTGCCTACACTAATACCGGTGTTCACACCATATTTCAGTTGCTCAACCCACAAAAAGTATGCTTACCATTACAGTACAGTGTGTCTCACATAACTGTTGTCAATGTGGTTTCATCAGCAAAAATCATGATCATTGCCCTACTCCTACTATGGGGATCAAAAGCTACAGGGGCTTGTCGAAAAATAGGTTCAATCTGTTCTTCTACATGGTCTGTCACTGACACATGATGGGACGACGAGAATAGGTAATCTTAAAATACTCTCGTTAAATGTGAAGGGCCTGAACCAACCTATTAAGCGGCAGAAAATCCTAGACTACCTGTGCAGGAAGAAGGGAGATATAGCCCTGCCGCAGGAATTAAAATTAGAGGCAAAACACTGTCATACCCTACGGAATAAATTCTATACGGAATTTGTGGGATCTGAGGCCAAGCAAAGAAAAATGGAGTGGTAATACTAATAGCAAAAAAGGCCAACGTACACATAGTTTCTTCCTCAATGGACTCCAAAGGTAGATGGGTCACGGCGAAATTGATTAAAGATGATACGGAGTTCTACATCACAAACGTGTATGCCCCTAACTCACACGAACCCTCCTTCTAGTCAGAGCTAACAAACCAATTGGATACTATTCCGGACACGGCGGTCCATATCCTTGTCGGCGATTTTAACCTCCCGTTCGATCCTACCCTAGACAGGGACTCTAAATGTAACTTTCGCACCAACAAAGCCCATAAAGCGTTTAGTAGGCTCTGCAGCAGATTTAACATGATAGATACATGGCGGCTACAAAACCCTGATGGCAGGGATTATTCTTTTTACTCTCCTCCACATGACTCATTCTCCCGAATCGATTATTTATTCATCACCAAAAACGCTGTAGCTAGGATCGAGGACACAAGCATTGAGCCAAGGGTCGTATCAGATCCCTCATGCATCTCACTCACTGTAACGAACGTAAAACCAATACTCCGTCAATCAATGTGGCGCCTTAACAACGTCATCCTAAATGATGAGAAACACAGAGACACCATAGAAACCGCCATAAAAGAATACTTGACACTTAATAAAAGAGGTGATACGACTGACTCCATTAGATGGGAAGCCCTGAAGAGTGCTTTAATCAATGAGAGAGAGAGGACTAGATAGGCTAGACCGTATTCCCTGGGTTATATGTATGTATCAATAAGGACTAGCTAAGGTTAAGAGAAGTAGGAGACTCAGAGCAGTACGTCAAATAAGGAGAAACATTGTTTTCCTTATAAAGCCCTCACCCACCGACCTAGTCGGTGGCATGCTTCATCATCGGGCCCACCGCAGTGGCACCGAATGTGCCCCGGGTGTGCTTCAACGCCAGGTGACTGCGGATCTGGTATGTTGCTGAGTGTGCAGTGAGTTGGGTGAGAAGGGTGAAGTTTAAAAGCTATGCAGTTGGTCCCAGTACCCGAGGGTAAAATATTTTAATGAACTGGGCCTCCGTTAGCGGATAAAAGGCAAGTAGACGTTAATTGGAGTGCTAATTATGACCTCCAGCGTCTAGTGTGGTCTACATGTTTCAGCCAGTGCCTTATAGATTTTATACTGGCTTTCCTCAGGACCGTTTTAATATGTGCAAAACGTGCAGATTAAATAATAAAAATTAAATTATAGTGGTTGTGTTATCTTTAGGCTAAGTGAAGTGCACACTAAGGCGCTATAACTGTTAGAGGGGGATTCCCTCAAGCTTGATCAGTTTTATCTTGTAAAAAGCTTCATGGGTCGGCTGGCATAGAAAGAGACTGAGTGTTGCAGTCTGGTTCCTCCTTGGACCTATTCGTCCTTCCGCGGCGCCCATTATATAGCCCTGAAGAGTACCATAAGGGGCCTCATAATCAAGATAACTTCCGCGGTGAATAAGCATCATAATGCTGCCATGTTAAAATTAGAAAATGACATCTCAAAACTCCAAAACGAGTATCTAAACAATAGGTCTGCAGAGACTCTTAACAATTTAACGAAACAGAAATATGCCTATAATAAATTAATAAGTGAAAGAGCAGGAGTCTGGTTGGATAAAAGGAAACGGTTTAAAATCTGCAAATCAAATAAGGCAGGGAAGGGCTTAGCGGCATACCTTAAATTTAAAATACAAAAAAATATAATCAACTCCTTGATGGATGACAAAGGAGTGGCCAATTCAGACCCCCTTAAAATCGCGGAACTGTTCAAAGAATTCTATGAGAAACTGTATGCCAAAAACGAAAATGTTGAGAAGGATAGGGTAGGAAGCTATCTTAGCAAATGTGATCTGTCAACACTTACCATGACAGAACGTGAGACATTTAATAAACCAATATCAGATTCGGAAGTCTCAAGTGCGATCAAATCACTTAAATGTGGGAAGGCTCCTGGCCCTGACGGGTTCACAGCAAAATTTTATAAGTGCTTTTCCCAGACACTTACGTCACCAATATTAAATATGTTCCACGAGATTGGTGAGACCAGAGAGGTGAAAGGGACACTAGCTGAAGCGGTTATAGCCGTACTACCAAAAGAAGGAAAAGACCCTAAACTTCCAAAGAATTATAGACCCATCTCACTAATCAACCTGGACTGTAAGCTTCTGGCTTCAATATTGGCACAACGCATACAGAAAGTCCTTCCAACCCTAATCCACCCCTCGCAAGCGGGCTTTCTAAAAAATAGATTATCAAGCGACAACACTAGAATCTTGGTGCATGTTATCGAGAAGGCAACATTTCTATCCACGCCTACTACAGCCGTAACACTTGATGCAGAGAAAGCATTCGATAAAGTGGACTGGACATATTTGGAGGCTGTCCTGCACAAGTTTGAACTAGGTCCTTTTTTCACTAAAATGGTCATGTCATTATATGCTTGCTCTTCGGCGAGGGTAAGAGCAGGAGGGGCTTTCTCTTCCCCGTTTAAATTACAACAAGGGACTAGACAAGGGTGCCCCTTATCCCCCTCTTTATTCCTATTGGCAATTGAACCCTTCCTATATCAAATCCGCAACAATGATAACATCCCAGGGATTCCCTTCAACGACTGCATTATAAAACTTACAGCTTATGCGGACGATGTTTTAGTTCTAACTGAGCAAGCAGAAGAAGCAATACCTGCCTTTCTATCCACCATAGAGGAATTCTCCAGCGTTTCGGATTACTCTTTAAATAAAGATAAAACTGAGGTCAAACTATTGAAATAATATGGGTAGTAAAGACATAATAGGTAATTAGGGGCTCACCTGGCACCAAAAGAGTTTCAAGTACTTGGGCTTAGAATTTGAAAAAGATCTAATTACGACTCTAAAAATTAACGAAGAACAACTCTTAAAGAAAATAAACAAACTCCTAGAAAGGTGGTCTCCAAAATATTTATCGTGGTGGGGAAGAGCGGAGACACTGAAAATGATGGTCACTCCCTTAATCAATTACTTGGCAAGCATGCTCCCGATTACTTTTTCAGAAGACTTCCTACAAAAAATCGACAAACAATTCAGTACATTTCTATGGCAAGGGAAGAAGCCCAGGGTATCAATGAAAAAGCTACAACTAGCTAAGGTAAAAGGTGGTCTGGGACTTCCCAACTTTAGGAACTATCAAACGGCTTTTTTGTGCAAACAAGGGGCATACTGGTTTAATGAAGTCTCAAGTTATGTACCACTATGGATTGAAATAGAGAGCTCCATCATAGGCAAAGCCCCTCTCCCAGCGATACTTACCATGGACCTGTCACACCTTTCACACTCCAAGTATATTATGCTAAACACTAGGAGAGCACTCCTGAGACTAGATCAAACCCATAAAACTGGCCTCCAGGTAAAAAAGACGACTTCCTCTTCCCTATGGCACAACCCAAATATCCGGATTAACGGGGCATCCCCCTTCTGGGAACATTAGTCGACTAAGGGCATCAACATGGTCTCGGACTTATATGATGGTCAACTGCCACTACCGTACTCTACGATCCAAGCTAAATATTGCCTTCAACCAATAGACTTTTATGCATTCTTAAAATTGAAAACGGTCTTATCCACACGCTCATTTACACCCTTAGAACCTTGGTTGAAATCGCTACTCCCATGTCTCCAGAGTGCAGGCCACTTTGTTTCGAAAGTCTATAAAATGCTGTTACCAACGCTAGGCAAAGCCCAAAGACGAAACAAGGTTAAGTGGGAGGAGGAACCGAATAACACGGGCATTGACCTTGATTGGGATAAAATTCATGCTTCGGCTCTTACGCATAAGGTGTCCCAGATCCTCTCCCAAACCAAGTACATGCTGCTAAACAGGGTTTTCTGGACCCCCCAAAAACTATTCAAGTTGAACCTAAGAGATAGCCCCACATGCTGGAACTGTACCCTAGCTGAAGGCGATCTACCACACATGCTCTTCCACTGCCCCTTACTACAAAAATATTGGTCCAACATCTTTGATTGCATTGAGCACATATTTAAGATTAAACCAAAGAGGGAGTTTATCTGTGTAATTTTGGGTGCCATTGAACCAATGCTAGTCAGAGAACATGACCGTCAACTACTCGATCTACTACTTACACTAGCGTGCAAAGTTGTCTTGTGCAAATGGAAGAGTGCCGCTGAGGTTTCGTTCAGAATGTGGAAGGAGTGGGTGTCATACATTAGAGGGATAGACAACACTGCCCTGCACTCTTCCCCATGGCGTGTATCTAACAAAAAATTGTGGAACGCTCTTGACGCTTCCTCTTTCTCGTTTGAACCACCTTAGGAAGATATCTATACCGTATGTGTGTTTGACAAATCCCCCTATACTGGAATTATGAGACACGGGTAATTCTGAAACTTACTAAAAGTAGAATAACTGGTAGGTGTGGTATTAGGCAATAGGTATAGAATTATCTTGTATTTCCTTATGTTATTAACTAGTGAACACATTCAGTAGAAATAACAATGTATGTCAATTGTTTTCTTTCTTTAGTCCACGTATGCTCGATTTATTGTCTCTTATGATGATGTCTTAGCTGCTATAGCCTTCATATTAGAGAATTATGTTCTGTTTTAGTATATCTTCTAATGTGTATAACAATGTGATCTCAATGTCAGCCATAATATACATAAGTCAGCCATTGATATGTCATCTGATCTCTACGTGCTATGTCGACGCATATTTTATTTTATCTTATTTTATTGTACAATTGAATTATGTATGTATATATTATTGTTTGTTCCTTATTTTCTTTTCCCTTTTTCTTGCTCAATAAAAACGATTTGAACACAAAAAAAAGAATATACAATTACATAGTTATTAGTACTAGAGACCTAACGTAAATGTTTGTCGTAGAGAATTTCTAAGGTTTAAAAAATTGTTTTTATTTTTACAAACAAAATAACGGTACAATTCATTAACTTGTCCCATGCCTCCTCCCCATCCCCTAAAACAGGAGAGAGTTGTGAGTCACACCATGTGTAAATAAATATAAATCCATACATGACACTGGATCACTTAATTAGCATAATTGGTACTGTTGCATCAAATGACAGCAGATCAGCTTCACAGACATATGTAAAAGGTATTAATCAACTGTCCCCTCCGCATCCTGCCCCGGTTCAGGGTCTCCCATTTCCAGTTGTATCTGGACGTCTGCTAAGTTCCATTCCATCCTTCCACCCTGTCCCACTCCATTGTAAACCAACTGTTGGCGTACCCCACATTCAGCTTATACCTACCTTGCAAATTCCCATAACCACTGCTTTCATGTGGGCAGTCGTTTGGACATCCATCTTAGTGCTACACACCTCTTTGCACAGTGAGGCCTACTTCCAACACCTTTTCAACATTTAGGGGCTCATTAGGATCGCGGACGGACTTGCGTCCGTCCGCGACCCCAGAGCAGGAGGGAACCTCCGCATGGCATGCGGAGTTCCCTCCTGTGCAATTAGGATGTGACCGCAAGGGTTGCGGTCACATCCTCTATTTTTAACATTGCGGCGGGTGGAGCTTCAAGCTGCACCTGCCGCAATGTTAAAAATGCACGCATTGCATTTGCATGCAGTAAGAGGCAGGCACCGCGCGGTGCCTGCCGCTTTCTGCATGCAAATGCAGGGGGGTACCATAGGTACCCCCCATGTGCACCCCCCACCCCCCGTTCACCTAGGGGGCCCGCAACGGCCCCCCGCAGTGAAGTTCCGTATGCTTTTCCACGGCGGAAAACCCACCGCGGAAAAGCATAATTTACAGGCCATCCTAATATGGTGGACGGTGTCTGGAAGATACCGTCACCATATTAGAGCTTTGCCGCCGCGGTTGTAAGCCGACCGCGGCGGAAAAGCTGCGGATGGAAACCAGGACCCACCAGCCATCCTAATGTGGCGGTGGGTCTTTGGTCAGTCCACTGCGGTTTTTCCGCATCCTCTGGGCCGGCGGTGCCTTCCGTCGGCCCCGAGGATGCGGAAAAACCGCAATCATAATGACCCCCTTATTGTGGGTGGTTATTCCCAGTAAGCACATCTGTATCCTTAACTGTATTTGCAGTCTGGTTAGTATTCCTAAAATCTGAATTACTTCACCCCAAAAGGCACTCACACCTGGACATGTCCACCACATGTGAATATAGGTTCACTCTGTTATTCTGCTTTCGGGACACTGTTATGATCTGGAGGAATCTGGTCTGTGCAGTCTCTGTGGCGTGACGTAATCCCTATGTTCGCATTTATAATGTATATAGTTGTGCATTACGTGGAACTCCCCTGCAGTTACCCAATATAGATGTTCAGTTTCCTTCCCATAACTCCATGTCCATATCACTTCCCATTTAGTCTTTGTTGTAGGTCTACGGGTAGATGTGTGTGGTATCAACAATGAGTACATTTGAGTGATGAGTTTGCCCCTCACCTCCCACGTCTGTCAGGGTCTGGTTTAACACGTGTTTCCGCTTCTCGTGCAAACCCTGCCCAGGCCTTGCAAACAGCCGCTGTTTCTTGTGTGTGGCTTATATCCATTTCCCTTTCTCAATCTTTTATGCCTGGGGTCGCTAAGGATCCCCATTTATGCACTATTCCTCGTTCTGCGAGCAGGAACCCTAAATTGAATAATATGCGTTGGTAGGGGGTTCCATCAGATCCTCTCCAAACCCCCAATAGGGGGTCGCCCCCCCCAGCCCAGTCCCAGAATCGGAGGCTCTGCTCTCAGCTCAGTCTTAGAGCCACATTGTATTTGTGGTGAGGGGGCCCCTTAGACATCAGGGGCCCCCTGCACCGCGGGGGCTGCGTGGGCTCTTGGAAGATGAGTGGGGTTGGGGGACTGGCGCAGACAGGGGCCAATTAGTTTACATTTTATTAGCAGCAGTGTCACTGGCACTGCCACGAGAACCGAAGCTCCGCGCGCAGTCTCTGCGCGTTTCATTGCCTGCCGCCACGCCCATGCACTGCACGTGCTATATGTATATGGCAGTGGGCCTGGGCGGCGGGACATTATTGATTTAATAAGCTCCTGGGCCTGGAGACGAGGGGTTGGCAGCTCTCACGGCAGCACGCTCGCGCAGTGGCACACGTGCCTTCCCTTCTGTGCAACGCGTGCACGCAGCGCCGCCTGCGCGGTGACCGCGCGCACCGTGCTCTTCAGGGTGGGGCCCAGGAGGGAGGGTCACGCGAGAACCGCGTAGTGGAATTAATTGGAAGCGGTCCGACCGGACCGAACCGGTGTCTCCTCTGTGCCTGGCCCCGGCCCTGCTCAGGGGTCGGTGAAGACCATTGCAGGCAGAATCAGGTTGTTTGAAAGCTGGAGAGATGGTGGAGGGTAGGTTTTGGTGGGGCGGGGGAGAGGAAAAGGTGATGTATGAGAGAAGGCATGCCACAGTGGAAGTCGAAGGTGGACAATGGATTATAGACGGAAACTGAGATTGCAGGCAGGGTGGAATTACCAGAGAGAAGGCACGATGAAGGAAGTGGGAATGGAAGAAGGAAACAAATCAGGGAGGGGATGGAAGGAAATGTGCTTGAGAAGGATTGAGCGTTTGGAACATTCTAGTCTGTTTGGGTGCTTTCTTCCTCTTGACATTTTCAAGGAGGTTTTTGAGCAGTCCGGTTGTGCAAAATGCATGGGTTTGAAAGTTATGCAGGACAGTTTAGGTTTAAAGCATTTTTATTAAGTCAAAAGAAACATGGGGTAGGGGAATAGGAGGTTAAGGTTACATACAGTATAGTGAGAAAGAAGCGTGTCGCAGGAGCGTTGGCCAAAAGTAGTTCGGTGGTCCAGAAGGAAAATACAACAAATGTAAGGCAATTAGGCAGGTTGTGTAACCCTCTCGTGCACCCCAACACCCCACCCAAAGCCGAGCGCGAGTAGCCATCAGCGATCCAACAAGGCGCAACCCAGTCCCTCCGAGCCCCCCACCCCCAATAAAGGAAAAAGAAAGGAAACAACACCCCAACTCCCCCGTCCAATGGCCCTGTATTAGGATAACCCGCCCCAAACAGCCCACACCACAACCCCTAAGATCTTATCCACTGTGCATTCTAATCCACCGGGGTCTCCGGTGGCGTCAGCCTAAGAAGACGAAGGTACCTCGGGCAGGTGAGTTCCCGGAATTCCGTGGACAGTACTGCTAGGAAGGGTTGCCATAGCTCCTCGAATTGATCCACATTCCCAGCCACTGTAAGCGACATCTTCTCCATACCCAACACCTGCCAAAGTCTATGCAACCAACCAGTAATGGAGGGGACAGTGGCGGTGCGCCAGTGGACAAGAATATTCTGGACCGCTGAGCCTAGTGCAATAGCAATCTGTCTACCCCTGCGGGACTTCAACGGGTACATTAGATCATTGGGAAGGCCTAACAGAACATACGCTGGGAAGCGCGGCAGCTCAATCTCAAAGTGCCTATCTACCTCATCCAAGACCTCCTTCCAGTAAGCAGTCAGCACCGGGCAAGCCCAAAGAATGTGTGAGAGGGTACCCTCCTGTCCGCAACCCCGCCAGCACCCCTTGTCAGTGTGTTTATGCATTTCATATAGCCTCTCCGGGGTGTAATATCAATAAGTAGACACCTTAGTGAAGGTCTCCGTAAGTCCAGTGTGGTATGCAGAGTGCCTCGCCCGATATGCAATTCTGTCCCACTCCTTATGGCTAAGTGTCCTGCCCAATTCTCTGTGCCAGCGCTCCCTCCCCGGGTTATGATAGTGGAACGTTGGGGGCTGAAGGAATTTATACAAATCGGTAATTAGCTTGGCGTCCGAGGTCCGGGTCACCAACCACCGCTCATATGGTGTGATTTGGCGAGCCGCGGTTTAGCGCACCTGGGGTTGGAGAGCCCAGTGTCGGACCTGCATATAGCGCAGTCTGTCCATCTCCGTCAGGCCGAATTCCTGTCGAAGTTGTTGGAAAGGAATCACGCCTTCCGGCCCGTAGATCTGGAAAAGCGCCCTACAGCCCGCGCTCACCCAATGGGAAAAGGCTCCCGGCTCCAGGCCTGGGGCAAAGTCTGGGTTACCCACTATGGGCGTGAACGGCGAGGGGAAGGTGGTCAGTTCACGAGCCTCGCAAACCGCATCCCACACCCGCAGGGGGACCCGCGTAACAAAAGAGGCATAAAGATTAGCAGGGCGATGCGCGCGGCGCAAGAATGGAACCTCCTGGAGGGTGCGGCCCGCCACCGCCTGGTCCTGAAAAAGCCAGTGTTTGTCGGATTCCCACCTGCTCCACTCCACCAAGTATCGCAGTTGCGCCGCCTGAAAGTATTTCCGGAGGTCCGGGATACCAAGACCCCCCGCCTCCGGAGCAAGCGTGGAGAGGACCCTCTTCATCCGCGGCTTGCGGCCTTGCCAAACGAAGCGGGAGATGTCAGCTTGCGTTTGCTGTATCCAACCCACAGGGGGTTGGAGAGGTAGAGCGCGAAAGAGGTACAGAATCTGGGGCAGCACCGTCATCTTAACCGCCGCGATACGACCCAGCCACGACAGCAGGCCCTTGCTCCATCGGCCAAGTTCCTCCTTAATCTTCCTGCTGAGGGAAGTGTAATTGGCTGTCACCATCTCAGGCAGTGTGGGCGCCAGCAGGATCCCCAGGTATGGCACCGCAGACGAGGACCACTGCATGGGAAAAAGACGCTGAAGGTCCCTCCTGGTGTCCGCGGCCAGTGACACATCCAACGCCACCGATTTGCTCATATTCATTTTAAAGCCGGCCACACGTGCAAAGGCGTCCAGTTCCTGGACGCAAGCAGGGAGTGACCTCTTGGGGTCGTCTAGGGTCAGCAGGACATCGTCCGCGTAAAGGCTGACTGTGTGGACATATTGGCCCATCTTAACCCCAATGGCGTCAGGGTTATTGCGAATCCTCTGAGCAAACAGCTCCATGTAGATGGCGAACAAAAGCGGCGAGAGGGGACAACCTTGTCTCGTACCGCGTTCGATGGCAAAACTACCGGAGCTACACCCATTGACCCGCACCGACGCCGATGGACTTTTATAACAGTTGAAGACCATGGTGCGGAACTTCTCGCCGATACCCAGTTTCCCGAGAACCAGCTCAAGGTACGGCCAATGAACTCTGTCGAAGGCCTTCTCCGCATCAACTGATAGCAACATCCGTTCCCCCGGGATACGCGAGGCCTTTTCTAGTACGTGCGTCACTCTCTTGGTGTTGTCCACCGTCTGTCTACCGGGTACAAAGCCAGCCTGGTCCGCCTCCACCAGTCCCGGTAGGTGTAGACCAAGCCTGGACGCTAGAATCCCTGTATATAGCTTGAGGTCAACATTTAAGAGTGAGATGGGCCTGTACGAAACACACAAGGTCCGGTCCTTCCCGGGTTTCGGGATGACTGACACCGTAGCGCTAAGGAGGTCCGGTGGGATAGCGCCAGGCTCGGAGAAGGAGTTAAACAGTCGAGCCAGGATTGGGGCCACAGCGGTGCAGAAGGTCTTATAAAACAAAGCTGTGTAGCCATCCGGGCCCGGGGCCTTACCGTGCTTCAATCGCTCTATAGCGGAGATGACTTCCTCAACATGGATGTCCCTCTCTAGATGATCCGCCTGGGCGGAATCCAGCACCGGGAGGGCCACTGATTCCAAATAGTCCTCGGCGTCTCGCGGCGAGGAGGGCTCCCCAGCATACAGTGCTTCGTAGAAGCTGCGAAAGGATTCCGCCACCTCCGCGTCACCAGAAACAATAACCCCGTCCGTACCTACCAGTTCCTTCACGACATTACGCTGCTGTGCAACCCGGAGCCGATGGGCCAGGAGCTTACCACACTTGTCCCCCCCCTGAGTAAAAGGCATGCTTCAGGCGCAAAGCGGCATACTCCGCCCTATCAAGATCCAGTGCTGATAGGAGCTTCCTTGCCGCTTTCAATTGCCTCCAAACTCTCGGAGCCCCTGTGCGGCGATGAACCTGCTCAAGTTCCCTGACCTGCGCAGTCAGTTCGTCCCTCTTACGCTGCCGTTCCTTATTTTCGGCTGAGGAGATGGAAATAAATTCCCCCGGAGGACCGCTTTCAAAGCTGCCCATTGCGTTGCTTGAGACGTGTCGGAGTTGCCGTTGTGAATGTGTGAGAGGGTACCCTCCTGTCCGCAACCCCGCCAGCACCCCTTGTCAGTGTGTTTATGCATTTCATATAGCCTCTCCGGGGTGTAATATCAATAAGTAGACACCTTAGTGAAGGTCTCCGTAAGTCCAGTGTGGTATGCAGAGTGCCTCGCCCGATATGCAATTCTGTCCCACTCCTTATGGCTAAGTGTCCTGCCCAATTCTCTGTGCCAGCGCTCCCTCCCCGGGTTATGATAGTGGAACGTTGGGGGCTGAAGGAATTTATACAAATCGGTAATTAGCTTGGCGTCCGAGGTCCGGGTCACCAACCACCGCTCATATGGTGTGATTTGGCGAGCCGCGGTTTAGCGCACCTGGGGTTGGAGAGCCCAGTGTCGGACCTGCATATAGCGCAGTCTGTCCATCTCCGTCAGGCCGAATTCCTGTCGAAGTTGTTGGAAAGGAATCACGCCTTCCGGCCCGTAGATCTGGAAAAGCGCCCTACAGCCCGCGCTCACCCAATGGGAAAAGGCTCCCGGCTCCAGGCCTGGGGCAAAGTCTGGGTTACCCACTATGGGCGTGAACGGCGAGGGGAAGGTGGTCAGTTCACGAGCCTCGCAAACCGCATCCCACACCCGCAGGGGGACCCGCGTAACAAAAGAGGCATAAAGATTAGCAGGGCGATGCGCGCGGCGCAAGAACGGAACCTCCTGGAGGGTGCGGCCCGCCACCGCCTGGTCCTGAAAAAGCCAGTGTTTGTCGGATTCCCACCTGCTCCACTCCACCAAGTATCGCAGTTGCGCCGCCTGAAAGTATTTCCGGAGGTCCGGGATACCAAGACCCCCCGCCTCCGGAGCAAGCGTGGAGAGGACCCTCTTCATCCGCGGCTTGCGGCCTTGCCAAACGAAGCGGGAGATGTCAGCTTGCGTTTGCTGTATCCAACCCACAGGGGGTTGGAGAGGTAGAGCGCGAAAGAGGTACAGAATCTGGGGCAGCACCGTCATCTTAACCGCCGCGATACGACCCAGCCACGACAGCAGGCCCTTGCTCCATCGGCCAAGTTCCTCCTTAATCTTCCTGCTGAGGGAAGTGTAATTGGCTGTCACCATCTCAGGCAGTGTGGGCGCCAGCAGGATCCCCAGGTATGGCACCGCAGACGAGGACCACTGCATGGGAAAAAGACGCTGAAGGTCCCTCCTGGTGTCCGCGGCCAGTGACACATCCAACGCCACCGATTTGCTCATATTCATTTTAAAGCCGGCCACACGTGCAAAGGCGTCCAGTTCCTGGACGCAAGCAGGGAGTGACCTCTTGGGGTCGTCTAGGGTCAGCAGGACATCGTCCGCGTAAAGGCTGACTGTGTGGACATATTGGCCCATCTTAACCCCAATGGCGTCAGGGTTATTGCGAATCCTCTGAGCAAACGGCTCCATGTAGATGGCGAACAAAAGCGGCGAGAGGGGACAACCTTGTCTCGTACCGCGTTCGATGGCAAAACTACCGGAGCTACACCCATTGACCCGCACCGACGCCGATGGACTTTTATAACAGTTGAAGACCATGGTGCGGAACTTCTCGCCGATACCCAGTTTCCCGAGAACCAGCTCAAGGTACGGCCAATGAACTCTGTCGAAGGCCTTCTCCGCATCAACTGATAGCAACATCCGTTCCCCCGGGATACGCGAGGCCTTTTCTAGTACGTGCGTCACTCTCTTGGTGTTGTCCACCGTCTGTCTACCGGGTACAAAGCCAGCCTGGTCCGCCTCCACCAGTCCCGGTAGGTGTAGACCAAGCCTGGACGCTAGAATCCCTGTATATAGCTTGAGGTCAACATTTAAGAGTGAGATGGGCCTGTACGAAACACACAAGGTCCGGTCCTTCCCGGGTTTCGGGATGACTGACACCGTAGCGCTAAGGAGGTCCGGTGGGATAGCGCCAGGCTCGGAGAAGGAGTTAAACAGTCGAGCCAGGATTGGGGCCACAGCGGTGCAGAAGGTCTTATAAAACAAAGCTGTGTAGCCATCCGGGCCCGGGGCCTTACCGTGCTTCAATCGCTCTATAGCGGAGATGACTTCCTCAACATGGATGTCCCTCTCTAGATGATCCGCCTGGGCGGAATCCAGCACCGGGAGGGCCACTGATTCCAAATAGTCCTCGGCGTCTCGCGGCGAGGAGGGCTCCCCAGCATACAGTGCTTCGTAGAAGCTGCGAAAGGATTCCGCCACCTCCGCGTCACCAGAAACAATAACCCCGTCCGTACCTACCAGTTCCTTCACGACATTACGCTGCTGTGCAACCCGGAGCCGATGGGCCAGGAGCTTACCACACTTGTCCCCCCCCTGAGTAAAAGGCATGCTTCAGGCGCAAAGCGGCATACTCCGCCCTATCAAGATCCAGTGCTGATAGGAGCTTCCTTGCCGCTTTCAATTGCCTCCAAACTCTCGGAGCCCCTGTGCGGCGATGAACCTGCTCAAGTTCCCTGACCTGCGCAGTCAGTTCGTCCCTCTTACGCTGCCGTTCCTTATTTTCGGCTGAGGAGATGGAAATAAATTCCCCCGGAGGACCGCTTTCAAAGCTGCCCATTGCGTTGCTTGAGACGTGTCGGAGTTGCCGTTGTGAATGTGTGAGAGGGTACCCTCCTGTCCGCAACCCCGCCAGCACCCCTTGTCAGTGTGTTTATGCATTTCATATAGCCTCTCCGGGGTGTAATATCAATAAGTAGACACCTTAGTGAAGGTCTCCGTAAGTCCAGTGTGGTATGCAGAGTGCCTCGCCCGATATGCAATTCTGTCCCACTCCTTATGGCTAAGTGTCCTGCCCAATTCTCTGTGCCAGCGCTCCCTCCCCGGGTTATGATAGTGGAACGTTGGGGGCTGAAGGAATTTATACAAATCGGTAATTAGCTTGGCGTCCGAGGTCCGGGTCACCAACCACCGCTCATATGGTGTGATTTGGCGAGCCGCGGTTTAGCGCACCTGGGGTTGGAGAGCCCAGTGTCGGACCTGCATATAGCGCAGTCTGTCCATCTCCGTCAGGCCGAATTCCTGTCGAAGTTGTTGGAAAGGAATCACGCCTTCCGGCCCGTAGATCTGGAAAAGCGCCCTACAGCCCGCGCTCACCCAATGGGAAAAGGCTCCCGGCTCCAGGCCTGGGGCAAAGTCTGGGTTACCCACTATGGGCGTGAACGGCGAGGGGAAGGTGGTCAGTTCACGAGCCTCGCAAACCGCATCCCACACCCGCAGGGGGACCCGCGTAACAAAAGAGGCATAAAGATTAGCAGGGCGATGCGCGCGGCGCAAGAACGGAACCTCCTGGAGGGTGCGGCCCGCCACCGCCTGGTCCTGAAAAAGCCAGTGTTTGTCGGATTCCCACCTGCTCCACTCCACCAAGTATCGCAGTTGCGCCGCCTGAAAGTATTTCCGGAGGTCCGGGATACCAAGACCCCCCGCCTCCGGAGCAAGCGTGGAGAGGACCCTCTTCATCCGCGGCTTGCGGCCTTGCCAAACGAAGCGGGAGATGTCAGCTTGCGTTTGCTGTATCCAACCCACAGGGGGTTGGAGAGGTAGAGCGCGAAAGAGGTACAGAATCTGGGGCAGCACCGTCATCTTAACCGCCGCGATACGACCCAGCCACGACAGCAGGCCCTTGCTCCATCGGCCAAGTTCCTCCTTAATCTTCCTGCTGAGGGAAGTGTAATTGGCTGTCACCATCTCAGGCAGTGTGGGCGCCAGCAGGATCCCCAGGTATGGCACCGCAGACGAGGACCACTGCATGGGAAAAAGACGCTGAAGGTCCCTCCTGGTGTCCGCGGCCAGTGACACATCCAACGCCACCGATTTGCTCATATTCATTTTAAAGCCGGCCACACGTGCAAAGGCGTCCAGTTCCTGGACGCAAGCAGGGAGTGACCTCTTGGGGTCGTCTAGGGTCAGCAGGACATCGTCCGCGTAAAGGCTGACTGTGTGGACATATTGGCCCATCTTAACCCCAATGGCGTCAGGGTTATTGCGAATCCTCTGAGCAAACGGCTCCATGTAGATGGCGAACAAAAGCGGCGAGAGGGGACAACCTTGTCTCGTACCGCGTTCGATGGCAAAACTACCGGAGCTACACCCATTGACCCGCACCGACGCCGATGGACTTTTATAACAGTTGAAGACCATGGTGCGGAACTTCTCGCCGATACCCAGTTTCCCGAGAACCAGCTCAAGGTACGGCCAATGAACTCTGTCGAAGGCCTTCTCCGCATCAACTGATAGCAACATCCGTTCCCCCGGGATACGCGAGGCCTTTTCTAGTACGTGCGTCACTCTCTTGGTGTTGTCCACCGTCTGTCTACCGGGTACAAAGCCAGCCTGGTCCGCCTCCACCAGTCCCGGTAGGTGTAGACCAAGCCTGGACGCTAGAATCCCTGTATATAGCTTGAGGTCAACATTTAAGAGTGAGATGGGCCTGTACGAAACACACAAGGTCCGGTCCTTCCCGGGTTTCGGGATGACTGACACCGTAGCGCTAAGGAGGTCCGGTGGGATAGCGCCAGGCTCGGAGAAGGAGTTAAACAGTCGAGCCAGGATTGGGGCCACAGCGGTGCAGAAGGTCTTATAAAACAAAGCTGTGTAGCCATCCGGGCCCGGGGCCTTACCGTGCTTCAATCGCTCTATAGCGGAGATGACTTCCTCAACATGGATGTCCCTCTCTAGATGATCCGCCTGGGCGGAATCCAGCACCGGGAGGGCCACTGATTCCAAATAGTCCTCGGCGTCTCGCGGCGAGGAGGGCTCCCCAGCATACAGTGCTTCGTAGAAGCTGCGAAAGGATTCCGCCACCTCCGCGTCACCAGAAACAATAACCCCGTCCGTACCTACCAGTTCCTTCACGACATTACGCTGCTGTGCAACCCGGAGCCGATGGGCCAGGAGCTTACCACACTTGTCCCCCCCTGAGTAAAAGGCATGCTTCAGGCGCAAAGCGGCATACTCCGCCCTATCAAGATCCAGTGCTGATAGGAGCTTCCTCGCCGCTTTCAATTGCCTCCAAACTCTCGGAGCCCCTGTGCGGCGATGAACCTGCTCAAGTTCCCTGACCTGCGCAGTCAGTTCGTCCCTCTTACGCTGCCGTTCCTTATTTTCGGCTGAGGAGATGGAAATAAATTCCCCCGGAGGACCGCTTTCAAAGCTGCCCATTGCGTTGCTTGAGACGTGTCGGAGTTGCCGTTGTGAATCAAATAATCCTGAATGACCTCCCCTATGCGTTTCACAACAGACTTCTTATGTAAAAGAGTATCGCGAAGACGCCACGTCCCTCGAGAGGGAGAAGCCCCCGGCCACTTGAAAACGCCGGAAACTGGCGCATGGTCGGACAGGGACAGGACCCCGATGTCCGCCGCCGTGGCGGCAGTGCGTAGCGGTCCACTCACCAGGAGGTAATCCAGCCGCGAGTAAGTGCGGTGCGCATGGGAGAAGTAGGAGTAGTCCCTATCAGTGGGATGCAGAGAGCGCCAGAGGTCGTGCAAATCCATCTCCACAATCCGATCCTTCACCGCGCGGGGAAGTTCCCCCGTCTGCGGGGAGCGTTGCGCCGACCTGTCCAGAGCAGAGTCGAAAACGATGTTAAGGTCCCCCCCCAGGATAACATGGCGATCGGGCGAGGCAGTGACGTTCACCAACACTGAATCTAAGAAACGATCCTGGTGATCATTCGGGCTATAAACGGAGCCAACCGTAAAAGCTATTCCCCCTAGTCGCATGCGATATGCAAGGAGCCTCCCCTTTTGTTCGGCATATTTATACAGAACCTCGCCTCTAAAGGAGCTAGCTAAAAGAATGGCTACACCCGCAGTCTTGGTCGCTGCTGAGGAGAAGAACTGAGTGGGGAACTTGGCAGAGCGCAGCCTATGGCAATCCCTGGGCAGCTAATGGGTCTCCTGCAGGAGGCATATATCCGCCTGCGTCCCCTCCAGCAGTGATAGGATCGCCCTACGCTACACAGGGTTATTCAGACCCTTAACATTAAGGGTCACTACCTTTAAGGACGGCATTCCTCCCGGGGAACAGAAGCGCTACGCAGCAGGCAAGGGATCAGCGGGCGGGGCGCATGGGGCAGGCGCGCGGGAAAGGCCAGGACAGGCCAAGCGTAGGCATGGACAACATCGGACGGGACCCCCCCCAACAACAAAACAACCCTTACACCCTCCCAAAACACACTCGTGGCAACTAGCCAAAAACAAAAACAAAGGTAAACACCCCATTGTCTCAGTCAAGCCCAAAAACGGGCAAGTCCGTAGAAAACAGCAAAGTGGACGTTCAGCCACTCACCTCCAACCGCCCCTCCCCGACCCCCGGCCCCGAACCCAGCATCGCAGAGGCTAAGAATCTCTCCCCCCGGAGTGAATTTAGGCCGTCATGGCCACGCCATTGGAGTCGGCCAAGTCCCTGGCAGCCGCCCTCAAAGCATCCGCCATGTCCGCCCTGATAGTAGGGGAATCAGGGCGACTTGCACTCGCTGGCGACTGTCTCCTCGTTGACCTCCGTCGGCGCCGTCTCTCCGGGCGCCTCCACGACGGTGTAGCTCCATCCTCCTCCGTGGCCGTGAGTCCCAGTACTCCGCAGATGTCTTGTAGGGAGCGCAGTTGGTGTAGCACCCCGTTCCACCTAAAGATCAGACGGAAAGGGTGTCCCCAGGAGTAGGGCGTCTCGTGTTCGCGCAGAAAGTCAGTGGCAATCCTGAAGGACATGCGCTTCTGCAGCGTGATGGCGGACAGGTCTTGGTAGAGCGCTACAGGCCGCTCCCTGAAAGTTAAAGGCTGCTTCTTTCGGGCCTCCGCCATGATGCGTTCTTTCAGCGGAAAGTCGGGCAAGAATGCCAAAATGTCCGGAGGGGGCGCCGATGACTGGCGCTGTCGGCCCACTCTATGCGCTCTGTCAATGCGGACAGGGAAGTCTGCATCTTCCCCCAAGATCTCAGGGAACAGGTCCTGTAGATAGGCCACCAAATCGACCCCCTCGTCCGCGGATGGGACACCCCGCACCCGGATGTTGTTCCGCCTGGACCTGTTCTCAAGGTCTTCAGAGTGGGCCTGGAGCTCGACACATTGCTCCCGGAGGCGGAGAACGTCCTGTTGAAGATGGACTATCTCTTCGTCTCGGCGCTGGCCCGCCGTCTCCGCTGTTTCAACTCGCTCGCCAAGGCCCTCCACCTCCCTGCGTACTTCGCGGACTTCACTGGCCACTTCTCTCTTCAACGTTTGAAAGTCTTCCTTGACGGAACTAAATAATTCCTCCATAAAGGACCTCGTGACTGGTGGCTCGCCCCCAGCCACCTCCGCCGAGGCCCGGGAGGATCCCGGCGACGGCTGTGTTCTGTCCCGCAACTGCTGGGCCCTGCCAAGCATATCCGGCAGGGTGCGGTCCCCCTTCCTCGAGCCGCCTCTTCCAGTCATCGTGGTCGCTGCAGTGGACGAGGCCCAAGTACGGCCGCTTCAGAGTTGCCCAGTCGCCCGTGGGCGCCAGATGTGGAGACCGCTCTGCAAGCAAGGGTGCTGCGTCACAAGCGACAAAATGGTGGTCCGGCCCGGGCACTGCCAGTCGCGGCGCCCGGCCAGGGCGGCGACCGGGAGCCAAAGCAAGGGTCTCTCTTCAGCACGCTCCTCGGGAAGTTAGTCCAGTAGCGGAGGCGACAGCAAGCGCCCGCCAGCCAAAGGCACAGACGGAGGCCACCAACACCAGCTCTTCAGGGACAAGATGGCGGCAGGGCGGGGCCAGGTAGAGCGGCCTGGGCTGGCAACACCGCTGGCGACCCCCGGGATACAGCGATCAAAGAAAGTCCACAGCCAATGTTACACAGTTTCACCGAAGGGCCCAGATGGGCCGATCTCAGTGTTGAGGCCTCCGGTCGTCGTTCATGGGGCCGGGGCCCGCACAGCGCAGTGTGTCGCCGTCGTTAGTCGGAGGACCAAGGCGCAAACTCAAATCCAAAGTCTTCCGTGTCACCAAGACACCGTCCGTAGGGCTCCGTTATCCTCCGGTGCGCGGCGGGTCCGATCCCCTCCGGATCGTCAGCTTTCAGCACCAGGCCCAGCCGAGGCGCCTGGACAGCACTGCAGTTCGCTCCGCCTCCCAGGCTCTCCTCCGCGCTTCAATCTTTGACCAAACTTTCGAAGTGCTTCCTCCGCGGCGATGAGAGCCAAAGTGGTATCAATGTGCGCACCAGGCACTCCGGCACACTCCTCTCACTCGCTGAGCATCAGCGGGGGGAGAGAAGCGCAGAAAAAGGGGCTCGAGCTGAGCCGGGCCGGAGGAGCTACGGGAGGAAGCGCCCGCTCACCCCGCCATCTTGGCCACGCCCCTGCAGGACAGTTTAAATCTTATTCTGGATACTGGTGAGGGGTGTTCTTTCGGAACTGAGGGGGTCAAACTTTCAGCAGCTTGACACTAATATTGGTACTGAATGAAGGATGGCAGTGAGTGGATACAACTGTCACGACCCGAATACATACAGCTGAAGGATAGCAACATCCAGACCTTGGTCAGCTCAACTCCTGTATCAGGCACCAGGTTTCTGAATGGAACAGTGTACAAGGGGAGTAGAGTGTGGAGAGATACCCCTTCCCTGGCTGATTTCGGTATAGGGGCATAAAGCATTATAGGTTGAACTGCAGACATAGTCAGAGACTTTTTAAGTCATGGGCAAAGTGGACTCCAGCCCAAGGCCCCAGCCTTCCACGGGGCCCCCTGATAGAGCCAGCTATTTTCTGCAGAGTCTTGCCTTGATGACCTTGAATAATTCTTAAACAGATTGTTTTAAATACCGTTTTCCTTGAATTTATTCTTAACCCCTTCACCATGGCGCAAATTTTGCTGCGGCGCGGGCGGTGCCGCGGTGCTCATGACGGCTCCAGGCCATCATGAGTTACGGTAGGCATGTGCTCATAATGGCCTGGACTCATCAGAACTCCTCCCACTGATTAATTCGCCCGCACAGGCGGGGAA
This sequence comes from Lissotriton vulgaris, assembly GCF_964263255.1. Taxonomy (NCBI): domain Eukaryota; kingdom Metazoa; phylum Chordata; class Amphibia; order Caudata; family Salamandridae; genus Lissotriton; species Lissotriton vulgaris. The sequence goes on from NC_141695.1 coordinate 1,727,475,143, forward strand.
TCAATTGCGCATGGGTGGAGCAGCAGAGGCATGACGGCTCCAGGCCGTCATGAGCACACGACTACCGTGACTCATGACTGCCTTGAGCCGTCATGAGCACCGAAGCGGTTAATGTGGGTGATGTGTGAGAGTCTCTTCCAGGCATTTTGCACAGATATGTTGTTTTTATGTTTCATGCAACATCCATAAAAATGTCTTTTAGATCAAAACAGGACCTCACATATGTGAAATGGGTGTCACAGAGATTATTTGCAGTAATATTAAATAGCTGCTGCTTTTGTACAATATTAAAAACACTGCACACTTTTTCTGAATATTAGATGTAAACACATTTAGAATTTGTACTAGTGTGCCTGTGCACTGTCTGTGACGTGGCCAAGAAGGGCATGAAATATCTGAAATAGGATCATATATTTAAATCTGTTCCAACAGGGGCCCCCAAAATACATTTGGCCCAGGGCCCCCAAAATCCTTAAGATGCCCCTGCAGACAATGTGCTTCATCTGGCCTCTCTTGTCAAAGGGAGAACATGGTGTCCATAACGTGTGCCCTGGGTGAGGACTATGTTTACTGGGCATATCAGCTAGACAGGAGTTAGTGTGCAAAGCTTTTGTGGTGCAGGATTTTGGGTTTCTCAACCTGGCCTTCCAAGAAGTGCATTGGACTTTGCCTACGTTATTTATGGTATTGTGTGAGCTTCTCTGTGTATCACCCTACTACGCATTATGGAAAGTGTCTCTCAGCTGTAGCTTGGCCGTTTTGTGTTGACTGGGTGTTCTTTTGTGTACACTGGGTGTTCTTTGTCTAGAGATGCAGGGTTTGGGCCATAAGTATATTCTCGCTTTGCCTCTTTTTATATTTTAGTGGTGCTGTTCGTGATGTTCAGTCTTGCCACAAATAAAACCTCCAGGTAGAGGTATATCTCAGGGCTGCTGTTGCAGTGTTTTGATTGGCAGACAACTCACACTGTTATTTGTAATACCTCTGCATTCTGAGCTTGCCCACCCCCTGCAACCAATAAAACATTTTCTTACATTGTTTTCTTGAAATCCTACATATACTTATATGTTTGTGTTTATTTAATTTATGAGTTTTTTTGTAAAGCAGTATGACAAAGTGGTTATCTACAGATGGCTCTGCTGCATGTCAAGCCACTGATCTGCAGTGTGATATTTTTACTCCTTGTCAATTCAAAGTATTTGAGGTGTCCCTGAAAGAAATGCTCACTAAGATATATTTTCTGATGTTAGAATGATGGTATTTTTGGAGGTTCCCTTTAAAATTGTAAACATGTCTGCATTATTCTGACTTCCCTATGCTGACTGGGTGCCCCTTGCATCTCTGATTCTCTTAAATCCACCACTTTTATGTGAGCAAACACAACTAAAAATACATTTTCATCACAACTGGTTTGATTTTTATGCTGCTGAACTTGTTGTTTCAGTAGTCACTTTGAAATATGTGTGCCTTCAAAAAGAGAATTGTTTGCTTAAACTGGTTTGAATTGATGCTGTTGAACTTGTTATTGTTTCACTGGTTACTTTGAAATATTTGTGCCTTGAAAAAGGGAATTGTTTGTGTAAGGGTTTGATTGTTATGCTGCTGACCTTGTTATTCTGTCACCAGTCACTTTGAAATGTTTGCCTTCCATGCACAAACCAAGGGGGCATACGTTGACTCAATTGGATTTTTTTATGCTGCTGCCTGCTCTACTTGGTATTTTTTTTAACAGTCATTTTGAAATATTTGCACCTTCATGCACAAACCAAAGGGCCATAGTTTGATTAAACTGGCTTGAGTTTTGTAAGCTGTTGCACCTGTTTTTGTTTGACAAGTCACTTTGAAATATTTGCGCTGTCAATGACAAACCAAATGGGGAATTGTTTGTCTAACCTTCCTTCATTTTTGCATACTGCTGGACTTGTTTTTATCATGCACTTTGAAAGTATTTTTACCTTGATGCAAGAAGAAAAAGAGATTGTTTTACAAAACACATTTGATTTTTGTGTATTGCTGGACTGGTGATTGTTTTGTTATGCACTTCAAAAGTATTTCCACTTTTTCCATTGCTTTACCAACCACAATTAGTATAGAGTCTGTCTTTAAGTACTTGCTAATATGGTTTGTTTTTATTCCACATGATGTGCTATTTATTGTGTTGTTTCCACTTGTCTGTGGTACGTGTGACTTAAATCTTGTAATTAGCATTACTTACACTACAGACATGCTAAATACAATCAAAACATCTGCATCACTTTTCTGAAGCATCCAAGCAGTTTGCACTCTGTCTTGTTTGCCTGCCTGTTTTTGTCCTGCTTACTATGAAAGCCATGATGGCAGATTAAATTGAAATTGCTTGCTCAGTTCCTTTTAAATACTAGAGTGTGGTTATTGTGGCCAATCCCTCACAGACGCAAGTTTGTGGCACGCATGTCATTCACACCAGTTTATTTCTCTTGGAGCTGGCAGGATACTGAGTTATATCTTTTATACTCCTCGTGTATCTTGTCAGTTGAGTCTGTGGAATTGCAGATTTGGGTTTGTCTTTCAAATGTTTAAGTAGTTATTTCCCATCAATGTCATTTCTAATTCAGATCTTGTGTAGTTGTTCTTTCTTCTTCAGCGATAGGCAGCTCTTGAGACATCAGGACCGCTCCTTGGCATTGTTCTGAATGCTGTCTCAGTTAAATAATCTGCTCTTGACGGAAGTGTTACAAATGGCATCGCTTATATGTTAAGAGTGTTTCTCACTTTCTTATTTGAACTTTGAGCAAGACAATATACAGGCATTTCATTAAATGTTGGAGGTTTCAATTCAAAATATACCAGATTCTTTGGCGGTGGGCACAGTGATAGGTGGTGGGCCAGGGGGACCTCCATGTACTTCGCCACTGCTTGTAATTTTTTTTTAAGAATAATGACACAACCCATTCTAAACCTACAAGCTTTTGCGTATAAATGTGTTCACTCAAGAAACTGCTCTCTTGGCCTGACTAAGGAAAACTCGGACCAGTTGACTCTATGATTAAGACTATTAATTGTTCTTTTGTTAATAAACGCTTTTAGACATTCTCACATGCATGCTACTCATAAATCTTTTTTTCCTCGCAACATCTATTTTGTGTTTCTGTTGTGTGAACTCACATGCGATCCTGACACTGAGACCGCCACCTATTGTCTTTGACATTAGGATTGACTAATTTCAAGACTGCCACTAAATTTCCAGTCTTGCAAGTCTTTGGGTGGCCATTTATCTTTCAGTGCACCCAACGGCTCCATCTCTCCTCACAACCGCATGCCAGAGCGCATTTTAATCTTACTTCTTGGCCGCTGCTACTTCTAAGGGGCTCCTTTCAACCTGTTCGCAGGCCGTTATTTGCTGGACTTAAGCCAAGTTGTCCCTCTAAAGTCCTAGCTGCCTTTTGGCTGGGTTAGCACTACAGAAATACCATACATATACTTACATGCAAGTCTCAAACTTGTGAGGCTTCAGGCAACATCCAATTTTCAGTGCACCTGGTGGCCCCCTGTCTTTCCGCCATAAGACTGAGGCTCACTTTTATTGTACTTGGTGGCTCCTTTTGAACCTGTCCTTTGGCATTACTGATATCAGTAAGCCAAGTAGCACTTTTTCTTCCTGGTGCAGGGTTGTTCATAACAAGCATTGGCAAAGCCAATGAGTCTGGCTTGTAACGCAGAGCACAAGACAGGCATTGGCTTTACCACTTGTTTAACTGTAGTGCACTTACTTTCGTGCTGTCTCTCGAACCTGCCAACTGTACATTCAAAACCCAGGGCTATCCTGGAAAATTCATGATGTTTGCAACAATATGTCTATGAATAAGTGTAACAAAATTACTGTTCTGAAATCACTGACTTATTCTTTTGAAGAGCAAAGTTTTTCCTACACAGAGGGCTTAAATAGGACTTCTCGCTAATCCCACATGAATGTGAAGTGCTCTCATTATATTTTCTTGCATCTTGCAAGGAGCAGGGGCTCTGGGAGATGTAGTCCATTTCTTGACCATGCCATTGCTGACATTCAATAGTCTGTTTGCTAATGTACACCAGATGCGCATGCATATATAGTGTGTTATTTTATTTTATTTGTTGTTTTCACCACTATAGGATCTCCTACTTTTGTAGGATGAGAGTCATGGGGAGGCTTTTGTAATTGACTGGCTGTACAGTCTGTCACCTTACACCATTGCGTCTGGTGATATGGCTGCTCCTTTTGCGTATTTATTCTGTTTGTTAGCCTGCACTTCATTAAAAACACACTAAAAGAAGCTACAAGTCGTGCGATAGACTGTTAGAGGAATCACAACTAATAGTAAATGCAGTACTCCTGAGATACCAGAAATACAATCTTTTGAGTCCAATCAGTTGAGGGGGATGCAGAGGTTCAGGACCATTTTAATAGGCCAAGTCACCCGACCATTAGCGAGGTAGAGGATTGCAAAAGTCACAAAGGTAAATAAGGGCGTCAAGATGAGACGCACTCAGCCGTCTATACCTCCAGTACAGTCCTTCTTTTGTCCAGGAAGCCCCTCAGCAGAAAGAGGTAAACACATGGGTCCTGCCATTGATGGCCTCACAAAGATCTTAAAGGCACCAAAGTGAGACTTTACTCTTTATTACAAGAGGTATCGCTGTATATGTCTCCTATTTTGTTCCCATAGCGCCTCTGCACCAGTCAGTATTGGAGTGTTTTACATAGGACCACTGAGGGACATATGTGTTGTCTAGTAAAACATATTATTCATGGTAGCCTGCAAATAATTTAGAACAAATAAGGCCCCACGCCCGGTCAAATTTGCCAAGCCTAGGCCATCTTCCACCCCAGCTGTGGAGTGCAATTGAGTCATTGAAAGATGCGTCTGGTAGGACATCTTTTCTCCTTTCCCCCTTTTGCAGGTTCATACCAAAACCAAAGGTGCTCTAGCCATGTACAGGATCCCATTATTTAGAGACTGTACGAAAAGTTACTGCATGTTCTTTCATCTTAACAGTCATATTAACCCCTTCGATGCTGATGACGAGCTCAGCTCGTCATCAGCCACGGGTGACGTGTGCGGATGACGAGCTGAGCTCGTCATGTATCGCACTAATTTTAAAAATGCCGCACAGCGCAAAAATCACCGCAGCAGCGATGCGGTTAAGAGTTGAAGGAAGTCACCTGCCTCATATAAAATGATGTGCCCTTCTGGAACCAATTTTACACCTCGGAGCAATTTGTCACGTCTGAAACCTCCTCACAAACCTTCACATCCATCACAATGGGTCTTTTCCTCGGCCATCCATTAACTTTACCAAGAATGCCATCTTTCTTGTCACCTTCCTTCCATTGTGACTGCTCTGAACCATCAGTGGTTACTGAAAGGATTAACTATTTGTTTTTTCTCCTTCTCTTCCACATTTTACAGGGGTAAGCAGGGAAGGCAATCAGCTGTTTGGCAGTGTGAGGTGTGTGGCACTCACAACATTTAGTAGTGAAGCCAGGGATTAGATGTTTATGGTCCATACAGACATCAAAAGGTACACCTAACATATAAAACTTAAAATGCCTTTTTGCCAGATAGCATGCTAATGTTTTCCTTTCCACTTCAGAATAATTAGGTGTGGCCCTCTTCAACGTTATTAATATAATTAACTTTCATTATTATTCACAATCTGGGTCAAAGTAGCTCCCAAAGCATGAGGACTTACATCATAGGACCCGTACCCTCCAGATATGCCCCCGCTGCCCAACTACCCTAGACATGCAAGATCCCAACATTTGAAATCACCAGAGATTCAGGTGGGGTTAAAAAGGCCATGTTTATTCACACATTGTATAAACACGACAAGCAATAACATGCATATCAAAATCACAAGTTATAACATAACTACATTTTGAGCATATCAGCTCCATGAGCATATCAGCTCCATCACCTTCCCAACCCTAAGGGAGGAACACCATCTGGTTCGCATCTCGCAACTGGGTACCCTACGCCAAGTGCCGTGCACCTGCCCCTTAGAGTGGTGGGTCCCGCCCTTCTATCCTTGTCTGCCATTACCGGGGCCCACCTCTCGACCACCAGGCTGCCCGGAGTCGCCCGAGAGGCTCGAAATCTGTCGCCCTAGCCTCCCCAGCCAGTGGTCACTTCCTCCCAGTGGAGAGCTTGCCATATCCCCCCTCAGAGCTGGCCTATGGAGCCCAGCAAGCGGGCTCCCATCCATCTTGTTTAGCCACTATTTACTGATCGCAGGTCTCTTCTCCGCCACAAGGGTGGCCAAGGCCCAAAGGTCTGACACCCTCCCCACCTGCGTTCAGAATAAATGACCAGAGTTCTTGGATAAACGCATCAGTTCCATAGTCCGACAAATGCACCCCATCCTGGTGGTACATTGCTTCTCCGGAAATCATCCGGTGCTGGAGGTAGCGCAAGCGGCCCTTCACTGATCACAACCTTGCTAGTGCGCCGTTCAATCGCCTCACCGAGACGTTCAAAGATCTAGGACGCACTCCTGGGCCCCATGCCCTGCGCGATAACATGCCAGACCAGACTAGTTTCGTTGATGGGAACACATGTCCCAGCCAGGCAAACTCTGCTAGTAGGGCTTCCTTGACAGCCAAGCGCCCCCTGTCGACCATGTCGTTGCCTCCCAAATGCAGGATAATCCAATCCGGCGATTTATGCTCTCGTGCCCTGAGCTCCTCGACGATCCTCCTCAAGTGTTGGATCCGCATCCCTCCAACGCCATGCCATACGAATTCGGTCTCACCCAATGCGGCCGGTTTCACCACCTCTCTTCGCTGCACCCGCGACGCACGAACGAGTGCCCGATTACCCATACCACGGAAGCGGGCATACTAATCAAAAGGAGAGAGATGGAACCGTTAGACACTGCACACATATGCATTACAATAATTCAGGCCTTACATATCGTTTGTAGCAATCAGAGGTCCAGCGACCTACACCTTTCACCATAATGGGAGGCAGACCCGCCCCTGCCGCTAAAATTGCGGCGCCAATCCTAAAGGAATGAGAAGAATAGCCCGCTGCTCCCAGTCCCAGGTTCCCCAGGGCCAACCCAAAGACTGCCTTAAATTGGTATTGAGACAGGCAATCCCCGTTTTTGTGGACGAAAAGAGCCGACCCCCCCCTGCTGGGCGTCGGGCTAGGTACGCCTGCATACGGGATACGGGGCAGGCAGCTATCCCTGGGGCAGGCCGCAACTGGATGTTGGCCCCCTTCCCTGTTTGGTCTGTTTTGGACCGTCTCAACCGCACTACTAGGCCCCCCGGGGAAATGGAGATATCCTTGAGCTGCAGCCCCCCCCCCGTGGTCTACTCTGGAAGCCCCTACAATCTCACCTAGGCGGAAGGCCCCGTAAAAGGCCAGGCAGAAGGCCGACCCAGCATGATTCCTTCGAATGGAGACAGGCAAATAACAGGCAGTACTCCCAAAATATCGATCAGGGTCGGGAGATCCAAAGGCCTATGACAGTCCCGCCGTGTCCCTTCTAGTCGGGCCCATCCCGCTAAGGCCTTCCTGATCAAGAATGAAGCCCCAGGATCCCGCTCCCCCGCCAGTTTAGCAAAGAAGCCTATCGCCGCCAGGGAAGCCCTAGCATAGGACACTGTTTTGCCCTGATCCCGCAGAACCTGTAAAAAGGCGTACATCGTTTCAGTTGAGAAGACCCTCTCCCCACCCGATTTTTCAACAAATGCTTTGTAAACATTAAACTGCGACTGATATGCGCGTTTGGTGCGATCACTCAGAGCGGCGCCTACCAGTCCCGCTAAAGCGGGGCTCCAATTTTCCACAGTGACGTAGGGAACGTCGTCATGCGCTCTTCCGCCTGCGGGTGGAACCTCCGGAAGTCCTGCAACTTGGAACGAGACAAAGCGTCAGCAGCATGGTTATCAACACCAGGTATATGCGCAGCTTTAAAAGTCAAATTCAATTTCAAGCATGCCAACACCAACAACTTCAGCAACCTCAGCACGTGTGGGCAAGTCGCCCCTTGCCGATTGATAACCTGAACCACTGCCATGTTATCCGACCAGAAGGTCACAACCCTGTCCCTGAAGCGCTCTGCCCACACCGTAACCGCAACCCAGATGGGAAAGAGCTCTAAAAAGGCTAAATTCTTAGTCAAGCCTGCTACGTGCCACTCCGCTGGCCAGACCGCCCCACACCAGGAGGGGCCCAAGATCGCCCCAAAACCAACACTACCAGCTGAATCGGTGTACAATCCTAGCTCCTTACTGGACACCGGCGGCGCGGGCCACACTACCCGCCCGTTGCAATCTGCCAGGAAATCCCGCCACACCTTGAGGTCCTCCTTCACCCCTGCTTTTAACCTCACCCAGTGATGCTTCTGGGTAAGACCCACCATCGCTCTGGCTATAGACCTCGAGAAAGGGCGTCCCATGGGAATGATCCGCAAAGTTTAGCTGCCCCACAAGCACTTGTAACTGGTGCAACGTCACCTTAGGACACGCCAATGCTACCTCAATGGCTAGGGAAAAGGCTTTTACTTTATCCATTGGCAATCTACATTCCCGCGCTACTGTGTCACTTTCAATGCCCAGGAAGGACATGCATGTGTCAGGGCCGACTGTCTTGCTCGGTGCCAGCGGCACCCCAAATTCCTTTAACATCGCCACCAGCTGGTTTAGGGCCAATGCGCAGGCATCCGACGATGCTGGACCCATTACCATGAAATCATCTAAGTAATGCACCACATCCGTACATCCTGACTTTTGCGAAAACACCCATTGCAGCATGGAGCTAAAGGTCTCAAAGTATTTGCAGAAGACCGCACAACCCATAGGCATACATCTGTCGTAGTAAAATTGCTGTTGGACCTGAAAGCCTAACAAATGGTAATCCTCAGGGTGTACCGGTAACAAGCGGAATGCTGACTCAATGTCGGTTTTTGCCAGTAACGCCCCTCGGCCTAGCTCCCTCACTTTCTGAACAGCGGCATCAAAGGATGAGTAGGTCACTGAGCAAACTGCCGGGTCGATGGCATCGTTTACCGATGCACCTTTCGGTGCGGATAAGTTATGGATCATTCTGAACTGTCCCGGCTCCTTTTTTGGCACCACTCCCAAAGGGGAGCAGACAAAGTTCTCCCAGGGAGGAGCCGGGAACGGGCCTGCTACTCGGCCTAAGGCCCGCTCTTTCTCTACCTTTGTGGCCACCACTGAGGGATGGGTTCTTGCTGAAACTTGGTTCCTACACTGAGTAATAGGAGGGACATGCGATGCTGGTATACGAAAACCGCTGGAAAAACCCTCAAACAACATCCTGGCAGCTGCCCTATCCGGATACCTGCCCAACCAAAAGATCAATTTCTCAATGTCAACAGGAGTAGGCAGATTAGACTTGGGGAGGCTTGATATCCTTAGGGGCGTTGCCCCCCGTTCTTTGGATTTCTTATTGCACTTTGACTCAGGATGGGACTGGTGACGGCAGTAGGCGCATGCGTGCTTGAACTTGCACTGCTCAGGGGGCCACGTGCACCCTTTACCATTGAACGCCCAGAATGTACCTTTCTTCTCGCCCGGCCCTCCCTGGGAAGTCCGAAAGGGCTGCCTAGCCGGGTGCTCCCTATTGCTTACGCTCTCTAACCAAGCATTGACTTCAACCTGATCCCAACAAATGGAGGGGTTTTCTTCTTTCGCCCAGCGAAACTCCCTATCGTATGTCAGCCAGGCAGAACCGCCCTGAGTAGCGTGCGCCTTTACAATCTTATTAGTATAAAAAACCAGCGGAATCGCCAACTCTGGCCTTTTCTCCAACAACACCGTAACATAGACGTGAAAGCCGAACAACCAATTAGTTATCGTCTCTTCTATCCTAGGTCTCCGATCCCGGAAGGAATGATCCTTCCCATCCCTGTCCTTGTAATCCTCTTCTCGCCTCATCGGCCTGATAAGGGAGAATATATCTACGTAGGCACCTCTCCAAATCTTCTCTCGCATTTCCGTACTAACATGCGTAGCTAACATCCCTGACTGGGACAACACGTTCCCCTGACTAGTTCCCACCTCGCTGCTCCTTGGTGTAGTGTCAACAGGCTTACCTCCTGTAGGTGGCACCGCTATCGCTGTCGCGGGGGGCTGTGCTCCAATCGCTACGCTGGGCGATGCTCTGCACGACTGGACTAACAGCGCCAACTGCCTCTGAATATCCTGCAACGCGCCCTGTTCTGTGACCTGCGGGGGCACCCACGGTTCTGCCGCCCCAGCGCTCCCTCTCTCTAATATCCTTTCCGGAGCTGATAATTGGCCCACTAGAGTGGAAACTGATGCCAGCAAGCTATCGAACGGATCGCCAGCGGCTGCCACTGCGGCCACCGGTTGCGGTGGGAGTGGTGCCGGAGGGACCGTGACTAATGGTACCACGCCTCCCGGAGCCAATGCCCTCAGCGCCTCCCTAATCTCAGACAAAACTGACCCCACTGGGTCTACTGGTGTGACCACTCCTGGTTCAGGATCAGAAGGAAGAACCCGCTCTGCATCTAAAGGAGGAGTGGGGACGGGACCTACTGATCCCTCGTCCTGTTTTCCCCCGGCAGGGCTAGGCCTACTCTTCGTCCCTTTCCTTTTTGGCTGCGCCTTGGCCTTCTTCTTCAACGGCGGACAAGCAGCCTTCGGTCGCATCCCCCTGCGCGGCCGCTCTACTGCTTCGGGCTGCTCCCCCCGGGAAGAATCACTCTCGTCCCCGCTATCGGGGGTCTCCTTGCTCAACTTTTTTAGCAGCAATTTCATAATCTGCGCTAATTCAGGTTCAGAGTCCTTACGCTTTTGTCCACCCTTTTTTGGCGCCATGCTAACTATCGCGCGCTTCGCACTGCCTCGCTATAGCACCTAACGCGCCCTGAGTTCCCTGTTCCCACACCCCTAAGCACCGTTCACGCCGCCCGGCAGGAGCCCGCACCACGAAGACCTTTGCACACAGCCATAAGCCCCGTAAGGCAGCGACACTCCAATCCCTTCCCTGCACCCACCGTGACTCACGGCTGCCCACGGGGCACTCGACCCCTTACCTGGCTACACGAACGATTCTCAGTCCTTCTGCTTCTAGAATTTCGGAAAGCCGGCCTGGATCTCGAGAATGGCCAGGAGCCGGCGTGAGCAGTCAGGTATCCAGGAGTGATAGCGGGAAGAGAGACCCCAGTCACAGAGAGTTGACCCTAAATAGGCCCAGGGACTCCACCCCCTGACCCTCGGGTCACGTGATATCGCCAGAGCGGAAATGGGTCGGCCGGACGCCGATTGGGCCGTCCGCCCGACCAACCACCAGAGACCAAGATCGGGGGGGGTCCGGAGAGGCCGGGTCCTAAGTGCGCGCGTCGTGATTCTCCACGCTTGTCAATAGTCAGGATGGTGCTTTTGTTTACATCAAAACTACCAAGAGTAGCGGAGCTACAAAGCTCTTTTGTTGAATACGTGTTGACAACAACCTTTTTAAAAAGTCTCTTAGGGAACTTTCAATACTAGCAGAATTTCTCACAAATATGAAGTAATGTTCGACCACAGAAAATTTTAGGCTAACCTTTGTTCTTAAGATTCTTTCTACTTTAGATAAGGAATGTCGCAAGTGTGTGACAGACCCCACTCCAATTTGGCATTGGTCCTTCCTCACAGTTAAACCTAACTCCTTTAACATTTGTAGTACCTTTCCTAAAGTCTTGCCTTGATTCATTCATCAATATGTCACCTGGGGGAAAAATTACCTTTAGTAGCCCTTACAGCACCCTGTGCATAATGCACTGGAACTCAGCAGCTGCTGATGCCAAGTCAAATGTCATCTTGTAATACCTACATTCCCCAACAGGTGTGATAACGGAGGTAAGGTTTCTAGATGCAGAATGAAGGGCCGGATTTAGATCTCGGTTGATGGGTTACTCCGTCGCAACAGTAACCGATATCCTGTCTTCTGAAATATAAATCCGAGTATATCATAATGGATTTCAATTTGGGCGGGCGAGGTATCTGTCACCATTGTGACGGAGTAACCCGTCCATCGAGTTCTAACTTAGTCCCAGAGTTCGAGCCAGTATTAGGCTGTGTTCAAGTTATTATCTGTAAACATTTGGCAGTACTCTCTAGCCTTAGTAGTTCATTAATCTTATTGAGTGGGTGTGAATTCACTGAAATCTTTGAGTTTTATTCTCTCAAATTTACACTAAGCCAAAGCCAGACACCGCCTTCACCTGATTTATTTACTAACACAATGGCTGCTAACCACTCGGAGGCCTTAACTAAGTGCTTATTTCCTGCATCAAATGTTATATGGAAAATAAGTTATGTATTACTGAGATGGTATTGCCTTATTTTAATCCTATGCTTTAACAATTTCAAATGAGCAAGGTCATCGATGCACACTGATCCTAAATTTTCTGGGCCCAAACTATTAACAGTTTAGTTATCTCTCTCTTTTGCATTTACTATTTCTTATTCTCGGTCCTCCGATGGACTTTGCATTGTGCCACTGAGGGGTGGGGGAGAGGGTGACCAATCTTGGCTATCTAGTGAGGACCAGGAATTGGTAGCCAAACTACAAGTTAGTGATCGGGTTCAAATAGATAACCCTCAGGACCATGCTATAAAAGTAAAGGGTGGCAACAGGAAGTCCTAACCGCCTGAATAAGTTTAAACTGACCAAGATCACACACACTAACAATTCCGGTGTGGCTATTCGAAGCAAAAAGAATAGGTCTAGATAGTCAGTAAACAAATTGGGATTCTCCATGTTATTCGTTTGAATTCTCTTATTATCATGCACAGTCAATTGGAAAGAACATTAATGATAAATCAAAAGACTCAGTCGTTAAAGAGTTCAAGTTAAAGATTTTATCTCAAATTTTGAATGAATGCAATACAATTTTAATCATTAATAGGAAGCTCAGTCGTGAGTCTCAAATAAAGCAATTACAAATGTAGTATAAAAGTACACATTAAGCAGAGTCTAGGAGGTTAAGAGTTCTCAAAGTCCACAGAAAGGGGCAAAAAGGGGCAATCATTGGAAAGGGGTCTGTAGGAGGCTCAAAAGGGAAGTTCTGCAGGGCATCTGCAAAAACCCAGGCTCAGCCAAGGATTCCAGGGAAAGTTCAGTCAGCAAGGGGTTCTTCCATTAAATGACAGAGGAAAGTCCGCAAAATTCAGCAAGGATGTGGGCAAGGACGGCTCATGGACAGCATCCGATCAGGCAAAAGACAAGTGTGTCTGTGCATCCATCCAAGAAAAAACTGTAAGGTATAGTTCATCAGTTCATAGGTGACACCCATTTTGTCACACCGCCATCATCCGACTGTAATGAGGTGGTCTTCCGCTCACAAGGGGCAAAAAGTAAACAACGTGGAACTGTCCCATGGTAGGCATGGGAAATACAATTCTGTAACGGCCTCACAGGCTAGTCCACAAGGGCCCATTCATTGTTTAAGCTTCTCTTGAGCCACTAGCAAGAGTCTGGTTCCCAACGAAGTAGCAATGCTCTGTTATAATTTGTATCTGTACAATTGCAAAACGTGAGTCGCGCCAAGAGCTAGGGAGACCGCATACCTTCCCATGACTATAATGGGAAACACAGACCTATAATGTAAGGCTAAATTAAGCATGACATTCATTATTAAGGCAATGAAACATTTAAATATGTAACAAAAGCATGTGCTAATTAATACAATTATTGTCAAGTCAAATAATGTCATAGATAATGTTATGGAAATGTTCTACTGTGAGTATAGACTACTGCTACATTCCAAGACACATACCTGCAACATATAATAAAATATTAGATTTCAGATGTTGCTTTTGAGAAATCTAAAACACTTCATATATAAATATCATTCTGATGAAGTTTCAAGTTCTTAACTAACAAAATAGAGAATTTGCACCAACTCCTTATTACTCAATGTTGCATTACAATGGAGCACAATAAAATATGATTTTAATGAAACATTACACATGACTATATTAATTCTTTGCAATATTGCACATATATCTCTTAAATACGCAGTTCGATTCTAATAACTGTCGCATTATTAAAATATTAACTATATATCAATTTCATAAGTGTAATTGTATTAATAGCGCTCAAACAGGGAATAAAGATTCAATTGAATATAGAAATGTGTTAGGCATGCTACAAATTAATTTCATTTCTCTAATTCTACAACACCAGCATGCTTTTAAGGTGCTGTAGCTATATTTTCCCATGTTCATTGTGTTATCTTTAAACTAAGTGCAGAGTGAACGTACATTTTATGTGCCATTATCTGTTTTTATGTCGTGTGAAGATGTGCAGTTTCTTCACCGCATTACACCTCACGAAATTCACTACATTTGTCCATATATCCCTAGAGACTGTTCTACTACGAACACTGGATCTGTTCTATTCGGGTCACCGTTTGGGGTCTCCAGTCTAATTGACTGGAAGCCTGGTTGGCAACGAAACTTTCTAAACAGTGGCCGTTCTCTGAATGAAATAGATGGTCTTTAATATGCTCCCCTGGATTTATAAACTTTTCCTTTGCAAACCCATCAGAAAAAATCTCTGCTGTCAGTCAAACCATAAGGTAATAATTAATATGGTAGAACCTTGATTATTATGTATTTTTATATATACTATGTATGTGTATATCTTTTATGGTGCAATTGCAACGAAATAAAGATTATTGAATTGAACCTTGATTACATGGTTCTCTGGTGCAATTTTACAATTTGAATCTGTGCTACTATTTCCATTGTGTTCTGTTTCATTAACTTGAAACACAAATTTACTGAGTCCATCTTCCAGATCCTGTACGTCAGTTGCATGTTTAGTACTAAGCTCTTTGCATGCTCTCACAAAGTGTCCCCTCTCTTAGTGAAGCTTCCTTCACACAGAATTGCGAGCAAAGCTTGAAGTATTACCAGAATTTCCACAATGGAAACCTTTTAACTTTGAATTTTATTCTGCACTTCTTCATATATTTAAACTTGTCGCTTTAACTTTAGAATGCTAATTTGACTTAACTTTAGAAAGTCCCTCAACCTTTTCATTCTTCACCTTGTACAGAGGCGCTCATGAGGATTCTTTCATTTCCTCAATGTATACCATAGCACATTAAATACTTCTAGCAGTGGTTGTGGCTTTCTACAGTCAGAGTTTCATACAAAACCTTTTTCATGTATTCTGAGGTTGTTTGTACTCCACACTAATTAAACCATGAAAAGTGAGTCACACTAATCACTAATCTCAAAATGTGTAGGTATTGACAACCCCCTCAAGGCAGCAATGTAGGTCACACATGTTTTACTTCTCCATTATACACGGCCAAAGAACTTGTGCCTTTACAAAATGACATTAATTTGTGTCTCCAAAATGCCTCTCTAGTTTGTTGAATGTAGCTAAAAATGTCGTCTTTTTCTCCAACCCCATCTGCAGACTCTTATATATCTTTCTACTTTTAATACCAAAAGTATGTAGAAGAATATATTACTTGTTATGTCTTATGACCGGTGTGAGGTCAAGGATTCTAGGTCAAGGATTCTAGGTTGGTGGAAAGAGGTGAGACCAAGGGCTTAAGGGCCTGATGAAGACCTGTTCTAGTGTCTGTTTTAAACTACTGTCCATTCTAAGATCTGGAGGGACCAGGCCCACTTAAAGACATGTGGCGAGAGCTGTTTTTATTGATACCAGCTAACAATAAACAATCCACTGTTTTTGGAGATGTTTGTATTATAAACTTGCATTGTGATCCTGTTTTGTAATTGAGAAGTTTGAGAGATAAAAGTTGTAGCTGACAGCTAGCCGTGTGGTCAACATGGTGCTGCATAACATTGGAGAACCACTGTGACGTTTCAGTGCTTAATTTGTAAAGTACTGAATGCTGGTGCCCAAGCTTAGCCCCGGAGCTTGTGGCCAGTGCAATCAATGTTGGTGCACCAGATACCACAGTTGCATAGTTTTAAATCCACTTCATGCCTCCTTAATCCACCACCAGACATTCCCTACAGTTTTATGTCACTCTTAAGGGTTCTAGCTTTCTCCCTTTGGAACGCTTTTCCTGCCGTTCTCTTCCTCATTCTTTCCCTTTTGTGCAGTAGCGACTGGCAAGGAACGGGGGTGGCGGGGCAAACAAAATATAAATAAACCCATACCTTATCACAGCTGCCGTCTCTCCTCAGCTTCGCTTCCTGACTAGTCCCGGAAGGAAGAAGCACACAGGCTCCTCTAGACCAATCACAACGCTTCAGTGCAGCTTTGTGATAGGTCTGTGAGTAGCCTGTTTCGGCGCTCAGATGGGGACTATGAGCCTGTGCATGTTCCCCACCAGGCTGTGCATTACAATTTGGTGAGGAACATGCACAGGCTCATAGTCCCCGAATTAGTGCCGAAACACGCTGCTCACAGACCAGATGACCGTTTGGCCAGCCCAAGACGGCCGGCCAAACCATCAAGCACACTTAAGTGCATGAACCACTCCTCCAACTGTGGCACCCGCCTCGTCCCACCCTAACCCAGCCCGTAGCTCCGAAAAATAAAATGATAATAAGGATGTTCTTATAATTTTATTTTTCTTTTTTTCTGTCCCTAAGAGCAGTGGGGCGACGCCCCTCCGCCTTAGCGGAGGAGCCGCCCCTGCTGTTGTGTTTTTTTCTTTTCATGCTCTGGGTCAACGTATGATAAGAAAGAATAAGTGCCAGCCCCCAAAAAGAGTGCTGTTAGGCAGACCAACAACCATCAGCTTAAACTAAGCAGTGGACTTCACCTCATTGTCCAATAATTTACTAGTTTTTCATGAATAATATTTGAATTATTATAGGTTGTGTTTTGATACATGGGGTGTGTTTTGATACAGTTCAGAGAGCTAAAGGGGAGGGGCCATTTATAGTTTTGGGGTTGGGGGCACCCATCAAAAAGTGGCAAACTCAATGTCCACCATTCCACCAATAATTGTGTGGTTTCACCAACCCCCCTCCCCCTCCTTGATTTAGAGGTGGGTGATCCACCCACTTTCCTCTGCTGAGCCTCTGCTTGCTGTTCTGGTGGTAGAAAGGCTTTCGGTCAAAGTCTTCGGACAGCCCCTTTACCACTGTCCCGAGGGTCAGTGGCATTCGATGGAGCACTTAAATTAGGGAAGTCCTTCTAACATACATTTTTCCGGTTTGGAATCTTAGTAAAAACCATAAAGGGAAAACCCCAGCACATCAATGGCATTTAGAATTTTTCAATAACAAACTCATGCTTTGGAAGTTTGATATTGAAAACAGAAAGCACTGACAAGTCAGGACATCAAACATGGCACCCGCTCAGCAAAGGATCTGTGGCTTCAGTGCAGTCGGAGCAAAGCCACTGAGGGCACAGAAATCCTCACCTAGTGGGCATGGATCTCTAAATCTGGCAGGCAGTCTTCACAAGGAGAAGGGATGCTATAACCTGTGTTGACCTGGCGGCCTGATGAGCCACCCACTAGATGAACCCCTCTCTCTTTTACATCTTTCAAATAACAATCTTGTTTTCTCTCTGTGCTGCAAAACTAATTTTTCATCAATCATATTTGCTGTGCATCCATCCTGGCTGAGTACTGAAACACAATTCAGATAGATATATTTTTTTTTACCAGGGAGAAGAAAAAGTGATATGCATTGTGATTCAGCATCAGCCGTGATGTGAAATCCCCTCTCTCATCATCCTCAGATCAATAGGAATTTGATCCAGTGCTTTATTAGTCATTTTTTTGTGTCAATTTAAATTGGAACAATTGACAAGGACAGTAAAAACCCAACTTCATGCTCAAATCAACCAGAAACCTCTTCGTCTGCTGCTCTTTTGAATGCAAGTTTTTTCAGAGGTGCACACGCTTGACATTTTAAAGAGACATTTTCCAGCTGATAAAAGTGCCCCATTCCTCCATTTATGAAACAAATGTATTGGCTACTAATGTACAATAGTTTGCATTTATTCTTGTAATATTAGCCTGTGGGCCTGATTTAGATCTCAGCTGGTGGGTTACTCCTTCACAGCAATGACGAATAACCCGTCCTCCGAAATATTAATCCTATTATATCCTAATAGATTTATATCTCGAAGGACGGGCTGTCATTCACCGTTGTGATGGAGTAACCTGTACGCCAAGATCTAAATCAGGCCCTCTGTGTTTTTGTGCAGGTAGCCTGTAAAAGTAGTTTTTGCCTGTAGATATTTTTTTAAAATGGCCTGTATATTTAACCCGTTCTGTGCTCCAGTCGGCCAACACTCCCTCCCTGGTGCTGCGAATGACCCTTGGCCAATGAAGCCCCGCCCACTCTTAAGAACACCTGCACCCTGGAGGAATGTTCGCCGCTGTAAAGGGGTTAAGTAAGTACAAAGAGGAATAACAGCACAACATTGCTGCTGGCTTTAATCATCCGTTGGTGAATCTTAAATTGCATCTTCTATGATCTGTTAGAGACCAATGTGATATCTACCCACCTTCCCCCAAGCGAGACCATGTCATGAATTTGCAAATTGTTCTCCTACACTGCAGTTATTTTTAGATTTTCGTCTGTAGAGTTTCTACTCCTTGTAGGCGTTGTGGAGCGGGTGATATCCTCACTGAATGCGCTCTCGAAAACAGCACACAGAGACGTACAAAGCTTATCCTTGAAATCTTGCACACTGAAGACATACACTACCGGGTTGATGAAGGTGGTAGTGATGGCAAGAGCCTGGGACAGGTAATCCAAGAAAAACAGTGTTGTGTTATTGTAGTAGAGCAGGAAGACCTCAATGATATGGTAGGGAGCCCAGCAGACAAAAAATACACTCACAATAATGAAGACTACCCTCAACATTTTGGCACTTGACTTTGAAAAATGAGCACCCTTTACTCTCTGAAGTATGAATGCATAGCAGACTACGATTATGGTTAAAGGGATGACAAAGCCAAAAATCAGGCGAGTGAAGGTGGTGACAGTGAGGGGTACTGGTGTGGCCATGTCTTCGTACAGACCATAGTTTACGTCCTCCCTAGGCCTCGGAGTGAAGTCTACAGTAGACGGACCACCTGGAGTTCTGCTGGAGTGAAAACTCACAAATGACTTGTGAGTTCTTGGTCTATGAGTCGTTGCTGAGCTAATTATAACGTTGGATTGCTGTATTTGTGTAACTTTACCCAATGATCTTTGATTAAGAATGTCTTGGAGAGTGATTGCCAATGGTCTATATATTGGGACTTTTGCATGAGCGTTGGGACCTGCAACATCATTTGGAAAAGCAAATTCAATTAAAGAATTGAAACCAGAAGCAGCCCCTGGTGTTTCTTTTGGGGCTGCAGTTGTGTGAGTTATAATGTCCAGCGGAGTGAGATTTTTGATATCGCCCGCGGTAGCCATCTCTTCTGTGGACCGTGTTAAATGATCTAGCGGAGACTCTTCAGTAGTGGTAGTGAAGTGTTCCAAGTATTCAAAATCAGAATAAGATTCATATTTTGAACCATAATTTAGGGCACAAACTATTTTGCCCTCGTAAGTGGTCACTTGTTCACTGTAGATCAATGTCGGTACGCACATGAGAAAGGCAAGGAACCAGCTTCCGACGCACAATCCTGAGGCCATGCCCACAGTCCGATGATTCTGAGACCACACCGGCTTGATGACCAGCAAACACCGATCCAGGCTAATGGCTACCAGGATGAAGACGCTGACGAACATGTTGATGAGGCCGACAGTAGGGAAAAACTTACAGAGGATGCTCCCATAGTGCCAGTGTCCATGCAGGGCTACGTTGCCAATGGCGAATGGCAGGAACACGAGGCATAGAAAGTCTGCGACTGCCAAGTTCAGGAACTAGACGGTGTTCACTGTGCGTTTCATCTTCAAACCAGTGACCCATATGACTATGGCATTCCCAGGAAGGCCAATAAGAAATGAGATGCTGAACATAGCCATCGTGATAATGGATTCTGGAGAGAAGCTTGGTGCCACATCTTCAGTCTCATGGTAGTCGCTGTAATTATTCCACAAGGAGGGCATCTTTGCAGGCTGAAACAGATGATCACATTAGATACTGAAATGCAGCATAATATAGGAGATGGACGGTAATGTAAGTATCATTAATTCATCCCTTCAGTACATATCCACTTACTTCTTCAAAATACACATTTGTTTATTTATTTTGCACGTTTTATAAAATGCGAACATGACCCTCGGGTATTAGAGTGCTTCACATGATAATTTATCCACCCTTGTATTGATGATTACATGTTTTGTGTAGTTATCGATGAGTTACTTACAAGTTGCATGGTTTCTGGTATACACATATAATATATACACTGTAGTGTACATCGTTCGTGTTATGTCGGGCATAAACAATCGATCCACCCTTAGGAGCCCATTACGATGGCAGACGGAAACGGGTATCGTCCGCCATGGTCGCTGCAAAAAAACTCCTGATCGCACTGCGGCAAAAGCGCGGGTGCGATTAGGATATTTTTGGCAACACACACCGACCGCGGCGGATGGATCACCACAAAGTCTGCCGCCAGCGGACAGAACCACTAAAACTGCGTCCACCGCGGACGCAAAGGCCGCGGAAACAGTCCCAACCGCCGCAACACCTGCGGAGTGTCCGTACGCACGATTAGGATCACCCCGCCATCCCAACGGAACTCTCCACCTTCCACGACCGCGGCGGAAACAAAGCATCGACAAACAGAGCTTGGCTGCGGAAGGACCAAACGAACACCACCCTTGCCGCCAAACCAACATAAAAATGGCGGACGGAAATAAATAGTAAACAAAAAAAACAAGACATAAACCCACCTGGAACACCCACCTGGAACACCCACCTCCAACAACTAGACGCTCCAATGACACACCCCCAGCACAAACAAGTGCACCCAAGTAACCACACCCACTGAACAACTGACCGCCACAAACCATTGTTACACAACCATCACACAGAGTATAAAAGGAAACCCTCCCATCACCACAATCCTATGCATCTCAGCACAGCATCAACATAGATACAGAGCACCAGAAACAACAGAGAAACACAAACACACATACAACCTGCACAACAGCACACCCACCACACCAACCCCCACAACTCCATCCTCACATACCACACACCTGCACACCCCACACCACCCACACCTTGCACATCACACACCATGGCACCCAAGAAAAATCCCAAATTCACAGAGAGTGAGTTGAAGGTCTTGGTGGATGAAATCATCCGTGTGGAACAACATTTGTTTGGTACCCTAGTCCAGCGGACCACCTTTGCAACCAAAACCACCATGTGGGACTGGATAGTTAACAGGGTGAATGCATCAGGGACCGTGCCACGCACCAAACACGAGATCCAGAGGTGGTGGCACGACCTCAAGACAAGGGTGAAGGGCATCAGGACGAAGAACCACTGGCGGGCAACCCACACTGGCGGTGGAACTCCCCCGGAACCCATACCATACGCCGAATGGGAGGAGAAGGTGCTCGGCATACTGCACCCAGAGAGCCTGGAAGGAATCGAAGAGGGACTCGAGGCTGGTAAGTACAAACCAATGACCACTATCACACTGTAATTGTCTGCCGTGCTCAACTGCCTAAACACATCTCCCAGGCCCCAATCCATGCATGTGGACCACACAGTCACACAAATGTGAAGGCCACGGCTCAAATGCACACACCATGACCAACCACAAATGTTGCCTCCTACGTCCTCAGGCTTGCATGTGGTCAAGCAGCGAACACTACAACTCCCACCAGTCCCACATGTCTCCAGGGAGGAGGGGTTTGGGGGGGGTGTGGGTCCAGCACTACAACTCCCACCAGTCCCACATGTCTCTAGGGAGGGGGGTTTGGGGTGTGTGGGTCCAGCACTACAACTCCCACCAGTCCCACATGTCTCCAGGGAGGGGGTGGGTGGGTCCAGCACTACAACTCCCACCAGTCCCACATGTCCCCGGGAGGGGGGGTTTGGGGTGGGTGGGTCCAGCACTACAACTCCCACCAGTCCCACATGTCTCCAGGGAGGGGGTGGAGTGGGTCCAGCACTACAACTCCCACCAGACTCACATGTCTCCAGGGAAAAGGGGGTTTGGGGTGGGTCCAGCACTACAACTCCCACCAGTCCCACATGTCTCATCCCAGAGCAAGATGGAGTCCATCCACCATTTGGTGTCCAGTGCATCTTCCCCTTCAAACTCACAGGTAGGTAGGCATCTTCACAGGGGCACCATCCAATAGCAGGACAAGACTATACACATCCAAGTATTGTCCACCCACCTCCACACCACCAAAATGTCCACTACAGTGTACAACACCAATATGATGACGCCAACAACCATGTACTGATTTGCTAGAAATATGTCATGTAACAACTACAAACCTGTCATGTCCACAGCATTGATTCCTACATTCTTGTCCCTCAGGTGATCGCAACTTGACTGGCGAAACCAACACCCGCCGCACCAGTCGCCCCCCTCACAGCCAAGTCCCTCAAGAGAGGAATCCCAGGACAGCTCGGGTGCAGAGGACGATGCTGGGCCCAGCACACTGCCAGGGACATCTGGCTCCCAGCCCATCCATGCCTCCACCACCTTGGCCACTGTAACTCCAACAACAACTCCCATTGTGAGCTGTGCAGCTACCGCCACCACCACCAACACCACTCCTGCCAGTGCCACCCTCCATGAGCCATCGGACGATGATGGGCCCTCTCCTTCTCAGACCATCAGGGAGAGTGGACGTGGTGTGACAACGGTGAGGCCACAGCGCACAACCAGGAGTGGAGGTACAAGGGGAGTCTGGAGACAAGAGCCAGCACATCCTACCACTGAGACCCTTGCAGCCATCGCCAGGGTGGAAGCCTGCTATGACCAGTCGCAGGCTGCGGCGAATAGGGCACACCAGGACTCTGAACTGACCCGCCAGCTGTTGAGGTCCATGGATGCCCGTATGGGCCAAATGGTGGGCCTCATGGGCCAGCAAACTGCTCTGTGGAGGGAGTGGCTATTCCGCACCACACCACCTCCCCCTCCCCAAGTGCCCAGCGGGACAGGTCACCAACACCACCACCGCCACCATCACCTGAGGCCACTGACAGGGAGGTGGTCCCTGAAGAACCTGCCCCCACAGCTGGGCCAGCTCTGGCTCCAAGACGGAGGGGCCGTCCGAGGAACGACCCAGCACAGAGCAGTGACAATGCCCCATCCACCCGCTCGAAGAGGGGCCGCAAATGACTCCACCCTACCTTCACCCTGGCCTTCACCCTGCTAACTATCTTGTCCTACATTGCCATGCATTGGCACAGGTCTGATGGACTAGGTGGACACCACCCAATGTGGTGTCCCCACGTTGTGTTCATCTGCCATGACCTTCGACTCACTCTCCCCCCCCCTACCTTTTTTGAATTATGCACAAACACTAATCAGCACCATGTAAATAAAATGCACTGAAACACTCAAGGCTGTGTGATCTCCATGTTTAAACACAGGTATGTCTCAGTTGTTGTGATCAGCATGTGCCGGGATCAATGTTGGTTTCATTCCTGGCTCGGTGTGAGTGACCTAGGCACAATCAGAGAACAAGAAGCACAGGTCAGGAAACTGATCCACAACCATCACAAATCAACGTACAGCAACAAAACACAAACCACATTCATCGCAAAGTTAGCGGATCACAGGACACACATCAGGGATCAATGCTGGTAAACCATGTCCCACACACATTTGCAAACATGTCATGACAGGCAGCAATCACATATCACATCCAACCATCTACAGCAGACATACGTCACATATTGTACAGCAGCACAAGAGGCACTCACTCACCTTCATGGAAAGTAGTGATCGATGACCTGACGCCTCTGGTCCACACCTTCCTCGCCACTATTCTCATCACTGGACATGGGCGGGATGGGATGTGGAGCAACCTGTTGTTCTTCAGGGTCCAAGATCAGTTCAATATTATTGCGAAAGGCCAGGTTGTGGAGCATGCAGCAGGCAATCACTATTTTGCATACTTTGCCTGGTGAGTATGGCAGGGCCCCTCCGGTCTTATCCAGGCATCTAAACCTAGACTTCAGCAGTCCAAATGTACGTTCAATCACACGACGTGTCCTCCCATGTGCCTCATTATAGCGCATTTCACCTGGGGTAGTAGGATTCCGTAAGGGGCTCAGCATCCACGGTCGGTTTGGGTATGCAGAGTCGCCTAGGTGGGGTGGTGACAGAAAAAACATCATCACCAGGATTGTTGTGAACAGCATGGCACACATACAACACAGTAGTCAGCACAGCGCACTCACCTACAAGCCACGCACGTTCTTGACGAAGATTAGCCATCAGTTGGGGGACAATGCTGCTCCGCAGGATGTCTGAGTCATGTGCGGACCCGGGAAATCGGGCACACACATGGGAGATGATGTTGTCAGCCAGGCCCGCCACTAGCACATTGAGTGAATGGAAGTGCTTCCGATTGAGATATACGGGTTCACGATCGTGGGGTGGAATCAGACCAATATGTGTGCCATCAATGGAACCCACTACGTGTGGAATGTGGCCCAGGGCATAGAAGTCCCCTTTCACTGCAGCCAGCTCTTCCGGACGTGGGAAATGTATGTAATCATCCCTGTAACGCATCATGGCGTTCAGCACATCACGCAGCACCATGCTGAACATGGATTGGGACATCCCCCCGGCATGACCAATTGTGTACTGGAATGTGCCTGTTGCGAAGAAGTGAAGTGCTGCCATCACCTTTGCAGTGGGTGTAATTGCTCCGGGATATGTCCTGCGTGGCTGCAGATGTGGTTCTAATTTTGCTACAAGTTCCAGCAATGTCCAGCGGTCAAAGCGGAATTTGCGGATCACCTCCTCTGCAACCATGTCCTCCAGCACAGTGTATGGACGATACACATTTGGAGCCCTCCAGTGTGGGAGTAGATGGTAGCAGATGTCAATATTACAACACCGCACAACTGTGCCACACTATCACATGTTGAACAACACAATCCAAATGATACGATTTGCAGACACTGATTGAATGTGTGACGTCACATGGATATAAGCCACTAGAGCCAACTACACACACAATGTACACCCACAAACAACATCCTGTGTGCAAACATGGTACTGCAATTGTGCGTTACATCTGCTGCATGCTCAAGGTCCATCACGGTCACAACCTGGAAACCGCATGTGCGCGCTACCACGACGGTGCATCATTTGAAATTCATCACTCACTGGTGTCGCAATGGCGAAGCACGCATTCCGTGGGGGGGGGGGGCGGGGAAGGCAAACACATACATTTGAATGTGCAAGTGGAATTGGCAGTTGGTACCCCCCCTTACAGACACATTGATGCACCCACCGTAGACCGCCTGCTGCGGGCGGTTACCCACCACTTGGTGCAGGCGGTCACCTACCGCGGGGTGCGGGCGGTGGGTGACCGCCCTATGTATCGATGGTGGCCTGGCATGGATGGCCATGTCCGGTCACCTACCGCCCTGCACCAGGCGGTGGGTGACCGCCCGCACCAGGTGGTGGGTGACCGTCCGCACCAGGCAGGCGGTCACCCACCGCCTGGTAAGTGCTGTGGTAAGTGCAGTGGGGGTCATGTTGGTGTGCATGAGGTGGTCACTGACTCCTGGCTTCTGCAATCTTGGCTGTGTGCTGTGGGCCCTACACATATGTCGGAATGTGCATGGCTGCTGACAGATACGTGTTGCCCCTATCTGTGTGACTGGCCAACTGTCCACTGACTTGCCCCCTCTTGTCTCCCATCATGGTAGGTCAAGCTGCACCTTCGCAAGGCCGTGTGGAGGTCCATAGCACGTGATGTACGGGCAGTGGGGGTGTGTAATAGGCGACACACACACTTCCACAAGTTCTGGGACGACATCGCCAGGCTCAGCAAAAATGTTGCGGAGAAGACCCTGGGGCAGATCTCCAGATCTGTGCGGCTTGCACGACGTACCATGACCCCTCTCATGCACCGTATGATAGCTGTGACGCATCCTGACCTGTCCGCCCGGTTGAGAGGGGAGCAGCATCAGCAAACTAGCGGTAAGCATAGTGATTGCGTTTGTGACTTGTATGAACATGCATGTTTTTCTGCTCACACACAGTAGTGACATCCATGGTGTGCATGTGGTGTTGCAATTGCATGTTGGTGCCATTAGCCGAGTGACCGTTGGCATCCATGTCAGACAGGTGGACAGACCAGTTGCAATGTAGTGCAGGGTCACAGGACATGCCGTTGAGGTCTGTGGACCCATGGCATCACATGTGTGGTGGTCTGCATGCACTTTGCAAGAATTTTGGGGGTCCATGTTTCCCAGGAACCCCGTGTTCTTTGACATGATAATGTCTGCTAGGGGTGGCTCGTGTTCAGGATGGTTGCTATAAGTTGTTCATCGGTCAAGGAAGTTCTGATTACTTTGTGCTGTACATGAGATGGTCACTTATGTATACCTCTTTCCTATGTTTCTTTCAGCTTTGGACGAGGGCACTGAGCCACAAACGATGGAGGTTAGTGGTGGCAATGCATCGGAATCTGAGACCACACAGACGCAGACTGAGGCAGAGGAGAGCAGCCCCGGAGAGGGGGACAGGACTGTCCCTGAGGACTCGCATGTCGAGACACCATCATCCTCATCTTCAGACAGTGGTGGTGAGTCAGCACTGTTGGTAGACACAGGGTGTGGGCAATCTACACCTTTAGTCGGTACACAGCACACTGGGCCCACACTGCCACCAACTACAACTAGTACTGCTCGTGCTCGCAAGAGTAGGGGGAGCAGAGTGGCCTTTGGTGCAGGCACCGCTGCCCCTGCACCTGTGACACAACTGCCCTTATTGCTGAGGCTGTTGATCTGCTGCGACAGCTGTGTGTAGGGCAAACAACCATGACTAATGCATTCCTAGACCATGATAGGAAGTTAGGGCAGGTGGTAGCATTCATGGAGGGGATGCATGGCGATGTTGCTGGTCTCCACAGGACAGTACAGTCATTATCCAACACAGTGTCTGCAGCCATTCAACAGTCGCATGGCCACGGTTCTACTTCTGTTCCCGCTTCCACACCACTTGTTGTCTCAGGGGAGAGTGACATTTCTGACCAGGCCTCGTTTTCTGGTTATAGCACTAGGAGCAGGCACAGGCAGCACGGAGGCCAAAGACACCATCCCCTAGGACAGGGAAATCTTTCACAGGACACGACATCAGCCACCCTGGAGTTGACACAGAGGATCCTCAAGGGGTGTTGGGGGACAGGGATTCACATGGCACACAGCCATATCCCTCAAGTAGGTATCCCAAGGCAAGGGCACCTCCCAAGCCCAGGGCACCTCCCAAGGAGAAGGACACTACAAAGGACAGGGCCCCTCCCAAGGAGAAGGACACTACAAAGGACAGGGCACCTCCCAAGGAGAAGGACACTACAACAGGCAGGGCACCTCCCAAAGAGAAGGACACTACAAAGGACAGGGCACCTCCCAAGGAGAAGGACACTACAAAGGACAGGGCACCTCCCAAGGACAGGGACACTCCCAAGGAGAAGGACACTACTAAGGTCAGGGCACCTCCCAAGGAGAAGGACACTACAAAGGACAGGGCACCTCCCAAGGACAGGGACATTCCCAAGGAGAAGGACACTACAAAGGGCAGGGCACCTCCCAAGGAGGAGGACACTACAAAGGACAGGGCACCTCCCAAGGACAGGGACACTCCCAAGGAGAAGGACACTACCAGGGAGAGAGCACCGCCCACAGCCAAGGCACCTCCCAGGGAGCAGGCACCTCCCAGGGCCAAGGATGCTCCCATGGACGGAACATCCACCAAGGACAGGCCTACATCACCCCTGCGTCGCCTGAAGCTGGTATTGCTGAAGGAACGTAGACCACATGTGTCAGAGGTGGAGTCCCCCCATACCTCTACTCCCATCCACATCCCAGTGAAGCAGAGTAAGGAGTACACTGTTGTTGCATCCCCCATTGTACAAGTTACAGAGGGCAAAAGGCAGGGCCTGAGCAAACGTCAAGCAGGGTCCGGCACATCCCCAGAGAGAAGACCCCCACAAGCACATGATCCATCTTTGATGGGTGGTGTTTCAGATGAGCCCGCACCACTTACCAGTCCAGTGATGTCCAGGGTGCCCTTACATAGGGCACCCTGGTCAGGATCTAGTAGGTAAAAGGATACTGAGTCAACACCATTCATACACAAGGCCTCGACCTGAAGGGGCACATGAGGCATCATTATGATAGCTGGGAAGGAACAATACTTCCAAAAAGTGAGTAAGAAAAACTGAGTGACTACTTGGAGGAAAAGGGGGAGGGGAGGTTGGTGGTGCAAGATATGTTTGATCAGGCGTGATAAGTATAGATCCAAAAGGACTATGGGGCACATGCATAAAGCCTGCATTTTGCGATTGCCAAATAGCAAAATTTACCAATTAGCTATTTGGGAATCTCAAAAAAATGTGCGATTCCTTAACATTAGCTAATAGCGATTCGAGAATTGCAAATCGCTATTAGGTAATGTCACTCCATTCCTTCCTATGGGCCTACAGGCCCCTAGGAATGAATGGTAGTGCATTCGCTAATTGCGATTACCAAATTGCTAATGGCAAATAGCGACTGCAAATCCAAGGGTGCCGGGGGCCTTAGGCCCCCCTGAAGCACCCCACAAAAAATGTAAGTGTGCACATGTAAAGCACACACCTTCCCCAAGGGCATGTGTGCGCTACATGGTACTTTGAAAAAAGCATTTTTGTGCATTTTTGAAAGCATGCACTTATTCATATCAACTTGAAGTTGACGGTAATTAGCCTTTTTCTAAATGCACAGTTCGCATTTAGGAAAGGCTACATGCATAGGCATTAGGGAAACGCAATGCATTTGCAATTTATGTAATCAGAAATAATTGCGATTACCTAAATTGCGAATGCCAAAACCTATATGCATAGGAAAAGGCCTTTTTCCATTTGCAAATGGGACAATTCGCAGAATCGGCCCATTTGCGAACGGCAAAAGGCTTGATGCATGATCCCTTAATCACTTTGTAAATGGGTTCAGTTTAGAACAGTTCTGTGTGAACTGGATAACCTGAAAATATAGCATGGGACCTAGATTCCTGGGTTGGACCGTATCATCAGGTTTGAACCGAAATGCAATCTCATGTATGGCACCATACTACATGTGTGTAAAAACTGTGTAGGGAAGGCAGGCCCCTGCTTGCCACATTGCTAAGTTAGCATAAGCTTACTAGAAGTTTAAACGCCATTTTGCCCTTTTGACGCTTTTGCACACAACTCCGCATGTAGCGGCTGTTGTAAGTTTAACTGCGTGAATATCTTCACATGAGAATGGCTTGTTTTCAACATCCCTAGACTTATAGCGGGACCTTATTCTGCACAGTGAGTGCTAAAGCCTCCAAGGTTATCATAATAATTTTAGCTGTTTTTCGGGCTGATCGACTCATGCTTAGACACAACATACACGCAGCTGCAGCTAACTGAAATTCCGGCGCCTTTAATATGGCACTGCATGCATGATTTTGAACACTTGGAGAAATTCAGTTTCCAGAGAGCGAGAGAGCTTTTGCAGATCCTGATGTGATTCAACTCTGCTGGTCTTGGAGGTATGGGGTCCCTTATTCAAGCCTAAGAGACCTTCTATATTTTATAAAACATAGTTCCTAGCTAGGGAGGGTGGCATACAAGGCACTATAGGACCTGTTTCCAATATCATTATAATATGATATCTCCTTTTGTGTTTTATGGCATTGTAACAATGGTGATTGTATTATTTTTAATCATATGCCTGCTTATGTTAGCAAAAATACTGCATCTTAGACCACGTTGTTAAAATAAACATTTTAAACTTTACTTTGTCTCTTTTTACCCATGTGTGGACTGGTATGAGAATAACAAATGAAAAAGTGTTCTTGATTCCCACCATTCCTGATAGTAAGCTAAGTCACATGTTCTGGGTTGTTTAATCATTGGTTCCTTTGCTATAGGACGAAGAGCTAATGTGACACTGATGCTAGTCGGTTAGGCGTTCTAGGTACTGAGGTGAGTTTTTTGTCCACCACAATTCACTGAGGTCCTGGGTCTCTGTGCACAGTTCTGTGTATGAGGAGAATTCCTGCAACATGGCGCACCTAACGTAGTGGCCTTATTCTGAGACTCTCGAGTAGTGCTTATACCAGTCCACGACACCCTCACGCTTGTTTCTGGTTGACAGCAGTGACGGATTTACCTACCTATATGGATTATGTATTCAGCAGTGAATCCTATATTTAATCAATCAATCAATCAGGAGCTAGGGCATCCTGGTGCTTGCAGGTCCCAGAGGCTTATTCGAACAGCAAGATCTTGAGGGCCATTCGGATTTCCGGACGTGACGTGATGGTCCGGAGGTGTGTGGGGAGGCTGTTCCAGGTCTTTGCTAGGATGTGGGGGTTGGAGCGTCCTCCACTTCTGCTTCAGTAGATGCGGGGAGGATGGGCAAGTGAAAGGGAAGCAGTGGTTAATGTATGCAGGTCCTTGTTTGTGTAGAGCCTTGTTTGCGTAGGTCAGCATCTTGAATTAGCATCTCTTCTGTACGGGGATCCAATGGAGTTGACCGAGGTTGAGTGTCATGTGGGTTTGCCGGGGAAGGCCGAGGATAAATCTGGCTGCGGAGTTCTGTATGGTGTGAAGTATCAGTAGGAGGTGTGTTGTGATTCCTACGTAGAGGGCATTGCCATAGTCCAGTTGGCTGGTGATGAGGGCCTGTGTCACAGTGCATCTTGTGTATAGGGGCAGCCACTTGAAGATCTTACATAGCCTGCCTAGAGTGAGGAATCAGGCAGAGGAGACAGCGTTGATCTGTGATTTCCTGGTAAGCTTGTTGTCAATGATGATTACGAGGTTTCTCGCTTGGTCAGGGCGAGTGGGTGCAGGTCCATGGTCTAATGGCAACCTGGAGTCGTTCAATGTGTTGCTGCTGTTGACAAAGATCAGTACTTCCGTCTTGTCTGTGTTCAGCTGCAGGCATTTGTTCTTCATCCAGTCAGTGATGTTTGTTATGCGTCTGTGGAAGTTGGTTCTTGTGGTGGTGGAATTTTCGGTGAGTGAGAGGATGAATTGGGTGTTGTCTGCATATAAAATTATGTTGAGACAGTGGGATGATGATTTTGGCCAGCGGGGTCATATATGCATTGAAGAGCATGGGGATGAGCTCTGGGGGACACACCACAGGTGATCTCCTTGGGTTCAGAGGTGAAAGGTGGGAGATGTTTCCTCTTGGTTCTTCCAGCTCTGTGTACTTCTTAAAATCCCTTTACATCAACAAGCCAATCATACACTGTAGCTAAAAGGAACCCTTTTCATGGCACACACTGGCCTACTGAAATATCACCAAGACTGATAGCCAAGAGTCAGGGGTACCAGAGTCTAGAATGCCTTCAACCCCTTCATGTGATCTGAATCCAAACACTTGGGATTCCGGCAACTCCTGAAGACAGAACATTTCAATTGTGCTTTCTAAATTAACTCACAGATTTAGGGTTTGAAACTGACGTATGTCAGATATGTGCCCCAACCTTCTGACTGGACTCCAACATTGCTTGTCTCTTAACATATCTGTAGGTGGCAAGATCCTCTGGTGCGCAGAAAAAAACAAAGATTGCCACATAGCACTGTATAAAACCCCTAAATAAATTAAACCTATAAAGTAAGAGTATCCTTTACTGAGAAGCATTGACTTGTGGTACAAGGGAGAGGAGTGAATATCCTCTTCTTCAGGGTATTGTGGAAGGTAACATTCTGCTGCATTGACTCGGTGACCCCTAAACCTTGTTAGTCTTCCTAAGATTGGACAATGTCCCCAGGATAAGAGAAGGCCTGGTGGAAAGGTGTGGTGAGGTCATAATGGGAATATGAGGCTGTAATGGACAGATGAGGATGTATCTGGTCATAGAAGTCTGCTCATGGCATAGGAAACAGCACAGGGAAATCAAAAAATTGAGCGAAAGAGAGATTTGGACATAACATGTAATTTTGCTGATTCATATGTAAATGAAGTCCGGTGTCCATCCTTAGCAGCCTTTGGCAGCATCTGATCCTACTTCCCTTTTTCCCACTACTGAGGTCTTTTTATACACTCTCGGGGCTGGCTGCTCTCAAGGAAAGGACCTAGAAAAGGGTATTTCTGAAGACAGCATTGTTTGACAGGCCTCCCATGCTTGAACTAACCTTGGTGGCTTTCAGTTCCTCTGTAGACTATGTGTGCCAAAGACCTTGCACAACCGTTGCACAACGCTTCACCTCCTTCCTCAATAAACTCAAAATCTGACTCAAATGGAATCACAACGCAGTTGTTACAATGACCGCATTGTGATTCCGCAAACCAATACTCCGCAAGACTGAATAATGACTTGCGGAGGGGGGGCGCTGAATGTTGGAATAGTACAATTTACTATTCCAACTCCAGTCTGTGCGGACACTAGGGAAGGTGTTGGATTTGAAATCCAACATCTCCCCCCTCCACAAGTCGTTGTTCTGACTTGCGGAGTAATGGTATGCGGAATCACAACACAGTAGTTGTAACGACCGCGTTGTGATTCCATGCGGGAAAAAAGACTGCGGGACAAATACCTATATTCCTCTGAGTGAGGTTTCAGTAGCTTGCAGCGGATCAAGAGTCAGATTTTGAGGCAACCTTAATTTCCACAGGACTACCTCATATCTTCTAATGGAACTGTTGTAGTTAATATTACCCAGAAATATTTACATTTAATCACCTATGTGCATTGTAAAATGCTCTCTAACCATCAAAACTGCATTATCTTAAGAAACCTGGCAGAAATGTGCCTTTGTTTCTAACTTTATTGCAGCAAATTTTTGTTAATACCTCCGAGGACGTCTTTAGATTAAGAGTCAGTTTTGTTCATAAACTTTATTCAGCTTGTTAAAAACAGACATAATTGTACATTTACATAAAATAATCCTGTCACGGTTTGCGGGAATGTACACACAATGCCAAAGTTTTTCCTTATGCTTTGCTTTATTATTTTTTTCTTTTTTTAATATAGAGTTTATATGCATCAGAAGATATGACAATCTCTTCTTGTCTCTCCCTCTTCTCTTGCTAGGCTTTGTATGCCACAGTTCTTCGTGATTCACACCCTGGACAGGGGACAGCCTCAGGGGAAATAGAGATGCCAAGGGTAAGCCAATTTTCTTACTTAAATGATGGAGAATGCTATTCCCGATAGATATTGATACCTTTGATTTGACTTTCATAGCATACCAGAAATAAGGGGCCAAATATGGTGGGGGGCGGCAGTCCGCCTCCCATCATAGCGGTGCTGGGACCACCCGCCAGGCGTGCGTCGGTCCCACAAGTTCAATTAGAATGCGCCTGCTATCCTAGCCTTTTAACATTGCAGATGGTGCTGCTGCACCGTCCGCAATGTCAAAAAAGCATGCCCAGCATTTCCCTGCACCACGTGGCTGGCACCACGGTGTGCCTACTACTTGGTGCATGGAACTGCCCCATTGCACCCCCCACATAGAGGGGGCCTGCAACGGGCCCCTAAAGACAGTCTCCACCTGGCTTTTTGCGGCGGGATATCTGCCGCAAAAAGACAGTTGGAAAGGATACTGTAATCCTTACGGCAGTGCCTGCAGGGCACGGCCGCAATGTTGCCCTGGTTCCAGGTTCTGTAAGGCGGGCGGAAAAGGACACCTTGCAGAACCATGCCGCAGTAACATTGGGATTCCCACCGCCATCCTAATTTGGCAGTGGGAATTTTCTGTATGATGCCAGAAGAACCGCCACCACCGGCCGTGCGATGGCCGGCCTTCCGCCATCATAATGAGCCCCTAAGATCCGAAAGAGAAAATAAAGGAAAGAGCACTTTAAGTGAAGATAGACTTTATTAACCGTCACAACATAATTAAATAAAAATGGTAAATCAGATTTCTTTAACGAGATAGGTGCAGCATATTTTCGAAGGTTGCCTTTGATACCAACCCGAGAGTGGTGTCTAGAAAAAGAAACAATTATTGTGAGAAACATCAAGAAATTAAATTCCCCGTCAACCCAGTATAGACCACTTAAGTCTACCTTACCTCCCGTTTCCCGTTTCCCCCAGATCCGGCCCTGTACCTGACTGAGCCACGTTTCTCATGAAACGTGGCGGGGCTGTGAATCCGACCAGGAGTTCGACCACAAACTGTCTTTTTAGTCCGATCGTAGGGACGCCGCTCTGTAGAGGGCCTTTTTTTTCTTCTCCTTCAGTGAGGCGTGACA